>NC_142191.1:12066875-12692916 GCF_026936395.1 Plectropomus leopardus | reverse complement strand
CAGCACAAGCTGAGAGTGATCTAGCTCCATTACGTATTTGAGAGAAGGCAGAGGTCTATATGCAACAGTTGGCAACTCACAATACAACAGTCTAGATTGATACATGGCACTACGGGTAAGAGTTAAAGTACGTCTTTTTTTTTTATTTTGGGGGTGAACTGTCCCTTTAAAACCACAGCTACAGCAATTATATTCTGATATTTACAATTGCACATTAGAATTTAAAACAAATATTATTATTTATCAAATATTATCTTTATTGGCAAATTGTAACAACTATTACTTTTGGATAAATTTGGACAAAGGCAAAGAAGGCCAAATAATTTGAGGAGACAAAGCATGTGTACAAAGAGGCTCAGGTTGTGTCTTTAGCACCTCATCATTCTTGCTCCGGTCCAGAAAGTGTCGTGCCACATGCACAGGCAGGATGTTGTGTAGTAAACACTCGTTGTGTTCCCGCAATTCCCTCATGTCTTCTACTTCCTGTTGGGCCTGTAGACGCCACAGGAAGTCTAGTCTGGCAGTGGCCTCCCACTGGAAAGTATAAGATAGATAAGACTATCAGAGGTCACTTGCTTGAGTGGGACATACTATAGAGGGTCATCACCACGGCCCAGAAAATTAGCGGCTGCCCTCTCCCCTCCCCTCCCTCTTTAGGCCATTGAAAGCACGGACAAACAGGTTAAAGAACACTTTTTATGCCAGAGACATAACCACACTAAACAATGCAAAAGTTTAATCACTGATATGGATATGCAATGCCTGCAGAATGTGAATGTGTGTGTTAGAGAGTGTGTGTGTGTGTGTGTGTGTGTGTGTGTGTGTGTGTGTGTGTGTGTGTGTGTGTGTAAAATGTGTCTCTTGCCTGCTGCTTGAGGCTGCTAATTATTTATTTTATAGTTTTTAAATGATTTATTTCACAGTTTTTTATTACCTTTTTGTAGTTTTTCTTAGTTTTATATCTCTTTTGCACTGTAAGGATTGCCTTTCAATTTCATTGTACTTGTGCAATGACATATAAAGACATATTTTATTCTATTCTACACATCTGCTCAGTTCAGCAGTGGATAGATTTGGTCTCGATAATGCAGGTTAGATGTTGCAATTAAAAATACAACAAGCAAACTAAACTAAACAGCAGCATGCTGGAAACAGTGAAAACCGTCCAGAGTTCAACAGTACCTGCCGTCCATTGTAGAACACAGCAACAATAAACATGACCATAAGAAGGATGGAGATTCCCTTTCTCCTGACATAGTGAGACCTGTGCAGAGGTTAATAAAGAGAGGAAGAAGATACAGGTGTAAATAAAGTAAAAAAAGAGGAAAAATGTGACTAAAGAGAGAAAAACCTGTGGTGGCTGGTGTATATTTTACACCTACTTGTGTAGCATATCATGGCGTGTGAGTGTGAGGAAGGCCAGGTGGATGAGGTAGGAGTAAACAGCCACTGCCAGCAGCAACACCGCCAGCTTCAGCAGAGAGTTCAGACGCAGGAACACGGCACAGGTCACCATGGCGATAACACCACTCAATACGAAGACCTTAGGAGACAGACGGAGGGAAAAAGAGATAAGAGACACTGAGGAAAAGAAAAGCATTTACATTTCTTGAAGAAAAAAGGAAATTGGATAAAAAAAACTTTTAGTTGAAAATGTGATGTTTTATTTAATATGAGACCAAATGCTTGTGCTGATAGATGTTTTTGTTGTACATTATTTATATTTAAAGTAATGCCGTCTTTACCTCAGGGTAAGTGCAGATGGTGAGTGGACGTGCGGCTGTGTTCGTTCTGTCCATTACCTCAGCCTCCCCTGTGTCTGTGAGAATGCACCATACCTGGATGAAGACGCACAGCACAAAATACACACGTCAGTGTACAAGTCCTTCGTTTTCACAGATAAGAAACAATAAATTACGAAGATGATATGTTACTTTGTAGGAAATGTTCCATGAACTGCAAGAAATTTGAAGAATCGTTTTTTTTAAAGCTGGGGAAAACTGTCTACAGAAAAAAGCTAGGGAAAATTATATTTATAATAATCTGTTACATATTTAAAATTATGTCACTGAATTATTAAAAAAAAAAAAAAAATTCGTTTTTTAAATTTCTTTTTCTTTTTTTGGTTTTCATTTTTAATTACTAATTTTCAGGTAATTTTCTTGTATTTTTTCCTAATTTAATGCAAATTTTTGGGTCATTTCTTCTTTTCTTGCGTATTGCCTTCTTCCCATGTTTTTGAAAGAAATCAAGCCAATTTGCTCAGGGTTCAAAGAGTTAAATTTTGCTGTTGTTGTTCCTGGCTTCATATGAGTAGAGGAAAAACTCTAACTCATGCAATGTAAAATGTTGTGGCAGTTTTACGTGGAAAATTCTCCAAAAGAACAGACACAACCAGGACAGCAACATAAAAAAATAATTCAGGAAGATAAACTGTATTCAACATTTTAAATGTATATTAATCTGGCCGTGTGATGTTCAGACTCTCACCATGTCAGTTGAGACCAACCCAAAGTTCATGATAATGGCGGTGAGGGTGAGGAGGTTGCGAGCACTGTTGTTTTCATGGATCCAGCAGCAGAAGTGCTGCAGTAGTATAGGAGTGCTCCTGAACTCTTCAGCCAGGGCTAACAGCAGCAGCAGCAGGTAGACGAGCAGGAAGACTGAGAACTGGAGGACAGCCGGGTACAGCCTGAGGAAGAGGAAGGAAGATAAGATTAGGACAATATATCATGATTAAGAAACAAAAGGAAGTGTTTGACATATGCCCCTTCAAAAGTGTGAATTTCATTGCAAAACATAAGTTGCTTTTTTATAGGCTACAAGACACATCATAAATAAAATAACAGTAAAGACCATGGCTGAGTATTTCCCTCCTGGGACACTTTTGCATATTTATTTTCTGTGCTCACTAAATAAGGCCAATGGGTAGCTTTATATCTACACAATTTCAAGGGAATTAAAGGATTTTTTTTTCCAATGAAAAAACTAAACATGTAATTTAATGATAAGAGACAAGTTTACGATAATGTGTTTAACCAACCATTAATAATAATAATAATAATAATAATAATAGCTATTATTATTATTAATTAATTAATTTATTTGTTTATTTAAAATGTTTTGTTCAGAAGTTAATTCAATGGAAAGTAATTTTCAAATCCTACACATAATGTAGGATATTAAAGCTAATATTTTTTTAGTTAGATATTGTTGATATTGTTCAGTTCTTTAAATTCAGGTTCTTCAGCATTTTAAAAAAAAAAAAAAATTAAGAATGTATCATATCTTGAAGC
This sequence comes from Plectropomus leopardus, assembly GCF_026936395.1. Classification (NCBI taxonomy): domain Eukaryota; kingdom Metazoa; phylum Chordata; class Actinopteri; order Perciformes; family Serranidae; genus Plectropomus; species Plectropomus leopardus. Next base: position 12,689,620 of record NC_142191.1, on the reverse strand, counting down.
TGCAGTTGATAATTTATCTGCTATTAAACTACAAAAAACATGAGAGATCATCTTGAGTCATGTTCAGGTTTGTTTACTGGAAAAGTGATATTAAAGTGAAAATATCATTGACCTTGAGCGTACTGATTAAAAACTTAACAGAGTTTATTTAAATAAAAGGGCATAAATAGCCCATTTGAATCTGATAAACCCGTAAAAATGAAGTTCTCAATGTGGACAGTGTCTGTGTCTTCTCACCTGGGCGCAGGAATAAGGGCCTGAACAGCCATGAGGAAGAGGAGCATGATGAAGGAGCAGACCAGGTTGGAGTTAAACATCTCATCTCTCATCTGGGAGAACTGGACAAACCAAAAGAGATCAGAAAGATCTACATCATTTACTCATTTCCTCCTTCCAAACATCGTCTGAACCAGCATCTTTACCTTGTCCTCGATGTGCGTGTCTTTGAACACCAGAGTCAGAGGAGTGATGTGCTCCCTGTGCATACGATCACTGCTTCGAACCTCAATGGCGTGCTTGATACGTTTGTTTATCTCCTTGGAGGTGGAATGCCATATGTTGGGCACTGAGCCGTTGGTGAAGGAGGCGAGGATCTGTAAGAGGAGAAATGATGGTGTGAGATGAATCAGATTGAGCTTTAATGGTTAAAGAACCTCAGTCATGCTTCATGTTTATCGATATTTTTGTATCCCTGCACGTACACTGTTCATGTCGATGACGTTCCGAAAAGGCAGCTCTGGGTTCCAGGTTCGATTTGTTTTCTGGACTTTGGGGGGCTCAGCAGGATCGACTTTGTTCGTTTCCTCCTGATGGCAGATGAGGAACGTGTCGATGTTGTGTTTGAGCAGAAACTCGTTCCTGTCACGGCCGTGACCGGCTTCTGTCTTGTAGGTGCCCTCCAGACAGTCCAGGGTCGCCCTTGAGATGTGGATGCGTCTGGATGAGAGAGAATAGAAACAGACATGTTGTATAATTTCATTCAGACTTTAGAAATGTGCTTAGCTTTTCTTTTTTTTTTTTTTTTTCCATATATGAGGAGACCCAGGACTTGACAAGTCATTTACTATAGAAAACCAAAGTTTGGGTTTACATAATGGACTGTGTAATAAAGATAGATGGCATGACAGCTCTGTAAAAGTGAAGCCAGAACATCTCGATCCCTCTCTGCTGGCCAGCTGCAGTATAACACATTAACTCCGTACCTTCCATGTTAGCAGATGGGACATGGGCCAAACTAAAACACCAAGTACATGTCAAATTATTTTTTTTTCCAAAGATGACATCTGCATTTTAAGGTAGTTTTTATCATGCTGCATTTTCTAACAAGTTTGGTTTTAATTAGTGATTTAATGTTTTATAAGGGAAGTTTGATGTCATGTTTTATAGCTGTTATTGACTCGTTGTTGGGCTGGCAGATGAATGGGCAGGAACTCAAAACAGCGGCTCAATCCTCCGATCAATACTGTGGAGGGGAGGCAAGGAAGATGCTTTAGGAGAAAGGAGTTGAGGCAACAGGCATTTTAAAAATGAGACATCGATGCTTGGAGCCATCATTTTAAAGCGATGTCAGTTACATATGTAGCTTCTTTTACACTTTGAAGGCGCTGAAAAGGCTTCTGCAAAGTTCACACCTGTGCAGCCTTGCTCCTTTCTCCGTGAGATGCATTTTAGAAATTTTGACATCTTTTAAGATATCAAGCTGTGATCAATTTGCAGGTAACAGGCAGGAGGACGGAAGAAAGAGGAGAAGTGGAGTTTATTAATAGACAAATGGGAAGTTGGAAATGTGTTGTCTATCTTCATATAGTCTTAAATTGGCATGTTATGCGAACTATAATGGAAAAGCAAGCCACGTGGGAGCGGCCACGTGTGAGGGTAACAAGCAATAACACCTCTTGCTACATCGTGCCCGAAGGAGCCAGTTCCTATCCACAAGTGCACAGCCACAGCATCATGTGACTTATAACACTTTTTTATTAAGTTACAGATATAGATACAAAAATAACAGTGGGATCCAGGCAAAAGAGAAAGGGGTACTGAGTCATAGATGGAGCCCTGTCCCATAAAAATATCTGTTAATCCAGGCAGAGATTAAGTGTGTTGCATCGAAGGGCTACTGTTACTGGTAACTGGCACTAGCAGAGACCACTCACCCCGGTATGCCCCCAGCCTCCAGCATGTTGGCTATGCCCACGTCCCAGGACCAGACGTCAAATTGCCATTTCTGCAGGCCCAGCACCCCACACAGGACAGAACCTGAGTGGATCCCGATCCTCATATTCATGTCAAAGTTCAGCTGCGTCCGCACGTATCTGGTGTTGGTGAGGAGTAAAACAACCACTTAGTGACAGCAATTGCTCATTCTGCACATAAACATAGAATAGTGAAATTAAAAGTATCATTGTTTTGCAAGAGATGGTTATGATAATCCCCCGAGAAGCGAGATTAGACTGACTGTATGGTGTTGATCATAGCCAGGCCCAACTCAACACAATGACGGGCATGGGCACGCTGTGGCTTAGGGACACCTGACACACAATAGTAACAGTCTCCCAGTATCTTTATCCGAAGGCAGTGGTGCTCCTGTGAGGAAAATAAATTAGAGGATGGAAAATTAAATATTGATAGAATAGAAAATGTATGTTATCTCAAAAAAGAACAAGAGCTCAATTTCTCACCTCTGCCAGTCGGTCAAAGCGTCCAAAGAGCTCGTTGAGGGTTCGGACCAGATCCTGGGCAGACAGGTTCATGGACAACAGTGTGAAGCCCTTGATGTCTGCAAAAAGGATGCTGCAAAGAGGAGAAAAACAGCTGTAAAAGAAACACTAAAACATTTTTGGTTCCCTTGAACACATGCAAATAAAAGCTAATCATTTCTTATTTCCTAAATTCCTCTTATATAACTCTTGTAATTACTAAAATACTAACATTGTATGTGTGTGTGTGTGTGTGTGTGTGTGTGTGTGTGTATACCTGACATCTTTGTACTGGTGAATGTAAATCTTGTGAAACTCCTGAGGATTGAGCTCATCTTCCATAGAGCTCATATCAGCGATCATCTCCAAGGCAACAAAGCGAGGCAGGATCGACAGCACCAGACGCTCCTGAGTGGCAAAATGATCAACTCTGTTTGACAGTGTATGCCATGACCAGCACAGGTCAGAAGACACATTTATTTATTTTTTTAATTATGAATATGGGTTAACACTGTCTAAATATTGATTATTTGATTTATATTGAATATTTGAAAAGGTTTCAGTACTCATTTGCTGCAGTACTGTATCAGCTGCACTGTCTCTCTTATTGTTACTACAGTCACTCTGCTGTTCTCTGCTTATTTTATTCATCATCATCATTATTATTATTATTATTATTATTATTATTATTATTATTATTTATTATTATTTATTATTAGTTAGCTATAAAGCTAGTTTACATCTGTGGTCCCTGGGCAGGAAAAAACTAAATTAAAAATGGTAAAATCAAAAATGGTGTCAAATATCAACCTTTTTTATTATAATTTTTGGAGGGTAAAAATTTCAGTTTCGTGACACTTCACCGTGAGTTAACCTACAAAGGTCTTGATTTCGTTTCACTATTGGTTAGGACACATATGAAACGGAGGATTTGGGGGTCCTCCCTTAGAACATTTTTAGCTCCAAACAGTTAATTTTCTGCATTCTGGTGAACTTTTATGCACCGATTTGTGCAGTTTCTGCATCACTTTATGATGTAAGCATCTTTAAGCAGTTGCTGTTAATTTACAGCCAATCTCCAACAGTAAAATGCCGTATTCCTGTAAAAATGCTTGATACTGTAGTTAGCAATGCATTGTGGGTTGCTCCTATAGAAGCAACAGGACAGAGGCCTTTCACAGTACTCTGCTGTTTAAATTATAGGTCACTACAGTATTTTTTGGAAACAGGGTGTTGTAGGGAGAATTTGGATCTTGGTCAGAAGTTTAAATTAACGTTAGTATTGTAATTCTAACAACAGGCTTGTGCTTTTTGTTTCTCAATTTTCTTTCAGAAACATCAGTGGGTCTTGCGTCTACAAATTAGACGGTAATTGGAGTTTTTTTTCCCAGTATCTTGTTCATATTTCTGAAAATGTTTGATATCAAACTGATGCTCAACAGGCTGTCTAACTTGTTTTAATGTCATTTATCAGTGGGAGGAGATTTGAATAGCTCAAGCAGTAAGCCTATTTACAGGTGATTTGCCGATTTATTTTGGTGATGTAAATATAATTGCAATTGCAATGTTCTATAATTGAGTGGGGCAAGTCCCCTGCATCCCTCCCAAAATCTACACCTAAGCAAACCTACAGTCACTTTACCTGTCTCTGGTTCTCTTGCTCTAGTTTGAGGCGACCCTCGATGCAGCGCCGTGTCTCCAGGAAGACCTGCCGCTGAGCGTGGTCTGTCAGGTAGTGGATGAACAAGCCAGCTGTGTTCATACCCAGGTACAGCAGGCCTTTGGCAAACACCTGCATCCAAGAGAGAGATCTAATTCACTTAGACTAAGAAACCTCAATGCATTTGGGCTAAGACGAGAATAAGAAATACAAAATTGTGTCTTCTTTTTGAAGGATATCAGAGGGAAATTTAGCGGATTCAGCGCACTTGTTGTTTACAATATCTGTAGATATGGAGTGATAACTGTAGTTGATTATGGAGTTATAATTGTGGAAATAAAAACTGTTGCCATTCATGTTAGTTAAATATAGGCTACAGTACATTCATGGCTTGCTCTGCACAATATGCTGGTGCACCCAGAGGGGAATTAAAAAAGGTTTGATATACAGGAAAAGCATAGACAGACATTACACCATCATTTTTTTTAAAGCCTTAAACAGTGCAGTTACCTCTTATTATGAGGATCTGGAAAATAAAACTAGGCATATAAATATATATGACTTAGCTCTGACAAATCTTTATCTGTGATGAATCTGACTAATATTTAATATAAAAACAAGTAATAAATGAATGTTATTTAATAAAGATACACTGTCGGTTTAATTGTCTTTGTAATATTTTTCAAAGAACAGTGTTTTAAATCAGTTTGGCAGAAGAATTTCTCACCTTTCTCAAAATCACGCCATCATTGTAGTAGTGCATCACCTCCAGCAGAAGGTGCAGTACTGAAGTGAGTGTGCCGGCGCATATGGCCCACAGCAGAGGTAATGGCAGCAGCGTGTATGTGGCGAACAACGTGAACAAAACGTACCACGATGGATCTTTTTCCAGTCCATACACCAGTCCTCCCAGCACCTGTATTGTCTGAGACAGCCAGCTAGCTAAACCAGCGTAATGGAGCCACCGTGGGGACATGGAGTCTTTGCAGGATAACACCACAATGCACAGCGCTACAGCTAACACCATGAAAATGCCTGTCAGGCAGACACGCAGAGTGTCTGTGACCGCCTCAGGTGCCAACGCCAAGTATAGAACCAACACGTGTAGCTTGGCGACTGCATCGATTACATTTGTGAAGGCTAGAGAGTTACGTCTTTGGTGAGAGTAGTGTTGCTGGTAGAGTTTCTCCAGATCACGAGACTTGAAGGTGTGCCTCAGGGTGGGTATGTAGACTCCATGAATTGTGTGGCCCCAGTGCACAAAGAAGTCAGCATCGCTGGCGTATTCATTATAAGAACCCCTGACACTGTTGCATGTGCTGGTGGAGCCACGAGACTGGGAGGGGTGCACTCTAAATGTGGAGGAACGGCGTTTGGTGACCCCGCGTGAGGCCTTGTTGCGGATTTGTCTGTTGATCTCCTCCATGTAGGCATCCGTCACAAAGATTTTACTTGCTGGTTCCACACCCACCTGTCAAACACAACAGAAAATAAGATGTGTTTACTGTACTCTTTTTGCTGGACTTCATACGATTCCTACACACGACAAATGGGATGTAACGGTCAAGAGATGAGTTGAAGAAATACTTTACTTCCCAGATGACAATTTGTATAGTAACTTTTTAAAAACTTGAGCAAATGGGCTTGATTTCTTTTTAAAAAATTGAAGAAGGCAATGAGCTGCGAAAGAAGAAATGACTTTAAAATTAGAAAAAGGGGTAATTATAGGAAATTTGTTTTTGTGTGACTTTGGTGAATCCGAAATAAATCTTAAAAAAAAAACAAAGTCACACAATAACACAAACAAACCACTTATCGAGGCATTAGTAGACCAGCAGCTCCCATGTTCAGCGATGTAAAGTTATTTTTTTACCCACTGGAATCTAGCTAAAGAGAGCGGTTAGTTCCCCATCAGAAGGAGCTGTCTGTCTGTTTCTGTGTGAAGTACTGAGCATACAACTTGATAATTAAGACTTGGATTGTACTGCACAAGTTTTGTGAGTTTGTGAACTGATGTTTCAACATAGTTTTGTTGTTGTTAAGAATTGAGACAAGAATTACTTCAATTCCAGTTTTTGGATTCTTCTTTGGAGTCTTGCAAAAAAAAACAAAAAACAACAGATTTTCTTCACTAATTCTGTGTAACACAGGGAGTTATTGATATACTGTACCAATGGTCTTTTGGGGGGTTAAGTATGTCTTTAAAATTGGAAAGCAAATTAGTTATGGCCACTTACAAAGCAGGTGTAAAAAAACTACATCATTTTCTCAATTCCGTGAGATGTACACATGTGGCTTTATTTTTCTATCTATCTGCCTGATTTCAGCTATCACATCAGTATAAATAAGGCAAATAGAATTTCATGTGCTTTTCACAGCATTACAAAATTACACTTTTAAGCATACAAATACTAAGTACATAATAGTGACACCAAAATTATTTGTATAGCAAGAAACACTAATTGAGAAAGTAGGTTGGGTTTTTTGGGGGTTTTATGGGTGAACTGGCCCTTTGAAGTTTTTGTTTTGTTAACTGAATCGGATGGTTTGGAGTCATTCTGCAGTGGCTTAATAATTTATGTTCATGATGTGACTGCAATCAAACAGTTTCATTTAAGCTCAATTTTCTTTGGTTTGTGTAGAAAAAGGCAGCAGTTCAGATGGTACCAGGTCTGTCCCCGGACCCACAGCCCTCACAATCCTGTACAAAACAACAGAAAACAAACTGGAAGAAGCAGCAGCTCCATCTGGATGCAGCAAATCTTCTGATGCGGTATAATAAATCACCTGGGCGCTGAGCTCCTGCTGGATAATAATGTGTTTTACAGCGTTCTGCCACAGCATCTTTTTCCGCCGCAGCCCCGGGGACAGGGTCGCGGTCAGACAAGTCGGCTCACGCAGCTCCATGGGGGAGACCTGTGTTGTTTCAGAGAAGGTCACCATGGTGATGAGTTTAGCCGACCTCATCTGTTGGTCTCAGATCAGGAGGAAGCCGCAGCCTGGAGTGGGACGAGAGACATTGTTGGAGGTGGGAAAAAACAAAAAGGTGGTGATAAGTAGAAGAAGAAGTCAGACTTTTCTCACAACATAATAAATAGTCACTCTTAAAGGGATACTCCACAAATTTTATCCATCACGTTCAGTAAACTAGTCATGGTTAGTACAACTCAGCCCTTGAAAACACAGTCATCTGTGGTCCTGGAGAAGCTTTATCAAAGTTCACCCTGGTAATGCCACAGTGATGTCATCAGGGTTATCTCAGTTTGGGTTTGGAGACAACAAATATATAACAGAAAGTCTTACAAGAGCTATGGAGTTAGAAGACAATGTGTGTTTACCAGGCAGAGGGGTTTTGCAGTTCTAATGAATGATACTTCTGAGTTGCATTATGGTAAATGTAGTTTGAGTCTTACTATAAAATATAAATATAAGTCAGGATATTTCAACCTCTGCTGCTTGGATTTTGATTACTTCTTTTTTTTCCTGTCATGGGAGTGCATTTTCAAAAGGAAGTGTTTCTTTAAGCATGTTTTTACAGATTATGTAACAGATCCTAATTTCTAAAGACAAAAAAGAGCATGAAATGCATCAAATTGAGCTAAAAATCACAATAGGTGTTTTTATATTAATATGGATCATCACCAGTGCACAGTAGGCCCAGATCAACCCAGTCTCATTCCCAACTCATCAAATATCGATGCCACACTATGCAATATAAAGAGCAAGAATGTCTATGAGACTACGTTTTATTTCTTGTGTAAAACCAAAAGTCATTTTAGTTAGTCATAACAACATAGTGTACTAGTATTTTTAGCATAGGCCTACCATGTTAGTGAGCTCTGTCACATAACGTAAGTGGAGTATGTCATGTAATTTTACCTAAGTAACATATATATACATATACATATCTTTGTGGCCTACACCTAGGAAGTTTATAGCTATTGCCAATTTAAACTCTTATCCCTAGTTGTGCTTTTACATGCCTACAGGCCTACAGTATTATCAAAAAATATAAATATACCACAATAAATATAACACAGCTACATTACACAACAGGGTAAATTGACATGCTGTCCCTGATCAGCCAAAGCTGGACAGGTTCCAAGAGTGACACAGCTTGACGTGTAGGGTGTCAATATTTGACGAGTTGGGAGTAAGAATATGCTGCCAAATTATATTGAGTTCACTTTCCAGAATATATATTTTTTTAACTTTAAAGGTCCACTGTTTAGGATTTAGTGTCATCTAACTGTGAGGTTGCAAAACTGAAACTTCTCCAGTGTGTATGAATGCTGAATCAGGAGCTTTTGTGTGTGAATATTCAACAACTGATTTTTTTCTGATCTACCACCTGGACCACACAGGACATGTGTGTCCACTTCATCTATAAGGAATCATATCTAAGCATCCTTTATATTTAAAAGGTTTTAAGAATTCTGATTTATGTGGACAGAGCTGGTAATGCCGCACACATTCAGCTTGTTGGAAGGAGCCACCTGCTCGGCTCCACGTGTTGACACAGTGTGTGCCAAGAGAAAGGCAGCTTTCCAACAAATTATCTAGTGCAGATTTAGACTAGATTTAGACCTGAGCTGGTTAATGCCCAGAGTTTAACTCCTCCAGGTCCTTCTGGCTCTAGATGATGCAGTCCTGCCCACTCAGAGTGCACTGTGAGCAGTGTGATTGTCACCATGTCTCCACACTACACAGACTAGAAAACACTTCATATTAGATGAGCTGCATTTTTCATTAAGCCAGTTAAAAGTATTTATCCTGTAGGATTGCTATAATATGGCAGCATTTTATTTATTGTCTGACTTGCTGATCACAGAGCAAGCATACAAGTTTCTATGCTGTGGAAGGATCCCTTGGTACTCTAATATACAGACATATTTACTACATTTTAGTTCATGCACTACTTAAATTTAGGCTCCCTGCATGACAAAGTCTAAATCTGCTCTGAGAAAATAAAGAGTTGTGTAGAAGCAGCTTGGAGAATTTTGGCATAATTTCACCAATTCCCAGACATATAAAGAAGAAAAAAAAAAGCCAGCAACACCTGTAGTTAAGAACAACTGCATTGTCAGACAAATGTTTTGTGTCCACCACTAACCTGTATTGTTTTACATATTGTGTATCCTCTCCTCATGTCCAGCATTGGCTGTAAGATATATTCGTCCAGCCCATCATAATCCCCTTTTGCTGAATCCATCGCACAGGAATTATATGCAGATCTGAACATTAAGGCATAATCCATGTAAGGAAAAACTTGAAGTAGTCCTTGCCGTGATGAAGTATCCAAAACGGATGTACAGAAAGGGGGGGTGGGGCACATAAAGATCCAGCCAAAATCCGTGGAGCCGTTCTGGCAATATTGTAGGTCACCACCTGGACTGCTTTGAACTGAAGTCAACAACGAAGCAGAGCTGCAGGAGTGAGGAGTGAGGAGTGCAAAGAGGATTAGTTAGTCAGCAGCCACTCTTGCTGGCCTGCAAAGCTGAGATCGTTGGCACCAAGACAACGGCAAGACAAATGCAACGCTCTCAACCTTTGGACGAGTCAACCAAATCTCTCAGAAGCAGATATGACATTTTAATTCAATAGCATTTCGATCAGTGGTTTTTCATATGCTCTCTCTTTTATTCTCTCTACATGTAGATATTTTAGATCTACTTTACTTCATTCTGATGTTATCATAAGAATTGTTTTTTTATCCTATTGTTTATATCTGTATGTGCACAGCCCAGTCACCAGAAGAAACAGTTCACATTGTACATTTCTGCAAACAAGAGATATGTTACATTTGTGTGTTTCATATGTATCATATCATAGTTCATAAAGTGACATAGTATATGAGCCAAATTTGTCAGTGGGAGATGGAGGGGATGGTAGATAGTGTGACACTAATATGAGATGCCTGCCAAGCTGCAGACCAAACCAACAAACATAAACTGCCATGTTTCCAGCATCTTTTTAGTCACCAAATGTGTGTGTCTGTGTGTGTGTGTGTGTGTGTGTGTGTGTGTGTGTGTGTTTAAGTGCCACACACAGCGATTGTTTTTACAGAGACAGTCTTGATTATGCCACCAAAACTGTTTTTTAAGCCCAAACATGACCTTTTCCTAACCAAAACCAATCGATTTGTGTGCCTAAACCTGACCACATGTTAATCACAGCATTGTTAAAAATAAAGATTCAACACATCCACTGTATAATAATATATAAATGTAACCCTCGGTTTGTAGAGATGTACAATGCCAACAATTTTCTTTCTACCGACTGGGCTTTTGTGTTAACAGAGCCACGATGGTGAGCAGTTAAAAACATTAACAAAAAGCCTACAAAACTGGACAGACTCTGCAAGCAAGGAAACTCATCTCCCACCTGGTAACAGCACCCTGAGGTGATTCAACAGCAAATGGATGCTAATGAACCTGCACTTACTAAGCATTTAAATGCAGAGGGTATAACAGGCTATCACACATCAATCTGAGCAATAATTTGATTCCTTGCTGAATAATGAATATAGTTTTATTGTGTCCCATATAATTTTAATATTATATGTTGTAAGCTACTGTTTGAGCTCTGTCATGTTTATTTAAATTAGGACTACCAAAGTTGTTCATTTGGACTAGGGCTGGGCTGGGCAGGGCAATATATCGAGATTATACCAACGTTGCAAAATGAGACTAGATATTGTCTTAGATTTTGGATATTGTAATATCGTAAGTGTTGTTATTTTGTTTTTTTACAGGCTGCATTACAATGAAGAGATTAAGGTATTCGGTCAAAAATATTGTGATATATGATCTTCTCCACATAACTCCATAATTTGGTCTTAAAGGATAGGTTTGATTTTTTTTTTTAAATCCACATTGAAATGCTGTTTCCCATCAAATATAATAGTGTAACACAACTTATGTATACTCTGCAGCTGCTTCTCAATGGGTTTCAAAACAGACCAATGGGGCATTTAAAGTAAGGGAAATACCTGCTTTTTAAAAACATAATGTTCCAGCAAAACATAGATGCTTTCTGTCATTTTTTTTAACCAATGTTATTTATCTGTAAAACATACAGAGTAAGTAAAATGTAACTCATCAAAACTTATTTTATTCTTCCATGTGAACTTTTTCTTTTGAAAATGGACACTAGGGATGATTGGTTGAATTATTTTCTTCATAGGGTCTCACTGAAGTTCTGAAAACTAGTTGTATACTCTGCTGCTTAGTGTATTTTATCGTATCGTTGTTCTTGCTATATTAGGCATTTTGGAAATTATATTTTATTAGCATTATGTGCCTTACACTTGAAACACTTAAAAACTTTCTGGGTTGACTGAATTCAATCCATTGAATTGTTGCATCATGCTGTTGTTTTCACAAGTCATCCTAAAACAGCTCAGGTTGATTAAGCGCGGGCTTGACAATATATAAATATTGTGATATAAGACTAAAAGTAATTGCAGATTTTGGATATTTTAAGTGATGTTTTTTCAGGTTTTTACAGGCTGAATTCCAATAAAGTAACATCATTTTCTACATTTAGCAGAGTGTTCTGTCTTTACCCACTTAATCATTATATCCACATTACTGATGACTATTTATCAAAAATCTCATTGTGTAAATATTTTGTGAAAGCACTAATAACCAACCCTACAATATCATCATAATATCAATATTGAGGTATTTAGTCAAGAATATATATGTATTAATATTTATATTCATTTTATTAAGCTATTCAGATTCACCTGTTACAATTAATAATTTACCAGTAAATTAGCACAGTAGTAGTAGTATACTTTTGTTCACTGTTTTAAATATAACATTATCACAACAAGGACATAAACTGTAAATCAACAACGTAAAGACACAAGAGAATGGTTGAGTTGTCAGGGAGAGTCAGACCGACAGAAAACATCAGGTGTGTTGGAACAGACAAACATACCTCAGTGGCTATACAGTCTGTGGTAATAAAGATGACGAGCACATACTGGGCTCATAGCATCAGCAGGTATGGTCCCTATAGTAAGCGGTTTAAAGTTTTTGAGACTGGCTTTGCTAATTGTGTCCAGGCCCCTAAGGCTGATCTAATGAGTTCCCATCTGTGTAACCGTGACTGTGTAGCTCAGACCTGTCTTGCTGATTACTGTACATCTAAAATAGCCTCCAGCTCTAAGGCAATTAGCTCAACAGTACTATTACTGCTACCATAGCTCTCTTACACTTGGCAAGCGTGCACTAAAGCACCTTTGAATATGTTTAATGAGATGCCACTGTTAGCAGAAACAACGAGAGGGAATAATTGTAGATCACTTTGATATAACACAACTTTTATGTTCATAATGAGCAGTTGAAGTTAACGCCTGTGAAAGTCTGTCTACTGTACAAAATCTGTAATTTCATTTAGTGACTCTATATTTAGTGCTTGTGAACTTGTGTCCACCTGAGGGAGGAGTTAGGATGAATTAGTTAGCTAAGGGCAAAACCCCAGAAGCTAATTAGTGTTAAGGCTAACTGCTTTGGCTGTTCACTAATCAGCTGATCCTCACATGCACTCAAGCCAGACCTGCAACAGAACTGACCTGTTGGCCCTTACGTGCTTGCCAAAAATTTGCTGGAGATCTATTTGCGGCTGTTAGTGTTGTTGTATCCCAAATGTGCGTTGTGGGTGTGTGTTGTAAGACAACAGTTGGACGGTGAAAGTATGTTAGCTTTTGTTGGCAGTTGCGCAAATCTCTTGAAAGTGAAGACATATCCAGGCAAGTCATTGGCATTTTCGACCATTTTATATTTCTAGGTGGTCATTTTGAGTCTCCTCCTTTTCAATTTGAGTGACATTTTTAAGTGAACCTTAGGGGGGTTAGGGTTGGTAGAGTGATACGGAGGACGAGGCCAAAAGGTTCTTATTACCCTGCAGGAACAAATAGTCCCTTTGAACATAAAAAGCTTGCTTTAATATTGCATCTTCAAAGTGAATGTAAAGGCTTTTACTCTGAGTTTTTAATGGGATTTTCACCGAGCCTTTAGCCTGTCTGACAAGAAATGTTGTCACTGTGGAATACCGGGCTGGGGGCGCCCAGACTCTTGGGCCCACATGGGTCTGTTTTCAGTTGGTTTGTCTGGTAATTCATCCATGCAACCATCCTGAAATGTTTCTTAGCTTTTTCAAGTTTTACACTTTCAAAGTTCTGCAAATGATTTTTCTTCTCTTGCACTTAAATACAATAGTAACTAACAGTTAGAGGCTTATTTTGTGATGACAACCATTCAAAACCCTCTTCGTCTTAACCTTTAGCTTAACCATAATTAGCTCAACATAAGCAAGATGGTGTTATCCCATTCAAAAAGGTTCACTCACTAATGGCCATCTAATGGGGTTGGAAGAGGTAAAGTGATGGCATCAGCATAAGAGGACAAAAATATTGCTGAATAGAAGACTCGGAGATCTCATGGCTTAGTGGGCTTACAGTAAAGGACCATGGGAAATAAATGCCTTAGTGGTTCACTGAGAAGCGCTATGTTTAGATTTCCAGTGGGTGGCAGACAATGTGACACATCATGTACACAATATGAAATGCTGTCTTAAAAATATTTGAGTTTAGGTAATATTAATGCAATTATATAGTATTTATGAAAGACAGTGACCTCAGAGTGTTGTAAACCAGTGGTTCTCAACTGGCCCAGCCATGGGGTCCAGAGTTCTCCTTAGTCATTAGTTTAAGGTCCACTACATATTCAGTTTTATTTCACAAAATGTAAACAACACATCGGCTTAGAACACAAAGAAATAAAACATATATCAAGTATAAACAGAAACAGTACCTCAAAATGTGTGCCAGAAATTTACTCTACTTCAAAATAAAGTGTGTGTGTGTGTTTTTTTTTTTTTTTTACAAATTTGACATGTTCACGAGTCACTTGAGGTCCATTCAGAATGGACCCACAACCCACTTTTGGACCGTGAACCACCAGTTGGGAACCACTGTTAAAGACTATTTTGCTCCTTGCACTCTCCTATCAGATTCTCCTGACTCACTGCTGTCACCAACTGGTAGAAAGAGAAAAAAAAAGACCTACTCCAAAAGCAGGATGTCCCATTCACAGATACACAACACTGATTTTATTTTTTCAGTTCTTGATGAAGTTTGTTATTGCGTTATAATCAGACTGCATTGCATTTTTGTTTCACCAATCATTCATTTTCATTCATTCTTGCATTGGAGATGAGGGTAACAATTAATGGGCCTGCATGTAAAACTGTTACAGTACTGCATAAATTAGGATATATATGATCTGAGATACCATACAGTTTTTTGTACTTTTTTGTACACGCTTACTGTGGCAGCTATTATGAAATCTACCAGCCACTCAAAAGATTACCATTGTTATTTTCAAATCAAGGAGCCACTTGCATTTTTACCAGCATGTGGCTGGTGGCATGTGGTAAATAATTATATAATGAAATGCAAAAAAAAAAGTAAATAGCTGACTCTAAGTTAGAATTGTGAATCAGTGATTTATGAGAAAGCATGTTGTCCTTGACCCAAAAGTCGAGTGTATCTGCAGGCAGAAATGAAGATATCCTTTCACACACCGTCTAACCATAAGGGGATTTGATTCCTCTGAATGCAGTTTATGACTACAAAACATTAACGCTGCTTTACAAACAGCATCGGATTGACAGAAATGGGAGACTATATCACATAAATTTAGCTTACATATTGCTATCTATGTTTTTTTGTCTTGTACAACCATCGTTATAAAATACGGCTGTTGGGTTATAAAGCACTAAATGGTTCAGGGTTAAAAATAAAATTCTATCCTTACAATTGAGAGCTCTCAGGTCTCAGGTTTGCTTTGTGTACCTGGAGTCAAGACTAAACACGGGGAAGCAGGGTAAAGTTTTTATGCACCACATTTCTGGAATGAACATCCAGAAAACAGCAGGACTTCAACTCTCAATTCTTTTAAATTAAGGCTGTAGACTTTTCCCTTTGCTTCTGCCTTTATTAAATTTAAATATTTATTCATTTCTTATGCTGCACCTACTTGTATTGTATGCTTGTATTTTATACCTGTCTCAATATGTTTTTAGCTTGTTTTTATTTTTGATTCTCTACCTCTTTAATTACGTTTTTAATTGCATTTAAATGTCCTTTTAGAATGTGTTTCTTTTGCACTATGTCTCAAGACTTGAATTGCCTTGAAATGTGCTATATAAATAAACGTGCCTTATTTGACACATCGATAATACATAATCTTCACTTTTTTAGCAGTCAAATTATTAAACGGACTCGGTGCTGACTTGAAATTGAGATTATAATGTGAAATGATTATAGTGTAAAATAATTTAGAATTGATTACAGTATAAAATAATTGATGGTTATAATTTAGTAGGTAAAATTAACAATTGATTAATCAATTCATCGTTATTTGAAAAAAAAAAACTTTGCTTATTTCAAACAATATCAAAATTGTTTTTTCCTCGGTCAGATCTAAAAGCAACATATTGCATATACTTTGACAACTTTTTATAGCTTATTGATTAATTGCTCAAATTTCACATGTTCGATAACATCGATTATTTTTTATAATCCGTCTAATTTAGTAATTTTTTTTTTAAATTTATCCTTGGCAGGCAATTATTATTCTGAGTTATCCTTTCTTTTTTGGTTAATGATGAAATAATCTTTGTTTCTCATGATGTATGTAACTAATATAAAATTCATTCATTCATTCATATTCAGCTCACTGTAATGAAGACAGTTACAGTACCCTTTTTTTCCATTTTTTTAAAAATCAATATAAAATCATGATGCTGTAATATTAAGGCATAATTTTTGTCAAAAATCTGACCTACTATTTATATGACATGCTGTGCATGCATTTATCCAGTAAAATGTGGGGTAACAGCCCGTACTGGGCGTGTAGACTGCATGTGCTCAGACATGACTAAAAGCCTCTGTCCAGTGGTGGGCTGTCACACATGTACAGTCAGCCAGTAACAGCTGGTAGCTCAAGGAACAGAAACACTTTATGTATGGTGTCCTGTCATAGCTGAAATTAACTCAGGATTTTCTGTCGTTAACGGTCTGCGTGCCACACATTTACAGGATTTAAATTTTGTTCACTTCATGGTAAGTAAAGGGTGTTGACCACTACTGTAGAGATAGGCGCAGCCAGGTGCCTCTTGTTGAACAAGTCAGGCAGTTTAGCTAACGTTAGCATACTTTGCTACTAGCATAGACCGTTGCTATCGCTGAATAAAATGAGTTGTAAGATTTGATAACCGTAATGTTGTGTCTGAATCTGTGAAAAATACATGGAAAGTCTCAAAACACTTTAGGATATTTTGAGAGGAGACAGTAAGATGAAAACGTTTGACAGCTAACAATGCTACATTAGCGTTAAATTATATTACTAGCAACTGTCATGATTTGGGATTTCTTACCTGGTGAAAAATGTCTTAAAATACACTGTCAGCCGGTCACTGGTCTGCTAATCGTTATATCCTGGTGTAATTCAATCACTGTAAATATTATGAGCGTGTGTGCTAATTTGAGCATACTCGCTTCCACAGGCCAAAGACAATCCAGGGGTTTTCCTGATTTTCGTAGCGCCGGTGGAGACTCAGTTCGCGGCTGGAGTGCCTTCCATCTCCCTGCCTCTGTGAACCTGGAAGAGCAACGCCGCCTTGTGACAAGCATCCAACATGACAGGTGGGCAACACCAAACTATTAAAACACTTAACACCTTCACTTTGCCTGAAGACATTATCGCATCCAAAAATTTAATATAGGACACTGCAGAATAGGTGGACTGCTTAGAAAATGAAAATATGAGGTGCCTAAACCAAATCAACCATTGAATTTAATTTAATTTTGATACATTTGTTTAAATCCAATTTTTCTGATTAATTTTAGAGGGACAGCACACAATTTAAATTCATTACATAAGAGTTTGCTAGCAGCTAATTTGCATCTGTTGTCCCTGGGCAGGAAAACAAACAAACAAACAAAAGATGCAACAAAACAAAAACAAAAAACAAATACATAACATCAAGTAGCTGAGACTACCTAAAAGATAAAAAATACATAGAAAATACAAAAATCTTCATAAATTTATACATTCACTACATAAAAACACAGTATACAAAAGACCACTGATCTGAACATTTTATCACATGAAATAACACACAAAGTCTATGAGAATGAAATCAGTATGACAGACAGTGTACAGGGCAATCATTGGTGATTACACTTTTATATAGATTTTATCCAAAACTTGAGCCTGATTTTAAACACCGAAAAACTTCCAGAGTCTCTAGTGCTTGCAGGTATGTAGTTCCACTCCCCCTCCACAGTGATTGAGAGAGCAGATTGACCAAATGCTGTCCATCTGAACTGGGGAACCAAGTCACTCCTCGTTGACGCTCCTGTCCTACCATCTTTGTCACAGCTGGGTTGGGCCAGGAAAATTATATTTTTTAAAAACATTGCAGTAAATCAGCTGACTGTGAAAATATTTTGTTCGACAAGCCATGCATCAGTGTACCGTGTGTGATGTGTCAGTTTTTGCAGTGTTGTGTGTGAATTTGCAAAGAAATCACTCACCAGACATTTCGCCCTTGTTGGCATCTGCTGATAGCCACATTCCTTGAACCTCAAGCCCACTGACTGAATGGCTGTCCCACAGTGCCCCTCTCTCCCTGCCTCTCTCCACCCTCCTCTCTCTCAGAGAGAGCCTTTGGGTGGATAGTGGGGTCCATTGTGTCAGTGAGATGTTTATTAATGAGAGAGAAGCGCACAGAGAGCAGAGCTGCTATTGAAGGACTAATCGCTAATCTCTTCGTTAATACGGTCAATCTGCCTCTGTACTAACATAAATTACTTAGACCTCAAGACAGGGACATGCGGGATGGCGTGCAGGAGGGACTCTAAGTGAATTTGGGAATTTGTTCCGGTGTGAAACTTTGTACGGAAGTACAGAAGTTGGAGTTGGCTTTTTTGTTCAAGATTGACTGAGGGAGAGTTTGCGTGTGCATTGCTGATAACCTATTTAATGCAAGTTGGGAGTTGTGGATGCATACTAGCAAGTACATTTTTGCATTTAGCTTCTATTCTTTATGAGTATTTGTACAGTTTTCAGAAGTTTTTGTTATTTCTAAACTATAACTGAAAAATTAGAAATTACTACTTTGCTGCTTGTAGTGTTGCATTACTATTTTTTGGCATTGGTTACAAGGTTTTCAGTGTCTATGAAAGGAGTACTGTGTGTCTGAGAGTGTGTGTGTGTTTGTGGACTGTTGCGTGTTTGTTTGCCTGCCATGCCCTTGCCTGCGCCCGATGTCCCGGCCTCTCAGAGGCTGGCACTGGACTGTCGTACCCTTCTGGACCATCGTGTTGGCAAGGGTAAGTTTCAACACCACCTCCTCTGTTCTCGCTCTGGCTCCTTCTCTGTCTCAGCCGCACGAACAGAGAATCATTTCACTGAAAAGTTGTTTTTATCCATATGGTTCCTTTATGGTTGACAAAAATTTGTCGCAATAGGAAATTCATGTTTGGGGTTTGACTTACTTGTCGCTGCCTTCTGTCTTGTAGAAATGATTCAGCTTATTTCACAGTTTGTAGAAGGTATTTGAACACTTGACTAGACCAACATCAAAAGGATCACTGGCTGTGATTGGTACTTGGCACAGGTTGCTGTTAAACAGTGTTGATTAAAGGGAAATTTCATTCATTTTCAGTCCTAATGTTGACTGATTCATAAAACATTACACTAGTAAATGCTCTACATAGGATAAAAGGTTTGTTCTTCCACTAGCAAGAGATGCTTTTGGCTCTAAAGGGGATATTTATGATTAGCAACCATAATTTCTGGCATGTGAGAGTGAGGAAAACAAAGCTTGATTGTAAATAATAGTGATGCAGGCAAAGTGATATTGCACAAGACCCCTGTTATTCAATCCAAATTAAATACGGAAATTCACAGTAAGTGTAGAGATTGGTTTCTCCTAAAGGAGTTTAATTAAGTATAAAAAAAAAACTGCTCCAAGCTGCGGTGAAATGCAGCAGACATGGGCGGATTTTGACACAAATGGGCCCCAGGCAAAGCTATGTAACGGCCCCACCACCCCAACTCTGAGAAACATTAAACCAGTCTGGATGTAGCCCTCTCTCTTCTCCTTGTTCAACCAGTGACAGTTGAGCACTTCTGGTAATTGCAAAATCAAGCTTTTTAATGGATCTTAGCTTTCTAACACCATATAAGCCTGTTCTCTCTTGGATTGTTTCCAAAACCTCTTTTTAAATGCTGATAGTCATTCTTAAAAATTCATGCAGTGTTATCTGTGAGCTGAACTTTGGAATAATGGAAAAAACGAGAACTAAAAAGGTTGAGTGGGCATGCATTCTATTTCAAACACTTATTCATGCTTTTAAAACAACACCGCAGCTGCATCAGGTTTATGGTTTCACTGCTTTGTGCATTAGAGCCAATTATGTGAGAACATCATGTCTCAATTTTATGTTTGCCACAGTTTTATGGCTATGTGGTAATGTAGATAAGAGCATTAATTTGAGAGTTTTGTTCATGCAGTGCATCCATGTGCAGGTGAGAAGCTCTGCCATGAGTGAGACAGCTGCTTAACAGTATCATTTATATGCACTAGGGGTGGCTGGGATTCACCAGAGGCACAGCGATACAATAATATCATGATGCTTAATGGGATATTTATGATTTGTTTTTGAATTGGGGTTGTATGAGGTACTTGTCCATAGACAGTTTATAACAAACATGAGATGTCAGTTGGCATGCCCCTTGTTTGGAGAAGCAGGCTGGAGTTTGACAAGGTGGATGTATTTAAGCCACTTATAAAAGTCCCAACTAAAAAACCCCAAATCAGTTCAGTGAACGCTATATTGAGAACATTTTCTCTTCTTTACTTCAGTGTTGGGCAGTAATTTTCTGATGAGAAAATGAAGCCGTTATTTCACTCTCTTCAAAGCCAGACCTCATGGATAAAAACAGCGATTTAACATTGCATTTAACACAGGAGCTGCTGGTCTATCACTGCCTAGATGAGTTCTTTTGTTTGTGTTATTGTGCGACTTTGGCGTTTAAAAGGGTTAGTTTGGATTTACTCAAGTCACACAATAACACAAAACAGACTAACTGATCATAGCAGTGATAGACCAGCAGCTTCTGTGTTCAGAGAGATAAAATTAGTGTTTTTCTGTGATGTCTGGTGGTGTGGTGGCTTTAACGAGAGCATATATTGGAGTTGAAGCTGGCTTCCTTGTTGGAAAATGCTGCCTCGTGTGAAGATTAAGTGACGAAGCCTAATACGTTCTTTGGATTTGGAAAATGAAACCAGGAAGAGAATGATAATATTTCACTGTTTTGCATAAAAATAAAATGCAGATGCCAGTAAACATGGTTATGTAATCACACAATCACAGAGATATTTTGGGCTAGAAAATGGGAGGAAATGTGGCAGAAAGTTGCATGAGCATAGAAAGAAAACTGAAAGTAAAGTAAAGCAGGAGGCATGGGAAGATTAATGATGAGGAAGAGGGAGAGAGTGTGGCTGGCAGGGGGTGGAGAGAGGGAGATTGCGTGGGTGGGAGGTCTTCTCCCTTTTTATCCCCATGGTGCACATTTCTGTCTTATTCTTTCCCCACCCGCCCCCCTTTTCTGTGTCTCTTTTCCCTGTAACTGAGAAAAATGATTATTAGTGAGGTGGAGGTGGGTGTGTTTGTATGTGCGCCTGCATGTGAAATCCGCACTGCCCCCCTTCAGAGGGAGCGCTGTTGCGGAAGACAAACGGGAAAATCCAAGGTCATCACGGCACGCTTCTCTCTGACGTTGCCTTTCAACCCCCTTTTGTGCGTGCGCGTGTGTATGCACGGCAGGGAGAGTGTGTGTGTGTATGTGTGTGTGTGTAATTCAGCGCATCGAGCCAGGCTCTGCACCAATCACGGTGCGCATTTTAGCTCCAAGCACACGTGCAGGCATTAATACCAGAGTGAGCAGTGTGCGTGTGTTTGTGTGCGTTTCCAGTGCGCCTTGGCACAGCAGTGTGTCTGTATGAGCGACTGAAGCTACATTAAGAAAATATAAGCATCTGTAGTGAGAGACTCCAACATCACGATCAATGTACGGTAAGAATGACAATCACTCTTCCATTGTGTTTGTTTCTCTGTGTGTGTTTCTGGCTGTGAAAGCATGTGAGTACTGTGAAGCATCCAGCGTTCAGCCAGTTTTCCCACATTCTACAAACACGTTTCCTCTTGTGATATACCGCAGCTGTCACTACAGTGTAACGTCTCCTAAAAGCTTATTATGGGATTTTGGACTCTTATGAGGATATTGCTTTATTGAATTACAGTATTAGCTTGCAAGGAGGCACCGCTTCGAAGATGTTTATTTTTGGTAATGGATACTTATTTGGTCTGAACACTTTTTACTTGTTGTGTCCTTGTGGTAAATTTGAGATGGTAGCATTGTGTTCTCTGCACTTCAGCTAACTGTTATCTGTACGATCGACTCTGTGAGACGTTGTCAAGCTTACAAAAGGTTTAATTTTCTTGTTATTCATGAAAGGTTTTCAATGTTTTAGGTTGCACATGATATAAGAAGCGTAGTGTATGTGTTGTTGAAAGTTAAAATTTGTGCCACTTTTCTGCAAAACTTTAAGATCATGAGAAAATGCCATTGGTGTTAGCATTTACTGCGGCTGTGGTGTTACTGGGGCACGTTGATATATGGTTTATTGATTAGCACTAATTAAAAATGTAGTCTGCTTTGCTTTGCAGACTATTGATGGAAAAAGGCTAGTAGGCTAATGAATTAACACAGACAGACACTGCACACTGGAAGAACAAGCTCAGCTAGGCTTCACTGTGCCGCTCATGGGTGAGCTACTGTAAGGAAATGGTGATCTTTGGGCTCGAGTCCCTCACAGCCCAGTTTCAGTGCCTGTTTGACTGTGATTCATAGTGTGTCGGATCGGCCTTGTGTCATGAGGATTTGTTGGCAGCTGGGTCTGTACATCAGTATGTTGGTCGCATTATAACAGCCATGTTCATTTTCCACCCACACTGAATCGAATGTGTGCTTTGAATCTTACTTATGGATTGATGTCTTCAAAATATACTGTATTTGCCTCTGCAAAGTGTGCATGCAGTGTGCATGTGTGTCTGTAGCCTAAAGATATAGTCTCCGTGGCTCGTCGTGACAGAGGGAAGAGATGTTGTAGTTATATATGCGACACATTTGAGTAGCTGTCATTCTCTGCATGCCTTAGTGTCAAAAATTCACATTTCTTTCTCGTTGTCACGCTCTCCCTAATGCTATCAGCCCCCTTCTCCACGATACTCACCTCCTCTCCTCAGCTGCTTTACAGCTCTCCCAAACTCATTGAGCGACAGCTTATGTGCATATTGGTCGGCTGTTGAATCAGCCGAGCTCATTATCCATTATTTGCTAACACTCCTTGCCTGTTCTCTCTGAGTATTTGTAGATTCTGGTGTGTGTTTGCATTTTACCCAGTGAATCTACTGTTTAAGAATGTTTTTGTCCATCTTTGTTTGCTGATGTAAAAATAGCAGGACTTGGTCTGACCCCCCCCCCCTTATGTAATAACACCCCTGAAGGGCAGCATGCGTTGTAACCATCACGAAAAGCGTCATGTTTTATGCACAGGTATATACAAAGCATGCAGGTCGTTGCAGAGTGTTTGCTTCTGTCTGTTTGTTTCTTGCCAGTAAAACCAGTGCTATGCATGACCTCAGGTGAAGGTGAGGTCTAAATGTGTATTGACGGTTCTGTCTCTCACTCTCTCTCCTGCAGACAAGACTGCACAAATACTCACACACACACACACACACACACACACACACACACATACACACACATACACACACAGATCCAAAGTGTGTTTGATATTCTTCGCGCAGGACTATATTTACTCTCTCTTGTCAGCCATGTGACTTTGGGTACAACAGAGCAGCTTCAGGACAGCAGGTGCAGATACGATACTGCAAGATGTGCCGGGCCACTTGTCACACACTACCTTCTGTGTGTGCGTGTGTGCTTTGTAATTAGTATGACAATTACATAGATTAATTCCTTTTGCATCATACACAAACTATTTGGTTTGCTGATTGTCCAGCACTGATATATGTGGCCCACAGTGCATCACTCCTTTTAACACCGTGTTTGTGTGTGTGTATAGAGGATTTTTAAAATATATCATGCACAACATGATATGTTGTATGTTTGTGTATTTTATGTTTGCTTCTGTTTTTCTCACTTCAGCATGCAGTTTTTTCCTCTCTTCTCTCCATCTCTCTCTCACCCTAATGTGGAAATGTTAAGCTGACATCCTGGGGGAAATGGAGAGTGTAATCTGTTAATGTACCAGCCCATTGTTCTGGGGATAAAAATAGCATTGTGATTGGCTGGCTCCTTGCTGTGCTGATTTGAGGGGTGGAGACCCCCCTCACATGTGCACACATGATGCACACGTAAATTAATTTAGCAAGGATGTGAAACAAGCAAGAGGCTTCACACAGGCCAAAGTTTTTTTCGAAGTCTGGAGCACCAGTCTGCAGAGATACCCGCCTTCTCTTTATTGTCTTGTTCTGTCTCCCAACAACTAGCAATTCCACGCTGTTTGTGTGTGGGTTTATGTGTGGAGCCGCTTGGTGTCCAGCCCCTAAATGTGTTGTCAGCTTTCCATGCAGAGTGGGTGGATGTCGTGAGACCCCCTGTGTTGGTGTGTTTTTTTATCGCTGTCATCCAAATTCTTGTCCACCCACCTTGCTGATCTCTTTTAGCTTCTTCCACACTAACCCACCATTATTTATCAACACTCCCTATTTTTATTTTTGTACACAAACTTAACAGCTCTGAAGATATACAGTATTCTGTTGGAGTGGCAATGTAGTCATTTCTATGAGAAACCTGGTGTTGTGGCATGTTTTCAAGTACAATGGGCCTCTTTAACTAACTCTTTGCAAGAGGGAATGCCTTTCTTTCTCAAGAGCACACTCATGCACATTTCAGTGCTGACATGTTTGTGCAGAATAATGGGTCAATGCATGTTCTTTCATTCTACAGTTGTTTAATATTATAGGATTTATAGGATTTTATAAGATTTGTGGAGGACTGTACCCCACCCTCTTTATACCTTTTTTGGGCATTCTTGACTTTAATAGTCAAAATTTTCCCTTGCATTTTAGAGCTGAAACAATTTATGACTTGCCGATTGGAAATTTATCAACAACAATTCTCAATCTTTGAATTATTTAAGTCGTTCATTAACCAAAATGCATAAAAAGAACTAGTTTCAGTTTCTCAAAGTTTCTGATTTGCTGTTTTTATCCTTTTAATTTAATTTAAACTGAATTTCTTTGGGGCTTGGACTGTTCATTGGGTTTCATTGAGACAAAAGTGATTTGAAGATGTCCTCTTGAGCTCTCTCACATTTTTAAACTTAATAATCAGTTTAGATTTGTTGGTAATTAAAACAATCATGAGTTGCCTTCACTTAGTTGCAGTTTTTATTGTTATAGTGATCAGTATGGTACGTGCCACTTCAAGCGACCTTAACACATCAACAGCTTTTCATCAAACCTCTGAAAAAGCAGGAGCAACTTTCCCGTTTTAAATGCATTCACTTTTTATTTAAAAAAAAAAAACCAAACTGTTGAGGTGTACAGTCAAAATGTATTAACCCTTTGAAACCTAGATCAGGATCAGTTGTCTTGTGCTGCCTCCACATGCCTTTCACAAGCATTTAAATATTTGAAATGTCAGCAAATTCGTTTGATTTCTTTCATGGGGAAAAAAGGCAACCAACAACTTTTCATGATTGGTTATGGAAATATATATATATATATATATATATACATTATACATATTTTCCAGGTAATCTCCTATTTTTTTCCTTTTTTTTTTTTTTTTTTTTTTTTTTAAAAAAAAGCTTTGCTAATTACAGGTTTTTAACTTAAAACATTTTAATTTTTTTTTATTTTTATTTTTTATACTTTGTTAATCCCTGAGGGGAAATTCCAATTTTCTCACTCTGCTGTCATTTACACTTAAGCCCAAAAAACACACACAAGTACAAATGGGAGATATACATGCACTAAATGGAGAGATGTCACTTGAGTGTAGTTAGGATTTTGGTGCCTTTCCAAGAAATTTAGCCCATTGTCTCAAGTTTTAAAGGGTTACGCTGCATGCAACTGGCCTACCAACTGACCTAAAAAACGTGGCAACAACTTTAAAGTCACACAAAGAAGTACCTATAAATAACAGTCGCTCATAACCAACTGTAATGGAAAATGCAGATGCTTTTTATTTCTGCTCCCAGTGCTTCATGGGAGTGGAAATACCATGTAAAACGCTACACCCACTGAGCTGTTAAAATGATTGTGGATTTATGGGCACGGTAGCTCTGCTGTTTTTTTACTGTGTTAAAAACACTAACAGCAAAACTTTTCTTTTGCTTTCTCTGTACTCCTCCCAAAAATCTCTTCTCGCCTCTGCCTACAAAGAGGACAGGACAGATTTGTGCTGGACTGAGAAGATGCAATAAGTAGCACTAATCTGTGACTCATTTGGTGCATCACAATCCACCTCCCCCATCACACTCCCATCTTTTTCCTCTTTAGCTGCCTGTGTCTCTGTCACTCTTTGTCCTCCACCCTTTCCTCTCCACTCTTGGGACCTGCTTCATTTTCATTAATTCATTGGCGACTCCTACACTCAGGCCCCGGGCCAATACAGCAAGGATGAAAGAAGGTGGTAGAGGGAGGTTCAGTGGGTGCAGGGGGAAGGGACAGAGAGAGGATGGACGGGAGGGATGGAGGGGTGCACAGGCCTCATTAGTGTTTGAAGTGATGGAGGAGAGGGGAGCAGCACTATGAATAGACACACGGCTCAGAGATAAGCCTGAGCACCAGCAGAGCTCCTGCTGTGGACTTCAGTACAACTTTTAGAGAGCAGAGTCCTTGAAACAGAGGGGCTTTTAAGTGGATAAGACGTTAAAGATGCCTTTTTACTCCACTGAAACGTTTTTCAAGGACATCCTGCCTGCGCTGACTACCCTTCTCCCAGGTGTAGGTCACTGATAACACACCAGAAAGCTGGTGAATGCAACAATGTAGCCCCAAAAAGGGAGCATCATTTGGGCGCCTGTGGCTCAGGAGGTAGTTATCCCCTGGTCACAAGGTTGTTGGCTCCGTCTTCAGCTTCTCCTCCCTGCATGTGAAGTGTTTTTGGCCAAGACTGAACCCCAAATTGCTCCTAATGGTCAGGCCAGAAGGCTGCTATTAGTGTGTGAGTATATGAATGGGTGAATGGGAGACAGATTGTTAATGCCTCAAATAAAAGTGCTAATAAAATGCAGCCATTTACCTTTTATTGTCTTCAGAGTTTCAGTACTTTTTATTTTTATTTTTTTTTGTCTAAAAAAGATGGTCTCCACTCATACAGTAGCCACAGGGCTAAACAATTCTGTCGAAGAGCACGTTTTTTTTCACAGGGTATGTGCAATATGTGTTATGTGCACTTTGGATTATGTGCATTTTGTTGGGTGATTATGAACAGCTAGGGCTGTTTTGTTCATATGTGGTTTGTTTTATTGAGACATTTGAAGGCATCTGAAGGCATTCAAGGGCGTAACGTCTGAGTCAAAGACACTACGGGGACAATAAAGTATATCGTATAGCATAATATTGTATCATATCATATTGTATATAAAATCATTCTTTATGAGACTCAGATTGGTGTTGTTGTATTCCTCATTACATATTTGAAAATTGGGAACAAATTAACATATTAAACTTGTGAAGTATGCAATTCCACATTTGAATCACCACCTCCGTTCACTCGATGAACTTACAGTCAAATTCACACAAGCTAATTTCTAATGTCTTGTTGTACATTCTGTGCCTGCTAATTGATTATATTCTGCTTGCATGCTTTTATGTTTTTATCTGTTTAAGTGGCTATCTTAACACCTAGTGAAGAGACGACATTTGAAAATTAGCCTTTGGTTAACACAGGCACATTTAAAGCAATGTTTATTAATGTGCAATGTCCCTGTGAAAATAAATTCAGCAATAAAATAAAACCTAAATTATATAGTCTTGATCATTTTTCTTTTTATTGAGAGACTTGTCTGCAGATCAGTCAATAATGTTAGGGCCTTTTCACACCTGAAAGTCTAAACCAAGGTCCAAACCAAGGAACCAAGGTTTGTATTTTAGTTTTATTGTATACATATGGCCTGGTTAGCTTTGGTTTCACATTGCAATTATGGGAGCGCACCAAAAACTATAAATAATGATCCTATGTCCTGTCGTCATTTCCCATGTGAGCTTCTCTCTCCTGCTCTCTGAGTTTTAGTACTTTTTTTTTCTAACTGACTATTTGTTAAGTCATCTCCCTCTTTCCTGGAGGATGTACAAGGTGCTACAGTACTGACATCAACCACTCATATCATCGAGTAGACTCACATCACATGTTGACAGCCCAAACTTCCTGTAATTTGTCCTAAAGTTCAAACCATCCAAAAAATGTTGTCACACCACAGACAAACCGAACCACAGTTCAGTTTGATCTGGACCAAGACACCCACTTATCATCAGACCAAGGTTGGGCTCTTCGGTTCGTACCCTGGTTTGTTGGAGGTGTCACACCTGTGATTTTGGTTTGGATCAAATTGACAAGTCAGAAAGTCTAGATCAAATGTTGCCGTTAATGGGCTTTGTACTGCAATGATCTGGAAATACTGCATGTGTTTTGGTTGTTTTTTTTATCCTCATTTTTCTATGTGTTGCAATTGTATTGCGCAGGAAACTTGGTTGTTGTGTGTCTTGCTAAATGTTGTAATAGCTCAGCTCATCCATTTACACTGGTGAGTCAGGCACGTGGCAGCTTATTGCCTCCGTCATCTGTGTGAAATTTGCACAGTTGGTCCATTTTAAATTGAGAAAATGATATTTGTGATTTTTAGGACGTGCAGCACCAGTTGACAGCTGGTTTGGGCAATCTAGTCTCCGTAGGAGGCTGATTGTCTCATAGTGTGAACAGTGTTGATCACAAGGCTTGTTGTTAGCTGTGTTGGTTGGTTAAAGAGTTCTGATGCATATCTGTTGGTGCATTAAAGAGATTCAGTGTTATCTTGGGGTGATGGGTCTACTGTATGTTGGAGAAAGCACACTGAGGCAGGGGGAGGTTATTGGACTGCTTGTTGTTTTGTCAATGTCTGGTCAGTTTGCTCACAGAATGGCGTTTTAGTGCAACATCAGCAAAACGGACTTCAATCTGTGTAATAGCAAACTGAAATAATAAATGATGAAACCTTTTTTTTCTCCTTTGGGAGAATAGAAGGAAGGAAACTAATATGGGGGGAAGAGAAGCAGGAAGGAAAGGAGAAAAGCTGTTTCTTTGCAGATTGTTTTGCTTTTGTCTAACACACACTAGATTTCTGCTGACTCTATTTGAAGTGTCAGGCTATTAAACCATTCATTAAACTTGACTGCACTGCTGTCTGCATAATGACCTACTTAATGTCATTAGCTTTTGTGACTCCTTAAGTCACGTATTCTGGTTTGGTGTAAGCAGGAAGATATTCTGTTGTATTGTTTTGCAGAGCTCCATAAAGGGTTAAATGATGCATTTTTTTTGAGGTTATCTCTTTTTTGCCCCGTTTTCTTCTTTCTCCCAGGGTCTCCTTATGACTCACCACTGCTGAATTCCTTTAACCAATCAGAATCCTGCTCTCTCTTTGCTGTCTGGCTTGCTTTTCTCCTCAATGTTAAGTCAGAATAATCACTCTTCAGTGTTGCACTTTTCTCGTCAAGGCTGTCTTGATTGCAGTGAGAGAAATAGAGACTGTGTGTGTGTGTGTGTGTGTGTGTGTGTGTGTGTGTGTGTGTGTGTGTGTGTGTGTGTGTGCGTGCATGTGTGTCTGAGCCATTGTTGTGACTGTAATTGTCTTGTGACCACATTCTTTCCATATCTTGCTTTCCTCAAATGTTTTTGTACAGAATTACCTTCACTTAGACAAGCCTCTGTTTTACAGGAGGTCTGTGAGCTTGATCTTCACATTTTTAATATTGGATGCAGTAGTTTGATAGATGGCATCATTTCAGCATTTGTCAACTTTGGTTTTCTTGCAGGGTGTTTGACTTTGCCGTTTTGTGGGTTCTTGCTATGTCATTAGCCCTGATATGATGAAAGATATTGATGGAGCTCTGTCAGTCTGACTTTTCTTTCTGTACTCAGCAGCTCCCCAAGAAGTTCGCTGCTTCTCTGCACCTCAGGCGATCATTTTTACCTGTCACAGCAAGCTCTACAACCTAGCACTTATAAAATGAACAAGTTGTACATTTTAAACTCAACTGTGCCACTTAAATCAGGCCCTAAGAATAATACTGTCAAGACTATTGTCAATACTTTCTAGTTAGCTTTGCCATTATTATCTTATTTGCATCAGCTGTGTTTTCCTTGCTGACAAGTCAATTTAACAGTTGTTCCTACCACACTGGGTAAATTGTTTTTCTTTATTCTTTGTGAAATCTTTCTGTTCTATAACCCAACTCAGAATTATGTCAGTTGAATCAGATCAGGCTGTTCAATATGAATATTTAACTATTTCTTCCTTTTTTCCCCTCATATAGTGTTTGAGAGTTAGAACTCAGTTCAGCAGGACATTCAGTTTAATAGCGACGTTTAAACAAGCCAGGCTACCCCTCTGAGCTCATGTGGGCAAACCTAGCCAACAATAGATTGGAAATATATAATGTTGCCCTCAGTAGATATAAAACAAAAGCTGGAAGCTGTATCGTATGAAGTTGCTGTAAGCTTTATTTTCTCCACCTCTAAGCAGAGGGCAGAAGATAATGTGTCTTGGAGCCCGAGCAGGCAAAATCTCTCTTCCTCCGAACATCTCCCTCTGTCTCAACTGAAACACAGCCACAAATCTTCAATTGGTTCCATGTTTACAGGATTGATTTTTATACTAATCTGTATAATTAATAAGATGAGCATGTTTTTTGACTGAGACGCAGCCAGAATTCTTTGTTCCTGGCTGGACTGTAGGCTACAGCAAAACAAAGTGGGTAAAAACATCAATAAACATAATTTAAACAGACAGAAAAGTAATGCATTTATATATACACAAAAATCAAGGAAAAATTACCACAAAATTAAGGGAAAATAACAAAATAAGCAGAATCTCAGAAAGTCTAATCTATCAGCCGGCAGGACGCTCTGCTTCTGAAACTCCCATGGACGATGCCAGGTGGGATATAGAGCTGTGTGGTGGACAGAGCAAAACAGTGCTGCAGACATAACATCATCGACAAGCTGCAGGAATCCAGGGGTCAGCAAAACCTGGGTCTGGGTCCGCAGCTGCCTGTACCTCAGAGCAGTGTGAGAAGGGCGCAACTTGATTTTGAGCACCTCCTCAGAACTACACCGCAGACTGATTGACAAAAATCAACAAAAAAACAAGAATAGTATTCGTCTTAAACAAATCTGAGTCGACTGAGGGGTGCTTGGCAGCGCTAGTCAATAACTGTCTACACCTACAGTATGTATTGTCTCTAACCTTGACTTCGAAACAAGTGGCTGATTATAGACAGACGAGTAGTGAACCATCAGACAAGGGACAGGAAAGGAAGATGCGTTTACTTATTTATTTCTCTTTGTTTTTATTGCATTCTGCCTAAGTCTAACTGAGCCTCTCTCTCTTTTTCTCACTACTCCTCTTCATCTTTTGTCTTCCTCAGGGGTTTGTGGTTGTTGCGGGGCGCTCAGGCCTCGATACAAGAGACTGGTAGACAACATCTTCCCAGAAGACCCAGAGGTGAGATGCTCAAGTGACTTCGTATTTCTTTAGTAATGCCTTTCTGATCGCAAACAGGTATTTTTAATGTCTGAAGCTGATGACTAATCCCTTGTCTTCTGTATCATTCTGTTTTGAAATTATGTGGATCTTGCAAATGTATTTGGGTAATCATTGTTAATGCAGTTCTTCTAAACAAAGTCCACTGTCTTTGTCAAGATTAGTTTAGTTTAATATGTTGTAACATTGTGTAATTTAAAAAAGAAGCTTGCACAACAGAACCCATATTTCAAAAATGTGAGAATAAATTGTGACAAATAATGAGCTGTTCCGTATTTAACTGGAAGCTTTTCGTCTGTAGTCCCTGGCATGTAAATATAAACACTGTGTTATAATATTGTCTTCGATATAGGAAGTGTGAGGTAGAGGTGATAAGAAAACACAGCACAGCCTCCATACCTAACTATCTTTTTCAAAGCCGTTCAACCCACAGATATCATCTTTACTACTGTTTGAGATCTGATACAGATGACTCATAAAGAGAATTAATTTGTGTGGTGAAGAAGGAGCTGTTTTATTGCGGAGGAAACTTTTCATAAGTGCCTCTTTGCTACTGCATTAACCCACTTTACAGATCTGATCTGTGGCCAAAACTGCAGTACGGTACATGCTAGTACACGCGGACCTCATTAAAACTATTTTGTGTGTGTGCGTGCATGCGTGCGTGCGTGTACACCTGCTCACTGTGCTCCCAAAAATGGTTTCTAAGTTTGGCTCTAAGCTGCTGTGGCTGAGACTTTAACTACCGGTATCCCAGCAGCTTGGGAATAATGAAGCCGTCTGATAACGTTTACTCAAAATTGTGTCACACTGTGTGAGCATGTGGGTGTGTTTGTACAGTGTTTCTCCCAGATAATTGGTGGTAAGGCCGATGCTTAAGTATAGGTTGTTTTCCCTGCATGTTCCTGCTGCACTCAGAAAATGTCCCCGCAGTAGTGTACATTACCAGTGTAAATTGATGATTGGTTGTAGTTTATCGTTGAGAGGATCAACTATAAAATTTACTCTGTTAATATTCGATAGAAACCTGCTGTTTGTCTGCAAGGCTAAAGAATGATTGATCCAAATGACAAAAAAACCCAAATCAGCTTTTCAACTGGAGGGTGTTTTTCTTTTATAGCCAGCTGCAATATTCTGGCTGTGTGATCTGTTATGGATCGCAGCCACAGGATGTTTTGGAGGAACAAAAAGAAGCAGCATTATTGCCTGGTGCTGACCTCCAGTAACCCCTGATGAGAGGAGTAGGCCCTTTCACACAGCATACATTTTGACTTGTAAAGCACAGGTGCATCTCATAACATTCAAGAAATGTAATATAATATAATAGGTATGTTTTCTTTAGTGTATGATCACCTGAAAATAAGAATAACTGTGTTGACCTAACCTTACAATGAGCTGCACTGGCTTGTTTCTATAGTAGCCCAGAAGGGACAAAACAAGCACTGGCTCTAGATAGGGCCATCAGCAATTTCACGTTTTCAGTGTCAGCAAAACAGAGTTTTTTTTACCGTGAAACTCTGAGAGGAAGAGACCTCTTTGGATAATTCAACTTCTGGTAAAAACCACAGGAACATCTGGATCTTAACTCATCAGTAGAAAAATGTGAGCACATGTTAGCAGCTGGGCTAGTGGACGTCTTTAGATATCCCTAAAAGTAGAAACACTTCCTTGTAACATTAAACTTTTATTCAGTGTTTACTGATTTTAATGACAGCAACCATTTGTTTTGGAGAGGAAGAGACCTCTGTGGATAATTCGCCTCTTGGTAAAACCTCCTGACAATGAACATTGAAACAGTTCTAACCAGGAGAGGTTTCAGTTGGTTTTAATCTGCAGTCCTCACCGCTAGATGGAGCCATATCCCCTAAATCTTACACACTGCTCCTTTAATGAGGTCCCCATTTCTCAAAGCTTTGGCTGGAGGCTTTGCCAATGAGTCGGCATGCACAATATGTGGGCTCTGGAAATGTACAATCTTAAATTGCAGCCATCAGTCATGTTGTTAACTTAACGTTTTCTAGTACAAAGTGTGAAAACAGGCAGTTTTGTGTCATACAAAAAAAGCACAAGTGGAAATTATTTCTAATGAATTACAAACATTCACTTGGACTCAACAATGAGCTGATTAGAATTTGGCATCAAAGGTTAAGGTCATGGTAACCTCATAAAACATGTTTTAGGCCATAACTTAAGAATTCATACACTCAGACTTCACACAAATGTCTAATAGGATACAATGATGAAGTTCTGAAATTTTATATCCAAGAGGTCAAAGGGACACACATACTGTTCTGCAAAAAAGCATTTTTGTTGCCCATTACTCAACATCATAACTCAGGAACAGATGGGGGAATACTTGGTCAGATATTGAATTGGTGACACTAACTTTAGGTGCTCACCTTAAAACTCTGCTGATTGTAAAGATCTGTGCTGCCGGGGGAATGATGCGTGTGAAGCATGCATGTTTTCACAGACATGCATCTAAACTGTAAGTGAAACTTGACTGGTGCGCAGAGGCATACTCTTTGCGGTATTTCTAGTTTGTAAATGATGAATGATGTTCTGCCCATGTATCACAGTTATTATTTTTAGAGTCACTTTGCCTTGCATACAGAATACTTAGGGTTTTTAACTCCAAAAATCTACCATTTCCTCTCCATCATATCACAGCCTAATCTTATCAAACCATTTTACAGAGAATTTGAAATTCTGTTTTTTTGTTTAGAGTTCCACTTCA
This sequence comes from Plectropomus leopardus, assembly GCF_026936395.1. Classification (NCBI taxonomy): domain Eukaryota; kingdom Metazoa; phylum Chordata; class Actinopteri; order Perciformes; family Serranidae; genus Plectropomus; species Plectropomus leopardus. Next base: position 12,655,596 of record NC_142191.1, on the reverse strand, counting down.
TTGACTGCATGGTTTGCCTCTTGCATGAATGTAAACGGGCTCTCAGTGGACTATAGATGTTTTTAGCTCTCTCCTCCCCCTGACCAGACTGAAGAGCAGTGAAGTAGGTCAAGGGAGAAAGTAGGAGGTGAAACTAAGTGAACTAGTTGCACATAAATTTGGGTTATGAGAAGAAGGACTTGAGTACACACACTGTTACATAGGTTTATGAAATACAAAATGAATGTGTTTTTTTTTCAGTGGAAGCAAACAGCCTTTTTGCCGTAACCAGCTGCCTCTTTGTTTAGTGGACATACCAGCCTTATGCACATCTCTGACCTGACAGTATCTTAATTGTCATTTTGGGTGAACCTTTCCTTTCCTTTTCTACACCACGTGAAAAAGATCGTAAACATTTCTTATTGTATCTGTCTTGTTTCCCACTTTTTTTTCTCCCTCCCTCTGTCACCCTCATAGGATGGGCTGGTGAAGGCCAACATGGAGAAGCTCACATTCTACGCCCTGTCAGCTCCAGAGAAGCTCGACCGAATCGGAGCCTACCTGTCTGAGAGACTGTCAAGGGATGTTGCCCGACACAGATACGGGTGAGCATCACCAGTCAATTGCCATTCAAAACATTCTCTCAAAAAACATTGCATCTGTCTCTGCCCTGACAAATGCTATGTGCACATTTGTTGTAGTCTTTATTCTCTGCCACACACTAACTGATTTTAATGAGGCCAGGGTGATACAAGATCTCAACAGGGGATCATGATAAAATTTATGTTGATTACAGTGATAAGCTTTTGACATTTTTACTTGACATGGATAGATCTAACAGCCTATCACTCAGTAAAAATAAATGCGACAACAGCCAGCCAGTCAGCCTGCTGCCCCTCTTCTCTGCCTCTGCTCTGTCTCATCCCCTGTTTGCAGGAGGGCCGGGCTATGGCTCTACACACATAGCATGGCAGCAATGTAATTCAGAGCAAAGCTCACAGCAGAGGCAATGAAACAGACTTCAGGACATATTTTATTGGAGTTAGCAATGTCAGTGCTAATTATCCACATGTGCAACAAAAAGGAGACAGAATTATTAAATTGTTAACACCTTTTGAACAAGCAGAACATAAACAGAAATGTGACATCTTCGGTCACCCTGCCCACAGTCCACGTCTACTTGCTGCCTTCTCTTAATCCACACTTTTGTTTTGGTTTGTTTTGCACATCCACGGCACTTATTGATGCTAAAGTGCATGACATCAATTATATGGAAGTAGTTTGGATTTCTTCAAAGAGACAAAGCACAGATAAAGATAAAGAAACACAACAAATCTTTTTTATCACCTGAAAAGGTACCATCCTAGCATCATTATTTTCAGGTACAATGCAAGCTAACTTTTAATGTTATTTTAAGCTAAATGAAGCATGTTTGAAAAGATTAATGTTCACATTTAAATGCATTCAATTTATTTATTTATTTATTTAACCAGTATTTTTTATTTATTTTCAACACTACTTCCAGGTATACATCAGCCGTCAATATCATAACGTACAGAGATATCAGGGCAAAAAAAAAGACAGGTAAATAAAAAACAGGACATAGTAAACAAATGAAATACATATTTGACATTCTCTTAATAAAGTTAAGCATCATGTGGCACAGCCCAACTATTGTGACAAAGATATTAACATATACAGAGAAATAACGAAAAATATACACCTGCACCTTTTGAATGTTTCTAAAACCTGACTTGCTCCTTCCCCTGTGGGTCTTTCTCTAAATTCCACTGTACATGTTGAAGGTTTCTTGCACATCCATTATAGATTAAAGATGAAGAACAAATCTTAATACAAATTAATATCATATTTTTAGCTAAGTTGAGTGCCTCCTCCCTAGCCTCAAGCATAACATGTCCTGCACCATTCATCCTGGCAGCAGAGAGCTCCACAGATCAAATCTCAATAAAAAATAAATCCACTGTTGAATAGAAAGAGTGTGTGACTGCTGCCACCTAACCGCCAACATTTTTTTAGCAACAGTGCATGCTGATAGCCATAGCTGCCTTTGAGTACCGTTAAAGCTCTGCCTTGAGTCATCATTAAGTATGTATTACACCCAAAATTTCAGATAGATGTTTTGTTATTAACTTCCAGAAAATTTTAACTGATGGACAACATGATATTCAATCTATACTTTAATCACAAAATATATTCTTAACACAGCCAGAATTGCACACGTATTGTTTATGTTATTCTATTTTATATGTTTAAAAACATCTATATTCTATATTTAAACTAATGAACTGTCTTGTTTCGTCAAGCTTCGGCCATCATCAGGATACTCTTTAACCTGGCACCATTATCGAATTATATATTGCTGTAAATATCTATCAGTCAATATGGGAAAAGTTTATATGATCATATTTTTTTGCCATATAGCCAAACTCTGATTTAAATTTAACATAGATGAAGTTGATATTTTAAAATCCTGGCACTTTAAAGATCTCCTTTTACAAGCTTGTCCAAGAGGATACATATCACTTGCAGATTGGATAAGGAACTGTAATATAATGCCATAGCATTTTTATTAGATATGTATGTGTTCTTTACACTTTTCTGTTTATAATGACAAACTATTTATTGTGCACTGCATACAAAGTAGCCAGGTGGAGGGGAAGGCAAGTTGGTAAATTTTTTAAGAAAAACAGCGTGGCTGTTGTAGCATCATCAGTGGTGAAGTTTCTGTACACTCTGTGCTTACTTTATAAGCCACAGAAGTTGTTGTTCTGTATGACTCATGACTAGGATGCACTGTGATTATTCTCGCCAGTGCAAACAGCCTGTACAGATTACATTTACACTTGGCAGAGTCCAGCTGAAATCTGTTCAATATGCAAGTCCCCAGAGATCGTCTGGCGAAGCTTATCACATTTTCATTTTTCTGTTGTTTTATGCAGTTAGGTTTTAAGAATAAATGCACATATTTAATTATCCATATGTGATATCCAGACACAGATTTTATCGCCTACAGGGTTAATGGAGTCATCCAGATGTTTCTGTGTCTCTCTCCCCTCGTCTTCAGGTATGTGTGCATAGCCATGGAAGCCCTGGACCAGCTGCTGATGGCTTGCCACTGTCAGAGCATCAACCTGTTCGTAGAGAGTTTTCTCAAGATGGTGCGAAAGCTGCTGGAGTCAGACAAACCCAGTCTGCAGATCCTAGGAACCAACTCTGTGAGTTTACATCAATATTTTTACTTGAAAGAGTCTACCAGATGTTTTATAGTTTTAAAGCTGTGAAACAAAACAAAAAAACTCCTGAACATTAAGCATTTTGAAGTTTGTTAAGCTATAGGGTTCCCACATTTATGAAAAGCCTGGAATATAAAAAAAAAAGATTTAGAATTCGTGGAAAGTCTTGAAAAGTCTGGAAAAGTTTTGAATATACTTTGTTTTGGCTGTATGTTCATAAAAATCCAAAAACATGTCCAACGGTACATGAAAAACATTCCTTGCATTACAAATTTAAAATTTAGTGCTGCCCTTTGTGACCGTTTCAACGTCACTTGTATCCCTTCATACATGAAGACCAGACTGCCATTGAGTCATTGCCATTGGGAGAGAAACAGGAAAATGCAGAAAAGCTGTTGTGTACCAGGTTAACTGAGGCTTTCACACTAACATTTGAGGTCACATAAATCCACTTTCCCACTGGCCAAAAACCCACCAACACCCACTAACGTCTGTCTTTTGTATTTAATGGAAAGTGTTAAAATCGGCATCTGTTCATAGCACAAATGACTCTACAGTAATCACGGACATTTATTGACTCCAGCTCCGATCTGCAGTTATATACTGTAATCTGGATATCTTTACATGTGCAGATGTCCACATAAGCAATATCCAGCCCCCATGATGGGTCAGTCATCCTCTTGGATGGAAAAAGCCTTAATTTATCAAGGCATCATTAAGCTATTTAAAGAATTTAATCATTTATTAAGGTACAACGCTCAACTTTAGGCAAATTTGCAATTAGTTACTAATCATTAATTGCTAGACAAGTCAATAAAACAAAAATTGGTTTAACAAGTAAGAAATTCTTACAGACTGGTCAAAATTATAATCCAAACACATGTCTAGTTGCACTAGACATGTGTCTTTGTGTGTGTGTGTGGGGGGGGGCATGTCTAACAAGTGGGTGGTGGGCATGTCTAACAAGTGAGTAAATTTAGCAAGCGTGAGCCTGGGAAGTGGGTGTTGAATAATCTATGGTTGTATTGCTATATAGGCCAACCTACTTTCAATTACTCAAATAAAGTCATGGAAATGGGGTAATATATTATGGAAAGGTTTTTAAAATTCACTGGTAAAAATGTCTGGGAACCCTGTAACTTGGACTTTATTGCGTTGTGGAAGAATATCAATTATTATTTATTGAAAAGTGTCAATAAACTTAGGTCACAGTGATAACTGAAAAGTACAGTAAAAATTGTAGTAAACATTGAGGACATAGTTAATACACTATTCAAGGCTGTTTAACTTAAATGACCATTGATTAAATTTAGGTCGTTTTTCAAAGGATTTATAGTATTAATTTACTGCAGAAGCCAAACACAGATTATTTTGTGATCTAAGGATAATGTAACAAGCAAAACAAATTTGCCTCTCCATAAATTCTTGTTCACAAGAAACATAAAACACTAAGACGGCTTGTTTCACTCAAACAAATTTAGACAAATACCCACATCCTCAAACTGTTGGTCATCACTAATGTGTCTAATGTGCATCCGTTTCTAAGCTTTTCTGTCCATCAAAGTCTACCCATTTCAGTGGATTTAGGGGTATTATCTAATCAAAAGTTGACAGGGCGCATTTGCTATCCTGATGTGATGGTACAAAGTAAAAGATGTTAACCTTGAGAGGAACACTGCGTCACTATTTGAGGAAGATCAGAGCTCAGCAAGAGAGTGGTGGGCAGAGGGGGTGGGAGTGATGAGTATCCTCTGATGTGGGAAGCTGCTATCAGTGCTGTCAGGCGGGTCAGCAGAGGACGCATAAAGGAAATCAGATTAGCTGCACAGCACACTGGCAAAGCTCCGCAGTCATCTACACAGATTGACGAGACACGCCAGCCTCATAATCTTCATGCTATCAATCTCCCTTGCACACACCCATGGGTGTGTATTTAGGACAAATGCAAGGCCATACACTGATCTATAAACACACACTCACATCAGTGCTGCCTAATTAATTGTGCATCAAAGTGCTGTTTACCGCAATCAATAGAGGAATTTTGCAGCATGTGCTAATTTAAAGCTATGCATTCAAGATGCCTATTGTTGAACATTGTACAGATATTGATTGGGATTAGATTCGCCTTAATTGCTTAGTCCATACAGCAACCCCGAGTCACATCACACAGCTATACATATACTCAGTGTAAAAAAATGGAGTTGCTGTAATGGGACTGGGGTATCATTTAAAAAAATATGATGCCAATACCAATACCAGTATCCTTAGCGTGGTACCAATACAAACAGAATAGTTCATTCGAAACCCATAATTTGAATGTAATGGAATATGGTTTAGCCATACTTTTGAAGGTTTTGGTGGCATCATGGCTATATGGGCTGTGGCTGCTGCTGCAGGAGTGTAAGCTCTGTGCTGGAGACAGTTAGCATGAGTCTGCCTGACCACAAACATACAGGGAAAGGGCTATCTGTTAGCATCACATGGTTAACGGTTATTAACTGGTTTAAGCAAAATATCGGAGGTGTCGGGATGCTCCACTGGGACTTTTTTTGATCAACAAGCTCTATTTAAATGCTGTTTTATGCACCGTGGCACCTTATTCCCTGTATGACTGACTTTATTTTTTATTATGAATTAAAAAATGTTTAGGGGGCCAGATTTTGTCCGCGGGCCTTAAGTTGAGTATCACTGCTGTAGCATCTTCCCTTCTTAGTGTGAACTCTATGGCTCATCTGAAGCAGACCAGTAGCGAGAGAGGCGAAAGGAGTGGATTAAGAGAGTTTATCACCACAGGACTCAAGCCTTGCCAGGTTTTCTCGCACTCTGTTTCACTGACCTGAAACCTTGTACTGCAGAGCCCTTTCTAACAGAAGCCAACTCTTCAACACATCAGTGCCCGAGTTAGTATCCCTGTCAGTTTGTTTTATGTGATGTGATAGAAAAAGACTTGAGGCAAGTTTCTCCTGGTGTAGCCTTTGGTTGCAACGAAAACATTTATAATCTAAGCTGCTGTTTTTTCAGACTCTATACTCAAAGCTTTCAATCAGATCGAGAGTCAGCAGACAGATTTGATACACCGATACCTGGAAGCTGCGCGTTGTTACAGCCGGTAATACTGAGCAGCTTTTGGGCATCAACTGCTGCAGCAATTTACTGCAACAGCTGAGCAGTTGCACACAAGTACTTTTAAGTTCACTTCATTTAATTTACTCAAGGGTGCTTCATTTAATTTAAAGAACCACTCCAGAAATACTCTTTTGTACACAGGAAATAGGTTTACAAGGGCTTTCTCTGGATGTTCATTTTCCACATGAACTCTTCCTATCACTAATCCACCTTTGTTTTTGAATTGATGTACTTATACTACCATCTGATGTCCTATTAATTTGTTGTATAACTCGTGCGTCAGGTAGCATCCGTTCTGTCTCGATTCTAAAGAAAGCGAGTTCATAACTTATTAATTGGTGAGTGTTGTGGAGCTAAATGTCAGCGTGTTTAAATGATGACATTTTCTGGCTCAGTGGGAGAGCCCCCCTCTGCCCTGTGCTTTTCACTCTTAATGAGATGTTATGGTGCTGCGGTTTAACTTTAATTTAAGAGATATTCATCATGGGGATTGAGGCTTATTTCATTGAAAGAGTTTTTAATCAAATTGAAATAAACTCAAAGAGCTTTTGAGGAGCAGGTTTATTACTGTAAATCTCTTGAGCCGAAAAGTTTCAGTTTGACTTGTGTTTTTTTTCCCTGCTTTGCCTCCTCTTCCCTTCTCAGTTTGTGAAGTTTGCCAACATAGAAGAAGACACACCATCGTACCACCGCAGTTATGACTTTTTTGTGTCGCGCTTCAGTGAGATGTGCCACTCAAGCTACGAGGACCCTGACATCCGCACAAAGTGAGTGGACAGATGCTTGATTGCACTAGAGGCAGAATGATTAAATAACTGCTGCTTTTAGACTGCTGCAGGAAGTCTTTTTTTGGATTACTGCTGCTCCTGGACATTTTTTTATATCTGTAAAAAAACAAGAAAGATATCCTTTAAAAGAGGTTTGTCATCTGCTGAAAATAGACAAAGTGACGTCTTTGAACAGTTAAATATAACTTTTCAGGATGAAAGGACAACAGACAAACACTCAAGGACTTAAATCTAGACAGAAATAAGATTTCCTAAATATAATCTTCCATTTATAGATTCAGTTACCAGTCAAACGGTGTCTGATTTCTGATCTTCTATTTCTGTTCCCCTCCAGGATCCGCATGGCAGGTATCAAGGGCCTGCAGGGTGTGGTGAGGAAGACTGTAAATGATGAGCTGCAGGCCAACATCTGGGACCCTCAGCACATGGACAAGATCGTCCCCTCTCTGCTTTTCAACCTGCAGAGTGGAGAGCGCACAGAGAGGTGAGTTGTAACGAAGGAAAGGTCAACTGATTGGGTTCTGTAGGTTGCTATGTCCTTCATGGGAATTGTAAAGAGGTGGGTTGCCTGATGCTTGCATTAGGATAGGTAAGCTCTTCACTGATTTTAATAACAATAACTTTGCTGATAAATTATTGGAAATGCAAGTCTAAGGCTTGCTCTCTGGCTATATACACACACACACACACACACACACACACACACACACACACACACACATATATATGTATGTATATATAATCAGTGTCTTTATTAAGATACAAACAAAGAATACAGATAAAATGTACAATACATTAAAACACCAAAGAAGTCAGAACAAAATGGCTCTTTCAGACTGAAGTCAGTATTCAGTGTGAAGCTTGGAATCATACAACCAGAACAAAAGATAGCCCAAACAATCAATTTTGAGCTTTGTACATGTCTTGAATGATAGATTAGTATTGTAAAGCTCATATTGTCTGCACAAGAGAGTTCAAGTGGACAAGGGAAATCACACTAAATATTTGCAACTTTAGCCTATAAAAGTCTTTTAATTCAGAATTATTTGCATTTCTTATACTGTATTCATATTTCGTGTATGTCCTGATTGTATTTTAGTAAAACAATTTCTGAGAAATAAATATGTATGATCATTATAACCTTGCTAAAATAACACAATTTAAGGTGGCCTAAGACTTTTGCACAGCACTGTAGCTCTGAAATGCATATTGTAGTGCTCTCTGTCTCCTTCCATCTGATATTGTAAAAACTATTATTACAGCAATTTGCTGTTGTTTCCTTTGGGAATATCTCTCACTGATGAAAACGCCATCTCGACATGCTGGGTGTGAAATCCTGGCAGGTCTTGGACAGCAACCAGGGGTTGTGGGACTTGATGAAGAAGCAATAGTTTTCAGTAAAAACAAGAAAAACTGACTGTCTCAAATGCACTTTCCTGTGTGTAGTTTAAGGCAGATGTTATCACCTCATCCTCCCATAACAGGCCAGACAGTGCGAACAAGTGGTGACAGAGTTAATGACCTAAAATGAGTCAGTGTTGACCTGCCATGCCTCTGTCACACAGTCGAGAGCTGTTGTGTTGAAACAGACTGGAGCCGTTTGTCTTATGTTAGGCCATATTTGTCCTGGCAGTCTAGTCAACCATCACCCGGGTCATTCATCATCACTGTCATCACAGAGTGAACCCACCAACAGCTCTGGTCCCCTGATGGGTGTCTGTTTGTCCACCTGCAGCATCCAAGGACAAAGAGACCAAGAGATGGGCAGAAAAATTAAAGGAGATAAGGAGCAGAGCATGGATAGTGGTGAAGGGATGATGTATTTTTGTAGGCCAACCAGGAAATTAACATCGCACTGGTTTTACTCGTCAAAAACCTTATGGGATTTTTGAATGGGATTTTTGCGATTATCACCAAAAAATAAGCTCTCTGATGAACATGAGTTTATGAAACTTAAACGTTTTATTTACCATAATAATCTTCATAGATCAACACCACTTTTGTGTGTTTTGAAGCATAAATGAAATCGCCAGAGGCAAAAAGCTGTTGTTAGGCTATAGACGAACTACATCGTGGTCGCACGTCTTAAATGTCACCAACCCAAATCGTTCAACTTCACTGTAAAAACACATTAAAACACAATTGAAAAATTTTGTAAACAGATAAATCTACAAGTTAGAGAGCGACTGGATCAGAGCCGGACCGCACACGGATCTGGTGGAAACTGGCTCCGAAGATTGACTCTGTCCTAGCTCTGGCAGTCCGGAGGCTTGTGGATCAGATTGGCTATCTTCATTTCTAAGCATTATTAAAAATTGCATTGAGAGCTAGACTTTGCCAGTGAGAGACAGTCTGGAGCCTCCCGCTTTTGGCAGCGTTCCACATGCTGAAATTCACTTTGACGTCAATGCCGAGATCTGAGGGTTAGTGGAGCAAAATGGGGAGGGCAGTGAGAAGAACATTGGAAGATTGGTTGGAGGGTAGATAACATAGAAGTAGTGTGATGGAAATGTGGAGGCTATTGAAAGAGTGAGAGACAGATGGACAGAGACAGACACACTCCAACAGAGTCACATTTCCCTCTCAGCTTCCCTTTGCTCTGTGTGTATTATGAAGTCTGCCCCTGCTGTGCATCCTCGGTTATTACCAGCCATAAAATCCACAGCAGTCAGTACAGTCTAATTACACTCACAGATGGTGCATTTTTCTCTACATTAATCCCCATGCACAAGAGCAAGTTCATTTAAAGATCAACCCCGGGCACAGTTTTGGCAAGTCTGACAATTGAGACTAATTTCTGTAGTTTATTTCAGAAAATAGTGACATCTTTCTGTGAGCCATGTTTTGTGTTTTTCACTTCAAAACAATGTTAGCATTACTGATTTGTTATAACGTGGTGTGCAAGTGTCTGCAAAGGTTTTATATTCTCCAAGCAATTTTCCTCCAGGCATTGCCTCAGCAGAAAATTTTAAGACAAATGATCCTTGCCTGTTACAGACTTAGAAAACAGCCTCTGTAAATTGTTTGATGAAAGCAGATGTGAGGTGAGATTGCTGTAGCCAAGTAGGCTTTGAGACGATGATGAGGATTTCACCTCATGTTAAACATTTTGCACTGAGTTTCCAGATCATTAGACAAAACTGCAGTGAGAGGCTGTTAGGGTGACCTCAAATTGAAGTGTACTGTGGGTGTTTTAGATGCACTTTTCAATCAGATGGGGGTCAATGAGAGTGGCTTTGTAAGCGTTATAAGTTACTGCTGAAAAAATACGAAACCTTCACCAAAGCAGCCGACAACTCACTCAAGTTTTCCACATTTGCAGCACAAAAGGAAGATGGCTTCATTTAAAGTCTCCCTGCAGACACGTTCTTAACTATGTAAATATTAGGGATGTACCAGAATATTTTAAATGCAAAAACACAGATAATGTGGTGGAAACAAATAACAACTCTACCTGAATTTGCTCATCATTATACAGTGAAGAAAAAAATGAATTAACTGTATTTCAGCAATATTGTTTCCTCAAATAGATTATTGTCATGATGGATGACCACAAGATAAAAATGCCCACTCTGTTTGCAATATAGGGCATTGATTTCAGTAACTAGTAGTTTAATTTACTACACATTATTGGAAAGTGGTCGCTATACTGTAATTGCCTCCAAACAGCAGGAGGTGGGCTGTGAGCTGACCAATTATGATGTGCGGGAGTCTTTTTTAATAATGACTGATTAAGAGCCAACTTTATGCATTATAGTGGCAAAAATGTCAAGACTGAGACAAGGACAGAGACAGGACTGTCTGCTGTGACATTCTCCGAGGTGTGTGTCTGTTTTAAAGTGTGAGCGACAGAGAGGGAGGGGTGGGGGTGGGGGAGGGAGTGTGAGGTGGACTGATTTATGCAATGTTTTTGTAAATTATGAATAACTCCTAACGCTCTTCGTCATTTTCAATCACAGTGCAAACTTTTGAATCAATGAATATTTTGATTTAGAGAACATTTGTTTCAGTTTCTGATTGATAAGTGTCCCCCAGGTAAAGGAATGGTGGTGATGATTCAGACATTTGAAAAATAGAAATATACACGGAGTGATAGAGACAGAGACAATGTGATGCTTTTTAGGCACAACAATTGTATAGCCAGTGAATATTAGGTAAGAAATTTCAACATTTGCCTGATTTAATGGAACTTAAGGCAAAAACCACGCCGACCTCGGTCCTCTATCCAAATAATCATAAAGAGACTGATCATTTTTGTTGTTTGAGCAGATACAGATATGGGTAATCATGGCATGTCAACAAGGTGAGCCTCAGTCAGACCCAGACTCAGATGAAAAGTCTGTTGTGCACCACAAATGGGAAGTGTAGTTAGCATCTTGGAGTTGTTTACTGGTATGTTATTTGTTGGCTTATTAGCTTGTAATTGGCATTGGCTGACACCCTGGTAATAGTTGTAAAACATATAACAATATCTGCTACGATGTGTTTTTTAGTGGATAGTGGAAGGAAGCTCCAGGTTGTAAGTTTACATCTAAGAATTGCACTCTACCATGTTTACTGTCAAAAAATTGCTATGCTAATGCTAACTCGCGCTCTGACAAGTCCGCTCTGCGCTGCAGGTCGAAGTCTGTTCCTCCATTGATATGTGCCTCCCATATTAGAGCGCTTACAGCGATTTGCTTTCGTGCTTTTGTGTCAGTGACACATCTAATCCGTCTTGTCCGGCGTATGTTTGAATCTCAGATTTTTGGAAAGAGCACAGACATCAGCCCCTTCAGTGGAGGAGTGTGACCACTTCTCTATTGACAAACTTTGCACAGAAACAGGTCAGCATAGTCAAGGTCAGGCAATTTAGGGTACATAAAAGCAAGAAACGCTTTTATGTTCCCCCTGCACCCCCTGCAACCACAGGAGGTGCAGGGGGACTTAAAGATTGTGCTCCTATTTCTCTTGCTCATACTGTTATCCATTTAAATGTCTTTTTAGTTTTTTTGGGTTTTGAGTTCATTTAGAGGAGCCACTGAGAGGAAGGCAGTCACATTTCCTCCACATCAGCAGCAGGCAAGATGAAAGAGTGAGGCTGTTAATAAATAATGTCATCATTGGTGGACCGCCCGAGGCAAGTCATGGCTAAGATGAAGTTATAGTGGAGATTTTAAGTATGCATGAGAGCAAAGACAGCCTGGACCCAGTGTGAGTGCCCACACACACTCGCACACGTGTACAAACTTAGACACGGACATGTACCCCATGGTCATAACAAATGTGCAATACACAAACGCATACACACATACAACAACAAACACAGTCAGTTAATTTTCACTGCAGACGAACTGCAGAGGGTAAAGTAACCTCAGCAGAGAAGGCTGCAGTGACACAGCAGTCCAGAGAGTGTTTTGTGTAAGAAATTGAGCCTTTGTGGAAATGTTATTGAATCAAATTGATTTCAAACTCTTCTCTCTCTCGCCCTCTCTTCCCCCTCCCGACCCGACTTCCCCTCCCTGTTCTTTCCCCTCCTCTCTCTCCCTCTTTTCTGCTTTCTCACCTGCATTGCTCCCTACCAGCCGCTCCCCTTCTCCGCTGCAGGCGTCGGAGAAGGAGAAGGAAAGCCCGGTGGAGCTGACTGAGCGCTGCTTCAGGGAGCTGCTGGGACGAGCCGCCTATGGCAACATCAAGAACGCCGTCACGCCCGTGCTGATGTGAGACAGCCCTAAAACTCTTCTTTCTTCTTTTTGTGATCTGTTCCTTCGAGCATTTGTTGTTTTTTTGACGCATTGACTAAATCTCAAGGAGGGATGCTTCTTAAGGCTGTGTTGCGGTATTTTTATCTGTGCACTGATTGGCATGTTGGGGTGCAACAAGGTCACCGCAAGGTTACGTAGTTATTTTTGACTAGATTTGAGTGCATGATTTCCAAATGAGACATTATAAAGGTCTGTAATTTCATTCGTTATTTTCGGATAAAACAATGTAGATTCTCTACCCTATCACAGCTTCGTGGGGCTTTTAAGGTCATCTTCTATGATGTTTAAATTTAACTTTGGATGTCTCAGCGTGGTCCTCTGTGATTTGTGTTTTCTTTTTAGTTGTCTGTCTCTGTATACATCTGATGCTTCCTCTGTCTCGCTCTTTTTTAATCAATTTTAGCTCTACTGTTCTTCCTGGAATGTTGTTTTTTGTCTGTCTCAGTCGTTCCCTGTATTCCTCTGGGCCCTAGACATCGACGCCTATTCCTTTCTGTATAGTCTTGGCTTTTATTTTTTGTCTGTTGTTCATGCATCTGTCCCCCTTGGCTTCCTACCTGCATCCCAGCTGGTGTTTATTATCCGTCCTTCTTTATATTTTACTGAAATTGTTGATATGATGTGTGTCGCAGACTGACCATGAGTTTTAAATTCACACTAAAAGTTTAAATTATTTAAATTTTTCAGAGATCTGCTAAGGAATACTGTGGATAAAATAAACCAGTACTTATACATGTACCATGTGTTTGCAGCTAGATAATGCAGCCCATAATTACACAGTCAAATTCTGATTTTTAGTTAGCTCAGATTGCACTGGAGTTGACACCCATAAAAACATAATAAGCCAACAAAAATACCAAAATTCAGGGACTTGTAAGCCTCTAATATTGATTTTTTTTTTTTACTCCAGAAACCAACTGCAACTCTAGTTACCATTTTCTTGAGCAGTTTTATATTAGATTAATATATTTATTAGTAGTCTTTATCTATTGTCAGTTTTCTCTTGATTTTCCCTTCAATTCATCTCACTTCACCTCACGTGTGAGACCAGCTCTCGTCCATTAGGAGTCAGGGCAAAAAAATGATTCTTAGATGCATCGCGAATAATCGAAAGTTGTCATGATAACAGACAATATTGGACTTAGTTACCATGACGACACACATTAGTTTCTGGACTCCCATTTTGAAAACTCAAGTTTGTCATTTTGACTATCGCCATCTTGGTGTTTTGGAGTCAGAAGCGACCATATTTGAGTGAGAGGTTGAAGCTGCGGAGGAGAGACGGGTGGATCTGACGCATAGACATAGTGATGCCTCACAGACAGCCTGTCACTCAAAGTGGACACACCCTCAATTATGTGTATTTTTAAGCATCAGTAAAATGTTAATAGATGAGTTATACATGAATTCACCTCTGATACAGTTGTCATGAATAGGGGAATTAACAAAACAGACCAAAACCCTTTTTGTACCAGGCTGTAAACATGTTTATTTCTGCTGTAAATTTTGTCAATGTAGCCACATTAGCTTCATTTTGCAGCCCTGGAGTTTGCTGCTCAGTCATGATGCAAAAAAGCCAATAAGCAGATATTTAAACCGAAATCTCAACATCGTGATCGCTCGTAACAATTTTGTGAGACTGGGCTGTGCGTTCCTAGAATGTGATCCAATGAAATGTGACGGATGTAGTCATGTGTTTACGTTTTACTACTATTGTATCAATAAGAGATAATGTAGGTACATTCATCTGTTTACTTTAATTATTAATTATCACAAACAAGCTAAGTTTAAGGAGCCCTCTGAGTCAGAATCGACTCGTGAGGTGCAGAGAGACCCCACCCCCACCCTCCCGTCTATCCATCATTGTCTGTGTTTCTGTCTGTTTCAAGCTTTAGATATTAATCTCACTTTGTCCTTGTCTCTCTGTACATAAGGATTCTGCAGTTTGACTATTCAAGAGTAATGATCCCGATGGCATTTGATGGATATTTTTATCCTGATTATTATCATTAATCTTTTTTTTTCTTTTTGCATCTTACATCCTGACTACATTTATTAATGAAAGATGGAGTTAAATGCTGAAGTGTTTCTGTCTTTGGTTGTGCATCTACACATTTTATCACATAAGTAACTCCCCAGTGCTCCGTCATCAAAAAACATCTTGGTGTTGAAGCTTTTTTTTGAGAATGATAAATGAGCGCTCTTGCTGCTCTCCATCACTACCCTCTCTGTATTAACACATCTTCCGCATCCCTCTCTTATGTCTGTGTTCCCCCAGGCACTTAGATAACCACTCTCTATGGGAGGGGAAGACCTTTGCAGTGCGTTGCTTCAAAATCATCATGTACTCCATCCAGGTGAGTGATACTGCACATTCATAAAAACCTCTTTTTCCCACTGTTTTCTTTCTGTCTTTAACTTCAAATGGAATCTTTTAACATTTTGTTGGCTTTACAGAGTACATTGGGCCTAATATATGCATAGAAATGTTCTTACTCTTTGTGTAAAATAAGTGCGGCCACAAAACTACCATCAAATTTAATGACGGGTGCACATCAGCTGATTTTGATCTTACCACCATGCATGTGTTGGTGAATCAGAATCATTCTGAACTGGCAGGCTCGTGGCCGCTTTCTGCATTCAGCATACAGCCACGGCCCCATTTCTGTGTATAAGGAATACGTTTGCCCTGAGTGTGGATGTATTAGCCCAGAGGTGTATCATGGAGAAAGCAGTGAAGTTGTTTTTACATACATATTAAGGCCCTTACACACTAGTGTGGGACTGTCAGTTAGCATCTGTGAATGTAACTGTAGGAAACAGCTGATCAGCTGTTTCTCACTCTCTGCAAACATGTTGAAACATGTCGGTCTCTGATGTGCACACTGCTGAAGCCAAAGACTGTAATATATTCCAGCAAAGTTAGATATCACATCTTAACACCTGCTTGGAAGTAAATCCAATAATACTAAAAATTGGTGGTAGTAGTCATCATGATTTAATTCTCATACACTTCATTGTAAGCTGGACTGAGACACTCGGTTTTAATTCTGGACTATTTTAATTGTGACAATAAATTAAGGAGAATGACAGGTTTAGGATGAAACAGGTGCTTGAATGAGTAAATTATTTTTTAAAAAACTAATGTATGAATTAAAAAATGTGTTTTACATTTTCTAAGACAGCCTGGCCTTCCTAATATGTACATATGTGTGGTCTGAGGTAGCTCTAAATTTGTTCGCAATAGAAAAAGATTCAGGTAAGAAATTATTGATGAATCCTAGATTTCTACTCAAATGTTCGTGTGCATGGTTTAAGCACAGATTCGTGCGTGTGCACTGTTTGTAAATGAGGCCCAATGTTTTTATCATTGCAAGTGTTTTTGACATGATTTATGGGTGCAAAATAAAAACATTGAAATACAGTAGCTTAGAAAATGAGAGATATTTAAAGACCTCATTCTGTTTCTTCTCTGTTTCTTCCCACATTTCACTTGTTTTCTACCGTCCAAGCTTTCATGAAACTTGGCAGAAGGGTGTAGCATTGGTCAAGGACAAACCCATTAAATTTTGGAGGTGATCTGAATTGCTGTGCGAATACAAGTTTTGTTTTTTTACTTTGCTATAAACAGCCCTGGTAGTGTGCAGTGCAGAGCGGTGGCAATAAGCCAGACAATGGGGACACGAATAATAGTTTATTGCTGCAAAATTTATGTTCTGAACGTTGTATATCACACCTTCAACATTGTGAGACTGTGACATTTGGCCTTGATAGAGGTCCGAGCTCTCCAAATGCACTTCTAGTGTCAACCTGGTTTTATTCATTCATTCCTTTTCTCCTTCTGACGTAGTCGCAGCACTCTCACTTGGTAATCCAGCAGCTTCTCGGTCACCTGGATGCCAACAGCAAGAATTCAGCCACAGTGCGAGCCGGGATAGTGGAGGTGTTGCTGGAGGCAGCAGCCATTGCAGCCAGCGGTTCTGTGGGTGAGAAGACACACACAGACACACACAGACACACACACACACACACACACACACACACACACACACACACACACACACTCTGTTAAGGCCCAGACATGTTGCCTGTTTCTCTGCCACACACACTGCAAAAACTACAGCCAGTGGCCAACAAGCACATATGCTCTGCATATGTCGTCTGTATTCATCATTCAGAAAGGGAAACCAAAGACGTAGAAATGCGGATATACAAATCATTGTATAAACACTTACGAAGCAACATTTTCACATCAGTCTCGCTCACAAGTTGTTGGTTTCCAGTTGCTTCATTTCAGATGACCATGCCACGAAAAGTTTGATGTATTGGAATGATGAGATGAAGATGGAAACTTAAAACAACCCTCTGTGTCTGCCCTCTTGACTTAAGTCATCTGCTTGCTTCCCTCACTTCCGTTTCTCGTCGGGCACTGACTTGCTAGAACTGATATCTCTCACTGTCTCACTCCACCACTGATCAGCATGCTCAATCAGTCAAAAAAGTTGCCAACAAGGGCCAGGACACACTGCTAAACACACCGCCAGGGCTCACTGACAGCCCAACATTGGCTGATTAGTGTGTCAGGGTGGCTGGTTTATATGTTGTCAGTGGGATCATGTATGTTTGGGGTGAACTTTTGATTATTCGCTTTTTGTGTGTGCAGGTCCCACAGTGTTGGAGGTGTTCAACACCCTGCTGCGGCAGCTCAGATTGAGTGTGGACTACGAGTTAACCGGCTCCTACGACGGCAGCACCAACATCGGCACCAAGATCATAAAAGCTCATGAGGAGAGGCAGCTGCAGGAGGCTGTCATCAGGACCATCGGTACGTCTGTGGGTGCTGTGTTTGTGTGTTTTGGTTTGTGTGTGTGTGGGAGGCTTTGCACGACAGGCTGGAACAGTTTGTTTTTGTACTGTAGGGGGGTCTTTTCTATTTTAGTATTGTCCAATCGTAGTTACTCGAGATCGCCAGTAGGCAGCGGGAGTTTGGGGAGTTATGTCACAGTACACCAGAGCAATGTCAGCATGGATGTCTTATTGTCAAAGAAAATAGTAACATCTTATATGTGGAAATATTTTATTTAGATGCGGTGAGCCTAAGGATATTACACAGCCTGTCTGTAAGGTTTATTTTTATTTCCTTGATAATAGCAGTAATAGCTATAGCAGAAGTTGTATATTTATTTCTTTTTTAAAATTAAATAATCAATTCTCTGTAGAGTATTTCTTTTAATTATTATTCACTTCAGAATTTAATTTGGATTAAAGATTTTTAATGATTATCCTTAACCTCAGTGTCTGACGGAGCTTTGAAATAATTCAAAGTTTAGGCTTTCTGCAAGCAATACTGTTGATGTTATGCCAGTAAACCTTTCCAAAAGATTATGAACATTGTAAACAAAATATATTGGGCATTAGATATATTTAGACAATTTATTTATTTTTTATTATTATTTCTCTGCTATTGAAACAACACCCTTTTGAAACTCTGTGTGTCTGCATAGTGTGACAGTATTACAAAATCTTGTTTATTTTCTCATTATCTTATCTTTAATAATACAATACAAAACATATCCCTAATGTTCACTACTCTTATGGAGTGCAGAACAAAGTTTTGGTTAGCAGGAAAATGAAAAATGGAGATGCAGGTTGTCAGATTCATGCAGAAAATACTGCAAACTGGTTTGTAAGGATTTAAAATTCGCCCGTCACTTGTGCTTATTAACGGGGCTGAGCATGCCGAGATGCTGCTCCACCAGAAACATCTTTAAGTGCTCAGTAGGGTGCAGATTACAAGATTATTTTAATAAGATTTTAGTTGTGAAGGCAAGTTTGTTAAAATCGCCATCTCTCTCTTTTTCCTCCTCTCTTCCATCTGATGCTCATCTCTCTTTCTGTCTCTTTCAGGTTCATTTGCAAACACTCTACCAACATACCAGAGATCAGAGGTCATGCTTTTCATCATGGGGAAGATCCCTGTCCCTGGGATTCACCCAGCTCTTCCCTCTACAGGCTCTGGGTAATTTTCAAACATCAGCAGCATATGCCCAGGACACACATGCATTACCAAAACTGAATGCTGTATGTGATTATGTAATACTCTGTCTCACCCTAGTTAGCCCTTTAACACCTAGATCGACATCTCTTTTCAGACACTGTTCACAAGCATTTAAACCTCTGAAACCTAATAAAATTGGTTTGATTTCTTTTGAAAACATGGAAAAAATCATAATAAGCAGCTAGGCATGAAATGTCCTCAAAATACAAAAAAAAAAAGTGAAAGTTGACAAGGAGATGACTTAAAAATTAGCTAAGTATTTTTTGATAGTATCAAAAGAAAAAAAGCCGAGAATAATATATTTATGATTCTTATAATTTAAAATATTGTGTTATGTTTTATGTTTTTTGTTTACTTTACTTCACTTTTTTGCTTATTTTCAGATTATTTTAATTTATTTTATATGTTTTCTTGCTATTTTTTGGGCCATTTTTTGTTAAGTTGTTCATCATCTTCTTTCCATGTTTTTTAAAGAAATGAAGCCAGTTTTCTCAGGTTACAAAAGGTTGATAAGTAATGCTGCGTAGAGCTGAATGCTGGTGAATTAAAGGGTTTAAATTTGTATCTTTCTTTGGTTTTATCTCCAGGCCCGAGGGCACCAGGATGATTCAGGTTATGTTACTCAAGTCCTTGGTCCAGGTAAGTTTACAGCTTTGCTTTAGTATTAATTCAAAATGTTCAAAAAGTGGCTCTCAGCACCGTTTTGAAGCAGGAGATGCTTTGCCATGTTCCCTGTGCATTTTTTTACCATTTTAAGAAAGTACTTTACGTAACAGTCCTGCACGCTGTGTTTATCAAGGTGCTATAACTTTAAAGAAGTAGTAAATTAGATCTAATCAGTCAGGCTGACACTTCACTTCTCAATAGCTGTCATCAGTCAACTTTTATCTCATCATACGGCTCTTGAAAAAATAATTTCCCACAAACCATGTGTGTTTTGGCAGAAACCCTTATGGTCTCTGAATTCTTTCTCTCTCATCTTTCATTTCTCTGTGCAGCTTCTCATTTATTTTTTCACAATGTAGTGTTTGCAGAGTAAATATACTTTTAGAAAACCCTAAATATGTGCTCATTGTGAAAGCAGCCATCCATCCAGGCTAACAGGAGCTTGACCCAGAGTGCACTTCAGTCCAAACCAGAAGAATGTCTTTGTTATTTAACATGTCATCTCTGCACGTTTGAAAATATTGTTCACACAGTCACCTCATCAGACTTTACACAGTGTCTGCACATCCTTTAAAAGTCTTAAAATTAGGCCTTAAAATTCATTAAATAACTTTAAACTTGTATTTTGGCAGTCTTAAATATCATTTATCCATCTTTTAATTTCTTTTTGGTCTTATATTACAAATCCTCAAACTTATCTCTGAACCTAAAAGTGTATGTTTACTTCATACTTGTACTTACCTGTTGGCAAAATTAATATTAACCTAACATGCTCTAATACCCATATTTCTACATGAAACCTTCCACTGCATGAGACTGAATCTACGATATTTCATAAAAAAGGAAAAAAGACCATTTGCCCTCCAAAAAAATCTTGCCTTCAATTTGGTTGAAAATGATCTTGAAAAGCTATTGAAAAGACCCACATTTCAGTACCTATTGCCTGTAGACACCCTGCTGTTTATTACAGTTAAATGTGGCCTACGGTCTCAGTTAAGCCCTCTGATTATTTGTCTAGAAGATATTTATAGATTGCATGTAGTAAAGGCCTTAAGAAGAACTCGACTGTTTTTCACAATAATTTTATTCATGTGCAGGTAAGTTTAAATTACTTGTGATTATCAATCTCTCAGGTGACAGCAGGTTTCCAGACCACCAACATGCTGACGGCACTGCCCAGCTCGTTCCTGGAGCCGCTGCTGTCCTTCTCTCTAACAGAGGATCCAGAGATTCGGCTGCTGGTGCTCCAGATCCTCCTCAGTCTCATCGACAGGCATGACAACACACCCAAGCTCTCCAACATAAGGTGTGTGGGGGTGTCTGCAGGAACATGTCTACTGTGAGGCCTAATTTATAGTGTATTTGAGCGTTTCTTCAGTGATGTTTGTGTTAATCACTGTCCCGCGTCTCTCTGCAGCATCATCTCCGACATCTCTGTGCTCAAGCTGAAAGTTGACAAGTGTTCCAGACAAGACAACCTATTTATGAAAAAGGTACAAAACCTGTCCTCCATTGACTTTTACTTTGTGTATCACTAGAATACAATACTCAAGTCAAAACAAGTCAAAATTAATTTGTTTTCTCTGCAGTCTAATCTTTTTCTCTGCTTTTCCTGTTTTAAAAAATAGAGGTGTAATGCTTCTGGAGCTGAAACAGTGCGACAGTGTTTTCTGTCATGTCGCGGTTCCCTTTATTCAGTTAATTTAAATGAAGTAAATTTATGAAGTGAATCTTCCTCAATGTTGTTGAGTTCTTAAAGCATTTTTGTAGTTGATTTAGTAAAAAGCCAGAAAATTTTCCTCATTGATCCGAAACTTAAAAATCAAGGTCTGAACCAAACTGTGATTTGGAGCGTCGTTACACTCCCAACTCCTTGTGCACACGATGAAGCAAAACATCGAATGTGTTTCTGAAATTTGAACATATAATTGTTTACACTGGTGACACAACAGCAGGAAAACTATGGCACTTTAACTTAAAGAGCGCCGTCTCCTTCTCATCCCCTCTCTCGCGCTTCCCTCTTACAGCACGGCCAGCAGCTGTACCGACACATCTACCTGGGCTGTAAGGAGCAGAGCAGCGGTCCGCAGCACTACGAGTCCCTCTTCACACTGCTGGGTCTCATCAGCGTGGAGCTGGCAAATGAAGAGGTGGTAGTTGACCTCATTCGCCTGACACTCGCACTGCAGGTACTAATGCACATGCTTTCAATCACCTAATTTGTTATAATTACTTGTTTGCTTATTTGGAAAATAATTAGTTACAATAAGTCCGGAAATAATTGCAGCATTTGCTGTTATTACTCCCAGACAGTTATGTGCCAGCACTGCACTGGTGGAGTGATAGGGGTAATAATACAGCCATTCATTTTTATTTATATAACACTATAAATACGAAGCAATTAGCAGTGCTTTAAAATAACAACTATGAACTGTACGTATCCATTATGTCCAGTTCTCTATAAAGGTATCCTTCTGGGTTTTCAAATTAAAAGTTATTCTCTCCATTACATACATTTTGTATATTACATCAATCCATTTGTCAGCAACAGGTATTTCTTTTTTTGAGCCATTTTGCAGTGATTTCTTACCAAAAAAATGATATAAAGTTGAATAAAACATATAAATACTAATATTTAATACAATATTTAGAGGTGGTAACAGTCCAGAATTCCTAAAACCAAGTCTGAGAGCATTTTAAGGAAGTCATTTATTAAAGTTATTGTGTGCCTGAACTCCTCAGGCAGGGTGTCCTTGGTAATGAGTCTTTCTTCCCTGTGCAGGACCTGGCTCTGTCCACCGACGAGGCTCTCCCCGTTTATAACCGCTGTGCTGTTCACGCCCTTGCCGCTGCCTACCTCAACCTCATCTGCCAGCTCACCACCGTCCCAGCCT
Source organism: Plectropomus leopardus (assembly GCF_026936395.1). Taxonomy (NCBI): domain Eukaryota; kingdom Metazoa; phylum Chordata; class Actinopteri; order Perciformes; family Serranidae; genus Plectropomus; species Plectropomus leopardus. The sequence continues at coordinate 12,633,087 of NC_142191.1, read as the reverse complement.
TCTGCCAGCACATACACGAGGTCTGGACATAGACTTTTTTGAATATTTCTAAATGTCTCTATGTTTTTGTTTGTGTGTGTGTGAATATCAAAAACCTCTTTTAATAGATGGCCATTTCCCCTCTGCCTTGCAGGTAATTGAGGTTAGACAAAAAGAAAGTCCCTACCTTTTGCCTGAGGATGTCTTCGTTGATAATCCCAAGTATGAAGCAGCCACATTCAAGTGTAACAGCAGTTAGCTTTTATTATTTACAATATAAATACTCATCACTCCCTGTTTCCTCCTAGGCTGCCGTCTTTATTGGAGAAGGTAGAAGGGGATGTTTTGTTCCTTCAGTCGAAGATCACTGAGGTCCTTGGAGGCAGCGGTTATAACACAGACAGACTGGCTACGCCTTATGTCCCCCAGTATACTGGTACGCTCAAACAAAATCTCTCTTGTGTTATAAAGTACCTTTTATAAAGTAACACTATCAGCTGTGGCAAAGAATGGGGGTTCTTAAAATGAGGAATGTGCTCCCCTCTTCAAGAAAACAACAATAAATACTGATTATGTGTTATTGACTTGCCAGCGTGTTACAGCCTTGTGTTGGTGCTTTATTGATTCCTGCATGGAAATGCAGAGCTGAACTGCTCCCCTGAAGCTGGTGGGGATTGAGTGTTTCATTGAGGGACACTTCATCAGGGCAGACCCTCTTTCATCCTCGAGGCTTAGAGCCCACATCATTGGGTTGAAGGACGAGCCCTCTCTTAGTGACTGGCAACCTTTACTGAATTTTATTTGTTAGGCCATCAATTCCTCTGTGTTTTTTCTATTCAGGTTTACTCAGTTTTTACATATTCAATAAATGCATGAAAATGCTCAATAGAACCACCATTTGTTAAGAGTTTTCTGTTAAGCAGGGTTCCTATAAGGTGCTTGAGGTGCTTGAAGTGCTTGAATTTGACATTCATTTAAGTCCTTGCATACCTTGAAAATCAAAGTTTTTGTTTACTTTGTTTAAAAAAAGACCTTGAATATAATTGAGAGGAGAAAAGAATGATGAATTATGTCATGAAAGGGATTAGATAATTTAACGACTGTGGTTTTTTGATTTTTTGCGTAAGCCGTATTAGCACTAATCGGTTGGTAAAAACCAGTAAATAGTCAGCGCCAGGATGTTTTGTTAGCTTGCAAAACACTCACACTGGAGCTGCTTCAGGCAGCACAAGTTTTGATCTGTAACTTGGCAGTACAAGAGCAGCAGTTGATTTTAGGCTCCTGTAGCATGTTGCACAATTTTCATGCAACATATGGTTGTGGAAAAAATACATTTCAGCCTGAATTTAAAATAAGTGTTAAAAAATTACTTGAAAACCCTTGAATTCGACTTACCTCTTTCTGTACATGCCCTGTTTAAAGTAAAAAAAAAAATGTCTGCACTGTCTTTCCAGATGAGGACCGTCTGTCCAAGAGAAAGAGCATCGGAGAGACCATCTCACTGCAGGTGGAGGTGGAATCCCGAAACAGTCCAGAGAAAGAGGAGGTAAAGGCAAAAATCTTTTGTAACAATTTCGTGGTGTAAAACTCAAATGTAAGCACTAACGGGAAGTTTATATGAAGTTATTAGTGCATCAAGCCTCTGTGTTTTCTTGTTCTGTTCTACAGAGGACTCCAGCAGAGGAGATCACATTTGAAACCCTGAAAAATGCCATCGGTATGTCCACACACTTCTAAGCTTTAGTGGTTTTTAAAAGAACTCTATACGACATCAGAAGCATTAATATACACACAAACAACAACAACAACGACATCATAAAACAACAACATCTGACTAAAGTGTGCTACATGCATGTTAGTGCATGAGTCCTTTGTGTGTATCTTTTCTGCTCAGCCAATGTCCGCCACTCTGCACAATTTCATTTTTATTTTTTAAATTTTTTTAAAAGATATTTTTTAGGGCATTTTTGCCTTTAATTGATATGCGGCATGCAGCAAAGGGCCATGGCTGGAATCGAACCCACAGCCGCTGCAGCGAGGACACAGCCTCCATATATGGGGAGCTTGCTCTATCCACTAATCCACCAGGCGCCCCAAAATTTCATTTTTAATGACGAGACATATTTATTAGCATTTAATGTTGATTTTTAAACAATATTTTACTAATAATTTTCATTTTTTAAAAACAAGTTTGGACATTTAGCTGCCGTGACATTTTGCACTGGCATTTAGCAATACATCCAACCGATGTGATGGCTAAAGCCAGCTAGACTGTGAAGTCATGAACGTGAGATCAAGACTAGACAATAGCTACTTAATTATGCACACGCCACCAGGGATGTGAATTACTTGAAGATTTTTCTGCCATTGTTGAAAAAATTCTGTGAATGATGGCAAATATGTGGTTAACACAACCTCTGCTTAAAAGTATTCAAATGATATGCTTATTGACACCGTATCAACACGTGTAAAACTTTCTAATGATTTGTGCTGATGGTCCTCCTATGCAGTTGACACCAAATTTACATGAGCTGCAGTGAAATTAAAAAATGGACACAAGCTGCCAAAAGATCTTGCAGGAAAACAAAAACCCACACATTCAGGGGAATCAATAATTCAGATTTCATTCACTGCTTTAAGAAGAATCAGTCGAGCACAAATGCCACCTACAAATATGCTGCAGCATAATGCATTATTGTATTGTTTGTGCCTCCCTCTAGTGGACAGTGTGGGTATGGAGGAGCAGGAGAGGGAGCGGAGGAGACAAGTGGTCGAGAAGTTTCAGAAGGCCCCCTTCGAGGAGATAGCTGCCCACTGTGGTGCCAGGGTAAAGCAAAAGCATTTTTCCTTTATCAATATCGTTTTTTAAATGTTTTATTTATTTATTTCAGCTTTATACTATTGTCTGATGTGATATTTTTGTGTCCTTTCTAGGCCACACTACTGCAGAGCAAACTAAATCAGATCTTTGAGATTACAATCAGGTAAGAGGTGATGCCTTGGGATTATTTTCTAAAGTGATGATAGTGACATTGATGGCAGTAATATAGCCAAGGAGTTGGTGATATGGACAAAATCTTTCATCACTGTACATGCAATTTTATATCATGATGACACTGTATTAAACAATACAGAAACACAAGTTCAATTCACCTCAGTTATGTGATTAATTTCTTCTTTATTTGGAACTCCCATACAAACAAAATAACAACAAAATACTCAAAACAGCAACACTAACCTTCTAAGTAGAAACTTCAAGGTTCCTGAGAATAATAATTTTAAGTGTTGAAGGTTTCTTTTAGACACTGCTTTACTCTCCTTCTCCATGTCTGCCCAAATAAACATTGCGGTGCAGCTGAACTCACGAGATCACACAAAAATCACAAGGTCACATGAGAAACCAGCCCTGGTTTGCTGCATATTATTCTCCAAATAGCTCCCGCAGCAGAAGCAGTATTGCCAAATCTCTACCAGCGGACACATTTCTATCGTTGCACATTTTACACCGTCAAATCACCCAACTGTAATACTGACTCAAATAGATGATGAAGATGATTAACTCATGGCGATGCTGACTGTTTCTTCTCCCCATTCAGACCCCCGCCAAGCCCATCTGGAACCATTTCATCAGGTTACGGCCAAAGCCAGAGTCGATCTGTACCCATCTACGAGATGAAGTTTCCTGACCTCTGTGTGTACTAAACCGAAGAGCGAAGTTACAGAACTATTTAACATTTAAAGGACAGGAAAGGGATTTGGGAAGGGCAACCGATCCTCACTGTAAAGGCGTCTTCATCGTAGAGTCAAGCAACCACGGGGGATAAGGAGACACTTGTTTGAAGCCAACTCAAGAACAAGCCACCTCCTCATTAACTTAGTTCCTTTGCCCTGTGATCGCAGCCAAAACAAGCAAAAAAAAAAACAACAAAAAAAAGCTAATGTAACTAAAAACAGCAGTAAAACAAACATTCATTTCACGTATTCCCTTCATTTCTTCTTAGATGTCTGTTGAAACTCCACTGGACGGATTTTTAAATTAGAAATTGCCAATAACTGTAAGGGAAAATTTGTTTGTCCCATACAGGTTGCCATACTACCCTTAATTACAAAATTCTGCCGATTTTGATATTTAATATTGTATTTATTTTGTTTGTTGATTTTATGGACAGGAAAAGCATAAATGAATTAGATGCATTTTAAATGACCCGACTGTATTTTTGTGTATATTTAATTGAAATATGGATAGATAATACATACAGATATGACGCTAACCCTTGCCATCTGTTACTCATCTTCTAAACATCTGTCCCCGGTATTTAATGCTGTCTTTGTTTCGCCTTTTTTTTTTAGCTTTAGCCAAAAGTGCTTTTTCTTTGATGACGGGCATTTATTTCCTGCACCTAGCTTTGTTTCTTCTTCTAATGGTTATTTTTGTTTTTAGCTGTGGTTTGAATGAAAGATAACTGTCCTTCCAAATTGAGTGCCTTACAGGTCACTCAAGTTCAAACACACACAAAAACGCACACTGCACCACAGTCACGACGACACTAAACCTCCGAACATCTCAAGTGTTTACTGTGACATTTATCCGATCAAACACTAGAAGATAATTAAGGATCCTTTATTTTCCTCCTTTCCATATAAATGTGTATATACAGAGAAATATATAAATCTTTATGCTGATGTACAGAGTAGGATTGTTTTTGTGTGTGTATATATATTGTATATTCTAATTTTAGACTGCCACTGCACTGATTGTGTCCGTAGAGGGGAAGAACGCTACTTGGTGTTCAGATATTTAAGTAAAACCCTAAAATGAATAACCAGCAACACATTGAAATCAAAAATGTGTACCTGAGAAGCCCATAGTACAAATCTGCACTGAACAAAAAAACCAAACACTTTTGTTTTTGCTCCCATTTTTCACAGATTTAAGTTTAAGATTGAAGACTTTTTAAAGGACTGAGATTTTCATGGTAGAGTTACCGTTTTAGAAATATCACGGTTTCAGAGAATACAATTATTATCAGTTTCAATGACACTTAAGGAATGAAAACACAGGTTTCATGAGCAAACTCTTTATTACTATAATTTAAACTTGATCATTTTTGATGGAGGTATGTTATAAAAAAAGTCTCCCTTTTGAAAATAACGAAAGATTCTTCATCAGGTTGCTTTTCTTTTTTTCTTCTTCTTAAATACCATAGATAAATGTACATGCTATAACTGTTCATTTTCATGTCACGGTATACCAACCCTAGACTTAATAAGTCTGTATAAGTCTGTCGAAGATTGGTCAATAATGTGTTAAAATCTGTGTTTGTAAGCACTCCTATACCAGGATAATCATCCACACAACAAGTGTGGCATATCGAGATTCGGATTAAACAGCACTGTTACTATTGTTACTCCCAGTTGTTACTAACTGAGATGATCACGATTAAAGGTCACTCTGCAGTTTGATCACACAACAAGATGCCACAGATGTCACAAGGTTTGAGGGAGTGCGCCATTGGTACGCTGACGGTGTGACTGTCCATCAGAGCTGTTCCCTGTGAACTGAACGTTTTTTTCACTACCATAAGACGACTCACATGTCGTCTCAGTGAATTTGGCAGTACATCCAACCAGCCTTATAACCGCACAAGTCACTTACAGTTTGTGCAGAAGTTTTTCCGTTGGGCAAACCAAGGTTCAAGGTTTCTTTAATTGTCTTCCTTGGACGAAATTTTTTGTAGATAAAGGGAAATTGTTGCATCAAACCAGACATTACTGTTCAAAGCATTAAATAGAAACAATAGACACAACACAGTAAAGAAAAAAACAAATATTTCAACAATACGCTGTACGTGGAGGTCCTGAGCTGTTGTGGTTAAAAGTAGTCTGCGGTTGTGAGGCCGGTTGGATGTACTGCCAAATTCATAGAATCCTCAATCCTCTTGCCAATGGCACGCTCCCCTAAAATTTGAAAAATGTTGCATTTTGTTATGTGTTGAAACTGTATATTTTTTGGGTGTGTCCTGTTATGTGACCATCCTAAGGCACGACTTTTTTTTAGCAGCATCTTGATATGCCACACGTCAGATAAGTGGATTATTAGAAGTGCTCACTAATGTTAACCTGTTAAAAATGGGAGCAAAAACGAAGGTGTTGCGTTTAAACTTTTGTCCAGTGTTCATCATCTCAAGGCCAGTGTATCACACTAGTGAAGTCTGAAAGTGTCCTGCTAAAGAATTTAAGAACCTAAAATAATCAACTTGGTTGTTAGCCGCAGATTTTGCAAAAGGTCTTATCACCAGAAAAACGACCTTTATTGTTGCCATTACATCCTCAATCCTGCTGGATTAAGTTTGCACTGTATTTTTACGCCATACTGCTGCTGCAGTGCACTTCTCTCATTCAGAAAGATTTAAAGTCTAAAAGCCATTGTGTGCGCATGTGTGCACATACACACAGGTATAAAAAGTATAATGGCAATAATTTGCCACTAGCCTGGCTAACACAGCCCAACTGTTGGTAGCAGATCCTTTTGTGTTTTAAATCGTACCTTCTGTTGTTGTGATACCGTGATGGTCAGTTTTGTGATGTTGTAAAAGGGCCGACCCTCCAGCTCCTGCGCTTCTGTGATTTAACTGCACCGGGTGTGAAACGCGCTGCAGCCATCTTGTTTAATGTAAGCAACAAGTGTCTGGTTTGTCCCCGATTGTCATGTGTTACAGTCCCGCTGGTTGCTTCATTTTTGCAATGTAGTGTCGTCTGTGTGTGTATTCATGTCCACCAATGCCAGTGTATCATCTTTTTGTCAGTGCAGGTGAGCGTGTGTGTGAGTGTGTGTCCGTACGAACATCCATGTAGATGTGCGTCTTTCTATACATTACCCAAGACCAAACTCTTCAAACACAGTTTACAGTCTTTGTCCAGTGACTCTTTCCACCACGTTAACGAAGAACAAGCTATCTAAGAGTAATGTGCAGCTGTCTAAACCTTCCAGTGACACTTTGTGTAAAACTGTCTTTTCAGCATCTTGCAACCTCGCAGTGAAGACGTGTAAATCTACCAGTGTGCTTGTTGTCATTGCATAGCGTGATGTAATACTAACTGACGGTAATCCGATCTTACTTTTGTCATTACATGGCTGGTTAATAGATCTGTTTACAATGTAGTGCTGTAGGTCAAATCTATTCATTCTGTGAACTTTGCACTTTAAAAACTGGATTACCTAGTGACAAAGGCAGCTTTTACATGGAGAAAATGCCTTATGAGTGTCATACCTGACTTTGCATGCTAGTGACGTTGCCGTGTTGTACAATAAATCTGTCTGTAAGCAGAAACTGTCTGATCTTTTTGTGATTTATTTTGTTACTGATGACAAAAACCTGATAAAGAAGAATGTTGTTTTTTAATGTGATCTGCCTGAGACACAGGAAGCTGCTGAGCGTCATCATGCATCATCATGCAGAGTATGAAAACAATCTTTGACTCAAGACTGAATATTCGGTTTCCACAGCTGTGCTCATAGTGTTATTTTTTTAGTTGCTGTAATAGACTGGCTTCTGTTACATTACTTGCATCAGTGCTTGTATTGTGTGTTTGCCATTCCCATGACTGTCACCTGATTGGATAGTTTACCAGAATTAAATTCAGCATGTGTATTAAATGGTGTCTTTTTTTCTACTGTTACAGCCTTCAGCAGTAAAATACTTCAAATGTTTTTACCTTGTAGATATTTTTTTTGCTAATTCAGTTAACAAAATGTCCAAAAATTGACAATAAATGGAAACACATGGTAGGGAAAATTTGTTTTTAACCATTGTATCTGTGGGTCTGTCCATCACTTTGGTCACGATGGAAACATGCCCAAAACTATTGTTGTGAAATGTAGTACAAACCTTCATGCTCCTCAGAGGATGAACTGTTAAAAGTTTCTTCCTCTGACCTTTTATCTGGCACCAGGTTAAAAAAAAATCTCATTTATGAAGAAATATCTGCAAAACTACAGTTATTCTTCTCAGCCTCAGCTGTGGGTTACTTTTCACTTAGTGCTACTTAGCAAACGTAAGCATGAGAACCTGCTTAACAAAGGAGGTGAACATGGAAAACTACATTCATACCCTAACCTAAACCAGTCTTACACCTCATGATCTGTATGAAGAATCTTCATCATGTTTTCATATAGTTTTGCTTTTGATAAATGCAACTCTTTTAATTTATCTAGATTTTTTTTTAAAAATATGTAGTACTTCCTGCATATACACCATATAGTAGGTCAACAGTCTTCCCCATCTGCCACCAGTAAAATTTTATTATTTATTTCTAGATTTAATGCTTTTTTGTTTTGTTTTTGTCTAAATCAGTTTTGATTCTTAGAAAAAATGTTCCCTTCAAGTGTTTTCAGCTGCATCTGGTGACCTTCATTAGCTTGTTGGTAGTGTCATTAATATTAACCCTCAGAGTTCATGTTGTAAGTCTGTGCTTATTAAATGAAATCAGTCCATTACAAGTATTTTTGCGACAAACAAAAATGATCTTTAATATTATATTAATTTACAAAAAGAAACCACACTGTAAATAAACTGAATCGATTTCAAAATACTTTCATTCACACCCACCTCTGGCCTTGAAATGGCATTCTCTGTTTATCAAAACATATGGATCAATAATTACGTTACATATGAGAAAAAAAAGAAAAAAAAACATTCCTAAGAAAGCTTTCAATTCAGACCAAGGAGGTCAAGGCAATCTGTGGGTGCACTGTTTTTATTTAACAGAAAAACATGTTGTTTCTATCCTTAAGGTTTCAATAACAGACACATTGTTGGCTCAGAAAAGATATTGAACATGCTAATTATAGTGACAAGTTTCAGTAATTTAAAATTTAGACCTGCAGGTACTAACATGCAATGGCTATTAGATTCTTTTAACTAGCCGGCCATTCCTTCTCCTCCATTCAGCCCATTACCATCTGCACATCTGTGACTATAATGTGACTGGAGAACTGGACATCTTCCCCTGAGATTTCACCTTCCATGGCTTCAAAAATCTACCATTACGTTTTGAGGCAGGTGGGCGCCCCCATCTGAAGTGACTCATCCGATACGTCCCATCTTTTCTCTCCTGTGTGACATGTGACTTTGAGCTGACCCTGGCGCTCTGCAATCCCTGGTTTTTACTTCCTCCATCCGCCTCTTCCTTTACTTCGTCCTCATAACTGCTCAGCTGTCTGCGAGACTGAGGGAGGAAAGTGCCCTCCGAGGAGCCCCCTCCCTCCAGAGAAGAGGCGAAAACTTTTATCGGTCTGCGTTTACGACCAGATGGTTTGCCCCAGCGGAAATGTTCCATTGAATAGGAGCGTCGCAGGTCACTGTGAGCTTTCAGATCTGCCTCTGATAACTTGTCTTCAGAAACCAGGGTGGCCATAATGATGCTGAGTAAGAGGTCATCATCATTAAACTTCAGGGCCAACGCACTGAGCTGTGGGAATTCAGTTTGGATCACAGACACGCAGAGGTCGATACAGTCCTGTGTGGAAGGAATCAGAGAGACACCAGTGAACATTTTAAAATGTTGTGTTTTCTTGAGGTCATGTGAGGAGCTGACGGTGATACAGTAATGGGACTGTTTTTTTGTCTTCATTAACTGATTTATTGTAGTTTGTGCTCCCATCAGCTTAAGCTATGCCAAACAACAAAGTTTCGCAGACGATACTGAAATTTACATACATAAATCATTATTAAAGTATTGTGTCATAAAATCTCTGCATATATGCATTGAGAAAATGTGCAAAACTGCCCAGCAAAAAACTTAAAGCTGCGTTTAAAACTGAAATAACAGACTTTAATTGCTGTAAATAACAATATCTTTAATCTGTCTCATTGTTATTTAGACTGAATTATGGACAGGAATTACCCCCCTTATAAACTTTGAAGATTTTATGGGTTTTAAAAAAGGTCAACAAGTGATGAGACTACAGATATGAGACTAGCTGCAGAACATAATCACGCCAAGCGGCAACGAACACGGATTTACAGCCTCTTTACAGCGATGTGACCATATTACAGTTTGTTTATAGCCTAATGTGAACCTTTTACTTCTGGTGATTGTATTTGGGCTTCAAAAATCCTGCAAGTTCATCTGTGAACATTATCTTGCTAAACAAAACATTTGTTTACCACAGAGCTTATTTTCTGCTTTCATCCAGAATTCACTAAAAAAATCCTTCAGGCTTTAAGCAAGAGCACCTGGTCAGCCAGAGAGACATTATCTGGGGCACTCCTCAGTGAAAAAAATGCCAAGAAAAATATCCCAGATTTGACAATGACACTCTTAAACATCTCAGTCCATTGATTCAGTTTAATTTTATTAATCAATACATTTTCGTTACTTCCACCCCTCATAACTTCAACACTTCACATTTTACTGGTTTTCATTGGCACAAGGGTAGGCAGAAATCTGGGAAAGACTGAAAGATAAATAAACGGCAGAATTACAAAAACAAAAACTCCTCCTGCAGCTACAAAGAATCTGAAGAAATGTAATAACATTCAAAGCTCCAAAATGAAGCTTAAAGAAAGATTGTTTTGTCAACTGTTTCCAAGAGTGAGTGAGCTTTAATGCTCAAAAATGTATTTTTTTAATGCAACTTAAATTTTAATTTAGTCTGTTTTTAAGTTGTTGTCTCTGTGTCCTTTTAAAGGGACTTTACAGAGAGGATTTTTCCTGGCCAAGTAACAGAGACGTAATAGAGAGAAGGCAGCAGTGTAGATGATACAACAGTTTAACCTACCAGTATCCTTTCTTTGGTACTCAGGTCGTTGCAGATGGAGCTGTCCCAGCACACCGACCCGAACCCGGGGACGCACACATATGCCATCATCACCACTAACAACCAGCACAGATACACCATCTTCAGCCTGGTGTGGAGGACAGAAACACAAGAGAAAGTAAAGCCACAGGTGGGAAACTCCTCAAAAAATAGAAGCGCATTTATTAAGAGGACAGTCCCAATAGGTTGATATAGTCATTGCTACTTTTATGATCAGGTGCCTCTTGATAATTGCACTTGTGTAATACTTCCTTCTTTATATAACTTTGCGTGATTCAACCCTGTCCCAAAGATAACTGGTGGATTTGTAGCTGTGTGTCCTGGATGAATAACTGTGAGATAAATACCATTCATCAACATTCCTTTAGCCTGCAAATATTGTAACCTATTATAACAGATGGTCTCGTAAATCAGTTGCACATGAATCTTATTTAAAAGTGGTTGATAATGAAAGCCATGGAAAATGTGCATGTTTCCCAAAACAAGGCTTGATTAAAGATTGCTCTTTTTATCCCTTCATGGATGAAGAAATATGGGGTAGGATACAAAAAAAAGATTGAAGGGGTGTCTAATTGTCATTTCAGTGAATGGGGCAGGATCTATATATTTTTCTTCCTTTAGATTCATGCTGTATTTGATCTCTATTTTGCAACATCTGTTATTAAAAATAACAAAATAAATAATAAAGATTAAATTGTCACATTAAAAATAGTTATGCTCACAAAATGCATTTTGTGTGAACCATATTCCATATCCAGAGGAAAAAAAATATGTCTGTATTTGGACTGTGAAGTGTGTTTTACACTATGCAGGATTGTTGTTTACTGCTTGGAAACATGCCCACAAGCAAAAGTGGAAGTAAAAGCTTTATTAAATTAACATTTTTGGGTTTGGGGGTTTGGGTTTTGTGTCTTGTGTCTTTGGATGTCTGCTGCTTATGGTCTGGCAGCTGGCTGCTAACTTTTTTTTATAAAGCTCAGACCTCACCAAAGAGCTGTGGGGGGTTACATCCATAAATGTCACATATATAAAAAATAAAAATAAAAAAAGGAAATACAAGTAGAGGACAGAGTCTCTGCAGAAGAAATATGCAGTCACACACACTTCTGGTGGGGTCATAAGTTTAAGAGGAATTACTTCTGTTGGGATGTTCTTATGCAACGTTTTCACCACTGTACATTTTCCTGCAATAAGTAATGCATCAAAATTCGCTCATATCCCACGTACTCATTGACCAGTGATTTGTGCAAAACCCATGTATTTTAGAGAGCTGTGGTCATGTGACCAGTGCGCTAACAGGAGTACAGCAGGCTGGGGTGGTGGATTGTGGAACAAAACATGGGACTTTCACCAGGACATCTTGTTCTTCAGAACCATATAAACTTTTTCTAAATCTTTGGGGGGTGTCTGGGTTCAACAAACTCAGGGCTTCACTCTGGGAGCCCTGTGTTTGCTTCCAGCATGAACGTAAAGATGGGATGAGAATGTGTTTGCGTCATATCTTTAACATTTAGAACCTTAATATAAGTTTTGAGAGACAGTAGATGATATTAATAGTAACTTGGGGCTGATCAAAGCTCTCTGTATAAGGACCATAACATTTTTTTAATGGCCATCAAAACGAAACTATAGTAAAGTTAAAACATATCTAAACAAAAATGTTTATCTATAATTCTCACGAGATCAAACCCAATTTTGGTAAAGCATTTTATTTTATTTTTTTGCTATCCCTGCACTTGATTCAAGCTGGCTTCACAAAAACAATGTATTCACAGGAAATGAGTCACACATGTGGTACAGAATTATTTGATTCTCATCCTAGATGTTTACTTTGCACTTTTTACCATGTTTTTCCCAAAAATGAACAGTCATTATAAAAAACATAGTTGGGTTTTTTTTATTAGCTGTAACTAGCTCTGCTGTCAGTTGGTCCATGGTTTTTGCCCTCAGAGGCTGACATATGGCATGAACCTAAAGTGAGTATGTACCTATGAAGAAGTGTTTTTGTGCTTGTGCCAGTGATGGTTGGGTGGCCTATGTGAAAAAGACATAACCACTAATCTAATTCATGTAACATGACCAAACTTGTATAGAAGGCACACACACACACACACACACACACACACACACACACACACACACACATATAATTTTCCCACGTCCCCTTACATGACTCATGAATTGCTTGTTGCAGGGTGGGCTCATTAGTGTGTGTGAATGCATGAATGTGTGGATGCATGTGTGTACCATAGCCATTGCAGATTCACACTTTTTCAAATTCAGTTTCAGTCTCCAGCAAATTCAATGCATTGCTACTTTCCATCCATCCACCAGATGCCCTCAGACTCTCCCAGCTGTCCCAGTCACCTGACTCTTATTTTCCACCTGCTCACCTGTTTTCACTTTCCCTCATCAGCCCGCAGTTTACAGCTGCAGCCCCTCCAGGATGTTGCACTCTCAACAATTAATGCAAATCAAACTAACCTCAGTGAATTCTGCACAACCTCCTCCAAATTTGTCCAACTTTTTTGCAACTTTAATGAAGCATGGTAGCTTCTTGTGAATCACCAGACTCATTATTTCTGGTTGTGAATATGTGACACAGATGTCTCACATTTACAACCAAAAAATACTGCTTAATACTGGACATGGACAATCCCTGATGTTCTGCATTAAAAGATGGAACATGCAGAGAGACGGAGAATTGGTGAAACAGACAACAAAGACAAATCAGCATGACAGCAGCTGCTGCTTTCACATCTATTGCGAGCGCTGAAGAAATCATGGTGAGTTACATTAAACGTGCATGGACATGGTTAGAGATAATGTTATTGTGGTATAAATCACAAAGTGATAGAGGAATGCTTGCTTGTTTGCATGGCAAACTTGTGTTTATGTGTGATTAAGAAAAAAGTTTAGGAATAAAATTCTTGCATATGTTTATGATACGAAAGCTTTATTCAGACTTTTTGGTAAAGTAACTTAGAGCACAGCGGATGGATTATACTGAAAGAAAACAATTATTTTTTCACTTTTTGTTTCGGCCAGTCATGCAAATCAAGAGCTGCGTTCAAATGGGAATCAGTTCGAATGGCGTGATCAAATGGATTTGTATGCTTCAGATCTTGTTCCTTCTTTTAAATGCAGGCATGATTTTTTGACTGTTGTGCACTGCCAAATGAAATCAAACTCATTCATCATGGTCCAAAGTGTGACTTCATTCCAGGAAAAAAGATGACAACAGCTGCTGTCATGTCTGTAAAACAATTATTTAAAGCAAGGGGAGAAACAAAGTCTTCCTACATAACATGAGCTTGAATTCCAAGGAATGCCATTTGACGCACTCCTGCTCCCCAACTGAGCAGCACATCTGTTTACGAGGGTAAATATCCAAGACAAAGACGTTTGCTTCATGCAGACTTCTTCTTAGACTAAGAAAACCTAAATGAAAACCAATGCTGTACAAATATTCTCTCATTTAATCCAGACTCAGAGATGATAAAACAATTGAGATGATGCTGGGAATACTTTTTTCTAATAAAAAAGAAAACTGATCAGGAATCAATAAGGCCAATAACGATACTGGCATTGGTATCACTACATTTCTATCAATTCACATTCCTACTTGCTCCCACCATTCCACTGCAAAAAAATGACTAAAACACTGCAACATGCATTGCAACGTTTTAGAAAAGCTGCCATGAAATCAGACATTTTTCCTGCCTGTGAAATCCTGGATATCCAGCCCATGTCCATTCATTCCCAGCCAGATTGTTATGGTTGTGCTGTTGCCCATGTAGGTGTGATGTGGTAGGTATGGATGTTTATGGTTGCCTATTTGTCGACTCAGCAAAATTTGTGCTAAATTTAGGCTCTTTTGTCCATTTTGCAAGTTTAGTGGTGCTTTTTGTGGTTGGCTTTTGCGGTGGTGTGTGGCTGCGAGACACTCATTGCAATGTGGAAGGCAGCTGAACTAGCATCAGCTGGACATCAGCTGCATCCTGAAAGCCATTGTATATTTGTTTGATAATAAAACTGGACAACCTCTGTGCCACACCAGTTTCCAACGTGATACCGGGAACTGTAATATCATTTAATTAACCGAACCTTGGCTAAATCCTGGACAGCACCATTCAACCAGGTGACTCCTTGCTTTATGGTGACTGGCATGTTGGTGGAAATGTGAGGTGCTGTCCCAATCCTGCTGTGGATAACTGCTTTACACCGTACAAAGGCTGCTGCAATGCGGTATTGCCCCTGTTCGGGAAGAGTGACCATGCAGCCATCATGTTGGGGTTGGAATGTGCTGACAATCAACCCTTTGAAACCTGAGCAGATTGGTTTGATTTAAAAAAAAAAAAAAAAAAAAAATTGGCAGAAGGCAGTGAGCAACTTAACAAGAATTTGCAAAAAATCTGTGAAGAGAAGTTACAAGAAAATTACCTGAAATTAGGCACAAAAAGTAAAAAACAAATGACCTAAATATGTACTAAAAATGTTCTAAAAACAATTTATCTTATATATTAATTTTATTAATTTTATTTCTGTAACATAATTTCAAATACAAAATTATTATGATTAAAAAGAAAGATTTTGGGACATTCGGCCCTAATTTTCGGATCTTTTTTGTAATTTGTCGGACATTTCTTGCAAAAGCCATCCTTGCCGTTTTTCCCCCATGTTTTCTAAAGAAATCAGACCAATTTGCACAGGTTTTAAAGACTTAAAAAGCTTGAGAGAGGGCATCTGAGCACAGCACAAGAAAGCTAATGTTGATTTAATGATTCCACAACTATAACCATGGATTATCAGAACCATCTGGAAACATGGACAAACATAAACCAGCAGCCAACAGTGGAAGAAGATGCAAAACGGAGGAAATTAGCACATTTCACTGAGGTTGTGCCTTGTATAATTACAAGGACAAAATAAATAATTGATTGAACTGAACCTCTACCTGCCTGCACCTTTTTTCCTACCTAATTCCTGTTCACCTGTGGATTGTATGTGTCTGTTTTAACCTGCTTCTCATGCCAGGAAGATTTTGTAATTTTATTCTTTTGACAAATGACTTCCTGTTTGCCTGGAAGCATTCAGGCCCTCCACTTGTGGCATCATACACAGCTGCTGCTTCACATAAAAATATTTAACTCTACTAAGCCCCCCCCCCCAATGTGGCTTTACTGAGAAGCAGCCACAAGCAATGTACCTTCTTTGTCACTGCGGTATTAGGATAACTGCGGTCTTTCCATCATTCTTTAAACATGCATGTACAAAATGTATTTTCAGCATTTTTGTGGCCTAAAGGATCACGGAGCAAAAAAATCACTGAGCTTTTTGTCTGTAAAACTACTTGTACTGTCTGTAGCATGAAATCAATTGTGGGGTGACAGGAAAAGGCAGACTGACTTCTTTACTGAAACAACATGAGTGTGTTTGGCTGCATTTCTGATGAAACAACTGGTTGGGGAGATTCTCCCGGGCTGAAATATTACGGATATTACTTCAAAATCAAACCCAGCCTGATCTACTGATGGATAAATTAAAATACTGCAGCACTGAAAAATCTAAATGTCAGTGGTAATAACTGTTCATTTAGTAGCTCTTGGTTAAAAAACAGGGAGCAGCTGGAATGACGCACAGTTTATGATTCACATAGTTTTGACAATTCATAACTCCACTCAAAATGAGCAGGTTGGACTTTGTATTACTACTCCAGTAACAAACATACCCTACCATTTTTATGATTCATACTGTTAACCAGGTTTTGGCATTATTTATAATGTGTGCATTGGATTGCACCTTAGTATTATTTAGTTTTATACTTTGCACCTACTGTTATATTATCTCAGTCTTTTTGTATAGAGCATTTCTTGTATCTGCAATCTCATATTGCAATGGCTGCACAGCAGTTTCCTTTGGGACAAATAAAGTTCTATCTTATCCGATTTTATCACATTAAATCTGAATGAAGATGGGCTCAGTTGAATTATCATGGTTGAGGGTTTTGTAGGTTATTTTTCGATTGAGGGAAAATCCCAAAGTAAATAATAATGGCACTGGGTGGTTTGGCTTTTTAAAAAGTTTTAACCTCACTCCCACGTATCTAGAGTTTGAGGACATTAGGGGCTTAGCCCAGACATTAAAAGGGGGGCTTCTTTCACAGTATTTTTTCTATTTTTTATTTTTTTAAGACAAGCTGTATTTTGTTGCTTTTTGAATGCACCTTATTTGCCCTTAAAAACGTTTAAAAAACTTAAGAAATGAATCATAATTTAATAATCATTTTTAAGTTTAAGTAATTTTACTGAAGTACATTTAATATCATGAAATAACTTTTGATACTTAAGTACAATAAATATCAGACACCTAGAGACTTTTTCTTGAGCATTTTTTTTAATAGGTGACGTTAACTTCTACCAAAGTTGTCGGCAGTAGTAGTAGGTAGTAGTAGGTAGTGGCAGCCTGGAGCATAAACAACAGACGCAGAAGGATACCTAACTCGTAAAATGTAGATACAATATCCACTGACAAAGCTGCAAAAAGTAATGAGCTGAGATGAAAATGTGTTGGCAATTCCACAGGATTGAATAGGTGTCGTCATTTATCTAGTTATTATTATACACAAGAAATACTATAGGATGCACGTCTCCTTCTGCTCTGTGATATGGTTGGTGGGTGTAGTTTAGTAGAAAGAAAATAGTTCCTAGGTGAAAGTGCTTACAACAAGGTCTGTGGATTATCTTTAGAAACTGACTCATCATTTTTGGAAAGAGACATTGCTATTGAGTCTTTCAAACTGATTTATTTGACACTCTGAGCACTACAAGCCAAGTACCATCTAGTTCCATTATATTTAACAGCAGGCAGACATCTCTATGGCCAATATCTGCCTGACTCTTCAAGTCACATCAAAATAATCTAGATGACTAAATATCTCTACAGGTAAGGGGAAAAATAAGTATTTTTATTTTAGGGATGAATTCTTCCTTTAAGCTAGGTGAGTCTTGTGAGTTAGGTGAACAGCAAGCAATACCTTTTGTGCTAGTCCAAGGGCAATAATCAATTCACACATACTGATACATACAAGGACACATAGAGGCTGCATTCACATGAACCACACACACATCAGAAGCAATTTATATTCATACAAACACATTCTTTCAATAGATGAGGCACTGAATGACCTCCCTTATGACGCATTACTGAGCAAACGCCTCCCTTCATCTCTCTGCTTTTATATCTGTTGTCACTTCTTGTCATCCTATTCTTAACCAATTTACAAATAATAACTGTAGGGAGTTTATTTTATAAAAGCTACATAACACAGAAAAAATAACTTTAATATTTAACACTGACAGATTGATATTTGTTTTATTTTTTTCATTTTGGTGTACTGAGTTCATCTTCCTTCTATTATTGGGCAATTGCATTCCTGTTGTTTTGCTCTCCCCTCTCTATTATGCTGTGACTCCTTGGTGGGCCATCGTCTTTGTAACTCTGGCAGAGACTCTCTGCTCTTCCTACAGCATGACTCACTCAGCTGTGCTCTGCTCTCCACAGACACACTCTGATAAAGAAGCCCAAAGCTGCGATCAAAATAGATTTAAACCTTATGTGTTTTAAACATATGGAGTTTTTTAAAGGATCTGTAAGTTAGATCAGTGTTTGTGGAGGTTTATGTTCATGCAAAGCAGCTCAAATGTTACCAAAGACAACTGTACAAAAAGCTGAGATGTAACTATGAAATATAAATCCACTTTAATTCTAATTTACAAAACAAATGCAGCTTGATATGTCACACATTGTCGTAAAACCCAGTGAATCTGGTTAATCTATGCAAAATAGCTTATTTGTTTAGTAAAACAAGAAGCCAACAACAATCAGACTCAATTTTTATCCATGCCAAGAAAAAGAAACAAATTAAAGGGTTTTTTTTACCTTTTCCAAAAATGTCCTTCTCCTCTATTCTATTTTTTTAACTCTCCGTTTCACCACAAATCTTCCAGAGTGGCAACTCCTAACAGTCTCTCCTCCTCTTCTGCTTTCTCTCTGCTCTGTGATGAGGCACTCAGTAGGAGCGGATCTTCTGTTGCTTCCTTCGAGGAGGAAAGCTCTTTTTATAGACGCATAAAGTGTCTGAAGGCCTCGGGGTGTGATCGAGCTAAAGGGTCTCCGGCTCCTCTCTGGATGGGGAGGAGGAGTGTGTATTTGTGTGTATGGTAAAGGCCACCCCCACACACTTTTTTTTCATCAATGGTGCAGCTCACGTCACCAACACAACAGGTGAATAATTAGTGATATAGTTAATTTACTGTCCTCCTGCTTCTTCTTTGTCTTCTATTTGGGGTTGCAATCATAGCATGCCTGTGTACACACACTAATAAATTGCAGGTCATTCATGTATTCCTGTCAATTTCGCCTCTAAATCCCTCAAAGGCAGGTTTAAACCGCTGACATCTTCACGCTGAGAGCCACATCCTTTCAAAAGGGGATGAGGAGCTGAAGTGTTGAAATCAATTTGACTGAGTGGATCATTTTGCTGCGGCTCTTGCAAGCATCCTTGTGTGGAAACTTCATTATGGAATACCAGACTCCCTTCACTCACTCACGTCATTGCTGCACACGCACGCACAAGGTGCTTTAAAAGAGGAAAGGCTATGCTGTTGAAAATGAATAAAATGACGTACACATTCAGCTGTTTGTTATGGGTGTTAAGATTTTTTTTATAGTATACAAGGATGAACTAAACAGAATAACTGGGGAAAAAACATGCCTGTTGTAAGAGACACTGAGAAATCAATTTCCTTTCAAAACACTATTTTAAGCATTTCACTTCACAGTGTCCTCAAAATATGTTCATTCCTGTTGAAGGACAAAGTGACTAACTGAGGAAAAAGACATTTTTTTAGCTAAAGTTTATCAGTGCAGGTTTGGAATCTTCCTATTAAATGTTGAGATGGCAACAGCTACCTGTTTGCTTCCCGCAAACCTGTAAATTAACAGCACAGTTACCATGTAAAATAATTAACCTGCTTTCTGATTAGAATATATAAATATACACACAACAAATCATGACTAATGACGATTTAAGTCCTGTGTTTTATGAATGCTGTTACTGAAAGATAGTACATTATTATCTTAACTGGGTGTAGGTTTTTTTTTTTTTTTTCAATTTTGGGGGACACGCATATGAAACGGGGTGTTTGGGATCCTCCACCAACATTTTTTTTTGCATCAAACACTTTGTTTTCTGCATTTTTTTTCACCAATTTTTGCATTTTCTGCATCAGTTTATCGTGTATATGTCTTTAAAGGTAGGTAGGAGGATATATTGGCAGAAAAGGAATTTAATCTGTATGTTTTCTTTAGTGTGTAATCACCTGAAAATAAGAAATTGTTGTGTTTTTTTTTTTTACCTTAGACTAAGATGTTTTTATCTACACAGGGAGTTGGTCCTTGTCTACAGAGAGCGCCATGACACACCGCCATGTTCCTACAGTAGCCCAGAAAGGACAAGCCAAACACTGGTCCAAGGTAGGGCCTTTCACTTTTTTGCATTTTCATATCGGCCACCGTAGCAAAAAAAACTTTTGAAACTTCCTAATTCAGTGTACAAACTGAGGGAAGGTTTCTGCTGGTTATAGTCTGTCATCCTCTATGCTAGATGCTGCTAACTCCTCCTAAATCTTACACACTGTTTGCTATTTTTCTGGGTTTTTTTTTTTTTTTTTTTTTTTTTAGTGGTACAAGTATTTCATGCTTCCTTTCAGAAATCTACATCTATGTTTTATCCAAATTAAACTGAAGGAAGTTTTGTCCCTTCTACCCAATTTAATTTCGACACCATGTAAACATACTGTATATGCAAACATATATACAGTAAATGTTCCTGAATTTACATGCAAAATAATGTTCATAAAAAACTGAAATAAATTAATAAGATAGAAATACATAACATTACCCTACAAGCAATAGTGAAAGGTGCTCAAAATGTAATGACTTTGATGCAAAAGAAATGGATGAAAAATATAATTATTGCTTTAAAGATAATATTTTAGGCCATGTTTATAAAATTATTTGTTGCTCAAAATCCACATCATTTTATCATGGCCCCTGTGTCTCCATGAAGTAAAACGTGTTCCTTCTTGTCTGGTCATTTCCTAAAACCACTGAATCATGAGTTATAAACATATCCAGGAGTTGCTTATTTTAAAATGACAGCAGTGTTAAGTGAGAAAATAAATGTCTTTAGGGCAAAGTTATGAGGAGACGCCTTGTTCACTTGTTGTGTATAAGGCAGTTCATCAATGGGAAATAGTACACAAGGTCCATTCATTTGGCTTAAAAAAGAAACACAGATGGTTTCTAAGGCATCAGTAAGACCTTTTAAAAAATATGTTGCTGCACAAATTAGAAGAAATGTTGCTTTCCTCCAAAGGGTTAGAGCTAAATGTATGAAAACATAATGTTTATTCTAAATGTCTCAACTGTTATCTCACAAGTGTAAAGCATGCATCAAAAATGAAAGTCCCCCTGTGGCAGACAATATAATAAACACTTTAAATACACCTTAAAAAGGGTGTTTGTAATCTTGGACTGGAAACCGTTTCCTCTAATGACCTATCACACTGTTTCAAATTACTTTGATCCTCCCACTTTGCAATAAAAACAGAACTGCCTCGACAAACTATGGTTTATGCTTCAGAAAAAGTCCCTCACTGTGAGATTCCTTTGTCCACCCTCACGGTTATTTCTTGAGAGGTTTACAGGACTATTTAACTTTCCTGATGTTTTATTGTTATGCAGCTTAGCATTTTAATATGTTGTGTTTACATGAATCAAATTAAATATCTAGATTGATTTAAGCACTTACCACAAATTCAATTCCACAATTCTGACTGAATATCACTCACACACATTTTCAAATTAAAGAAACATGTGTGTGAAGTATATTTTTGATTTAATGACATCCTGCTGTGAGGATTGGAGACAGCATCAGCTGAAATTTCTCCTGCTTATAATTCCTTCGGTCTTCATTGTTTAGGAGATTTTTTTCTGGGAGCTGAATAATCTGCAGCTGTCTCATCCTCTCCAGAACAAACAGACCATGTTACTAAAACCAGTAAAAATAGTTTTACATCTCAAATAAGTGTTTCTCCTAAGCTGTTGGTATGTCAGAGACAGGTCGCCAACCCCAGTGCTTGCTTATGTTGCTCCCTTTTTTTCTCTTAAAACTTAAGATCCAGACATTCATGAGGTTTTTACCAGGAGCTCAATAATACTTAGAGGTGATTTCCTCTTCCTCTCTGAAACAAATGGATATAATGATTTAAACCGTTCAAAATTATGATTAAAGCAGTTTCATGTTACAAATTAGTCTTTTCTCTTTGCTGTTTGGCATATCGCAGATGGCCCGCTTGCACAACACCTACTAATGTATGATCACCTTATTTCTTATCCAGACGTTAAGGCGGTTGTCACTGGGAGCCAAAATATTTGCAGGTCTCCTCTTCTTTAAAACAAACAGACCCAACAAATTAAACCAGTAAAAACACTGAAGAAAGCAGTGTTATGTTGCAAATCAACGTTTCTCCTACAGTGTTTGGCATGGCAGAGACAGGCTCCTGGCCAAACACCTGCTAATGTATGCTTTGCTTTTTTTGTCTGATTATGTAAGGTCTCGACGGGAGCCAAATTATCCGCGTAGAGGTCCCATTCCTAGCAGAAATCATGCCGCAAAAGAAAGGCTGTAAGATTTTAAAGGACCCTCTCCGCCCAGCTAACTGCCTTTTTACCCTTCTCCCCTCTCACAAAAGACTGAGAAACATTAAGACAACCAGTTTTCAGAAACGCACACACCCTGAAGCTGTCGGCCTCCTTAACACCCTGGATCTAGCACTTTAGGCCATCGGTTTTAATCATCTTTAAAACGTTTTTAAAGATTTGGACTGCACCTATTTTATGTATTTGTTTTTATCCTCGTAATGTATTTGGATTGGATGTTTGTCTGTGCATGGAGCTCACTAAAACAAATTCCAATCGACTACATCCATATGGCATTTTAGGAGAAAAAAATAGTTTTTCCTATGCTCTCCGGCCAGGGAGGAACACGGATGGCCTTATCTGGAGCCAGTGTTTGGTTTGTCCATTCTGGGCTACTATAGAAAAATGGTGGTGCAACATGGTGGAGTTCATGGATGAGAACTCGCTCCTTGTGTAGATATAAAAGGCTTATTCTAACGTAACAAAATACTCAACGTATCTTATTTTCAGATGATTATACACACAAGAAAACATACTTATTATAATATATTCAATTTCTGCCAATATATCCCCCGAAATCCTACCTACGGGACCTTTAAAATAGTACAACAGGTAGCTGTAAGCCCACATTAAGAAAAAATGTACTAAAATGCAGATAAGAAATGCACGATGAACATTTTAGAGCATGATAGTTAAAACCATAATGAGAAACAGCTTTTAAGTGTAAAAAAAGAGTGACAGACTTTCTGGAGAGAAATTGATTCTCTCTTCTCCCTGTAGCAACAAGTGTCAAAGCACAGCAGCTTTAACCCACTTAATCTCCACATGTCCCTCCTCTGCAGGTGCTGTTTGTTCTGCTTGTAAATTTCAGTCATTACTGGATATGAATGCTAAAACAAAAAGAGCATGCTCGCTGAGCCCCCTCTTCGATGGATAAATAAAGGTTCAAAACAAATGGAGACGATGCTTTCCAACAGCACTTAAGAGTGTAATTCATCTCCCTGTTGATGTCGTTTACTTGCACCGCTTAATAATTATTCAGCCCCCGGACAAAGCTGTGCAGGGTGTGTGAATCACTGCCTAATAAAGACTCTGCCATTTAACCAACTGCCATGTATACAAGTGTTATCATCTCATCAGTCTGCAGAGGTTTTAGAGACCAAGAAGGCGAAAACAAAAACAACCCGAATCTGCCATTTTCAGATCTGACCTTTGTACCGCTTGTTTTGGGCACTGAACAGTAAATGTTGATGCTCTAATAAGATAAATATTGAGCAGCATTTGCGATTAATATACTGAAAATCATATAAAATGTCAAAATGTGACCTCATGCTGTATAAAAGCATATATCAGATCAATAGTTTGATTGCAAATGTAAATTTTCAATAATATGTGTTACTTAGTGGAATACTCTATATTTGATTGTTCTTTGTATACTTGGACCTACGACTACAATTACTACTTTCTTTTTTCTTTATTTCTCATGATACCTCTTGATCTTTCATCTTATTATTTATGATTTATTATTTATATTTTTTAGTTTTTAATAACATTTTGTTTCATTGTTAAAATGGCATTCAGACTCTAGAATTACTTTTGTTGGCAAATGGGATTGGCAGTATTTGTTTATTCATAGCCCAAGTAACATAATTCATAATTTATTTTCTTATTTTATGTTTTAACAGTGCTTTATGCTCACTTCAGAGGACATCACATTGACTTACATTAATTCCCCATACACAGAGACAGACATACATTCGCATAGACATACGGCTGCTTCATGATGCCACTAGAGAACACACTTGTGAACTCAGACCATATCGCTTATGGATTTGCATGATGGAAATGATAAACACTGTTTAAACAAACACACCTGTGATGGTTACTGTATTGTTACTTCTGAGATCATAGCTTAAAATTCAACAGCGGCGCCAGTGTCAGTGGTATCTTAGGCCCTTAAATTAAGCATATATTTTACAGTGCAGTGGCATTGACACGTTGTACAGTTGCAGGTAAGATGCAGACTTGGTTCGTCAACTTGTCTTCAAAAATGTAAGCCGTAATGTGAGCCGTAGCAGCACCATTTGATATTTATAGGTTTACCAATAGGTTTATTTGTGTCATTGGCTGTAAGTTGATGGAGGTCACACACTCTCATTTCACACGAGAGCATCCTCCTGCCTCTCGAACGTCACACGTCCTCGACACGTTCTGGACTGACTGACACCCATATGAGCAGTGCTCAGTACAAAGACCGCCTGAAGCACTGACTGGCCATAAACAAGCGAGACCTGCGACTTGACCGAAAATCTACTAAACCTCCACTGCACGTCTTGATCAATCAGAATCCCATCATGATGTACTTCATGTTCCCATAGAATTAGATTAGATAGATACAGTGTTAAAGGGAATATTCAGATTCTTTATTTAAATACATTTTTTTGTTTCTTATTAAAATCTACCAATGATCATGGGAGTTTTAAGAATTTTACAAGAATGACACTGAAAACACAAAAGAAACAACAAAAACAACAGACAAACAAGCAAATAAAATAAGTATGCAAAGACCTTCAACAATTTTTAAAATATCTATTGCCTGGCAACAGAACTGGAAACATGCTGAACCTCTTGAACACTAAACTATTATTTAAAAAGAACACAATAGATAAATAAATAGTAGCCATGTTTTTTCTGATGCCAACATAAAAAAATCCCATTTTTATGCAGCCCAGTTGCCAGAGAAAAATGTTGCTATTGTGTATATCTATAAATCACAGATCCGTTGCATTTGTAGTATTGTATTGTATTTTCAAAGGAATGCAGTTTAGATCACATGTATATGAATTTCATCAGGATGTGAAGGGTGTGTCACCTAAGTCCCACTAAACGGGGACGTTTTTAACAAGATATTTGAGGCATTTTCAGCAGTGATTGTGCCAAAAAAGCAAGAATTGTTTTCTTGACACATCAGCTGCATTTCCAAACCTGATTATCGTACCAAAAGTGGGTATCTTTTAGTGAAACATCTGTAGCTTTTTTTCGACTGCAATTGAACCAACAAGAACAGGGATTTTTTTGCAAGACATTGTCTGCCTTGGGTAATTGTGCCACCAAGGCTGTTTTTAGTGGGATATCAGTGGCACAAGTTTCAATATTCACTATATAATAGTGAAAAAATGTAACACATCTGCCGCGGAAATGTACAATGACAGCAGTTAAGTTGTTATCTAGGGATTTCCAGCAGTGGCTGTGCCACCAAAACAGGGTGTTTTTTTTTTTTTTTTAGCAAGGCCTTGGCGGTATTTTCAGCTGCAATTGTGACACCAAGAGCTGGTATTTTTTTTAAGAGACATCAATGGCTTTTCCAGTGGGATTGGTGCCACCAAAAGCAGTGATTTTTTTGTATGTGAAAAAACAGCACAAAAACTGGATGTTTTTAGCAAGATATCAGTGGCATAAGTAATCTGCTACATAATAACATACAAATGTTTCATATCCATGATTTGCAGAAATGTACAATGCCAACAGCTATTCTGGTGATTAGGTTATTAAATGTCAGTGGATGCCACATTTTTCCCATTTTGTTCTATTTTGGAGTGATTTATATAATAAATGAATCATTAAAACACCACCTTTTTACTGTTTAGTCATTAACCAGTCAGGCGTCTTCTATTTGTGATGTCCTCTGTTCCTTCCAAGTGCGTCTCAGCTCAGTCATAGAGGACAGAGAGTCCAATTATTTCCCCCCAAAGCTGCAGAGTAGAACATTATATTGACTATTTAGGCTTAAAAAAACAATTACAGACTTCTATGTAAGTATTTATCAGATTTTCTCATTATCCACAACAATCAGTAACAGGTGCTGTATCAGGTTATTCAACTGTGTGTCATCTGAAAACACTTTAAAGGAGCTGTATGCAACAATCAGAGCATTACTATGGCAACAAAAAGTTATTGCTAGGTAAATATTCAGTGGACTAATGGCATCCTGAGCAGAGAATGAAGTTACACTACCTCTGTGTTTGTTGTAATGCGAGTTAATTTGTGGTTTGTAAAAGACACAAAGTCTTTTACAAATTGACGCAGTTTCCTTATGTAATGGTCACAGTTTGGCTAAGTTTAGGGATGAAAAACATTTAATGTCTCAAGAACAAAAAATGCTTGTTTAGGTTAAGAAAAAAGATGTTTGTTTTCGGTTAAAATGACTACTTATGTGACGCAAGTCCGTAAAAAGATATAACTATGTTGACCTTTTGGTTTTACACAGGAGACAAACAGCTGGTTGAAAGTCAGAGGGCGGGTGACTCTGAGGCTTCATGTCTGTTTTACCTATGAGACCGGGCTGTGGTTGTAAGCAGACTTGCTCATTTCAGACACATTTCACTACGTTCACACTGAATGGGCAGATAGCCAATTAGCACCATTAGCTGACAGTCGCTGGCTCAGTCACCTCCATGTTCATAGACAATTCATATGCTCTGAAATGTGTATCGAGCTCCTTTAAAATATTACTGACAGAATGAGGAGGAATGTCCCTTTTGGCAAGTGTGTGTTGCCTTAGATCCTCCTCTACGTCATTGGAGGAAGACACTAAAGCTCAAAGAAGCAATTCAAGTTAAAAGGAATTGAGAGGGCTCGTTCACATGTTGCAAAGGGTTGAAAAATGTCAAGCTGTTTAAAAAGCTCCAACTACTCTATGGTGCGAGGCAGCCGTTTTTAGATTCATCACCTTGGGAGAGCATTTTAGAAAAGGTGAGTATTTGTGGGTGGGAAGCTCTGGCTTTGTGTGGATGAAAGAAGGAAACCAAGAGAGATGTGTGGTTTCAAAAAGTGTCCGTTTTCTGTGGCCACGGCCTTATAGGTAGACAGAATCTGCCTCGCATCATATTTTAGAGTTGCTGAAGACTTATATCAGCAGGGCTTAGTTTTCTGCACATTGTCTTCTTCTCATGTTTTTTAAAGGATTCAAGCAAATTTGTTCAGGTTAACAAAACACCCGCAAGTATTTGGGTCCCAGGGTGAACTTCTTTCACACTGTTGAATCCCAAAACATGAGCTTCAGAGAAGAACTGCTCTGGCTTTAATCCAGACATGAGGTTGCCTGGGGCAAAGCCATGGACACTGCTTTACCTTCAAACTCTACTTTTTTTTCCTGTTTATCTTTCCAATATTATAATTTGACTCATAAATAAATGATATTCAAGCATTCCACTACATTGGGACTAGGTACTACTCACAAATATGCATAGCTCCAGTAAGCCCCCCAAGCATTTTAGTATATTTGTCATTTTTTAGAATAAAGACATATATAAAAGTGAATCATCATTCTGTTTTCAATTAAGCTGTGTGCTTGTGCTATGCATTTAGTCTATGACATGAACGTTTTGTGTGTGTGTGTGTGTGTGTGGGCTGGGGTGTGTCTGATGTGTGGGCTGATGCACTGTATAGGCTATGTTATGTTATTGTCACATTTTGGAAGTATTGCGATTTTATGAATTATGGCAGTACGGGCGCTGTACGGTCCTTGACCTTTGCCCCTGCCTTGTTATCACTTGTATTCGTTTTGTATCTATTTGGATGAATATACTTTGACCAAAGTCAATTTAAAAACTGCATTTATATCAAAATTGCTGTGTACCATTATATCTGCTTTCACTTAAACAAACATCATACAGCAGCATTCCTATAGTTTAAAACAAGCTAGATTTAAGACTTTCAAAGAGTTTTTTGTTGCCACTTGCAATGAAATTGAAGAGCACTGCTGTAGGAACATGCATTGGTATAGCTTTAATTTACCATTTCTCTAAACCTACCAAACCAAACCTACTTTAATAACTAACCTTGCAGTGTCTTACATTCCTGTTTATAGTTAAGTTAGAAGATAAATAGACCTACTGAACACAACACAGCAGAGTATCACCACACAAATGTAAAAAAGGTTCCATACTTTATTAAAGAAATTGTTTCTCCAAAAGTAAATGGTACAACCGCAAGTATTAAGAAAAAACAAAATTAAAGTGCCAAAAAATTGAAATAAATAACACTTTTATTTTTTTAAACTTTTTAAAAGTTTTATCAATTTATTTGTAAAATTTGTCAGTTTAGACGCTGTTCTGACACATTACTGCCTCTCAGGCTTAAGAATGAAGTGCACCTACAAATGAAAATTCATTTTATTTGTTAGACAGTTTAAACTGACTGGGCAGATAACATATCTGTCAGGGTTTTTTTGTCATTCTGTTTTTGTTCATTGCACTTGCTGTACAGCCGTTCATTTTTGTGAGTTTTGTTTTTACATATTCGAAATAAAAGATTAATTCATTCATGCAGAAGCCAATCATAATGAAGGGGTGGCCGATCAGATTTCAAGGGTTTCAATGTTAGAACTGATCAAATAATGTTAAAACAACGACACTCAGTAAAGCTGGGGATTTTTCCAGGTCCCTGGAGGCCTCAAAAGATTAGAAAAAATACACTGGATCATTTATCCAAAAAAGAGTAACAGAAGCATGGATACATTTTATGTCTTTGGTTTCCAACAATGAATTATTACCAAATAATTAAACATTAACAGAACACTTAAATTGCTGATGTCAGAGAGGAGACGATCATTTCTGACTGTTGGTGTATTGTGTCATGATTCTGGGTTTTGTCTCTTCTTCTGTTATATTTTTCCTTGTTTCATTTTGTACATGTGCTGTTCCCTGTTTTATTTTGTAGAATGACTCCTCGTGTGCAGGGACGGCTCTACCCAATTTGGTGCCCAAGGCGCCCCAACCCTAACCCGCAACTCCGCACCCAATAACGACACATCACATGCTCACACATAATTTAGGAACATGTCACTGTTTATTTATTTGTAATGTTAATATATATATATATATATATTTTTTTTTTTGACAGAAAACACTAAGTGGCCATAGAAAATTATTGTTTTATTATTATTTTCCTTGAGGCCAAGGGGGACTGGTGGCTTGGTGGCGCCCCTCCAGCAGATGGCGCCCTAGGTGACCGCCTATATCGCCTATGCCAAGAGCCGGCCCTGCTCGTGTGTCATTACTGATTTCACTTCCTGTCTTTGTGTGTTTTTCCCGCCTTAGTATTTCCCTGATTAATTTCACCTGTCCACTCACCTGGGCTGCAGTTAGCCCTGTCATAACATAGCGACTTCAACAGAAACAGTAGTGCATTTAACACACTGTTGTGTTATGCAGGTCCACCGCCTTTTGATACGGCGCAGTTGAATTCAATTTGATTCAAAGGTGCTTTATTGGCGTGGGAAAATTAACATCAACGTTACAAAAGCAAGTGTGACATAGAAACAAAAATTTTAAGAACAAGAAGGAAAGATCTACCTGACTTTGGTTTACATACATTTTGCAGCTGATTGGGTACTCCTCTGACACACCCACCAAACACATCTCAAAGTCTGTTGCACGCCGTTACAAACCCTTGTCCGCAAACTTGTGGTTCAAATCCGAAAATCACAACACAGCACGCCGTTTTGAAACTGAACACATCCCTCATTTTCCTTTGTGGTTTCCTTGTGTCGTTAGTTCTTCCTGCCTTCATCTGTTTCCCGCCTGTCACACCTGTCTTTTATTTGTCTGGTTTGTCATTCTCTGATCTCTTAGTTCTTCCTTGTGTTCCTCATGTGTTTCTAGTTGGTTTTACTTTAGTTGTGTTATCTGCATCATCTGATTATCCGATTTCAGAGATTTTTTCGATTTAAAAAATTGCTTTTGTTCAAATTCATCAACTAACCTGCCATTCTGCATTTGGGTCAACATCTTGAACCAATACGCAACATAATGCATCGCGGAGAGTGCAGCTCTGGAGGGTAAAGTCTGGTCATGTGGATTTAGATCAATTATCAGTTAATCACAACCAGATCTGAAGCCAAAACTAGGGGGCAAACAGAGTGCAGACAAAATATAACGGCTCCGAATGAAATCCTTTTAATAAGTACTGAGAAAAGAGGAATCAGACTAATAGCTGTCCAAATGAGATGCCAAAGAGCAAATGTTGTGTAATTATTAAATGCAGAGGGATTCAGATGTTAACTCCCTGTTCTACAGGACTTCCAAACAAAACAACAACCTGTTTACTCCCAGGCAGGAATGTTATTACACAATGTTTCACAGCTTGAATCTATGTGGTTTTATTTTTTCTAATTATTTCATATGTTTTTTTTTATTTTTTAGCTTATCTGTCTTCTGCACTTTACTGGTTTTAGAAACAGATTCTTCAGTTGAAACAGTGTGTACTAACATTTTAATGACTGACTGCATTTTGAAAAGCTTTCCTGGAAAATTGTGCGTGGTTTGGTCTTAATCCTGTCAGGACTTTTTTTTTTTTGTTTTTTTTACATAGCTCTCCATCATAAGTATGCCTCAAGTTTAAAATACAAAGCACTGAAAACAAATGTATCTGGCTTTGAGATTTACTAACTTTTGAACAATTCTTGTGGTGCAAAAAAGCTGGTCAGGGGCTTAAAGGAGACCTTTTGTGTTTTTCCTTATTTTCTGTCATTTATGTATAATGTCACAATGTCGGATGTTCATTTTAAATGCTGCCGAAGTTTCAAATATTGAGGTAAAATTATGTAAAAATGATCTCTGTGTGTAAAAACCTTCTGAACATCATCATTTTTATTCTATTTCTATGCTCATCTGCTCCAGACATGCTACTGCAAATGTTTACATTACATAACCCACATTTCTGCATGTAGTTAAATGTGATTTTAAGTTACTTGTGAAAATTTTGGTTTAGAGGCTTTTATTTGGTGATTTTTTTTAAAATCAAAATCAGAACAGGATTTATTACCAAGGAGGTTTTCACTTACAAGGAACCTATTTTGATGCGATGCATACATTAAATATACAGTAAGCATGTTAAGAGGAAATGAAAATAAAGGCAAAGTTCTGCAACATAAACATAGAATGCAAACTTTACAAAACAAAAACTAACTTTAAACAATACTAAAACATATATATTTAAAATATCACTGAGAAAGATGTACAGTTTTGTGCAGGATGTGCGAAAAATATTACTTAAGGGATGTGTAAAAGTTCACAGTGTAGTGAATATGTGCAATGAACTGAGGTAATGGTCAAAGTATGTTAATATAATGTATATAGACGGTGTCTAAGTGGGGACAAGAGAGTGTGTCCGTGCGGGTCTCGGGCATTGTTGGTGAAGCCCACTGCAGTCGTGAAGAAACTGTTATTGTGGCATGAGGTTTTGCTCCTGATGGACTGAAGCCTCAAACAGGACTGGTTCAAAGGCTTCAATATTTCCACCACACCTTAGGGTTCAGGAGGGACAGCAGGTTACATCCAATAACCGTCTCAATATAGGGAATGATGCACTGAAGTCTGCCCTTGTCCTTGCCTGTGGCAGCAGCATAACATCAATGAAACATGTAATCTTTGTTCTGTTCCGAAAATTGTGGTGTTAAAGCTTTTTCTGGAGATTTTTCACTGTAGACATTGCCACTAAACTGTGTTACAGTGACTCCCTGGCTGCAAGTACACAGCTACATGTAGCTACATGTAGCTACATGCTAAAGTCAGGGAAACATGTAGTCTTAGTCTCTGATGTTGATCATTTCCTTTTCAATTTTGGATTAAATTGCTGCTGGAACGTGTCTGTGAAGATTGAGATGATTTTGCTGTTGAAGCTTTTATTGGTGATGAAAGAAAGTGCTGTTATACTCTGTTACAGTCATTTGGCATAGCCAAATTTACTTCCTTGGATGATTAAGGCATGAGCCGCCCTACTCTCCCTCTGACTGGCTAGTGCTCTTTGCCTCTGTTGGTTGTGTTAAGGTTACAAAAGTTTGATTTCTTGGGGGGGTTAAGGTAAGAATGTCTGGATAAGCCAATCAGAGGCAGTGTAAGGCAGAGTATAGGGCAGCTCATGACTTAACCCAGTGGTACCCAACTTGTGGCCCGTGTGCCAAATCTGGTGCCTGAGTGTGTTGGGTGGCCCACTAATCATTGTCTCATAATGAAAATAAACTTATTCATGCAAGGATTTTAGTTTATTATATTTTTGAATATAAATAAGGTGCTAGAGTAAAAAGTGGCCACCAGGCAAAGTGAATAAAAATTTAAAATAGCAGAATGGAACAAATCTGTAATATATAATGACATTAAGTCAAAAATGAGTAAAAAAAAATTCTCCGTCCATATGTATATCATGTTTGCACAGACCTCTGCCATCTACAACACTTCCTCAGTTCAAAAGCACAATATTACATCCTCCTCCTCCGTTTCCTTGTGCAGACATTAAGAGCAACAGATGTAGTATAAAGAGCACAAAAATCCACTTAGGGCTAGAGGACAGGACTTTGACCTAGGAGACCGGTGTTTGTGTCCTGTGTAAAACTAAAAGTCAAATGTTATTTTACAGCATCAGTTGTTAGTCACATGAGTTGACTGATGTGACTAACATCAAAAGAGACAGGCGCTAAGCCTAAGTGTTTCAGACGGAGGGTGAATACAGGTGCTCCACAGATTGGTTGAGGAAATAAATGTTTTTTTAATGACAAAGCATTTAAACATGTTCTTGCAAAAACTCAAAATACAAGTATGACCCTGAAAATGAGCAAAATAGGTCTGCTTTAACCCTCTGAAACCTGGAGTGACATCACTTTTCTTTTGCTGCCTTTTTTCCTCCTTTGTTCTGTTTTGGGGTAATTTCTTTTTTCATTTCTCATTGCCTTATTCCCATGTTTTTGAAAGAAATCAAGCCAATTTGCTCAGGTTTTAAAGGGTTAATAAAACCCCACAGACAAAAAAGACTACATTCCCAATCACAGAGTGCACAATAACTTTGGCAATAACAATGACAAAACCAAGAAAGCAAGAAAGATATAATAAATGGCTCTGTTGCTGCCAGTAATCCAATCATCCAAAACATTTCAATGCTTTATAGGATGATGTCCACTATAAATGTGGACACATATGTGAGGGAGAACCACTTGTGCTCTTTTGAGCGTATCAAACAGCAGAACTTCATGCACAGCGACTGTAAAAGGGCTGAAGGTCTCATAATAGCAATACCAGTGTTTTACACTCCCACAGCATCTCCCACAGGATATCACAGGAAACACAGTCCTCTGCCTGCTTCCAAAATCCTTAAGATAAATAAAAAACTCATTGTTTCTCCTGGAACTCAAGCTAAACTATTGGTCATGGTGAATAGCTGAGACACACCCAGCCTGCAGTACTGTTATTTTGTATTTATTTTGCCATTTTCTCATTGGAGAAAATATATATTTTTTTTAATATTCTGAAAATGTAATGTTTCTTTTGTGTGCATTGCATTCTGGTCTTTTGTGATTAAGGCCTTCGGCGGTAGATGAATAGATACAGTAGATAAAATAGCCTACGAAGAAAAGGTTCAGAGAATTCTGAAGTCGTTCCCACGTCTATGACCTGAGCTGAAAATATTTCAATGTGATGTCATGTTGTCCTTTTATTGACGGTAAAATATAACAAATAATTAGTTAAGGGAAATATACTACCAAGCAGGGCATGGGACCAGAAATGCTGCAGTGGGCAAGTTGCAGCACCAACTACTATTTCTTTCACTGTATCATTGTATTTAGAGTGGAATTTTCCTTTAAGGAGAGGGATTGCCTCCCTAATCTGGCAGTCTGATATCAAAATACTTGTGATACTGAATAACAGCGAATTCAGTTGCTCAGTTGAGCGATGATATAGCAGTGTGTTGTAATCTGAACTTTCGTTGTAAATTGTTGTGGTAGCTGGTCCGGCTGCTTTGAGTGTATCCCACTGCCTAGTTAATCGCTGCTCTGCAATGCACTGATAACGCCACCACAAACCATGTGATTGGACAGCGTTGTCGTGGAAACTCCCACCCTCTGATTCCCCCAAAATATGTTAACTTTTTAAGCACTGTTGCAGTTGTTAGTACTGTTTATAGAGTTAGCACTATAGACTGTATAAAAAGACAACGTGATCCCACTTACCCCCGCTATGCTTAAGTGAGGCTAAAATATTGGTTATAAGGGCGCGGCTGTCTTGTGATGGTGAAGTCATTCAGAGCCAGAGTCTGTGCAGAAGTGATATCTGCAGTGGGACAGTTCCCGCCAAAACACCCATCTGACCGATCGCGAGCAGCCTCATTGAATGCGAGTGCATGGATTGGCTGTCACAGCTGCCAACCATGGCGGCAAATCCCCTTTTTGTCGAATTTAATAACTCATTAATACCTAACATATAATAAAACAAACACTTGAACAAACATCTGGGTGATGAGAACTACCTTCAGTGACAGAAACCATCATTGGGAAAAATGTATTTGGCGTGTAATTTGAGTTTTTAGTTTGGCCCATGTCCCATTCACTAACATGGAGAGGTGGGCTTAATGACCTACACTGCAGACAGACACCAGGGAGTGATCAAGATTGAAAAGTTACACTTTGGGGCAACTGTCATGTTCATCTTTATATAGAGTTTATAGTTACCACCATTAGGCGTTAACCACCAGCTCAGCTACCTCCATATCGAGAACTGTGCGCAGACAATCCCACCCCAGACTCTGAATCATAGATGCTCTGAATATGCCTTTTTTGAATTCTTTCATTAATGTAGATTTGTGAGTAATGAAGCTCTGCATAACAGTGATATTATAATAGGTGGAGCACTGCTGTGTGGTGGATGCTGAGGAAAGGACTACTGAAGTCCAGTACAGACTGGGGTTTATATGCAAGTATGCATGCATCATCAAATATATATTTAAATGTATTCCAAAGTTATGGTTCAAACATAAAAGGTGAGTAAGACCACCTGTCTGAGAAGTTTGTAAAACTGGGAAAACACCTGTACAGATTATGTCTTTTGCACCACAATTGCTTGAAGATGTGAGACATATAATTGCTATATAGGTTACTAAGTTTTGCTATTTTTTTAGTCTGGCTTTACTCTTTTTTTGGAACTTTATAAACACATGCTTGTGAGTGTCACCTTATAATAAGTGTTGTGTGACTGTGATTTATTTACATGCTGTTTTCTTGTGTTAATTACAACTGCTGTAAGTAGCATTTTAGCCACAAGAGGCTGCAATTTGGTCACAAATAAGGCAGGATTGTCTTTAGTCCACTGAGAGTTGAATTGCTCTCTTATTTTTTAGAACTAATAATCAAGCAAATACATAGGCCTACTTAAAAGAGCAGAGATTATGTTGATTGTGTAGTTCTCACAGTGTATTCATTTGTTTTATACTTTTCAAGATAATTAAGAGCTGAGGAATAACTTAAGGGAAACACAATAAGTTTAGTTTTTCTCTCATTGAACCCTGCTCTCATCCCAAAAAGAATGTCATTTCATACTAGTTTCAAGACGTGTATGACTGTTTCTTATTTCCTGTATTTTTCACTCTCTTGTGGTACCATTAAATGTTCCTGTGATGTCCTTGCAAAACTCAGGGATTAATCACTGGCCGTGGGGTTTATAGAGTTTGCTTTGAGAAGGTATAATGAGATCACCATGGACTCTACTCACAAGGGCTCATGACAGCACGGCAGCAAGTGGGTGACAGAATACTGTAGCAGCATATAAATCACATTTTAGTTAAATGAGATTATTGTCTAAGGTGGTTTAAGGTAGCAGTGTGGACTACACAACCTTATATATAAAAAGTTTATGATAAATAATAATTTACTGTTTTACTACTACTCCCACAAAGATGAAGCCATATTTAAGGAAACAGAGATCGATAAGACAAATTGTTTTTTAAAAGACTGTTGCTGAACATATGTAAGTCTGACAAAAACAAAAACAAATAAAAATTATAAATTTAATTTTACCAATTTTGCACTGTATATATATATATATATATATATATATATATATATATATATAAATATAAACATACAGGAAACAAAGTTCAAGAACAATGGTTGTTTAAGATATTTGTTGGACTCAACATATTTGTTTGATTGGCAAAAAAAAAACAAAAACTAATTACTAACTAATTAAACTAGCTAAATTCTAATATAACTAACTGACTAAATGAAATAATAGATAAATATAAATAAATAAACTTAAAACATATCACAAAACGTCATTATCAGGCAGACTTTTTCTTTTAATCATAAGTATCGAATTTCACGATCAACCTTACATAACACAGAAGTTTATATGTCTTGCATGCTCATGTATTAAAACATATTAAAAATGAAACAATATCGAAATTTGTCCCTACACAATAGCCTAACGCCTACATGTTGTAAAAGTGTAGCTTATGCAAATAAATTGCCCCACCGAGGTTGTAACTCATCCCGGGCCAAAAGGCAAAAGGGGGGGACATAAATATGTGAGGGGACCTCCTTTGTTCGACGTTTAGTCACCTCTGTGGCCCCTGGAAAACCATTAAACGAAGAGGACTTCTCCCAGGAGCCCGGCATTCCTCAGATTCCTCCGGTCTGATGTCAGAGGAGAGGGGGCGGGCCTCCGGAGGCATCTGGACCCGCTGCTGCCTTCACGGGCCCCGCCGCGGCTGCGACATCTGGGCCCTACTCTATGTTTGGCTTATTCCAGTGGAGGAAATCAACATGGACACGTTTCTACCTGCCTTTTTTGATAAATGTGCTTTCTTTTGACCAGCAGCATGAGGTTATGTTTTGCTGATGTGTAATTGTACAGTGGGGATGCAGAGTAGCCTTTAGCTTTGCTGTGAATTAGATGAGGACATTGATAGCCCTTTCATTCGTGTCTGTATGCTAAATATGGAATATTATAGAGGAGAGTAGAATAAAATAGAATAGAAATACTTAATCACTTCCGTGAGGGGCATTGTTTTGTTACAGCAGCAAATATGAGAGCAGCAACTGAATGAAATACTTGTTAAAAAGGCAAAATAATGCAAATTTAAATACAAATGAAGGCACTTAACATAGGATAAAATAAAATAATCAAAAAGAGCAATAAAAAAAGAAAAAATGTGCAAATATATGTGCAAAAAGTGAAGATGGACGTGCAAACATAGTAATGTGCAGAATTGAGAGCAGATGTGCAACAGAGACAATGATTAGTGAGTCCAGTACAGATGACGAGTTCACCATTAAATATGTTAAAACCTGCAGCCAGTTAGTTTAGCTTAGTAAAAACACTGGAAACAAGATCAAACAGCTAGCCTCTTTTAATACTTTATTGCTATACTTTTAATCATCCCATGACCCCTTGGCTTTCTCCTGGGACCCTTTGTGAGGGTACCGAACACAGTTATTTTACCTTTGTATGTTTATTTTAAAATTGTTTTTATTTTTGTTTCTTTTGTTTTAAATTAAGTTTAATTTCAGTCAGTTTCCATGGCTGATTTGTTTCATTTTCAATTTATGTTGTTTAAACATTTTTGGTTTGAGTTTAGTTTTTATCAGTTTCAGGATTAGTCTTAGTTTTTTTTATTTATTAATCATAATGTGGGGTGTGTTTGTCAGGGGCAAGATTTAACAAGTTCAAACATAACAGTTTGTGATGGAAATTCACTTGCGTAGCCTAGTTATGTAGCTGTAGTTGTTTGTTGTTGAACAAGCAACGTCTCTCCTCAAAGTTTACGATGAGCTAAAAATATTTAAGGATCCCAGAGTAACTATAGAAGAGTGTGGACTACTACTTATTACTAATATATTTTACCTGTAAAAAGAAAAAACAACAACTCGGCTCTGTTACTAATGTTATGTATTTTCAAGTTATCTTTCTTACTGATGTGCCTTGTATGCGGAGAAGTGTTATATGTGGTTATGGACTCTATTACTTGTTTTGTGTGATGAATAATTCTCAAAAAAAAAAGAAAGAAATTAAAGGAAAAGAAAAAAAAACCCTTTCAAATTACTATTGATTTTATTAATTTTTGATTACTCTTTTTTGTCTCTTTGTTTGTCAGGTTGTTTCTTCTCTTCAGAAAAACATACTATTGGTGATGATGTTGCATGTGTGAATGATTTTGTAACATATACATCTTACAACGTTTAATTTATTTTTGTTTTATTTTTTAAAACAGAAAAAAAGAAAATGATGGTGATGGTATGCTGTGCTGTATAATGTGCACCAATTTTGATTAAAATAGAAAATTAAATAAAAAAAGAAAGAGTTTTGTGTGAAGGACACAAAAGCATTTCAGTCTTGTTTTTTATTTTATTGTTTTTAATTGATCTAAAATTATTATTCACATCTAGTTTTAGTTTTTAGTTTAGTTTTACTTAACTAAAACAACCTTGCAAGAACCTTTGCTTCACACTAACTTACAATAAATCTCGATATTCCGATGCTTTCTGCTGCTCTTGAACGCATCATCTGCTCCTCTCTCCCCCTGTCCTGAACGTCTCCATTGGACTTGAGGGACCACTACTATAAACATACCGAGAGTCCCTGCGCGAGGACAAGACCACGTCCTAGTTATCCACGGCCGAGCTGTGAAACTTTTTTCCTGTTCTTCAATAACTTTTGTGCTCCGTGAAAAACTTTAAAGAAACGGACAATAAAAAAAAACTTTGGCGTTGGAGCAGCGACAGGACGGCGACTTTTTGTTCTGAAAGTCGCGCTCGTCAGATTCAAGAGTGTCTCGAGACTTCGTGTTTTTTGTACATGAGGACTTATTTCGCAGAATACACGAGGATTACGTGTTTGCTGTTAGTTTAAACGCCGTCGAGCAAAAGAGGAGTTTCTCCAGCGGGGAGCAGAAAACGGCATGTAGCTCAGGATCAAGGGTGAGTCAAAAAAAATCTTCACCAGCAGTTTTGTTGTGCTCGTGGTTGCTTCCAAAACTCGTCTTGAAGAAGAGGGACACTGTTTTAAGGTATCAATCTGCAGTGTGAAAATGTAGGCCAAACGGCTGGGCCACGTAGGGCAGGAGGCAGGGGATCCCAAATATTCTCATGCTAAACCCCCACCTCCGTCCTCCACCACATAAACATACATTAACACACACACACAGCCCCAAATCCTCCTTTTCTGTGGTAAGCATGATGAGAGGTACCTAAATAACATGCAGGTGAATGCAAAACAGCGTGAATTCAGCTAATGAGGGGAGTTATATTAATGTATTTGTCTAAAGGGAGTTTATGTAAACCCTCTGCAAAACCTCCATTAGGATCCAGAGGCAAATAAACACATGCCATGCAGAGTGCACTTCAACAAATGATCTATTGTGTTTGCATTTGTTCATTTTAACCAGAAAAAAACCTCATGAGATAAAAAAAAGGCAGCAGCATAAGTTACAGATAGACTACAAATGACGAAAATACAAAATCAAAATATGCAACTCCAAAACAAGCAATAAAAAACACAAAGCAAACACATTTCTCCTTCCAACAACTGTTGGAAGTTTGTTTTATTTTCATTTCATCTTAAAACATTGAAAAATAACCATCATATTTGAAACATCAAGCACAAAAACACAGAGGACATAAAACAAACACTGTCACAACGTTAAATTGTACAGGGAGATTCAGACCTTATTTGTTTTTATTCTGTGAAGTTTTTTCTGGTTATTTGAGAGGTCGTGATAGCTTTTGTTTGTTGTTATAGAAACAGATTCAAGGAGATGTATTAGTTTAACAGAAAACAGACAAATATTTGGAGCTGTATGAAGCACAAGGTGATGTTTGACAACAAGAAAGACAAGTCTGAGAGCAAGTTACTACAAATAAATACTCAAAAGTATGTTAATATATGCTGTGAGTCAACCATAATATAAAGGAAAAATTAAAAGACCTGCTGAGATACACCCTGACACTGACATACAGAAGGTGACATACAAGTACAATAGTCCTGCAACAATGCTTTGAAACAGAGGAACCAATGAGTGCAGCTTTAAGAAACTGCACAGTGAAATCAACCTGCTGTCGACCTGTCTGTGATTTTTAGGTAAAAATGCATCCAGGCAGTTTAGAGCTGCACATGCATTTATCTCAAAGGTGATTACAGTCACCTCATGGGTTAAAAGAGCCTACAAATGATGACGTTATCATTTTTGTTTGCCCTGCTCACACCCTGTGTTCACACCGTGCATGCATGTTTGTGTGAGTGTGTAAAAAGATGTGTTTGGACATGCACATTTTAGACTGCCACCATTACTGTAAAAAAAAAAAAGAGAGGAGAGTTCTGTAAAGGCAAATATAGCTGCTGCAGGAGGCGTAGGCCGCACACACACACACACACACACACACACACACACACACACACACACACACACACACATCTGGCTGTCTTTATAAGCTCAAAGGCATGCTGTGTAAATTACATGGTGCCAGAGCAAGTGGCTTGGGGAGTACACACCACTTTTAAAACTGGTGGGGGATTTAAAAGGACCAAAAGTCAGAGTTGTAGGTTCCGCCTTCGTCCATGCTGCTCATCACCTCATTGTGGGGCTTGTTAAAGAGTCAAAACACAACAGAGTGGGGTTAAACATCTAATGTCTCATCAAATTTGAAAACAAAGATTCTAGTTGCACCTGAAATGTTAAGTCCCAAAGGCCATGTTTTGTTTATGCTCAGCATGCTAAGATCCTAATAGGTGTTTACTGCATAATGCAAGTCTGCATGTAAAAGGAAAAGTGGCCATTGTTTGTGTAGCCAGTGGTCATTTTAGTCTAAAGTCCATGTGATTGCTACGTGGAGCAAACACACCTGTAATTTTGGTCAAGTGCTGCATGCTGTGGCACTCGAAGAGAGGGAGGGAGGAGAAGTTATTGTTGTTTTTGTCATAGAGGTTTAACTGAAGGCCAAGAAATGTACAGAACTCCTTCAAACTCTGCTTGTTTTGTTTTTCTGCAGATGAAGGGCTATGACCACTTTCTTAAAATTTGAATGAATTCCTGACAAAATAACAACATAAAGTTGTTGAGATACAAAGTAAGGCAGCTTAAATAATGATAAAAACTCTTTTTAGTGCTGTGGATTTATCATGGTTTATAGGGGCGTAAATAAATATCAGAAGACGTACAGTATATATGTGATGTTATGTGTTGTGAAACTATATTGATTCTTAAAACACTATCCATTTTTAATTGATTACAATTTCTTATTTTATTAATTTTCTCCCCCTAAAGAAATGTGCATGATTTTATTTTAATGTATCTTATTTTATTTTATATTACTGATATAGGCAAATGTTAATTCCTTTGCTCAGAGTGCACAAAAACTATTGCCATGGTCTTGGATGTTACAGAGACTGTGATAAATACAAATGCACATCCCAAAGTATAGACTGCATAAAAAAGTAATCCTATTATTCAGATTGTATGTGTATGGTGGTATGTCCTTTTGTCTTTAATGTTTTTTTCTCCAGAATTACATTTAAAAAAAGCTGATATATGGCCTTGCTTACATTTTCACAATATATCAAAATATATTCAATATTAACCTCCGTTTCATGATTCGTAGTTGAATTGCTAATACAGATAGTAATATTGCAGCCCTAAATGCGTTTATTCATTTGTCATGTTAGTTTTAGATATGTCACACAGTTCTAATCATAAAACAAATTGCCATTAATATTATTATTAATATGAAAAGTAGAGTTTTAGGAAAGCAGTGATTTAATTAGATTTATAGGGGCAATTACTACATTTCTTGCCTTTCTGTTGAAATTTTCTGCACCAGTTTACTCCCTTTCATCAATTTATGGTTGAAAATGTGTTTATTTACGCTAAAATAGAAGTCCTATGCTTTCATGTTTTCATAGGCTGTAAATATCGATCTCCTCAGCACCCCTCTGAAATTTACACCTATGCATACCAAAAATATGAAATAGTATAATATACAATATTATGTGAGCTGTGTTTATGTGACTGTGTGCAGTAACTTGTGTGTGTGTGTGTGTGTGTGTGTATTGAGACTTGCAGATGTGCTTTTGTCAAAATTGTGTAAGCGCTGAACTCTCATGCAGCCCGACAGACAACAACAGAGCAGACAGCGTGCTGCAACTTGCCCAACTCTCCCACACTCAACCTTTAGGCACCTTCCAGGTGCTACGGGCAACCTGTCAATCACAGCTGCCCCCCTAGGCCAGGTCAGACCCCTCTCCTCGGGCCCAGTTTTAACATAACAGACATATTTTTTAAGGGTATTTTGTGTGGAAGTGTGTACGTGATTTAGGCCACTTCTCTTTCCTGCTAATAGAGCATCACACAGAGACATTTTCCATTTGATCTCTGGTGTAAAATGTGAGAATTTTCCTTTCCTCATGGCCATTATGTGCGGTGGATACAGCCGGATGTGAGCAGTAGCAACCCCAAAGTGTTGCTGCTTTCATAGGCCTGTAAACTCGGTGCTATTGAGGTCCCTATTAGTGTTGGTGCCTCGAGGTTCAACTGTGAGAAAACACTCAGTGGCTTTTTGGTGATTGAGCATGTGTGTGTGTTTGTGTGAGTGTGATGTGGTTCCCAGGAGGGGGGGGGGGGGGGGCATGGAAAATGTGAACAGCACCGCGGTTTGGTTGGATCAGATGTGATGGCCAATGGTCCCATATGTCTGTTGTTGAAGTGGAGAGAGCCGCCACTATCAGCCTCACTGCCCGTCATTCCCTCCGTCCATCCTCCCCTCAGTGCCCCCCCCCCTCCATCCTGACCAACTGTACCAACATGATAAGAGCCTGAGAAACACCGGTGTCACACCTCTTCTTCCCTGTCTGCCCTGTTCACCATGTCCTCACTTATCTTATTTTCTCAATCGGGCGCAGGGACGCTTGTACACACACACACACACACACACACACACACAACTTAATCATATCTCCAAACTCTCCACGCCTCCATGTCATCAATCCCCAGATTTCACTGCCACAGGATGAGTCGGCAGTGCTACGTCATCGCTGGTTTGGAAAACCAGTCTCTGGCCAGTGTTGGGCTGTTTCCCTCTTTGATCCTCCCCCACTTCATGTTCCAGTGACAGTGTTTAGACGGTAATGCCAGTCTGAAACACTGGGCATTCCCTATCTGTTACTGTCAACTGTGGCACAGTGCAGCAGCCTACAAACACAGATTTCTGTTACTTTCTTGCAGTTTCTTTTCTTTGTGTAATACTTTGTGGTGTGAGTGCAATGATACATTTACTTTCAACAATGTGGAGCTGGAACAACGCATTATTTATCGTTTTACGTTGCACAAGGGGTCCAGTTTTCCACAATTCATACTCTGCACTTGATATGCAATGCATTTTGCATTTTGAAAGCAGTATTTTTGTGTTACGGGCAACTTTTTATTACGGAAATTATTATTTGCACAAGGAACTGATACATGAACAGTTAGGCATGCACCGATTTATTGGCCGAACATCAGTGTAAGCTGACATTCATCTTGTTTACTGCCATTGGCCTATCGGCGAATAAGATGACAATCCTTTATGGCAGTGGCCGATGTTTTTCTGTTGTGTCACATCAGTTTTGAGCAGACTAAAAAGCAGGGCTTGAACTAACGGTATCCCATTGTCCCAGGGACTAAAGAAAACATGTTATCCAGGACTTATTGGAGACAAAATGGTGCAATAAACTATTGATCTTGCAGGCTACGCACCCAATTTTTCCCCCAGATAATGTTACATCGTGAATAACAAACCTGAGTTCAGATCAGAAAGAGTAGAGCTAGTTTACGTTAGCAGCTGGTTGTTGGAACTAACAGCTAACAAAGATTACTTAGAGTCACATTATGATGCTTTCATGCTCTGTTTGGTGAAAATGAGAAGTGGGCATGGGTGAATTATAACATTATGTGTTGTAATGTCTTAAAAAACTTTGGTGAGAAACTTGAATAAATACAGTTGTTGGAAGGAGAAATGTGTTGATGTGTTGACAGCGATATAAAACAGATGTTAGAAAGGGAAATATGATATATAGAGTATTAAAGCTTTTGTTGGCACTAAATTGTCGATCAAATAATTGGTTGT
This sequence comes from Plectropomus leopardus, assembly GCF_026936395.1. Classification (NCBI taxonomy): domain Eukaryota; kingdom Metazoa; phylum Chordata; class Actinopteri; order Perciformes; family Serranidae; genus Plectropomus; species Plectropomus leopardus. The sequence goes on along the minus strand of NC_142191.1, from coordinate 12,588,604 downwards.
TAAGAATTTAATAGAACGTAAAAAATTAATCGATCAGTTGAAAGGCCACGCAATGCTGTCAAGTTATATGCAAAATGTTGCTGTTAGCTTTGATTGAGGAATATATACATTGAAATAAGCAGTTTTTATGTTCTTTTTAAAAAAAGAATAAAAATGTATCGCTCAGTAATTGATCAAGTAAAGTGCTTATGATTTGTAACCCTTATTAAAGGTCTTTTCATAAATTTCTATGGTTAAATTTGTGCTCATTAAAAGGTCGTGTAATGCTTGACTTAATGATTCAAAAATAGTACCGTTATTTATTTATTTATTTATTTATTTATTTATTATAATGAAGACTGTTTCTCTGGCACAAAAGGGGGAATAAATAACAACAAAAACAAAATAAACATGTCAACAACAACAAAAAAACAAAAACATCTGTGTCCGTTTTGGCTATTGGCTGAATTATCTTAAATATCGTATTGGTATTAGGCCCAAAAATTTCACAAATGGTAGATTCCTAGTAAGAGTAAGACTACAGTGCGGTGGAAGTTGAGACATTAGCAGTTGTAAGAAAGTATCTGCTGTTGCAAAATATCTGGATGCATGAAACAGACTTTGAGAGTTATTTGAAAAAAAAATTTTCAACTTCATCTTGCTCAGTCCTCAGATACAGATAGAAAAATGTGGATAGATACTTCTGAATGCACAGGATGATACAAGGAAATTTGCTACATACATAGCAAGTTCTGCAAATGGAAGACATAGTGAATCTTTTCAGAGCAAATGCACGCCAATTTCAAACATCACTTGTAGCACTGGCTGATAGTATCAGGTATTTACAGAGGAACGAGATGTTCTTTACCTCTTTAAACTTATGAGTGTAGCTTGCATGATTTCAACCTCCAGCTGAACTTGTTGATCTGTGCACAAGTGTGTGTGTGGTGGAGATAGAGGGAGAGACAGGGAGAGAAAGTGTGTGTGTGTGTGTGTGTGTGTGTGTGTGTGTGTGTGTGTGTGTGTGTGTGATGGAGATAGAGGGAGAGACAGGGAGTGTGACTGTGCAAAGCTTTCAGACAAGGCTCCGTCGCTGTCTGGATGTCACCTCTGTGTGAACACTCTGCTCTGTGTGTTTGTGATTGTCCCCTGTGCTCTCGTGTAGTAGAGAGAACGTGTGTGTGTGTTTGTGTGCTAGTGTTTCTGTGTGTCTTTGTCTCAGAGATGAAGCTCGAGAAAGAGAGAAAGGGGGGAAAAAAAGAGAGCTGGAAAGTGAAAAAGCAGATGCGCTTGTTAGAAACACTGTCTGGCCGCCTGGCTCCACCATCTGTTTGCAGCTGCTAATGTTTCTGTGTGACAGACAGTATATTGCGTGTGTGCATGTGTGTGTGCGTGCAGTGCTGTGTGTATGCATACAGTGTATTGTGGAACGTATTTCTAAGTTCATTCCTATAAGGTGAGGAAACCTAAAGTCTACCGTTTTTTTTTTAGCATGAAAGTACACACACATATGCATCGACTATCCTCTGGCTCAGACAGAAACACACATGGCCAGAGTGTCAGATAACAGAGACAGGCCTGGTGCAGTGTCCTGCTGTCCCTAAGGCATGCTGGCAAAACAATTGTGTGCAGTGTGTGCATGCATGTCCCTTAACTTTTTTTTATACAGTAAAAGATTACATAGTTTGTGTTTTACTCGAGTGAATTGGGCAGCAAGGTTCAGTCAGGTCAAATCTGATCCAGGGTCAGATAGAAATTGGCTGTTTGTGTGCAAGAATGTGTGCAGACTTCAGAGCTGTATTTCCCCAAAACATCTCACTGCTGACTGAGCTCGTCTCAGCTCCATGGTAAGCCACTGGGGCAAAAGAGGATCAAAGTCCTTGAAAGATTTTTTTTTGGGAAAAATCAGACTAAATCTGGCTGTTTTGGAGCAGACGTGTTTTATCTCCTTGGAGAAACAGATGGTTTTGTCAGCAGATAAACAACACAAGTAAAAATGCTCTCAGGCCACATCCTCACTCATGTTTTTGATTTTAAAACAGCACTTCAGAAATGAAAAGGATCTCCATACACACAAGCATTTTAGCATGGTGTCAAAAATAATCTCTGTCCATATCTTTTCAGATAACATATCTGAAAATGGATATCACATGACGCAAACAGAAAACAGTTTGTCTACTAAGCCGCTGGCTGCTTATAGAAAATAAAATGGAGATGGTGAAAAGTAAGAGCAGATCACTCTTTGCATGGACCGATGATGAGGTGGAACACATAGTTATGATGCAGTCAAGGTGATGGAAAACATATAAACAGATGATGCAAATTAAATGGGAGCATCAGCAAAGGATGCCGTTGCAATTGGAAAGAAATAATGTTAATATTACCCGCACAAGAAGGATAAAATTACAAAAGGTATGTAGTCCTAGCTGCAATGTTTTGGCTTGACAGGTTGTCACTAAGACCCTGTTGGGAAGCTGATGTTGATGTCATAGTTCAAAATTCACAGTTTTTATTCAAATTAAAATGAAGTCCGCAGCATTTTCAAATGTCTCCGTTTGGGGTTCCAAAAGGCCAGAGCAGTGCGAACACAAGGTGTATTTTAGGCAATACCTGTGCATTTTAAAACGAAAAATCAAATAAGTGGGGAGGCAGCGGACACATACAGTATTTAAGTTGGGAGTCCTCTGTGTGAATGCTAACTCTCTGGTTTGACACTATTAGTCAGTTAATTGATAACTCAACAAGAGTTTTGATAGTGGATTTATCCTAAAGTCATTCATCAAGCATAGTTGACTGTTTTACTGTAATTTACATAATTGGAAATGTTTGTGTTTTAGACTTAGTTGGACACAAAACTGAATACTATTGGCTCATTTGAACTATTTTCCAACATTTCGTGAGCAAATGAATGAACTAGAATGGCAACTTTTTAAAAAATTGATGGGTTTTTTGACAAAACTGCAAACATGTACTGCTTCCAGTCTTTACAATTAAGATTTGTTTCAAATTCTTTTGGGCTTTGGACTTTTAGTTGGATGAAACAAGCAATATTGAGGACATCTTGGCTCAGTGGTATTTTGATGGGGATTTTTCACTATTTTCTTCCATTTTATAGACCAAATGATTATGCGAGAAAAAGGGTTGCAGATTAATATATAAAACCAAAAAGCATCAGACCTTGTTGCAACACTGGATTGATGGTTTCATTAGAAAAAAATAATCGAGAGATTAGGTAGCAGGAGTATCCAAAAAAACAAAGCACAATTGGGGAATATTGTTTGTTTCCAATGTTAGAACAAGCATCTTGAGCATGTTTCCTGTAAATACTACTTGATTTGAATTCCTTCTTAGTGATTCAGGCCTAGTTTAGGCTCGTAGACCAAACTGTAAAAGGACTATGCTGGAGGAAGAGTAGTTACGAGCCGTGAAGCACTTAACCCCTTTGTTTTGCTATAGCGCTCATGTGTAACTGGAGGGGAGGAGGAAGGGGGTGGTGTTGGTATTTCAGACAGAGACAAGCAACAGAGATCAGATTGATTGAGTTACACACGCTACACTTGCGTCCTCAGTTCTCGGCGGCCTGCGTCTAATGGTCTTAGCAGTAGGCGACAAAGTGCTGTTTTGTTCCCGCTATTGTGTGGATGTGAATGGAGCAAGGCAACAGACGGGCTGCCCCAAGAGAGACGAGACTCAGCACCCAGACCTGCAGCTCTGATACTGTGCTTGTAATAATTGTTGTCTTTCTGTCAATAATGCAAAAGTAATAAAGTAAAATTAAACATTTTAGTTTAGGTGTTTTCCTGTAGTGTTTGACCTGCAGACGAGCAACTAAACGCCACAGTTTGGTTGTACTTGTTGTGTATTTCTGCATGGCTGGTGTTAGTCACAGCTTGTTTTGGTTTGATTATAATTCTCAAGTGGCCCCTGTGTGCTGAATCCACACCTGACTGAGCAGAGAGATGACTGGCAGCAAAACATCACACCCTGGGGGGGAAACCTGTGTCAACATAGTTTTTTAACTCATTTTATATCCGTCTTTTGTCAGCTGTTAACACATAGCATCAACTGCTGCTAAACCCTACTTCTACTCACATTAGTCATTGTTGCTGCACCTGTCAAGCTCTCGTTCCCGCACGACACATCATAGCACGCAATTTACAATAATAACAGGGGACAAGGTCCAATTTAAATTCTTGATTTTTGCATCACTGAGTCCTTTTATTTTCAACAGAGGTAGACATAAGCATGATTCTCACTTCTAGCTGTTTGCAATAACATCTGTTGCTGGTCTATCAACTGTGGTTAGCGAGCAAATTAAGATAACATTAGCTTCATGAGTTTATTGAGAACATTGTCTCTGGTTTACTTTTTTTAATGTTCCCATCTGACTCGTTTTTAAACAAAAAAAAAAAAAAAACAGGGACTTTAATTTTTCCTTGTGTAAATTCGAGTAACATCAGCTGGGCTTTTAGAAGCTCAAACTCCCCCAAGTACAATAAAGAGCAGGACAACGATGCCAACAATAGTCTAAAAGCGCATCCTTTCTCCTTCTTCCTGTCCCACACCTGCTGCATGGCGCAAGAGGACAGAGGGGGGAGATGTTACGCTAAGAGCCGTGGACTGCCGTTACTCTGAGCAGAGTGCATGGAAAAGAGTTATAATATATCTGTCTCTTTTTTCCTGATGGTCTGATTAAGTCACTAAATTCACAGCAATTATTAATAATAACAATAATAATAGTAATAACAGATAAGACTTACATATCCCTTTTCTAGGTACTCAGAGACACATGAAATTCAAAAAGAAAACAAATACAAATGCAAAATAGAGACCACAAAATACTGAATACATGAACAGAAAAGTTATACATATAAGAACAGAATACAAACGCAAAATGTAGAGGATATGACAAGTCACTTTTTTAGTGAGAGCATCTGAAAAGTCACTAAATCTAGCAAGAAATTCACTATGTTTACAACACTGCACGTGACTGTTGGCTTTTGCATGAGGGAGCATCACCTCATGTCTTATTGTTAGATGTTCATATGTCTTGGAAGAAAGTAAAGATAAACACAACTTACTTTTAAGAGTATTTTCCTTTTTAAAACACAGCCGTTTACAGGATGCATAGTGATGAGATAGTGTATCTGTGTGTGACGATGTAATATAAATAACTGTACTATGATGATTGTGGAACAAAGTCAGCCTTGCTTTAGTCACCAACTTAAGAGAATGAGAAATGAGAATGCTTTATTTGTCATTGTAGGCAGAGCTTACAACGAAATTATGAGCGCAGCTCTACAATAAAAAAATAAAAATAAAAAGGATTTACACAATAAAATAAAAAGTGCTACACTGACTGTTTCATCTTCCATAAGAGCTAGACTAGTTGCATATGGAATGTAGTTAGATATTGCACATAGTAAATTCATATACTTATGTAAAACTACGTCTCGTCATTAATAAAAATAGACATACTACAGTCTATCTTCATCCTTTCTAATCCTGCATCTCTCTAAATCTGTTAAATGACTGATCAAGGTTGACTCATGTTTATGACTGGGCTCTATCACTGTCCCTTTTAGCTTTTTTTTTTTGCTTTATGGTTAATTCTTTTCTTTTTTCTCTTTGCTGATCCTGCCCCAGTATCAGCCACGGCCACAAAAAGGTAACAACAAAAATGTAATTTTCATATGAAAAATCTCCTTTTGCGTCCTTTCAACTGACCATCGTACTACTTACTGCAAAACTTGTCTTGGAAAATTTATTTTTTTGAAAGAGGATCTTCAGTCGTTCAGTCGTCGATTCGTGCCGTTAACCATTTCATCGGATTTTGTGGGGAATCGGTCACGGGGACAGGCACAAGGAACAACCGTAAAAACGAATCTTCTTGGCTGATGGCCACGTTTGCTCATGCAGGTCATAAAGAGGCGTTAGTATTAACTTGAAACTGTTCTGCAACCAGTTAAACAATCTTTGTAGTCGCTTTAATGTAAACTTTAGTTGTACACATGAAGTACACAGGTCTGAGAGGTCAGACTTTCAGATTTGTTCTCCTTTTATGAATTGACTGGCTTCTAAACACTAAACATTGTTTTAAAAAGTTCACTTCATTGGCACACAATGCATCTGCAAACAATACTGAAGAAATGATATACTTGTGGTAATGTATTTCAAGCACACACAGAAAAAAAAGAGTTTCTCTCTTTTTTTATTTTCACCTTTTTGCCCCTAACCACACCAGTCTAAGGGGGATAAAGAACAAACACAACAGAAGATGGGAATGGTTTCATATATATTTAGCCAAAGCTTGCTACTCTGAAAAAGAAAAACAACCCTCTTCCCTCAGTTTTCCCTCTCGTTTTCTCCACGCCACAAAATTACAATGTGCAAATTCATAAACGTATACGCTGTTTTTGCACGCTGGAAATAAACACGATGGTCGGGGATATGCTGCTGCAGCGCTGTAGTTGCGTTGCAGCAGCGTTTTTTGTGTCGAGGAGTGGGTTCGGTCCCCGGCTATTGTCTGTCTGTCTGTCTGGCCTTCCTCAACCACACACTTCCAACCATGCCACTGATTACTAGTTTAGAGTTGCTCTAACTGCTGTCTGGTCCTCTGGCTAACCTCTGAAGAGCCTGGTGGGTGTGTGTGTGATCCTGTGTGTTTGCGGTCCGCTCTGTTCATGCATGTCTATGTTTGTACACTGCACAGTGAAAGTATGCGTCTTTATTTGTGTCTTTGCGTGTTTATCTGCGTCTTGGTCCTTGTTGACAGTGATCTCGCAGGGCCTTTGTGCTCGGGAATATTTCTTGAGGTATTTTTGGGAGGTTTTACCGCCAACCTGTGATGTCACTTCCCTTAAGCTAGAGCTAAAGGGGAGGGTCAGAGCGGTTTGGGTCAGGTGGCGGTGGCTGGGGTCATATATCCCAAAGCTGATTTACTCACCCACTGTAGCCCAATTATTCCCTCACTGTGGTTTTCTTGCTCAGTGTGTGTCTGTTGGCACGAACGCCCAATAAAAAACACAAGATGATGCCACATTACAGTGTGCTGTCTCCGATGGATTCAGGAGAAAGGAATGTGTTACGGCTTCCAAAGGGGCACGGCTGTTAAGCGTGATTCAAATTGTACCAAACAACACGGCTGTAAGTCAGCACTTTGTAGCTCTTTCATTCAGGACTCGCTCGCCTGTGTCTTTTCTTCTCCCGCTCACTCAGCCCTGTCACACACACACACACACACACACACACCCTCACATGCACGCACACAAACACGCTTTCTTTCCTTGTGGTGCATACTTGTGTCAGGTGTGCTCTGTTTTTCCAGTCAGGGTAGAGAGGAATCTGGGCCAGGGTCCAAGCTGACTATCAACAGCACATTGCCAGAACCCGGGACAAGAAGCAACACATCCACTCCATCTTTACTCCTCCTCCTTCTCCCTCTCTACTCCTCCCCCCCTTTTTCTCCTCTCCTGATCACTGGAGCATTGTCGTGCTGTATTTTGGTCTTTTCGTTCTTCCGTTTGTATGTTTTTGGCTTACATTTTTCAATTACTTGCATCCATTTTCAGCATTTTTAATGCATTTTCTTGTTTTGTTTCTCCGTTTTCATGCACTTTTCTGAGGTTTTTGTAATGTTGCTCAGTGTTTTGTGTTTTGTATTGTGTTGGAGAAGAGGTTGTTCTTTTCCTGCCTAGGTTTGTGGTGTAGTTCTCGTCTAACAAGGCAACAAAGTGGCCACCACCCTGAAAATGACACGATTTTTAGCCATTTCAATTCTGGTTGTCAGAACCAGCTTTATCCAGGTTTCCCACAACTATAGAAAACTTGGAAAAGTCATGGAATTAGTAACATTTTAGAAAGTTTTATAAAAGTCATGGAATGTTGTTGTTGTGTAATGAAGTTGTTGCAGTTATCTTACTTTTCACATAATAACAGGTTTATTTTCTGTAGCTGGTGACATCATATAGTTGTAATATGCGTCAATGCATCACATTTTGTTTCCCATCACATACGTTTCTTTATTTTCTTCCTCTGTCCTGACTCTCCCTTCATGCATACCAGCTAGCTAGAATTATGCTCGACTTGAGTTTGATGCTCATATGTTTGAGAAATGATGTTGTGACTGTCACATAACACGAAGGGCCATGAATCCCTAGGTTTAATGCCTATGCCCCCATTGTTTTAGTTTTGTACTGCATTTTGTGGCAGTTTGTAACGGATGCCTTTTTTTATTTTTAACAAATTAACCAATGGGCAGAAATGTGGGCCCGAGTCACATGACTTGGACTTGAGTCAGATTCTGGTTACTAATTTGACGACATTAGACTCAACTTGACAAAATAAAAAAAGTTTTAATTCCTGAGATCTACCTTTTTTTTAAACCAATCTGACAGCATCAGCACTACTTTTTTATGTTTAAGTTCAGTCACACTTGTTTTAACCAACTTGATAAACATTTTAGAACGGATATGTGAAAGCATTGGGATTTGAACTTTTGGACATGTTAGTCTTGACTTGGCCTTGACTTGGGACTTGAGTGATAAGACTCGATCCCAGCTCTGCCATTGGGACAACCGAACTGTTGGCTTTCACTTCCCCACTTTAGGAGCTCTACTGCTTCGTGTCAGTGGAACGCCCATAAGAATATAATTAACATTTGAAGTAAATGTACAATACAGTTCTTTTTGTGATATATGTTGTGGATGGTCATAGAATTTTTTTTTTATGGGTCCTTGAAAAGTCACGAAAAGTGTTGAAATTTTGTCCATTAAAATCTGTGGTAACTCTGAGTATCTCTTTGTGGCCCAGATATTAACCTGGGAAGGTTTTTTTAAGTTTGCCTTTAATTGTTGCTTTCAATATATGTGGTATACTCCAGGTGTGACTATATAAATATAGTAAATATGCGAGTGTTTGCATCTGCTCTACTTCAAAGCTCTGTCCTCATCACAGACATGAAAGCTAAGAAGTGATGACTAACTCAGAGTTGTGTTTAAAGTGTTCCCCAAAGACCTGTCAACCTTAAAACCACAGTTTGTGTGTGTGTGTGTGTGTGTGTGTGTGTGTGTGTGTGTGTGTGTGTGTGTGTGTGTGTGTGTGTGTGTGTGTGTTGGCTTCTCCTCCTCATAATGTTCCACTTTTGTTGCAATAATTAACAGTTTTATGAGTTTCTAATTGACAACGTGAAGTGACATTTTCTGTTTTGTGGGCAGTAGCTGACAAACAGTGTTTCTGTGGCAGCATCTATGCCACCACCGCATGTGTGTGATCTTACACACTACTACACTGTACGCTTCAATGTCTGGCACTGTGCTGCAATCGGGGGGCAGAGAGAGGGAGAGGGGAGATAAAAAGGAAAGGAAAGGCCTCCCACACAGGCAGATATGAGACTTAGAAGCTCCATTAGTTCCTCAAAGCCAGCTGCCGAGTTCAGATGGATGTCTGCGCTCGGCTGTTTGATGTCCATTCATCCATAGCCTTACATCTCTGCCTCAGTCTCCCAGCTTTGCCCGATGCTGGGCCTCATGGGGCTGAAGAGAGCGCAGCTGCCATAACTATAGGATAAAGCTGTCTGCTACTGTGCGATTCCTGCCTCAGCTAATATCGCTGCGCCGCTGCTGCTCCTGTTATCGCTGGTGATTCTGCTGGCCTCGTCTGTTTTTTGTTTCTCCTTGTTTATGGGAGGTAGGCAGGATGATAACATGCAGAAATATATTGTGCAGGAAAGTTTGATAGGAAGAATGTTTACTGACTATCACGTTGTTTTTGCATTCCAGTGGGATCAAATGTGAAAGCTTAAATCCACAAAACTATCTGTAGCTTCTTGTTATTGACTGATCCTCCTCTTTTTATCTCTCCCTGCAGCACGTTCATCCTCCTCCTCCTCATCGTCCTCCTCCTCCTCTCCGGACATCTTTGGGAATGGGCCAGCGCCTTGCCAGGGTGCATCTTTCCACCCGGTGGCGTGGCTGGCGTCGTGCGAGAGTGAGGAGGGCAGCGGCCAGGTCATAAAGCCTGCCCACTCCTCTCTCCGCTTGCTTGCTCCCAAGTGACTTTTGACCTTTGACTCAGCCGCGACCCCCAGCCAGCCATGCCCTTCCGGCTGAAGCTGCGGCGCACACGGCGCTACAATGTCCTGAGCAAGAACTACTTTGTGACACGGATTCGCCTCCTGGACAGCAATGTGATTGAATGCACTCTGTCGGTGGAGAGTACGGGACAGGAATGTCTGGAGGCGGTGGCCCAAAGGCTGGAGCTACGGGAGGTGAGGAGTCTTTTATTATGTGAGCCATGTACATACTCGTGTAAAACTGGTATTTGGAAAGTTTTGGAGATTTTTACCTGATCCAAGCAGGGTAACCTCTACGACAGGTTATAATTGCTGATTTACATGTTGAATTCTGTAATGATTTCTTAATTCAAACACATTTCGGTGTTATCACCCTGACAGGAGACTCTGTCACATTTTAATGCCATGAAAATGATCCAATTGTAAAATATCAGCTGTTTTCAGCTTCAACAAATAGATAACACTAAAGCCTTTTTCCCACTGGACGAAAAACTCACTAACACCAGCTCACATCTGGCTTTTTTTTTAATGGTAAAGGTTACAATTGGCATTCACTACCTGGACAAATGAGTCTGCTGTAGCCGCGGGTTTCTATTGGCTCCGACAGGCTTGTATTGGCAGTGATAGAAATACAACAACCGGGTGGATGTACTAATTTTAGCCCTTTTGCTGGTGAGATGCCACTGCAAAATACCATTAATCTACATCCAAGCAGCACTTGGAACATTGTTCAAACTTAATCACCACCACGTTTGAGAGAAATACTGTATAAGTAACAGATATAATGTTAATATGGGCAAATTGGAATAAAATCACAATATATGTAAGGCTATGTCACAATATTTATATATTGTCATATACAGTAGTTCATTGGAACAATCAAGGAAATTATAATGGATAAAAAAAGACAAATCATTTTTACATTTTGCATTATTCCAGGATAAAAATCACTGACAAATCAAAGTACTTCATGTCATTGTTGGAAAAAAATAATGAAAAAAATTAATGTTGCCAGAAGCTGTCATGCTTTTTGGTGCACAACAAGGTCCACAATGCCCAAATCCAAACATATTAAAGGCAGAGTGTACGACAAATTCATTTATATCAACTCATATCTCAGTATGCAAGGTCATATCAACCACATAAATCATCAAGAAAGACACATTGACTCCCACACTTGAACTCATTAATATATGCATTGTTAGAATGTGTGTGTGTGTGTGTGTGTGTGTGTGTGTGTGTGTGTGATGGCCACGTGTCTCTCCCCACACCCCGTGTGTGTCTCCCTGCCCTCTGCTGTCTCTCTCCTGCGGGGTCCTTGTCTGTCTCTAACGAAGCGTGGCTACCTCTGTCCTCTTTTCTCTGCAGAAGAAAGAGATACAGCTCATCCCCCTGTCCCACTTCACCCCTCCTGTCCATGCTTTCTCTGCATATTTACTCTCTTCCCTTTCTGTCTGTTCCCCGATTTTCTTTACTTTTCCCTCAGAAACGTTTAAGCACCACCTTGCCCTGCACTAACACAGGTATGTGGCTTTGAACGGGGCTTGTTGTGTTGTGTGTGAAAGGTGCAGTTTGTTCACAGACCAGAGAAAGACTGTGTCTGTTTGGTTGATGACTGATTGAGTTAGATGAATACGTGTGTTCAACTGTGAGTCCGCGCCAGCTGGAGCTGCTGACAAAGTGAGAGAGAGGGGCGGTGAACTTGTGCGTACTCACGTAGTGTTGTGGTATTTGCCAGGTGTCAGTGATGTTATAAATAAGGTGGTGTGACGCGTCAGGTTCTGCCGCCGTCTGTCCCCATGCATGCACGGCATCTCAGGACTTGGTGTGTATGTGTGTGTCTGCCTGAATTTGTTGTTTTCATCTTTATTGCTGTACCTGAGGCATGGAGTGTGTGTGTTTTCAAGTGGGCAAGGTGTGTTTCTATGCGTGTGTGTGCCCTTGCAGCTGCAGCTTTACAACTTTCACAACAGCAGAACAAGCACTAAACAGGTGTGCTTACCTCTTCATGATATGATACACTCACACACACACACACACACACACACACACACACACACACAGATACACACACACAAATACACACAAATGCAACATCATAGTGTAATTTTAAATGACATTGTTAGCCACTAGTAGTATGGGTGCTTTATCTGCACAAAAAGGTTAGACAAACTTAGTGAGATCTTTATTTAAAGCGACAGCGAGTACGATTTAGGGGAATTTAGTAGCATCAAGCATGAAGGATTGCATATTACAACCTTTTTATACAGAGATGACGCTATAGGGCCGCTATGAAGTCCTTTCTTTACACCGCTTTTGTATTTTTACACAGAGCTAAAAAACGTCAGCATCACTCCAGTCCAGTGTGTGATTTTGGACAGTATGCTGACCTTGTGGAAGCAAAAGAGGCATGATAGGTATGACATTTAACACAACAGCATCTGCCTCTAGTTCGACATATGCGTCAGCAGCGCTTTTAAACAGTAAAAACGGCATAATAATTAATCACCAAACCTTTTATTTGATCCTGTCCTTTGCTCGGTAAAGAGCTCCCAAATCTTATTGCTTTCCCAATTTACGGACGTTTAGGGCTGCTGTTCTTCTTTGCGTTAGTTGCTAACAGCTCCTAGCTCCTTTTTAAATCTCCTACAGCTGGTCACATGCATAACACGTTGTTATAACATCACAACTAATCCACACATTATCCTGTCCTGCCAGCTGCCCCTTTTTAAAAATCCTCCATTCATCACTGTCACTACCCACGTCCCCCGGCTCAAAGGCGAGACAACTCTGTCATCCCCTTTTTGTGATAGTACCTTTTAAACATAACAGTAAGGCAGCATTATGGTGCAATATTCCCGCCTTGAGCCGGTGGTATGAAGGGGGCTAGTGTTTTGCCAGTGCTTTTCAGTATGTCATAGACTTGCCGCTAGACCAGCACCTGCAAATCTGTGCTCACCTGTTTTCTCTGGTAACTTTGGATCCAGATGTTCAGGAGGTTTTTACTGGGAGCAGAATTATCCACAGATACAGATATCCACTTCTTCTCCAAAACAAAATGACTCAGTGATTTAAACCTGTGGAAACACTGAATAAAGCAGTTTTATGTTTTGAAAAAAATCAGTGTTTTTTGCCGCTTTCATGGTGGAGTGGCTGCCAACCACGATGGTCAACTTGAAAATGCGAATAGCTCTAACTAGAGCCAGTGTTTGGTTTGACCTTTCTGGGCTACTGTAGAAACATAGCGATGCAACATGGCAATCTCCATGTGCAAGGACCCTGTAAAGATATACGTTGCTCATTTATAGGTTACGTAAACCCAACTTTTTATTATTTTCAGGTGATTATACACTAGAGAAAACATATTAATTAAATTATATTCCATTTCTGCAAATCCAACACACTGGACCTTTTAGAGACCATCTCTGTTGATGTCAGCGGCCTGTTTGTGAGCTGTTTACACACAGATCGCAAATGGCAGCAGTCATGCTCCACAACTGACTCTCTGTCTCCCACGTTGTAGATAAATTTGCAAATCTTGCATGGTCATGCGTGGGTTGCAAGTATGGTGTTTGTTTTGATGAGTGAAACGTGACAGGAAAATCATCATGTGTTGCAAATCATGGGATGTTGAAACCTGCCCCAGATCTTTAGGAAGAGGTTTCTGTATGATTTATAGCCAAAATCCAGAATGTGTGAAACATCAGATGTCAAGGAACCATCCCAAAGTAAATCAATTTTCTTATCCATACTTGAGATATTTGCTGATTCTTGAAGTCTAAACTGGTTACAGCAATTACGAGCTCAGTCACTTTTGTTTGGACCGGTGTTGTAATCAATACGGCATGTTTTAGATGAGGTGTTTCACTGAAGGAGTTTGTAATAGGCAAGGGACTTTGTTTTGATTAAGTGAGATAGGATCATTGCCTGTTTCTTTTCTCACAGGATAATCTTACGAGCAAGGGGTCCAGGCTAATATTTATGTTTAATAGAGTTATGCTGCTGACGTCAAAGGTTTGATCAGATTTGAAGGAGAAATATGTGCTTGTTGTATTTCAGCTGCTTATTAATCTCCTCTCTGCTTTGCTCAATTATCCCCAATGTATTTCTCAACTAATTTCCCATTTCCCTCTTCAACCTATTTCTCTCCGTCCCTACAAACCCCTATTTCCCATCCCAGTACTTCTACTCCCATTAGCCATTTCCTCCATTTCCCCAAGTTCTTGTTATCTCTCTCCATCCAGCTTATGCAACTCATCTTTGCTTCCTCCTTATCCCACCTCCACTCTCTTCTTTCCTGTTTCATTTTCCATCACCCCCATCCCTTGACCCTGCGCACCACACTGACCTCCCTTTTCTCTCTCCCCTGGCTCCAGACCAATTACTTCGGACTATGGTTCCAGGGAAAGACCCAGGCCCCGGCCCATCGCTGGGTGGAGCTGGAGAAACCGCTCAAGAAGCAGCTTGACAAATTTGGCAATGAGCCGCTGCTCTTCTTTGGAGTCATGTTCTACGTGCCTAATGTTTCCCGGCTGGAGCAAGAAGTCACCAGGTAAAGAATCTCCAAATGCCACTTACAGTACCTCCATCTGTAAAAACATCAACAGCTGCAGACTTTTTTTTACCAGCGCCTTCGAATGTTCTTTGTTATAAGCTCTCCGTGTTACTTTGTAAACATTAAAGTCAGTCAATGCCATCTGTGCTCTTCGATAACATTTAATTAACTCTGGACATTAGAAAATGATTCTGTCTATAAAGAAGCCAGATACAGTGAGTCTACTGCTTTTTGCCTTTTAGATGCTTATTATTTACTCTCAGAAAACTTGCACAAATATGAACTTAATGAATGGAGGACAGGAGGTTTAATTTTTTTACTGTGCACGTATGTAATCTTGAGCATAAATGGGCTCTTACATGTCCCATGTACTGCCAATATGCTCCAACTTGAAAGGAAGAGTTTTTACGTTTCGCTGTTGTTTTTTTTTTACTTGTTTCTCATGTTTCCGTGGCTTAATGGAATAGTTCACCAAAAAATGAAAACTCAGTCATTATTTACTCATCCTCATGCCGAATCATGTGGCTTCCACACTACAAGCTACAGGCTACAACAAGGCTATAAACATAGCTCCATTGACATTTTTCAAAACAAGTTGGCATGTCGGGGTCTCAGGACAATTGGATTACTTCAGACGAAGTATGGAGACATTTTGTGGTTTTATTCTGTATTTTTTTTACCATTTGAGTCCTGGTCACCATTTGCTTTGATTGTTTGGGAGATGAGTGCAATGCCTCCGCATGAACCTCTGGCAGGGATTTTTGGACTATAGAACTTCACCTGACTTGCCATCGGCATGAGGGTGAGTAGATAATGACTTCATTTTTAATTTTTGGATGAACCATCCCTTTAATAAAATCTTAGTAGAAAAACAAACAAAATTTCCTCGGCTCAATAAACACATAAACAGATGTCATATACAAATTATCATTGAGCACAGAGATATACTCTTATTGATACCACAGGAAAACAATAAATCTGTGTGCAATGAATCTTGTGTGCAGACTTTGTGCAGTCTGGTTACAGACAGGTGCATTCATGTGGCCCCAGTTCTCTGAATTGATTTTGTTTGCAATGTGTTTGACGGCTGTTTTGGATGACTAATCAGAGCTAAGTAGTTGGGATTATAAAATGGGCTGCCATCTCCCTACTTAGCTAGCTTGTTACATTTATTAAAAATAGCAACAGTGGCTTTCTGATTATCAGGCTATGGTGTATCTGCATCATCAACAGCAGACATTTTCTCCTTATCCACAGTGTGTGTGTGTGTGTGTGTGTGTGTGTGTGTGTGTGAGAGAAAGAGTGTGAATGAGCATGTTAGCTGGCTGTGAAAAGGGCATCCAGGGGTCAGCGTGTAGCGGACAGTCTGCCATCTCAGATTCCTTCTCACACTCAGGTCTGCCTCGCACTGAGCTGGTGAATTTGCGGCTTCTGCTTCGCTGGATGTGGGAAAGGTCGATTGCAGGTCACAGCTTGACGTTTTGATGTTACAGTTAGTTTTAAACCGTGTGTGAGTGTGTGTGTGTGTGTGTGAGTGTGTTAAATATGACGCTGTTGAATTTCCTCATTTTTCAAGAGACAGGAGTGAACATGCTGTTTCTGTGCTTACATAGAAAATAATGATATCATCTTGTATTAGTGACCGGACTTATGCACTCACGGTGTGTGTGTGTGTGTGTGTGTGTGTGTGTGTGTGTGTGTGTGTGTGTGTGTGTGTGTGTGTGTGTGTGTGTGTGTGTGTGTGTGTGTGTGTGTGTGTGTGTGTGTGTGTGTGTGTGTGTCTGCAGGTTCGTTATACAGAAGCCAGGATCTGCACTGGTAAAGGGATGGTATTCCAGGAAACCCCTGCGGGCTTTTATTGTGTGTGTGTGTGTGTGTGTGTGTGTGTGGGGGGGGTGGGGGGGGTATGGGGTTGAAGGGGTTATGATGGGGCCTTTGGGGCAATTTAGGGAACAATGGCTGCCTCTTTTTCTCAAGCCCCCTCTCTTTCGCTTACAATCTGTCTACATAGTGTCACCTCAAGTCCCTCTTTTATCGAGAGCAGATCACATCTCTCCAGTCCCACATTTTTACTTTTTCTTTATCCCTTCGTCCTCCTTTTCCCTCTCTCTCTCTTTTTTTTGTTTGTCAGGAATGTTGGCACAGCCGTCCAGCGTAGGAGGCGGACCACACATTCCTCCCAGCAGAAGTGCTGGGGGTAAAGGGGGGGGTTGGGGGAAGGGGGATGGATGTCTGGTTTACAAAACACACACACACACAGACACACACACACACACTCACACACTCACACACTCCCACTCCCTCACCTCACGCACCTCACACACTCCCCCCAAGAATCCTCTCATGAGCCAGCTGCAGCCCTGTCAGAAGAGTTAGTCACAATACACCACATTGTAAGAACATACACGCTCCCCGAGGCAAGCTCTCCTAAAAGCCCCGTCGCTTTTTTTCTTAACATCAAGTTGAAAACAATCTTTTTTGATGAAGTTCAAAACACTTTTTTACTACCCAGTCCTAATCAAGGGTTTAAAAAATCTTTAAAAGGCTTTTTTTTTTTTGCTTTTACACTGCCTGAGAACATCAGTCAGTGTGATGACAGATATAGCTAACAGCCCTCTTTTTTAAAATGAAGGTAATTTATTGACTTGGGGTTGATTTGGGTCAGATCCAGTGAGGCATATCTTTGTTTTTCTTACACACCTGGTATGATGGAGAAGTGGGGGAGGGCAGGACTCGGAGAAAGAATGACAGAGGTGAAGAGGGAGACAAGTGGGGACGGAGAAAGTAAAAGTTTGGCAGCAAATTGGCTTGGGGTTTGTACGTTGTTATTTATGTGGGTTTAGCTGGGACTTCTGTTGGAACTTAAACATATTTATGTGTCCACATAGAGAAGTATGTTTGTGCTTGTGTGTAAAAACAGAATAGGAGTAAGTGGATTTGGTTTTTGGGTGTTTGATTTACCCTTTTTTTAGAAACTTCAAAATTAAAATGCTACATCATATTTTATTACTCAAATTAAAATATCTTAAATTTGCTCCCACCTAAGATGTAACTTATTGTTTTCAGTTCATTTTAACAGCAAATAGTAAGAAAAGACTTAGTTTTTAGTTTAAAATAGCTTAATTTGTTGCCAGAAACCAGAAAGACGGACTGTTGACTCTGCCTCCTCTGAGTAAATGAGATTTACTGAGAAAGTAATGTGAGTTTTATAATGTGGTCAGGTCTTTGAAGTTCAGGGTTTGACTGATGTGTAACCTGATACGAGATCTCCCTCTCTTCCCGTCCATCCATTCATCTGTTTCTGCTCCCCTCTCTTCCCCCCTCCACGCAGCTGTGAAAATTACCCAAAGCAGGGGGTTAAAGTATGTGTGTGTGTGTTCTTCCTGACTACATATTCACACCAATAATCCAATTATCAAGCAATTAAGGCAGTAATGCAAGAAAGCTGGAGCCCATGTAAACACTGTTCTCTGATATATTAATTCAACTATGCACATAGTTGCAGTTATTTCTGCACGATGGACTTTGAAGAGTTCTATATAGTCAGATTATGTAAAAAATATTAGAGCTTTTGCCATGTTTTACAGCACATTCCTCAGTCCAGTTGCCTGACAATATATGATAAAGGTATTATCTCAAGATGTCTCAAAGAGATCCCGAAATACTGCTGTGACAAAGATCCTTCATTAATCCTTTAAAACCTGGAGAGACATAACTTCTCCAGTGCTGCTTTCAGATGTTCTTTTACAGGAATTTAAACCTGTGAACTCTGAGCAAATTGATGCGATTTCTTTCAAAAACCTGGTAAATTAGGCAATGAGCAACTTTGTAAGAAATTTTCCACAAACTGCAAGAAATTAACAAAATTATCTAAAAAGAAAAAACAATGGGAAAATATCCAGGTATAGAGGTAGGTAAAGAATAAGTGAAAGAAATACTATATTTCTAATTTCATAATTACATTTTTTTAAAAACTGAATTGTTAAAATTTTTAAGCGCTTTGTCCGTGTCATTTACTTTTTTGTTTTGTTTTACTTTCTTTTAAAAAATTATAGTTTTTCAGGTAATTTTCCTCTACTTTTTGCTCATTTTTGTGTCATTTCTTCTTTCATTGCTCATTGCATTCTTCCTATGTGTTTGACAGAAATCAAGCCAGTTTTGCTCAGGTTTCAAAGGATAAAAATATTGCCCCTACCAAGCAGTCCAGTTAAGCTCAGTTCCTTACAAATTATTATTACACATCGTTGTCACACAATGGTTATTTTTACATTTCCATTCTCAGAAGTTGTGGATCTGTCCCGTTTCTTTCTTACCCTCCTGCTGGGATACCCAGCACACTGATCCGATACTCAAAGGTGGAGCTAGAAATGCTACAGTTTATTGACTGGTGAAGAGATAATCTTCACTCTTGTAGAACTCGATGCTCAATCCTTTTATTTTTAAATATCCCATCTATTGTGACAGAAACTGTAAATACTCAAGTCTTTTCTTTTTTTGTTCCAACACTGACGTCTTGCAACCCTTTTATTATAGATTCTCCACCACTCTTTAAGAGGAACATCTTTGTTTCCTTTTTCTTTCCAAAAATCACCTCTTTGGATCTTACATCGTTCAGAAGGTGTGTGTGTGTGTGTGTGTGTGTGTGTGTGTGTGTGTGTGTGTGTGTGTGTGCGTGCTTGTACCCTTCTGCTCCCTCTGTCTCACTGACATGAAGGAGGGGCAAAGTGGCCCAGAGAGAGAAAGTGAGGAACCTAAACACAGAGCTGTTGACCGGAGCAAGGCCAACTGGCCTCAGCAGCCCCCAAGGCTAACAGAACCAACAGCCTTGAAATCCTAGCATTGTTCAGCTAGTTATCACACACACACACACACACACACACACAGCTGTACTCTGTTGTGCCCCTTGCTGATTCAACACATTTCAAAGTGAAATCCTCCTGCCTCCCACACAAGCTGTCTGGACCCATCCAGGGCTGAGGGGGTGGTCAGGGTCATACCATTGCAGAGGTGGTGGGGGAGGAGGGGGTGGAAGCATATGTACACACACATTCATGCATGCATGCACATATGCTAGCAGGCTTGTTGTCGGGGGCCACTTGGACATCTGGCAGCGTGTCTTGAGCGGGGCTTGAACATGCGTGGGCATATAAAGGGCCCTTTGTGCCTGTGTGGCTGCCTGGAGTGCCAGCAGAGCGCTCTGCCATGGTGGAAGTCACAAGTAACTCTGAGTGAGGAAAGCTCTACCTCATGGCTATTTGTGTATATTCACCTGTTATTACGGCATAGTGATGTCATTCTGACATACGTGCTAGGTGTGTGCGTCATAAGGTCGTCTTTGTGGACATGAATCTTATGTGTGGTCTTGTGAGTGATAGTCTATGTGACCAGAAGATGATTAAGCTCTTAAGTGAGATCTATTATTAAATTTATTCTGTTATAGACTCTCAATTCAAAGGATAGATTTACCCAAATTACATTAACACATGTTTTCTCACTCAACTCTAGTGCTGTCTAACCATGTAGATTGTTTTGGTTTTATTAGTCCATGTTTTTTCCAGATATGTGTCAGAGGTTTCTGCTCCCATCCCAAAACAACAAAATTAAATGGACTGTCAGTACAGAAAAACGACTTACGGCATTATACATGCTTGCCAACCCTCCTGACTTTCCCAGAAGATGGTTGTTTTTCCTCTCCCGGTTTCCTCCTAAATTCAAGATTCTGAGGTCACACGTGTCTCGTATTTCTCTCGATTCATGACAGATTTTCACATCATTTTCTCCTTTTTGTTATCATAACCGATGCCTCGCACTGTACAGTATGTATAAGCCCTATACCTCTACGAAGGTCTTCTGTTTCCACCTTTACTACGATACAGCTACACCAAATGATGCTTCTTACATTTTTTTATGCGGCATGCGAAGATTTGCTCGCAGCTCATCCTCCTCAGTGAGTAAGAGATGAAGAGAAAAATGGAGAGCACTGAGGGCAAGAAATACCCAAGCAAATTTCAGACATCCTGGAAAGAATAAATCCTGATTTTTAGAGAAAGTTTTAAAGGGGCGTGAATCGTTTTTTTCTGCCAAGCATGAGGTCATGCCATGCGATAAAATGATGAAAACTGATGAATATTAGTTAGTGCCAGAGATTCATGTACATTTATGATAAAGAGGGGTAAAAAGTAAAATAAAAATGTATATATCATGAACATGTTGTTGAATTTTTCTGGAAGATTTAGTCCCATAAAAAGTGTTTAAATTGCATTATGCAGATCACGTAGAGTAATGAGGACACTGTTTGTGGAAAGAAATATATTTTTATAATATCATTTTTATTGATTTCAAGACCGTAAACTTTCAACAAGACAGTAAACTCTGTTACAGAAAAGAAACTTCACAGCCCATTTTAACCATTGTCTGCAAAGTATTAACATATTTGAGGGCAGGATTGACTTTATTTTTGAAATATTGAGACATGAACTTCAAGTGAGTGGTTTTTCTCCAAATGGATGTATGTCTTGCTGTAATTGAATCCTTAAGTATGCAGCATGTGGATGTTATATGTGGCTGGGATCATTTCAAGCACAAACATTTCCTTGGGCGTCTGTCAATGTTTTTTTTAAGACTCATGCATTACTCAAGGCTTTTATGGCTTTACATTGAACTTACATCAAACTTAAGTGTGTGCTAATGTAGTTATTCAGGGCTGAATAATTCTTTTTTTTTACCAGCATTATTAACCTCCAAACAATGTAAAGAGCATATTACAGTTTAATATCTATAAACCCTCCGTTGCTACAACTAATGACATCTAACCAAAAGTTCAACCAACAGCTTTGTGTATTTTAATTATTATAGTATAATTAAACTGGACAAACATTAAAAGTGAGCCAACAGAAAAACATAAACAAAATATTATTTGTTTCATTTAAAGTTCTCAAGTTAAATCTGATAATTAACCTATCAGTAAACTAAAGTTCTTGTGTTATTTTATGTCTAATATACATAATATTGTTGCGCTTGTAATCCAAACGATGAATCTCAAATAAACAAAATCAAGAATCAGGAGAATAAGTGCTTCAGTAAATATATATTTAATATTTAATATTTTTAAATTAACACAAAGCTCTGAAAACTGTGTTGTTGAACTCATTAAGGATTTTACTTTTCCTAGGAACTGCGATGTTTCGAGGGAAAGTTTGGATCTTATAACGTGGGGTTTAATGAGGTTCTTATCCGTTGTCAGTTTACATACAGCAGATGTCAGATGGCACGCCCCTAGTTTGGAGAAGCAGGCAGGAGAGCTGACACAAATGCTAAGAAATGTATCGCTGTAGACAAAGGAAGCATCATAACATATTTGAGCCACATAAAAATAGTCCCACCTAAAAAGATCAACACCAGTTTAAGTGGATACTTTATTCATAATATTTTCACAGTCACAGTGATTTGTGATGGGGAATTGAAGCCGTTATATTTCACTCTTCAAAGCCAGTTTATGAAGACAATCAGTAGGCTAATTTACAATTGCTGAACACAGGAGCTGCTGGTCTACAGCTTCCTCCATCAGTTAGTTTATTCAAGGCAGAGGAAGACCAGCAGCTCCCTTCTTCAGCAAGTTAAATTACAGTTTTTGTCAGTGGAGTTTGGCAGTTTTGATATTGGAAAGGGGTGTTTACGACAGGATAAAGCAATTAAAAAATTCTCATAGCAAAGTACACTTAAATAGATTTTTTGATTTGGCTTAAATATATTTTGCTGCTACCCTCATCCACAGCAACACATTACTTAGCTTCCTTGTCAGTCCTGCCTGTTTCCCAAACGTCTACTCTATGTGGATACACTAACTACGGATAAGTATGTCAATACAAACCTTCATAAAAATGTCTGAAATATTCTTACAAGTGCTTTATCTTGTTTGATGATTTAGTCTTATAGATTTTTTTGTGAATTACTACACAATTTCATCTGGTCTGGCCTCTGAAAGTATTTGAATAGAACAAACTGAAAAGAAAAATCAGCTTTTGGGTTTACTGGTTACAACCTGTAGACATACTACATACTGCTTGTGTTCTGGGTTTACAAGTAGACAAAGGTTTGTTTCAAGCCTTTAAGGTTTGTTTTGTGTAATTTGGGCTCTCTCATGAGGAGACTTCTCTTCCACTGTCACGCTTTCACTTGTTCATAGTTGTTTTAACAGTTTACTGTCCGCCTCTCCACCGCTGCCCTCGCATATATATAAACACCATCATGTTGTTAGCATTGAACCTCAGAATGAGAACCAACCGCTGTCAACCTCAACATTTCCCCAGACCCCATAGGGAGAGCGCTGGGAAAACATGGGGAGTTTGTAAAAACAAAAGTCCACAATCATTTGAAGGGTTTTGTGTCTTGTGAGGCTCCTCCCCCTCCCGACCGCATCAAGCTCCTCCCCCCCGCTGCAGCCGCGGCGGTTGGCTAATTAGGGGGTTGCCACGGGAACGGAATGGCAGCTTAGCCAACGGGTGTAATGACAGGGTGAGGGAGGAGGGCGGGGTCAGATTATAGGCCTGGGAGTATGCTGAGTGGAGCTCAAAAAAGAAAAGAAGAAGTGGGGGAGAGAATGTGAAGAAGAATATGAACATGAAAGATGTAAAGAACTTCAGCATGAAATTCTTAAACTTTGAGGGTGAATTAAAAGTTCAAACAGTTTAGGATTGGCTACTGCGATGACAGAGGAGGAAAGAAAATTTAGGAACTGAGGAATAAACTCAAAACTGTGTGTGTGCGTGTGTGTGTGTGTGTGCGTGCGCGCGTGTGTGATAGAGAGGGAGTGAATGACTAAGCATGTATAGCTCAGCGGTTTCCACATAGAAGTTTGTGTACTCTGGCACAGACTGTCTAATGTACGCTTCCACTCACAGCTCTGCTTGTGCGTACGTCAGAAAAGGTGTCTCACAGCCCACATTGGAAAGACTCAGCCGGTGGTCACCGTGGCAACAAACAGGAAACAGTGTGCAAGTTTTTACGCAGCCGAGCCCGGTCACCCTGACAATTCTCCTCTTTCCTCCTGTGTGGCCGCTCTATTCTTCAGAAGACAAACATCCATTTGGACCGCGGCTAAAAGTGGACAAAAGGAGCTCAGAAACTTTTAAGGAGCTCAGTGTATTTCAGCCTCTTGGTTTTGAGGCTTTTTTTAAACCATATTATGTGAAGTCTGCAAGTGGGCTCAACAATCTGAACTGTGTCATCATATCAGCTTACACTTGGCAAAACCACCACTGCCCAAAACCACAGTGCAGAGTCCCCAGTTTGCCTCACACTCACACAGCAATTATACTCGTCTTTTGTCCAGCTTGTGTCGGTCCTCGCACCATGAAACATACTCGCTGTTAGCCGAAAATTTACGGACCTATAAAATCATATTGTTTAGCCAAACTGGTGTACATTTTGAATTCCTCTCAAGTAAGAAATGAGTCACTGGTATTTCAAATAGAGGTGATTCACTCATTCCTTACTGGGATTCTGCAACAGGCTTCTCTGGCATTGTTTTAAACAGCTAATGGTGTTGCCAAACTGTGTTGACGCATATTTTCTGTTGCACAAACCAGAGGCTGAAGAATACGTCTCTCTGTGGTGTCTCTTTGGATGTTTGCAATCCCTCAGTTGCTAATGTGCAGCGCCTCGAGCACAGCTCTTTTTTGCTTTCTTTGGATAAATGTGTTGAACTGAACCCCATCATGTTTTCCAACTCGATTTTATATAAGTGGTGTTCAGAGACACTGTGGCTAGTTGGAAAAATAACATTAACCACCAACCAAATTCTGGTGAGTTTCTGAAAGCTAATGAGAGTGTCTGTGCTGCCACCCACCTAGTCAGATTTGCATGCAGTTTAGCTGGTAGAAAGGCTGTGGTATGCAGTCTGAAAAAGGCTAAGGGTGGTTTCACATCATTGATTAGTGTGAACGCTTTGTACTGCACCCGGGCACGGTACGCCGGTCCATGCCGAGTCCACTTGAAAAGGTAGTAGTACAGTTCATGTGTACTCTGGTATGCATCACATATGAACACCAGCTGCACCAAAACACAGAAGTGAACTGCTATTTAAGCACAACAAATAGGTCACGTAGATGATGGCGAAAGTGTACTTGCATATGGACCAACATTAGTGGTGGAGTGTAGGGGAGTTTAGGGGAGGCAATTTTACTTTGGTACAGTATGAATCAATTGTAGCTAAAACGCTCTGAGTCTATGCAGTCATACTAGCAGCTCTATCAGGCTTTGCTTATTCTTACTCCACACATACATGGGTATTTTCGAAAACAGAGCCATTTTTGCATATTGGCCTTTTGTCCCCTTTGAGAAATGTGATTAAGGTCTCTATAAATGGACCTTTTGTAAAACTGTGAACATTTTCAGAAACTCTGTTTTCATTGTCAACGTGTAGACAAGGAAAACTAAATTTTGACGCCCCTCCTTTGTTAAGCATCACAAATGAAGGGGCATTTAGTGCAGTGGCAGATGTGGCTAAAAATTGTGCTAGCTCTAATCTTTCTAACAGGACGTTATACATGTTTAGACATACAGTTACTCTTCTAGGAACGGAGGTGTCAAAATGTCCTCTGGAGGTCACTGTTCCAGGTTGTCCTCCATCAGTAATAGTTTTTTTTCCAGGCTTTTGATTAGCCAACATCCTCTTCATCTTCTTTGTGTTGTGTTGCAAGCTGTTGGGCTAAGATTAGATAAATGAATCCTTTAATTGTCCTACAGCAGGGACAATTGCAATGCTGGCAATGTTGGTATGCTTTTGACAGCACTTTCATTTGGACAGAGGGTTTTTTTTTCCAGTGCTTGTGTAAATAGGATTTCTTTTTAGAACAAAGTAGAGAAAAAACCCATTTTCAAAAATACCCGTGAACATGTTAACGCTAGCATGCTAACATTTTTTTGGTCAAGAAGTACTGGCCAAGTTTCTATATGTTGGCGGCCCTAGAGGAAAAAGTCAGTGAATAATAATAAAAAAAACATTATGAGTTATTCTTCATGATCCATAAATGTGTGAAAAACCACAATTTATCTAATAATTTTTCGAGGTACTGTATTTTAGTTTGGATCTAGTGGTTGACCCATATTGCCCCCCCTTTAGCCTGCTTGCTGCTTGCCAAAAACATGAATTCTCTTGTCAGAGTCAAACATTTCCAACACAAGTTTCATTCTTTAGCATCTCATCCGAATAACTCAATTTTAACTCTCTTTGTTGTTTGTCTCTAGGTATCAGTACTACCTGCAGGTGAAGAAGGAGGTGTTGGATGGACGTCTCCACTGCGCAATAGAGCAGGGGATCAGACTAGCTGGCCTAGCAGTACAAGGTGAGACACACACACACACACACACACACACACACACACACACACACATGCATGAACAAACATCTCATGTGAATAATCTACCCGAGGGAGACAGGCAGCACAAGAGAGACAGAGTGAACAAAAACTCACACTTTCTCAGGTCATCTCGACTTCACTACCTAATATGGCTGCATACCACTGGGAGAGCCCAGTCCACTTGAGTTCCTATGGTATCAGTCTTAATACACACATACACACACACAGCCTCCCTCCATCTCCTCGGTCTTGTTCCTGGGTGCTGTCTGTGTCTCAGGGGGAATGTAAACAGACAGTTAGCTTATCGCGAGTTGCAAGGTTAGCTTTAGTAGCATCAGGAAGACCCTTATCTGTCAGGAGGCGAGGATCCTCCGCTACACCTCCTTTTGTCCGACAGACAGCAGAGCAGTACTCAGGATGTACTCACAGGCCCTGTCTGGAGGCCTGACAATGTTTTAGAGATTGTGAGCAGGTCGGGACATCAGATATTTATTTTTATAACACTTAATGATACAGGTGGGCATGAGTACCAGACTTATAATCCCGTTTTTGTGTTTTTGTTCTGTAAAAGAAAACATATATGCTATAATAACTAGAAACCTAAATTTGCCCTGTGTACATTTTTTTTGGATGAGACACAGTAATGTAACTGCTGTCTATAATTTTCTGCACAGATCCATGTGTCAAAGATGTCAACACAGCTGCAGATAGTGCTTAAACATTTAATGTAGACATGACTCAGTCTAGTGTTACAGGCGAAATGATGACGAGGCATAAGAGTTTTAACAAATTAACAACGTTAATGTGCAGTGCAAGCTATGTGACATTAAACTTTTATATCATAACCAATCTTTAGCAAATCTCTCTCAGGAGTTCTCGATAATGATTTCATGCGAGCGCACAATTATGAAAATTACTAAAAATGCCCATCCCTACTTAACAATAACACAAATTATTGCATAGTTACAACAAGAACGGAGTGTAACTAATGAGATAGTCAGTTTAACTAATTGTTAGCCAATTAAAATAATAAGTAGCCTTTGGTTATTCTGAATCAAAGATTATCAGTCAAATTAAACAGTTTTTCCTCACTAATTTGATTGCAAGAAATGTTATATAACCGTTCAAAAACTTGAAATAAGATACAAAGTAAAAAAGTAAGAAGTGTTACTGAAAATGTTACTAATAACAAAGCAAATATATAGTGTTTATTATTTATTTATGGAATCTGGGGCAATGTTATAACTTTATGGAGAAAAAAAAATAAGATTTTTCAATTGGTGTTAATTGGAAGGACTGGAAGGAGTAATTATGCTTTCATGTTATCTTACTGCATTAGCGTCTTTGGCACACACATATCCTAAAGACAAAGTTTCCCTATATATTATGAACTGTTTGAATAACATATTTTAGATAAAGGCCAACTAATATTTTTTATATATTTGTACCATGTACAGTGAAATCACACTACGGTTTTTAGAAAAATATGAGTTAACACAACACTGAAAAACAATACATCATAGTTAATGTGATTTGCAATTGTTGCATTCATACACATTAAAATGAGATCACATTGTTTTTTTTCACCTAAAAGATTGTAAAATATGTGTGTTTGTATTTTCTAGCTGACTTTGGAGACTTCACTCAGTTCATGTCTCAGGACTTCCTCAGGGAGTACGTGCTCTTCCCAGTGGTGAGTCCTCAAACCCTCACTGTTCAAATATGTGTACGTCTGTGTGTGTTTGTGTGTTGCCTGAAGGCACACATTCCTGTGTCACCTGCGTACCTCCTCCCTCCGCGTATCTAACTAGCAGGCAGAAAACAGACAAAGAATAAGCCAGAATCTGAGTGAGATAAAGATCTAGTGGGCACCAAATTTATTACAGTGCATGCTTACAGTACATGAATGAAACACTGTTATGCTATGTCACAATGACAGCTACCTGATGCCCATTGCAGTTAAGCTGCAAATCAGTTTGACACAGTGTTAAAGAAAAAGAAAACGTTTCTTCCCGACACTCATTTGCTGCGAGGTCATTAAAGTTAACCAAAATTCAACTCAAAACTAATACAAAACATGAACTTTTTTTTTTAACTTTCATGTTTATTGTGTTTTAGTTTGTGCAAACAACCACAAGTTTCATTGGTATTCACTTAGACTTTCTTTCCTCAATCAGTGAGATAAAAGCTACAGAAAAACTACAAAACAAAAAGAAGAAAAAAAGTAAAAAACAGAATAGTCATGGTTATAAATGTCCATTTTCAAAGAAGGATGTATATCCAGTCTCTTGAAGATCCACTGTGTTTTAGATCATCCATTTCCTCCTTTTGATATCAAAAACATTTTCTCTCAGTCTTAGCTGGTAGGCCTTTTTATCCACCGTAAAAATCCGTCTTACAATTTCTAACCAATTTCCTATGGAAGGTGGTTCAGTCTTTTACCAGTTTCTTGTTATTGCCTTTATTGCTTGTAATCACTAATATCTTGATAATAATAATATCTTAAATACCTATCATAATCAGTGACACAATCATTTATATTTCCAAGGTACATAACTTTGCATTCCTTATGTATTGCATATCCCAGACTATTTTTTAAAATTGTAACATCTAGACACACAGTCACATCTACCCAGCACTGGTGTAACTTGTGACAAAAGTGTGTGTGTTTTGCCTCTCTAATCCCACGTAATTGCAAACATGATTGCTGTGAACCGGTTTGTTTAATTTTTAATAATACATTTTAGTTAACTGAAATAAAAAAATTATAAAGTGTTTCCTTTATAAAGCGTGCTGTTATTGTAATACATGTTCTGAGCTTTTTCAATCTTGCCCCAGACAAATACTCCCATGTTATAAAAAACACCCGAAAAACTAGTTAATATTGAAACAGGATTCCCACTGTCATGGAAAACCTGTTTTTTTCATTATGTTTCCTCTCAGAACTGGCCCAATGGAGACGAGGTGCTGGAGGAGTGGACCCAAAAGGTCGCTGAGGAGCACAAGAGTCACTGGTACAGCTTCATTTTTTTACTGTTTGTTTACATGCACCTGGGAAAAACTCTGAGAATAAAAGATTCAGAGGCAATGAGATACCTAGTACCAGGCACTACGGTTTACTTTTCAGTCGAATGCAGGCCGCTGAGGCAGAGCTGCTGTACATCAAGGAGGTGGAGAAGCTGGACGGCTTTGGGCAGGAGAGCTTTCCTGCTAAGGTAGATAAATAACATACCACTTCCAGCCTCCTACACAGACACACACACTTTAAGACTTTACTGTGTCCTTATGATATTCACTCTTCTTCCACAGGACAACTACACCAACGATATTTTCATCGGTGTGTCCTTCATAGGGGTGTTTGTCAAACACAGAAATGGCAGATCCATCATGCTCCACAAGTAAGTTGCCACCCTTTATCTTATTTATCTATTTTTGTAGCCTGTGTGAAAGTTGACTCTATCTTAAAAATACGTCAGTATGCAAGAAAATATTCCGAATTTTGTGTGGAAAAATTCAGTCCCTGTGTGCATTTGTTTGTATTTCCATGCTTGTGACAGGTGGAAGGACATTGGCACCATCGCGCACAACAAGTCAGCCATCACAGTGGAGATAACAAGCAGAGACGACACCATCATTTTTCACATGGTGAGTGTTGTGTCTGCGGGTGGTCCCAGTACATGCACACGTGCTTTACACAAGGTTTCTAGTGGGAAGTTAAACAAAAAAAAGGGCAAACACATTCCCAGATATCCTTGTTTAAAGACAAATACAGGTGCAAATTTGGTCTTGATTATCTATAAATACAACTGCTGTGTTCTTTTAAAATATCCGTGTTTTTCTCTGCATGTTTATATCTGCAGGAGGATATGGAAATGGCCAAGTACATCGCTCGCCTTTTCACGGCCAGACACAAATTCTACAAACAGAACAAAATCTGTGCAGAGTGAGTCTCAAGGCCAAAGGAGAGGCCCGCTGAAGGCCATTAAAGCCTTTATATATCCTGAATAATCGATTTATTTAATGTTTAAAATGGAGTTTAGCAACATTCTAAAGGTTCTGTTAAAAAACGTAATACCAAAACAAACTGTATAATCTTGAACTGTAAATACAGAGTTCAATGTTAAGTTTGTGAGTCATCTTCTGTGCTTGTTTCTCTTAAGGCCCACTCACTCACCTGCACCAATCAGGAGGAGACCCACCTGGACCCACCGCCGCTCTCTGGTAACGTCAGAAGCACTATCACTTCCTCAATGGTCTGTCCTGTTGCCTCTATAAATGAGACCAGAGGACAGGGGACAGAGAGGGAAGACAGAAATGGCGGTGGTTAGAGATTTGACCCTGCTCTCCCACTCAGGGCAGCACTTAATTGTGCCATGGAGCCTTGGTTTTAACGTGCGTTGGTGGTGTGGTGGGTGTTGTTGGAAAGTTTGCAAGGGTGTTGCTTGCTCTGATTTCCGGTGCGACAATGAAGGCAGTGATTTGTGCGACTCCCTCCCTACTGGCCAGACAATGGCTTGGCTAAATGTGGCACAATAGCTGTTCAGTCAGTCCACTCGAGTGCTCAGTTGTCTGTCTGGGGAACCACAGGCATTGACGGTTGACAACTTCACGGCACAAGAGTAAATCTGAGTCTGTCACAGTCACCTGCTGTGTTAGAAAAAACTGCAAAGTGACATATTAAGGCTTATTTAGAGGCTTTTATAATATGACGCATGATGATGTGCATAACTTAAAGGAATACTTCGGCCCCCAATATTATATCAATTACTCACGTGAATTTGTGTAAAAAAAAAAGAAGTTTTTCTTGCATGCCCGCATGAGCAAAGAATACAAAAACTGCTAAATTTCTTCATAAATTGAAGTCAAAGGGTGGTCAACAACAGCGAAACTATATCAAAACATCCGTTTACATGCTCTTGCACAAACCATGCACTGTAATTAAAAGTTTCATGTGTCTTGTCGTTCAGCTCAGTTCTTCCCAAATCGACAGCGTTTTCTGACAGGGAACTGAACTAAACATGAAACGTATTTCTGCTCTCTTTAAAGCCGGACTCCATTGACAAAAACAGTCATTTTACCTCGCTGAACACAGGAGTGGCTGGTCTGCCGCTGCCTTTATTGGTTGTTCCTTTGTGTTATTGTGTGACTTTGGTGTTTTAAAGGGATAGTTCACATTCCCCAGAGTCACACAATGCCACAAACAAGCTACAGATCAAGGCAGTGGTAGACCAACAGCTCCTGTGTTTAGTAAGGTAAAATTACCGTTTTTGTAAATGGATTCTGGCAAAAAAGGTTTCACTTTCCTGTCAGTGCCCTGTAGGAAAGGACTGTATGTTTTGAAAGCCTTGATCATATGATTGGTTACATGAGACTTGGATTATACTTCAGGAGTTGTGTCAGAGTTTGCAAACAGATGTCCTGATATAGTTTTGCTGTTGTTAAATGTGGACCCCTATGACTTCAATTCATCAACACATTTCTCCATTTTCAGACTCTTTGTTCACCCTGGAAGCATGCAAAAAAACCCAGTTTTCTGCTCAAATTCAGTCTAATGAAGGGTGAATAATTGGTGTACAAATGCACATTTGTGTGGTTAAGTGTTCCTTTACTGGAGTATAAAAAATAATCGCCTCTTCTTAATTGCATTAAATGTGTTTTTTCATTCAGCCGAGGCCCCAGTCCTGTAACTTCCAGTATGGCGAGCATTATCAGGACACACAGAGCTCTCAAGGTAAATCACAGACACAAACACACAAACACATTCACAGTGAGTTTCACCCCCTCTGGCTCACTGCTCCGACCACAGTGTCATTTAAGGTTTTAGCCTCCCTGATGATAACTAAAGCATTTGAATAGAGCTAATTGTGTCTTTCCCATCAGGCTTGTGACTCACAGCCCATTTGTATTTTAACTATCTCCCAGCCAATTAGAGCCCAACGTTTGGGATGCAGAGCAGTGACCTCATTATGTGCCTCACTCTTTCATTGACTTGTTCACACACTCAGTCAGCCTTATAATCCGTAGTGCTTCACTCATGTCGGCTTTACAGTAAAACAGAGCGAGTGGAAAAACATTTTGGGTGTGCTACTGTGAGTGGGTGTGAGATCACTCTGTAGTGTGACCTCAGGCATCACACTCCATTTGTGTGGACAGAGATTATGTGTGTCTGCTGGTTTGTGGGCATAAGATAGTTTCACACGAGAGAATCCTTTATCTGTTGAGTAAAGAGGAGACACATGCATGCCACTATCTCCTAAATTATGGTGGGAAGAAAATAATCCAAATCTGTCTTTGTTCTAAGAAACTCTCAGAATTTTTCCAAAGGTGGTCAGTACCTTAGTAAAGATGCACCAGTCCGACTTTTTTAATGTTGATACTGGTACTGGGTGTTTGCAGAGCACTGATCTGATACCAGTGTTCAATCACTAAGCTGTATGCCTTATTGTGTGGGAGTAAATGGGATCATTCTCGTATGTGTAACATCAGACTTGACTTAAATATTGCTTTTCTAACATTGTAAAACAAAATGTAGCAAATAAATACGTAGATATAAATTGTGAATTTAATTATTATAATAATACATTTTACACCAGCATTTTGTTTGAAAAATTCCTCAGAATTAACAGCAATTACAATTTAAGGCTAAACCTTGTAAGTGCAACAACAAATTAAAATAAAATTAGGAATGAAACTTCTTGTATAAAACACTACAACTGCCTTATATACAGTAGTAGTATTAGTGTTAAATAGTACCCACACACTTGTACTTTACTTGAGTATTGCTATTTTGTCTTTCTTTATATTTCTATTCCATGACATTTTAGAAGGAAATCTTGTACTTTTAACTCCTGTACATTTATTCAACAGCTATAGTTACTTTTTTTTGTTTTTTTACATAAAAAACATATGATTTGATATGTTATAGGATGCTGTATTATATTAATCATCTACCTAGTAGTAGATGATACCGTACAACGTATCTAAAACAGATAATTTCCTTTTGCGCTGTCATCTTAAGAACTCTTCACTATGTTAACGTTGTGTTTTTGTGGGTTTATCTTGTTCTGTATTCTATCGTACTTGCTTTATTGTATGTAAGCTAAGTATGTAACTCTACCAAATTTTTGAATACTTAAAATATTAGAATGAAATAAATTATGAATTAATTGCAATTTACATAAAAACATGATTATACACCATAAAGTCCAAGAACTTATTTCCATCGTGGTCCTTAGGATGAAGGTTTGTGTTTGGCTGTTGAGTGAGTATAGTGATGCATGTTCTGTAATACATCTACAAGTGCTACTTGGACATGTTGTCAGAAATGAACCCGCAGCCATCTGGTGTTTCTGGTCCTAAATCATCAGACACCGTCACCCGTGTGACCCAGCTGGGCGTGAGCAGTCCCCGATCCACAGCCACTGCGGGGCCTTTTCAGTAGCCTCCAGAATGATTTTGGTGGCAAAGAAAAATACATAAAAATACGTCATACAAAACAATAATCTTCCTTTCCATTCCTTCTTCCTCCCTCTTTTAAATTTCAGACAGCATCTTCCATGACGATCCCTACTACAAGTCGGAGACCAGTCTGGACCGCTGTCCCGCGGACTTTCCCTATCGTAACGGTACCGTGCCCAATGGAAGCATGTACAGCAGCCCCAGCCTGAGCTCCCTCAATCATTCCCAGACTTTCGTCCCACCCTCCCCGATGTCCTCAAACCTCAGCATCCCCGGCAGCGAGCTCATGCGCCCTGACTACATCCCCAGCCACCGCCACAGCGCCATCATCGCTCCGTCCTACAGGCCCACGCCTGAGTACGATGCTGTCATGCGGCAGAAGCGGCGCATGCTTCCTGCTCATCATGACCTCCACAGCCAATCGTTGCGCAGTCTTAACATCAGCAATGCGTGTGCTTACCGCCAGCCTGAGGCTCTGGTGTATAGCCAGCCAGAGATGAGGGAGCGGGGCCCTTATCATGCCCTGGGGCCCAGCCCGGGACCTTATGCACCACAGGTAGAGGTGGATGCTTTGTGATTGGTTTTGTTAAATTTCTTTCTCTTGTCTACGTCTCACACTGTTTTTCTATTTATGTTGCCTTGCAGATCAGCTACAGTAAACCGGTGTCCCATGGCCCTCATCAGGGAGGACCAGCCAGCAGCCAGGGCCCCTGTCACTCACCCTGCGTTAATGGAGGTGGAGGCAGTGGCGGGAGTGGGGGCGTAGGAAGCTCCATCTCTCACACTGTCAGTACACCGGAGCTCGCAAATACCAAACAACAGGGGAACAATGCGGGTAGCTATGCAGCTACAGCCAACATGCTGAGAAACCACATGTCACGCCCGCCTCCACCTTACCCCTCCAGCTCCTTCCGCCCTGCCACCAGCACCCCTGACTTGGCCAGCCACCGTCACCGCTGCATTGGGGGCAGCAGTCCTGAGCTGGTGACCCGCATGGTGCAGCTGTCGGTCAAGACCTTCCAGCCAGACAGCTCAGCTGTGGTGCACCAGTCCCTGCAGGAGGTTAGTGAACCATTAACTGCAGCTGCAAAGCACCGCTCCACTCTGGGCAAGAGACACAGTATGGAGGTGATCAGCAGCATGAGAGGAGGTGGAGGAGGAGGGATGGAGGGCATGGTGATGAAGGGCATGAATGCTCCCCTTCATCGGAGGAATACTCTCAGAGAACACGTGATGCCCCCCCAGCCTCAGCCCATCCCTCAGCCCCAGCCCCAAACCCCTCAGCCGCAACCCCAGCCTCCACCTCAGCCTCCACCTCAGCCTCCACCTCCACCTCAGCAGCCACAGGAGTTGCCCATGCAGATGCCTGTCCAGAAAGCTCCTGAGGCTCCTGTAGGGCCACCTGGACCAGTGGCCTACCAGCATCAAAAGACTCTCTCCAATGCTACCATGCTTATACACAGTAGTGAGAGTGAAGAAGAGGATGAGGAGGAGGAAGAGGAGGAGGAGGAGGAGAGGCCGGAGCTGGATGTTCAAATCCCAGGACTCAATGAGGACATCAGCATCAGCGCTCAGCTCCAGGCTGCTCTGGCCAAGCTGCCCAACAAACCCCCTCCAGAGTACCCTGGTCCCCCAAGACCTCCTAGCAGTGCTCAGATCCGCACCCACAATCAAAACCACACTCACCACCACAATCATAATCAAGGACCTCAGAGCAACCAGGGACCAATGGACCCAAACCAAACCCAGGGCCGAGCACACAAATGTGGGCAGAGCCCAAGTAGTGCTGGGCCTGGAGGTGGTGGTGGTGGTAGTGGTGGGGGTGCAGGTGGTGGTGGGACACTGACGCGGGGAGACCAGGGTGGGGTGAATGGGGCAGTTTTAGGTCCATCCATTTCAGAACCGGACCTGACCAGTGTGAAGGAGAGGGTGAGGAAGGAGCCGGTCAAAGAGAGGCCGGTGTCGGAGATGTTCTCCTTAGAAGACAGCATAGTGGAGAGGGAAATCGCTCAGAGGGTAAGTCAGTCATTCAGTAATAACAATAATAATAATTATAAATTATTTAAGGGCAACTTTCAAAGCACTCGAGGACACCCTACAAGACACAGTTAAAAACAGACAGCAGTGGATCCATAGATCATAAAGTCAACAATCATTCAACAGTAATAAGATAATATAATATCATGAGAAAATCCATCATAAAAAAACTAGGTACAAAATTATGATAATGAAATCAACATCAAATCAAATTCAGATTGTGTGTGTCATCAAATCAATATGCCAGCTTAAAAAGGTGTGTTTTCAAATCGGTTTTCATGGTGTAAAGGGTGTCAAAGTTTCAAATGTCTTGTGAGAGAGAGTTCAGAGGTGGGGGAATAGCGGCCGATGGCTCTCGAGCCCGTGGTGGTCAGTCAAACAGATGGTGAAGTGAGATGAATTGCAAAAGTGGATCTAAGAATACAGGAGGGTATGTAGATATGAAGGAGATCTGACAGATATAGACAGGAGCTTGATTATGAAGGGCCTTGAAGGTGAGAAGCAGATCTTGAAATGGACAGGATGTTTCATCAGAAAGCCAGTGAAGTTGCTGAGTTCTTGTAACGATACAGGAAGCTGAATTCTTGGAGTTTATGAAGACGCTTGAGAGGGAGCCCAAAGAGGAGAGAATTGCAATAATCCATGTATGGATGTAAACAAAGATTGAATGTGAACGGCAGCGCTATTTGGTGTAAGCGACGAGTGAAGACGATTAATATTGCATAGATAAAAGTATGCAGACAAAGTAACAGTACTGTTGTGTGTAAGTCAATGTTTAACTATGAAAATGTGTGGGTACCCTGTATAACCAAAACCGGACAATTATTTGTGCTTTTCAGATGTGAATATCTGCTGCTTTTCTCTGCATTATATGATTTTAGATTGTATACTTTTGCAATCTACATTGAACGTCTTGGGTTTGGACTAAATTTGAAGACGTCTACTTTGGCTCAGAGAAATTGGTGGGAAATTAAATCAACAGGTTTATTGATATAATCCACGAAAATGTAACAGTGTGTAACCAAGAACTGTAGTAACCAGTAACAAACTGAGTAACAAAATGGTATGACAAATTTACTTCAATGCAGCACATCATACAGTACTGGACAAACACACCCCTCCAAACTGGTACAGTTTTAAATATTTCAGTCTGTTGTTTGCTAGCTAGTTTCATAGCTGCTGATTAGCAGTAATCCGGGGTTCAGCACCTGAGAGGGTAGCGCAAGGCTCTGAGTCCCCCCAGGCAGCTAAAACCCTCATAAATCCCTCAGATTATTCTTTGGGTTGGGTGTTCTCGTGTGGGTCGGCTCT
The DNA here is from genome assembly GCF_026936395.1 of Plectropomus leopardus. NCBI lineage: Eukaryota > Metazoa > Chordata > Actinopteri > Perciformes > Serranidae > Plectropomus > Plectropomus leopardus. The sequence continues at coordinate 12,551,832 of NC_142191.1, read as the reverse complement.
CTGTTAAGGCACAAACATTTGACACAGCACCAGGTATAAGTTAAATCATATAATCACCTCACTTAGTTGCCATAAACCTCTTGTTTTAAAGTGTGAGCTGTTTAAGTTGCCTGTTTGTTGTATGAGTCAATGAAATTACTAAATATTTCACTAAAAGTCCAAAGCTGTTATCACTCATTTATACCCTCTGGTTTATCTCATACCTAGAGGACACCCCTTGTGACCCCCAAGCTGTTGTTTTGACTGTCCCACAGGGGAATAAGGAGGTGGGGCTGTCCTGGAGGTTTAATAGCATCAGAGATTAGGAGAGGTAATCCCTGGAGGAAGGAGGGACCGTGCAATGTGGGTCAGAGTTTGGCTGGCTTGGTAGAGAGGAAAAAACACAGGGTGACAGAGGAAGTGTGTGTTCTGTGCAGAAAAGGAGGCTAAAGAGGTAGGTGGGAATAAACAAAGAACTGACAGAATGTAAAATATGTGAAGGAGGACAAAACAAGGATGCAAGCATCGACAGAATCTGAGGCTGAAGTGAGATGGATAAGAAGCTGCACTCTTAATAGGCTTTACATTCAGGGCTTGTTAGTTCACACCTTTGGACGGAATACAAGTGGATTGGTACAGCCAGGTTTGCCCCACAAACAGGATACACAGATGCATGCACGTCAGATTCTCCCCACCCACTCCGACACACTCACATGTGCGCGCTCGCCGATTTGAGGCCGCGGCAGGTCAGTCAGTCTTGCAATGCTGCCGGTACCTGTAACCATGACACCAGGATTTTCCTCTCTCTTGAAGACGCTGGAGAGACAGAAGATGTCTGTAGACTCTGTGAAGAGGCCGCTGATGATGGCCGCCCTCAACGGACTCTATGTGGCCCGCATGCCTGTCCCCGAGAGTCCTGCGGAAGACGGTGCCAAGGCTGCTACAGACGAACGGGTAAGATGTTTGCTCTCACTAAGTATATGAATAGTTTTTAAGATATCATGCCTTTAACTGTGCACCAGGAACTATCTTTGAAAGATCTAGCAAATGTCCTTTTTTGTTTTTCAGTTGGACAGCATGTGTGTGTGATTGGTGGATAACTTAAAAACATGATGGTGTCATGGTTGAAATAATGTCATTTTTTGTTGCTGATATATTACAGTGGATTTTTCTTTGGTCAAACTTTCTGGGATGAATTGTAAATGTGAAAACTCACACATAACTAGGGTTGCAAATGCATGATGTGTACATAGTATGATAACCATTTCTAAATATATAACTGTTTAACGATGTACGGAATTACACAGAATTTAAATAATAAGGACGGGAAACAGGAGGTTTTCCTCCAATGCCTGTTATAATTGAAACTTGAAAAACATTTTTCAATTAGAGTATGTTCTGAAAAGTTCCTTAAAAAGTTTAAAATAAAGGTAAGATTTTCAGTCTGGTAACATTTTTTTAACTACCGTAGAAAAGCAAATACACACAATATGATAATCGTTATTTTTCATGCCATGGTATACTGTGAAACCGGTATACTGCGGCAAGCCTGCACACCACAATAAACTGCTGCTTTTCTGGATTAAGAGTCTTTTCATTCAATTATAGAATTCGAAAAACCTCCACACCCAAATTAAACTTTTTTTTTTGTTTGATGGATATGGAAGATTAATGTCGGACCTTTTAACTTCCAGCTCCCTCACCTGTTGGCAGTGATAAAGGAAGTTCTGCTGAAGATTGTTGCTGCAAAACCCAGACAGTCTCTATTAATCACACTGTTTAATGCATTCCATTTCCCAAATACTGTCTGTTGGCTCCCTTTTTGAGTGTGGAGGTGTGAAACCCAGCCTTTGTCCCGACTGTTGCTAAGCTAACGGGGGCAAGCCCTAAGTGGGCTGTGGAACGCGTGGCATGGTGGTGCTTATCGCCTCTAGGCCCGTTGGTATGTTAAGAATGTGACCCAAGAGAGAGCGAGCGAGCCACACAGACAGAGTGATAGAAAGAGAGAGATGCTGCCCTCTCAAACATGACTGGCCTGATAAACATGAACCCCATTAGGATGAATAACACCACTGGGTATTTTGCTCTTTTGCAGCTGTGTTGATGCATTAAAAATGCTTTGAGTTCTTTGATTTTCAGTTATGAGTGGTGACGAGAATTGTGGACGTATATTGTAATGAGATTTCTGGATTCTTCTGGTGTGAATAGTCTCTTTGGTATTTGGAATGTAAACGAATAAAAGGCCCTCTGGGACTGAAAGAGAAACCTCTGAATGACTAACACCCCCTCCTCTCGCTTTCTCTTTTTCTCTCTGTCGCTCCAGTGTAAGACCTTGGAGCTGAAGCTGGAAGAGAAGCGGGTCTTCACTGAGTACGAGCAGGTGCCCAAAAAGAGGGCAGACTGTGTTCTCACCACAGCAACTCTGCCCGAAAACACAGAGCGCAACCGTTTCCGTGACGTTGTTCCATATGAAGAGAATCGAGTCGAGCTTGTGCCAAACAAGGAGAACAACACGGGCTACATCAATGCCTCGCATATCAAGGTGCGCTTGAGGGATCAAGGGTAAAAGTGTAAAAAGGAATTTTAGGGCTGATTATAGCACCTCCCTTTCTGTAATCCAGACCTTTATTGAATTTATGCTTTCACTGCGATCCCCTTTACACTTTGCATTGAAATGCGTATTAGGTGAGCGGATTGCAACCGGATAGTGCTTGACTTGAAAATGTACCAAAATTGCATTGAGGACAGGTTGTGATACGGTTGGCCAAGCTACTTTCAGAGGTGGTCAGAGAAGCATTAAAACCACATGAACACAAGTGTACAGAAGGATATACTCCAAAGGACAGATTCAAGACAAGACTGAGTGGCTGCTTCAGTTTGGTCTGATGAAAGTATACAAGGGAAAGTTGGAAGACCATTTCACAACAGTGCCATTTAAGCAGCGAAGACTAAAAAAAAAATGCTGGAGAACAGCTACGATCGTTGAAGTTAGGCACCTTTCCCACTGGACAAAACCCCCACAAATACCTGCTAAAATCTGGCTTTTGTGGTTAATGAGAGAGCTTAGATTGGCAGTCACTCCCTGGATAAATTACTCTGCAGTAGTCATTGGTTTGAAGGGAGGGTTACACGTGCACATAAAAAAAAAGGGGGAAATAGAAATACACTTTTTGTTAGATAACATACAACATTGGATGTTTTCTATGTCAACATGACAGCCTGGATTTTTAAGACTGAGACTGAATAATCTTTTAGTTTTCAGTTTGAACCAGCATAGAGAAAAATCATTATACTGTCTGGTTATTAAACAGTCAAATTAAGTTAAAGAATATTTCACAAAGTGTTTTACAAGTTTCAAGTTTATGTGTTTGGCTCAGCTTCACCACAGTTAGTCTCAAAGTGCTTTGCAACACCCACATCATGCACCACAAATTAAAACGCAGAGCATAAACTCGACACATTCAGCTCTCTGCTCGTCTTTGTTGTGGTCATTCCTAAGCAGCGAACGGCTCGCAGAAACGGATGAAAGGCAGCTGCTGAAGGCTGTTTAGACCTTTAAGCTCACAGAGCTCGTGGAATTCCCAAAGAATGCAGTCCAAACTCCAAACCCTCTTAAGTCAACCTGAGCTGCTCTCACTAGCCCCTCTATTCATGCTTAGTTGCAAACAGTGTGTGCGCACAAGCTTGTGTGTATGCATGAGTTTGCATTTCACCAAAGCGGCACTGAATCGCGGCCTATCACGGTGTAACCCTCTTACTCCCCTCCGTCATTTAAGGTAGCTGCCACAGAACAAAAGACCTTGTTTATTCCCATCCATCTCTTAATACAGTGTTTACAGTCACGAGGTGGCCTGAGGAATTAGCTGGGACATGCTCATTATGTAATGGCACTCTGTGGTTGGAGTGTAAGGAAGATGGGAAGCTTTTCAGGGCTGTGTGCAGCCTTGTGATTATTAATGAGGGAAAGCAAAAGAAGGAACAGGGGATGATAGTTTTATAAATGAGATAAAAGACCTAAACTGTGGCCAAATTTCATGTAAATACTGCTCTCCAGTGGTGGATGAGATTATTGTCAATGTTTGTAAGTAAGAGGTTTAAGGGATAGTTGGGATTTTTTTGATATAGGATCGTCTGAAGCACTCATCTATAGACATTGAATTACAAACAGTAGATTTCAGTCAGCACGTCCCCAGTTTGGAGAAGCAAGTTGGAGTCATGGAAGACATCGAAGCTAAAAAAATCTACTACTGTCGAGGGGTAGCAACAAATCAAATTTTAGCCACTTAAAAAAAATCCCATTTATAATATTTTCGCTGCTTTACCCTAATGTCAGACAATGATTTCCATATAGAAAATAAATCAGTTATATTTCTTTTCTTCAGAGCCAGACTGCAGTGAGAACAACTGTGGTTTAACATTGCTTAACACAGGAGCTGCTGGTTTACTGCTGCCTCGATTGGAAGTTTGTTTGTGTTTTTGGGTGACTTTGGCATTTATAAGGGTTAGTTCAAATTCCCCAAAGTTGCACAATAACACTAACTAACTGATAGTAGCAGTGGTAGACCAGCATTTCCCATTTCCAGCATGCAAAAAACACAGTTTTTGTCAGTGGAGTCCGGTGGCTTTGAAGAGAACCCAGATGGGCAACTGAAGCCGTTAACAGCTTTCCTGCCAAAACAGGCTGTCAGACAAAAAGGTAAAATGTTGAAAATACTCTCAACGTAGCATGTGTATGTTTTTTTAGGTGGCTGAAATAGGTGTTGTTGTCTATCCACAGCAGTACATCACTTAGCTTCTGTGTCGGACTCCAGCCTTCTTCTCCAAACTGCCTGACATCGGCTGTAGTTAACACACTGACTATGAATAAGAACCTCATACAACCTCACTTCAAATAATCCAAACCATCCCTTTAACATTAAGTATCTTTTAAATTGTGAGTTGTTTTTTGTAAGCAAAATACAATTTTTTAACCCATATGTCGGAGCATTACAGTGTGCACTGCAGTCACTGTAATCTCAATGTGCGCTAATTGATAATATGTGTGTGTTTTCCCAGGTGATGATCAGAGGGGAGGAGTGGCACTACATTGCCACCCAGGGCCCGCTAGCCAACACCTGTGCCGACTTCTGGCAGATGGTCTGGGAGCAAGGGGTCAACGTCATCGCCATGGTTACTGCCGAGGAGGTACTCACACACACATATGCGCCCACATGGCACACGCAGATGTGGATATTTTTCAGCGGCCGACAGCTGGCGTCTGTCTGCGTGTATGAGAAATAGGATGACAGTGAGTTTGTGTGTGTGTGTGTGTGTGTGTGTGTGTGTGTGTGTGTGTGTGTGTGTGTGTGTGTGTGTGTGTGTGTTATTGTGTCTTTGTGTTTATGTCTAAGTATCCTCATCCTCCAATCTTCACCCTCTGTTCCATCCAGGAGGGTGGCAGGTCCAAGAGTCACCGCTACTGGCCCAAACTGGGCTCCAAGCACAACTCGGCCACTCACGGCAAGTTCAAGGTGACCACCAAATTCCGCACCGACTCAGGCTGCTACGCCACCACGGGGTTGAAGGTCAAACACCTGCTGTCTGGCCAGGAGAGGACGGTGTGGCACCTGCAGTACACTGACTGGCCTGAGCAGGGCTGTCCTGAATATGTCCAGGGATTCCTCTGTGAGTGTCACACATAAACAGGAAGTGATGTATCAGTCGCTGTCATAATTTACTTTCTAATTGAAGGAATAGCTGGACATTTTGTGAAATATGCTCACTCACTTTCGTGCAGAGTGTTAGACAAGATATCAAACTTGTGTCTGTACAATATAAATATAAACTCAAAGCCAGCAGGCAGTTAGTCTAGCGGAGCATGAAGACTGGGAGCAGGGGGTAAATTTAGCCTGACTCTTCTACCAGAACCGCTCAGGTAACAACTTAACATGTTAACAGGGCCTCAACCCTCACTAGGGGTCACCAAAGCTTCACAGAGTGGCTCTTGGCCCTCTTGATTTTAAGGGGTGTGAGAAAAATATACAGTAGGCCTATATCTCACAGTGTTCCCACAGTCATGGAAAACCTGGAAAAGTCATAGAATTTCCCAGTCTTATTTTCCAGGCCTGGAAAAGTCATGGAATTAATAAAAATCATTCCAAGTTTGGAAAAGTCATTGAATGTTGTTGTGTATAATGATATTGTTACAGTATTATAGGGATAGGAATCACCACAGACCCCACGATACGATACAATCACAATAAATAAGTCATGATACAATATTATTGCAATTTTAAACTTGTGGCAATGTGCTCAGTTTTGTGACAACATATGATGATGTGAAATATATTGCCGTTCATTACTTTTTTTTAGCTGCAAATGAACTTTTTTTAAGATAGAGGTTTCGACTTCAGTCATTTTATTGCAGTAAAATGTATCCAGTGGACTAAAAAGCAATTGATTTTATTATTCTATAAGGCTAACAAAGGTATAATTTGTATATGTAATATTAATATTTTAGATTTAAAAATTGATACTTGCCATTTATGTCGTGAATAGTTCCACGCTAAAATATCTCTGCTGTATCAACTTTTCCTCCACTTGTAACATAACCTTCATCATAATCATCAAGACAGTAGAAACTTTTTTCTGTGACTGTCAATTATGCTCTAATATGCAACAATGATTTGTTGACTATCACATATGTTTCCTTATTTTCTCCCTGTGTTCAGGCTCCTCCTTCATGCATGACAGGCAGCAGATGAAATCACATTTGAGTGGAGTTTAAACTGATAAGTTTGAAAAACAGCAGGCAAATGCTGCAAGACATTTATTTTTTATTATTATGAGTCCATAAATCACAGAAAAGTTTGGAAATCTGGTCCATGAAAATAAGTGGGCGTATGTCATTAATTTCTGTGAGGAAAACTAAACAGTATAGTTTAGATTATTATTCAAGACATCAATTTAAAAACGAAGTCACAGGATAAGCACATGGTGAAAAGAAATAATACAAGTGAGCAGCAAAATCAGTTATCCACGCTCATAAATTCTCTCTTCAGCCTTTGTCTGACCTTTGTCTCCTTCTTTTTCCCTGCAGCCTACCTGGAGGAGATCCAGTCTGTGAGGAGACACACCAACTCCATGCTGGACACGTCAAAGAGCCTCAATCCGCCTGTGGTGGTTCACTGTAGTGCAGGCGTGGGTCGCACCGGAGTGGTCATCCTCACCGAGCTCATGATCAGCTGCCTGGAGCACAATGAGGTTGGTGGACTCCAAATTCAAAAATCTGTCCGGGGTTTTAATTATGTTTTTGTTCTTTTTAGGATTACAACTTTTCTTTGACAGTTTGTATGGGAAAAACTTTGTAGGAAAAATGTACACGAAGGTCTTTTATTTTTGAATAGATGTTGCTCATGATTTGACTCATAAGAGGATGCAGACCAAACAATGAATAATAACAATAAATACACTTTCTTATGCAAACCTGGGGCCTCATTACAGAAACTTCCTAAATCTGAAATCCTATCTTATTTCAGTTCAGGATGACACGTATGATTTTTGTTTTTACAGAAATATGTTTCCTAACTGCGTTTAGGAAAGAATCCTTTCTTATCTTAGGATAAGCTTTTAGCTGTTACAGAACCGTCTTAACTTAGTCAGGAATCTTAAGTTAGGATGGTCCTAAATCTAGGATAACTGCCAGAAATGGCAGCAGCATTGTTGTTTGGTGTGTAGGGCAATGATAATAAAGATGGAGAACAACATGAGCACCGAAAAATACACTTATCATTAAAAGGCCACTCAAACTGTATGATGATGCTTAAAATGTGCTGGACCATGTATTAATGGGTATGTATACATGTTAAAAATTAAAAGATGTCTGAGATAGGATGAAACACGGCCACGAGTTTAGAAATTTCTTCTGTAATACGAAAACAGTTTGTTTACTGTCTTTTAAGCTTAAGATAGGACAAGCAGTTAGGATATATTTCTGTAATGAGGCCCTCAGAAAATCCAGGTAAGATACACTTATTATTTCACTCAGTGAATCAGATATGTAGCAGGAGAGGAGGCAGGTTCAGGACTTACAATGTAACTGCGTCTTTTTCTAACCAACACACACAGAGCCTTTTTACTGCACAGAGTAATATAGCCCAACAGAATCAGTTTTACAGTTTACATGCCTAAAGGATTGTCTCTTACTTTATGCATTTTCTTTGTTTCGTTCTTGTACTTTCAATTCCATGTTTTTTTTTTCCTTTCCCATCAGCCTGTGGAGGTTCCCACCATGTTGTCAGGCTTGAGGCAGCAGAGGATGCTGATGGTGCAGACCATTTCCCAGTATAAGTTTGTCTACCAGGTCCTAATCAAGTTCCTCAAGAACTCCCGTCTTATCTGATCTGGGGATCCTGACCTTTGACCTAATACAACGTAGCAGAATGGCACCAGATAACGACGACGGTACTTAAAATTAGCACGAGGACTGTGCATCAGATACAGTGTGACTGATAGCTGGTTGGAAGCAGGAACAGAGATTTGTTTTCTATGTGGCAGTTTATGGTGGATTTTCAAACAAACTCACCTCAAGGGAGAGAAGGTTTTGTGTAGGCCTGTATAGAAACTGACAAACAATTCTCCCAATCAGTGTATGTAGTTCATTTTTCCCGATTTTAATTCTTGGACCTTCTGTTTGGAGAATGCTTATCGAGTGTTTTCCCTCTGCAGGTTTCTGCCTACGTGTCCTTTGTGGTCACGAGAACAAATATCTTGAGAAATCTCACTTTTAGTTTGGAAAGATTGCCTGCGGCATTTCTCATTCATTATCTAGCCATGATTAGAAATGGCACTATGCTGCATGAACAGTAGGTGGCAGCAGTATTATTACTATTTTCTTTACTCTGAAAGAGTTTGCCAAACAAAAGTATTCTTTAAATCACTGTGCTAAAATATTCCTTTTATTTTTAACAGAGTATTGATTAATACAGCAAATATTTACTTCAACATTGTAACAATGTTTTTTTTTATTTATTTCTATCAAGATTGTTTGAGCATTGACAAGCGTGTTGATCTTTTTATTTTTCATCTTTGAACTCGTCTTAATTTTTTTACTATATTTTTCCAAAAGCCTTCCTTTGTCAATGCCAAAAGGATCACTCCCATTTTCCTTGATGCATCTCCTTTAAGATCCTCCTCCACATGCAAACACACACGCACACACACAAAGTACATTTTTATAGTTACTTTTTTTTAAAATTAGCAGTAGACAGACTGCTTCTTTTCACAGTTTCGGTTCCTTCAAACTGATTCATGTAAATGGATCAGACCCAAGAGTTTTAATAGTTTTTGCAACATGTGGTGTAAGTTTCTCCGTGACACTTCATTATAGTACACACACGTTTGACAGCTGGTGCTGCCCGCCCCACAAAACTCTCCAATGCATTTCCAGCCATCGTGTATAACTTTACATTAATAACGATAAAATATTAATTTGAATGAATGAGACTGACCTACAATCTGATGTTCTTTGAGTGAATTAGACATCCTAGTTACCTCTGCAGACCTAAGCTGCATTCATGTAGTGTTAGAATAATCTGAAAAATGTGTTTCCGATCATAAATCATAGCTGTTTAAAGGCTCTGAGCAATAACATCTAACTCATCTTCATTGTGGCGTCTGTGTCGTTTCGACATCACAACTTAAAGCTCATGGACACACTGAAGTCGAAAGAACAACTGTTTGAGGAGCATGTGCATGTGTTGTTGGCTGACGGAAGTCGTTTCCTGAATCAAGGACTTACGAACACATACCGAAGACCAAAAAAAGTCGCTCTAAGAGATTAATTTCTTCTTTTTTGCTCATCACTATCTTCAACCACAGCTCCTTGCGATCAAATTTGTCTTATAACATTTCCTACTTAAAAGCATTTCAAAAGTAAAAAAAAAAATGTTAAAATTTAAAATCCAATGAATTGGATTTAATTTTTAAAATGTAATTCCACAGTTTTCAATCCATTGTGTCCGTATACAGCAAATACACTGTGTCATTGTGCCTTAGTAATCAGTATTTAATAGTTTGTTTTGTCATTAAGAACAACTTTTTCAAAACATTTACCTAACTCTCAGGTAAAATTTGACAGTAGGAGAATACTGATGTCTTGGTTTATTTTTGAGGGATAATAATATAACAGTAACCTGGCTGACTTTGCCAAAAAAACAAAAAAGGCAGCCGTTAGAACTAATCTGATCCAAACTCACGTGATTCGAAGTCGCCATGTTCCTGGATCCTGTTTATAAAATTACACTCTGAAGAATTTTCTTTTATATGTTAACGTTAAATATACTTTTTATTTTTCGTGATGCAAAGCCAGCCGTGTCCAAAGTAACTTTGTACATAATGGGCATGTGAGAAAAGATTTCTACAATTGTTTTATATAGTTCCTTTTTTTGACTTGGTACCCTAAAAATACCGCAAATTAATAAACTATGCATGCGTTTTTATATTTCAATGTATATATTCTCAAATAAGTATAAGCTTTATGCTCTCTCGACATATAAGTGTTTTGTTGCACTTCTGTTGTCTCTGTGACAGTATTTCCGTACACGGCATTCCACTGTTTGTTTATATTTAATTTTCCCCTAATTTTTTTTTCCTTTTGGCAAAACTCCCAAATACCTTTCAAAGTATGTGTACATATGTTTTGTATATGCGTTTTCAGTGCATCAAGCCTTTTGTTTTTCTCTCCCCAGACATGTATGAAGCTGTCGTACTTGCTTATTATGCAATAAAGCCTTATTTTCTTTAAGACTGTGACCACAAATTCATTTATTTTTTAATTGTTTTAATCATTTCCTTCAGCTGTTAACAATGTGTGTGTGTGTGTGTGTGTGTGTGTGTTGGAGAGGGTTTCTCTCGCAAACAAGGTGCTAAATGCAAACACAGTACTCTGTAGCAGCCCTCTACTGTGACTCGGACACATTCTGCAGCTTTAATAGGGCCCTTGTGGTGAAGCAGCTGTCCTGATTGGCTGACAGGGATTTAGCTGCATTGACGCCCCTACACACAAATGTAAACAACTGCACTCTGAGGGATGAAAGGTCCAGCTGACGCGTCAGTCGCAAGCCAAAACAAAACAGGAAATCATTAACAGTTAAGAATGTAATTCTTTAAGACCTAATGGTCACAATGGGTAAAAAGAACTGGTCACATTTTCAGATTTTATAACTAAACTTTAAATTCATGCTTGGTACAAAAGTATCCAACATTCAACAAACTTGATGATTTCTTGCAAACATAACACTCAGAAGTTCATTATCCAGAAATTAAAAAATAATTAGATTGCATAAAACAACCCTACCGTGTACCTTGTATAAAAACATGAACGCTCTCTATTTTTGCCTCTCTTAACAAAAAGAGTAGAAAGTGCCTTCAGTTTTGTAAAGCTCCCAGCCACAGAAGTATATGCAGTCTCTACGGATCCACCGTGTTACTCGTGTTACTTCTTAACTTTCTCCTCAATTCTGTGTCATCTCTTTGCGCAGCTCTGTCATGTAGAAGTGATCCTTCCCATGAGCCACCTCCATTATGGCCATTGCCTGCGTACACAAAAAACAATATAATTTGAAAATATTTGCAGAATGTACGTGATTTCTACATCAGGGTATATCAAACCTTTTTTGAAAACAACTGAAATGTGTGTGAAGAACTGAAAACTGCCATATAATGCTTGGTCAAATTTGTGATCATTTCCTATTGCTTGATTACACAGTTTCCTATTCAAATTTCTGACTAAATTCAATTGAGTCAAAGCAATCGATTAAAAAAAACAAAAACATACATTACATGTAGTGCTATTTATCAGTCTAGATTGTGTTAGTGTGAGAGGCCAAGTGTTGGAGATATCGTCCATAGAGATGTCTGCCTTCTCTCCAATTTGAGAAAAAGACTTCTGTTGTTAAATTAAAATGCATTTTGTCCCCCCAAAGTTTTTGGTATCGGTACTAAATGTAAGAGAAATATTTCATGATACCCAGTCCTAATGTTTTTTGCACATGATTGTAACAGTATGTACGTTTGTTTATTAAATGTGCTGTGAAGTTTTATTGTATTTGAGTATGAAAGTCTGTAAAAAGTCTGCAGGTCATTTTACCTTCTTGAGAGCGCTGATGCCCACTGACTTCCTATCTAGTCCCATGTACAGTCTGCCCAACTTCAGGTACATGGAGGACACATTCAAAGAGTATGGTGGATACAGTTTGCTGCATTGGAACAAGAAAACATGCTGGTTACACTTCAGCAGGTAAATATGCAAGGTTATATATTGCATTATTATCACAAGAAGACCCCTAATAGCTTTCTAAAATCCTGTCTTCTTCCTAAACTGTTCACTGTAAGGAAAGTAATTGTTGAAACATAAAATATCCTGACATTTTATACACAGTATGTGCAAACTCATAACACAACGTAACTTTACGATTCCCAAAGTGCAATAAGCAGTGGTTACTTTCATGTGGTGGCAGTGAAGGGATGCTGTAACATTTTCAGGGTTCACTGTTTGTCATTACATGTAATGTTTGAGGATCTTCTCTCCGTATCTGATTGCTCCGTCTGGATCTTCCATGTAGAGACAAACCCCCATGGCCTGGTACATCATGTGGAGCATGTAAACATTGGCGTCATCAAAGATGGCTCCCATCTCCTCCAAGCTCTGTTCACACATCTCCAGCAGCTCACTAGGGGGTGCCACAGAGTCAAGGACTGCGTCAACACAAGATGAGTTTCGTCTTAAGCTTCAAATGGCTCCTGATTGTTTTAACAGATGTTTTAGGGTCTTGAAAGCTACTTTGCTGAAGATTTATGAATGAGAAAGCACTGAACGTACCTGCAGTATTTGTAAATTAAATTAATATTGGAGATAATTTCTACAACACAATACAGTTATTGACATTATTTGGTGACAGTAAAGGATATTTCTTATTTGTTTAAGGGCCCGGAACTCCTTGATGGTTTTCCTGGCGTAGCGCACCATGTTGCTGATCACGTGCGGCTCAATGGGATCACTCTGCTTACGAACTTTCAACTTTGCCTTGTCCTGGAAGTGAAGAAAGGAAACCGAGCACGACAGTCAGCTGCTTTTTTTTTACAACTTGAAAAACAATGTAAGTTGTTTGATTTTATGATTTGCTCTTTTTTCACATAGCACTTGTTGCGGTGTCTCACCTTTGATTTGGTTTTACATTCCTGGCAATCACAGGTGAAGTAGTAAGAATCTCTCAGCAAGCTGTTGCGGTCATCTGTTGGATAGAGGAGGTCTATGTAGCTGATGAGCACCTAAAGGTAGAAATAAAACACAGCACGTGATAATCCTAAATTATGCACACTTTCCTTCCTTAACATCTCTCCTCTTGTGTGAATGTTTTGATTTGTTGCCAGATAACTCAACTACAAGTTAGAGGCTTGAAATTGAACCCAGACTCTTTCTCTACACTTAACTTGATGTCGCACTCTGCTCATGCCAAAGTCTTTCAGTCACACAATCTCACCGTCATAATATCAAGTCTCCTTTTACATTTTTAAGACACTGTCTCATCCCTTTTATTTAATCCAACTGCCTGTTTTAAGACAGAGAACAAAACTACATCCTATCAAGTTTGTTTCAAGATTTAGAGGAAACATTTGACACAGTTTAGACATCTGTCAAAAGTTGCTTCTACATTACCTTTTGTTGGATTAAACAAGCAACAAGCAACATATATTGGTTAATTACTGCACTTAAAAGGTCCTGGTAGACCTTTGGTAGCTGTTTTCTCCTCTTTCTAGTCTCTATGCTTAGCCAAGTCAATAATTTCTAGTTCGTAGCTGCATATTTAATCGACAGGAGAATATCATCCAACTCTGCAAAAAAGTGAACAAGTTTAACCAAAATGTTTAACTATTCATTTAAACTTTCGGTGGCAGAAAACAATCAAAATACAACAATATCTCTCTTAGACATTATTCAAAGTTGATAAATTCATATAAGTGGAAGATGAAAAGGAAGTAAATATAAGATATTTACTACTCTTTATCAGATTAAAAGTAGTTTTGTGAATCTTCTTCGTTTGGCTAATCTACCAAAATCAGCTGAATCAGTCTCACACACTCTTGTAATAACAACACAGGTTAAAAAAAAAAAAAGTCTGAGCCCAACCCCCTCTAATGGCAGCTGTTCCATTTCCTCACTTCATCTCCAGGCTTCATGTTCTGCACTGCCCGAACCTCAGCAGACGTCCCGTTATATGTGACTATGACGCTGGGAAGACAGCTGTGGTTTATCAGTGCAATGCTGAGGAGAGAGAGACAAGAAAGAAAAGAAACAAATAAGAGCAGAAGCAGAGAGAAAGATGTCAACTTATTATTATTATTATTATTATTATTATTATTATTATCGACACAACAGTGACCTAACTTTATTTTAAGTGGCATTACCACTATGCTGCAGCTGCACTTACAAGGAGGTCATGAGTGTCCCTGACATATGTTAGCGGCCTTGCTGTTATTTGGGTGGCAGGCTGAAAATAGTTTAAAAAGACGCTCACAGAGCAAATTCATATTCCCACAGCCAGTTCTAAAACTTTACAGCCTCACCAACAACAGGGAGCCAGTTTTACCACCAAATGACCACCTGCAGAAGAAAAGTCGTCTTGCCGGGAATTGACAACCGGGCCTCTTTGGATATCTGTTACAGGCTGCTCTGAATACTGACCTTTAAAACATGAACAAAGAAATGCTGCTATTGGCATTCAGCATTTATGGCTGTCCTCCAGTATGTTTATTTCAAGAGCAACGACTGGATACCAAATCCAGCGACCATGTCCCAAAATAAAATGAAGGAGCTGACACATATCCAAAGAAGCCACTGCGAGAGAAAAAACTAACACACTGAGAAACAGTGAAGAAGCTATGTAACGATGGGGCGAATGCACTGTGTAATATTCTGTTGGTTAACATTTATATGAATGCATGTGAGTTTTCGCTCTTACTCTGGATAGACTGCAGTACCCATTTGGGACAGTTCGTCATCCTCTATAGTGAAACCATTACAGGCAACCTGTTGGAAAAAAAAACAATTCATATACATATTACCTATCTTTTGCCTGTTTTACATCATTTTTTTCATAATTTGCTGGGCTGTCTAGTTGAAAAGTCAGTTAAAAAAAAGGCAGAATTTAAAACACATTCTCTGTCCAGAGCCCCTCCCACCCAGTAACCAGGGTAATATACACTGGTTTCATAAAGTATCCATCTTTCCCATACACTGAATTATTTAATGTTAATTCACTACAGAGTTGCCCGCAGCTCATTCACTCAGCCCCTCCTTGCCGCTCGCTATGTTTTTCAGACCGCAAATGAGAAAAAAAATGAGCTAACTAGCCGCCCTGCAGTTTTTCCAACTCGCTCGCAATGACATTTGCATGGAACATCACATGCGATCATAGAGTGCATTTAGTAATTTTATACCTGTCACTATTGTTATATGACGTGCTATTGTTACCACTATTGCCGTTGCATCTCTGCCCTTCTCTCTTTCACTTTCCTTTTTGTCATTTTTGTAATTTAATTATTATTTACAACATCTATTGCACGTCTGTCCGTCCTGGAAGAGGGATCGCTCCTCAGTTGCTCTTCTTGAGGTTTCTACCATTTTTTCCTCCCGTAACAGGGTTTTTTTGGGGGAGTTTTTCCTAAGACGATGTGAGGGTCTAAGGACAGAGGGATGCCGTATGCTATAAAGCCCTCTGAGGCAAACTGTGTTTTGTGACCATGGGCTTTATAAATAAAACTGACTTAACTTGACTTGGGTCCCCCAATGCCAGGGGTCCCTTTGGGCTAATGACCAGCATGAGCACTGGGTCTAACTTGCGTAACGGCAGCAACAGATAGTTTGCTGATTCAGCAGGGAGTTGGGGCTGCTGATTTGGGGTCTGTCTCTGCAGCTGCTGCCCGCTCTCCTGCTAGTGAGATCTGTAGCAGCAGGAGGTGAGGCCGAGCACAATCTGTGATTCGAGGCTCTACCTAAAGTTAGCTAAATAATTGGAATTTTAAGCCGCAGCCGTGAGCCTTTCACTCGTGTTAACAGAAGGCTAAACTATTATCAACATTTATTTTTTCTATCTCTGATACGGTTTTCTGATATTGGTACATTGTATTCTGTTTATTGTCTCTTTTAGACTCCCTTTTTTATAAGTCCGTCATCCCTTTTTGAATTGCTTTGCAATGTAGGTAGTTGTCCATGCTGGAATAGCAACTTTTTCAGCAGGACTCTCCACTATTGAATCAGGCTTTTACCAAAGGAACATGCTTGCATATCTGCATTTGTCCTTGTAGAACGGCCAATAGAAACACCCTCTTTCTGAAATAACTTGTGATTGGCCAAAGACTTCTGTCACTGTCTAGTTTTTCTAAACCCTGAAAACAGCCAAGAGGAGATCCATAAGTCTGGTGCATTATCTTAGTCCATTCGTTTAAGATAATGCAAGTTTATTTGGGGATTTTTGCACAATAATGCCAAAAGGAAACTGCCTACTTCAGTTAAACTGCAGTGGTTGATAGGAAATCATGGACATGCAATTTATTAGTATTACAAAATCTATGCTTGTCTGATAAGGACAGCAATGAAAAGATATTATTAGCATGATTCATTCGCATGTACGTGTGTAGTACCTGGGAGAGGAGTGTGACAAGGTCTTTATGGTCGGGCAACTCCAAATGTTTGGAGAAAAAACGATGCAGTCCGGCAATGTCTGTCTCATTCATCTCTCTTTTGTCGTTATCAATGTCCTCCACATCTGTTACAGAAAGAAGGATAGACATTCTTATTGATTCATTTTATTTTTTTTAACTGAAATTACCTCAGGAAGCATGCATACTCTCTCACAGAATTCATTTTAGACTATGATAAAACACTATATTCCTATCACACAAAGCAAATGACCAGTCAAGTAAATCATGTTAAGTTCCTTTGATGATCAGGTTTATATACATTTTCATCAAGTCGCGTCTGTTGATTTCTACCAACTGTAAACAGGATGAAGATCTCTCCATTCATCATCACTCTCACCATTTCAGAGCAGGAACACACTGGCAGTTTGTAGTGTGTGTATGACATGGTGACAGACTGTGTATGTGTGTGTGTGTGTGTGTGTGTGTGTGTTTCTTGTTCATGATCTGTAACATTAGAGTCAATTTATCTTCTCATATCAGACACTCACACCTACTCAGCAGTGCAAAGGAAAGCTGAACTTTTCCCCCCCAGACACAGAGACACATGAGACAGTCGCACGCAGAATGGGCTCACTAAGAAAACTGTTTTTAACAGCTGACATTGCCATGCTCTTCTTTAAGGTATTAGTTACAGGGTTTCATGAGTGCAATTAAAGGGACAGTTAACCCTCAAATCAAAAGTACATATTTTCCCACCGGCCTGTAGTGCTATTTATCATTCTAGATAGTTTTGGTGTGAGTGTTGGAGATACTGGCTGTAGAGATGTCTGCCTTCTCTCCAATATAATACAACTAGATGGCACTGGGCTTGTGGTGCTCAAAGCTTCAAAATAATACATTTGATCAACTAAACAACTTTTCTTTGCAGAAATCACGCCACAGTTAATTAAGATAATCCACAGATCTTGTGAGAAGTATCATAGAAACTATATTCCCTCTACTACAACCTGCCAACGGTATAACCATGCAGAAGGAAGTGTGCTCCCACTGCTAGCTCAACTAGCACCTCTAAGTTATCTAACACGACAGTTCAGCCGAGGTGAACGCCATCAGTGTTTATCTCTCATGCTGTCACGAGCACGAACCTTTCGTCCATGAGTAGATGCACGCTTCTTTCTGTGCAGTGATTCGGTTGGCAGCTGTAGTTCAGTGGAAATAAATATTCCCTGCATGAAAGTGCTTACAACAATGTCTGTCAGTTATCTAGAGTACTTGGGTCATGTTTTCTGGAAAGACACATTGTTGTTGAGTTTTTCAAATGTTTTTTTTTTTTTTGGCACTCTAAGTGCCATAAGCTGAGTGGCATCTAGCTGAGCGCTACATTGGAGATAAAGCAGACATCTCGACCGCTGATAAATCCAACAATTAGCAGCTCACACTGAAAAAATCTAGATTGATAAAAAGCTTTAAAGGTTCTAAGAAAAATGTGTATTTTTGTTTTTGGAGTTAACTTTACCTTTAATTGCAATGTGATACCCTGTAACTAATACTAGTGTTGTGGAAGTAGCCTCAAGCAGAGACGAGGAGGCAAAAGAGGTCTGGTAAGCGTACCTATTACTAACTCCACACCTTCAGAATTTTTTTAATTTCCAAACTAATTTTCCTCATCCCCAACTGATGCTGACTCAAGTGACATCCCACAAGGCATTTATCAGATTTTCCACAGCTCCCTCTAAAACTGCAAAATTCACCATACAACTATTTTTGCATATGAAGTAGTACTCCATAACACCTGTTAGCAGACTTGATGTCTTCTTTCTTTGTGTGATTAATTCTCACACAATTAATTTTTATGTTATTTATTCATCATGCCTCTGGTGTGTAAAGGCCTTTACATGTGTTTAAGAGTTCCCCTTAAACAGCCTAGATTTGGTTTTTATGCCACATATACCATCATAGGCTGCTGTATATATTTATGCAATATTCTTTTAAGTCGGAAAATATTAATAAATATAACTGAACCTAAACTATGAATTCTCTTAATACGACTAACTCGATCCAACACCTTTTACAGACACTCATGCAGTCAACACTGTGTGTTAGTCTAAAGTACTCCTGCTTTCCATTCAAGTTGTTACACTTGTTATGCTGTCTAATGGCTGTTCGACCCACATCTATAGGATATATATAGATGTGGCCATGGGTGTTTCTCTCAGCCTAATCTGAATGGGCTGTGCTGTTTTAAGAGGGCTATCTAGAAACACTAAGGACTGAAGTACAGGCTCAGAATCTCTGAACACCTTGTACTAAATCTGACACTTTCCAAATCATGCATGTGTGTTAAAGGATCCATTACTCACGTGACTGGATCTCTCCTATGAGTAAGATCCTCTCAGAAGCACATCTTTCTTTCTGTGTTTTCTGAGAAAAAACAAGCATGATAAACAGGAATGACCCTAATGAACCACAGATTCATGCCAGAAAACACTCCAAAAGCACGTGGTGTCTTGTAATCGCTTCTTGCCAACCTTCTTGGCGAGGATCCGAGCCGCCAGGCGGGATGTCTCTGACGGGCACCATTTCTCTCCGAATGCAGTCATGGCAGAGCACTCCAGCTTGTGCATGGCCCAGTCCCCTCTCTACACACAAACACACACAAATATTATAACAGAACACAAAAGAGCATCCCTGTAGTTGAGAGCTGATTCAGTTGTGAGCATTTACAGTAGAGCCAGCTATTTTCAGTTTTGGTCCCACAACAACAAAAGGCCTAACAGTTGGTGTATTTAGCCCCTGAGCTACACTACCAGCTGAGGCATTAAGCAGCATGATGGGATGAGACTCCACACTGTGTTAATCTAATGTTACCCTCACCCCTTCTCGTGCAAGCTGACCCATTCATTGACTGCTCGATCCCCCTCTCTGATTTCAGTTAATAGTAGCATATGGCTTTATTATGCTCTTTACACGCACAGTGACGACCCCAGAATTTTTTTATAAGGGGCCAGTAGTCTTTCGGCTAGTTGAACACGATTTCAATGCAAGAGTTAAGGAATACCGGTATACTTTGGTTTCTTATTTTGCAGTTAATTTTACTAATTATCTGATGTGCATAGACTTATATCGGTACAGTTAACATTTTGAGTTCCACAGGAATTCTGTTTTAATGAGTTTTATGTCTCTATATATGTTAGGCGATTCATTGATCTTCTAATAGGCTGTTTGTCCTTTACCTTAAAAAAACATACAGTCAGTGATGTGATGTAATTAAGTAATAATACTTTGTTAAAGCACTTAAGTATTTTTAGGAGTTTCTGTACCTTAGTTGAGTTTTTATATTTCTGTCAACTTTTACTTTTACTTCACTACATTTCCTAAACAAAATGTATACTTTTACTCCACTACATTCCTTCCACACATTTTAGTTACTTAGGCTACTACCAAATAGGAGAGGAAGGAAGAATGAATACAGTTATCAATAAAGTGACTTTAACATTGTTAAAATATTTGAGGATTGTTAACAAGTAGAATGCAGATCAAATTACCCACATACATGCATACTCATAGCTCAGGAGGTTTTTGAGTAAAAAAAACTAAAAATTGTTACAAATGCCCCCAGTCTCCTCTACATTGCTAGCCTGAAGTGGAAAATTTCCCATTTTTAGCTGTTTCCCACCTGGCATTTTGCATTGCAGTAGAAGGCATTCTTGCATTTCCCACATCTTGCCAAGCCCTTTTTCCTATGAATGACAAAAACAGGATGTATTAGCTTATGGATAGCAGAAGCATATGTTTAAAAAATTACTGAAAGATCCTCACACATCTTTAAATACCTTACTTCCCCAAACACACAAACAAACAACAAAAATGCAACACTCAAATGTCATCAAAAGTCAGTGGATTCAAACCTGCACACAAAACATCATTCTGCAGATAACACACTTTGATGCAGTCAATGAACCTGTATGTGGATATGTAACTGCTTGAGTGTGTAAGCCTGTGCACGGGCAAGTGTCTGCATGGACATTCAAAAATCCTGCTCCATAACTCAGAGGCAAGAAGCAGCAGTTGCTGTTGGCCCATCGTAACTGATAGCAATGAAGAGCTTTAAAACGTTCTGTGGTATTAATAGAGCTGACGGTATCACGGACCAGCTGTCTTTTACCACTTTGAAAAGTAAAGCGGTCCAAAAGTCCACCAATTTAATTTTGAGACACTTACTGTCGGTAGCCAGGCCAAGCTGCTTTGTGTTGAGTGAACATGACAAGTGCAGGTGCAACCCAAACAGTTGCTATAGGAAGTCACAGCTAGAGTGTGGATTGAGGTAAGCCTAAGGTCAGAGGCAGAGTTACAGCAGTTTACAATAGAAACAAAATGCATTTGATGCATTTCTAACTTCTACTTTTTGCAGCCCAGGTGCCAACAGAAAATGTTGGCATTGTATGTTTTTTGCAAACCACAAATACGTTATATCGTGGGTGTTTTGTAGCAAACTGTTGATGTGTGTCCATTAGCTTTTTAGGCTCTAGACATGGGTGTTTTTGTAGCAGCCTGTCTGTGTTTTTCCAGTGGCTTCTTAGGCCCCAAATGTGGGAGCTATATAGCCACCAATTAGTGTGTTTTCAGTGGCTTTTAGGCTCCAAACGGGGGTGTTGTGTATCAACCAATTGTGTGTTTTCATTGGATTTTGAGCTCCAAGCATAGGTGGTTTGTAGTGACTTGTCTGTGTTTTTGAAACCTGGCACACCTTTTCATAATACAATATAAATTAATCTTTTGGAAGCTTAATAGAATAATAAAATATATTGCTTGTTTTTAGTCCATTTGACACCATTTGCTGCTTTAGAGTGACATGAACTCACTGAAACTTAATCTTATGAGATAAAACATCTGTTGACAAAGTATTCCCTAAGGGACATAATTTTCAGTTAAAAAAGTAATAAATTGCAATATATTTTATTGCAATATTCAACATACTGCAACACGTTTAAAATCACTATAATATTGTATCGTGACCAAAGTATCATGATAATATTGTATTGTGTGGTGTCTCGTGATTATTAACCATAATTGACTGGTATATATAGTAAATGTTTAATAAAAACAATAAGCTGCCTGCAGCTGTGGTTTATAGTGATTTTAGAACAGCTGTTGTGTGGCGGGCCACATAACACCTTCTTAGATGTAAACCAGGGCCTCACCCAGCTTATTACTTAATACTATAACACATGACGTACTGTACTGTTCCACATGCAGGCAAGCAAACACAATCAAGATAAGATAAACCTTTAGGCCTATTCATCCCTTGATTACCTAACTTAATGTTTACTCCATAAACAAAGTAATACATGCCTGCAAAATAGATCACTAGAGATGATATTTGCATTGTAAAGCTCTCTCACTAATCACAGCTAAAGAGTTGAAGGACACTGTATTATGGAGCTTATTCATGATGCCACTAAGGTGACAAAATCTTTGCTCACGTTCACCATTTATATACTCCAACAATGTGTCGGAGAAGGCATGTAGACATTCGGAACAGGATATACATGAACCAGATAACCAAAATAGATGGAGTGACATTTTCATGACAGAGAGCTTCCAAGGATGTGTGTGTGTGTGTGTGTGTGTGTGTGTGTGTGTGTGTGTGTTGGTCAATAGGATGAATTCAGGTAACGTGGGAAACTTTTTGGTATATGCCTAAAAAGACTTAAAAACGGTTAACTTAGTTAAGTGGTGTTTTCATATTTTTTTTAATTTTAGGCCTTATTAAAATTTTCATAAAGGAATGACCTGTGAATACACTTTTGTTTAGAAGCTACACGCTTTCAAACATAGCAGGACCCCTGTCTCATTCATGCCGCATGTGGGACAGTGACATCAAACTTTTTTTTTTTTTTATCAAAACAAAGCATTATTTTTACCTAATTTTTTTGTGTGTGTATCAACCAATGTCTAAACCAATTCACACACTACCTTTTTAAAGGAAATAATAATAATAAAAAATTTAGTTTAGTGAAGCAGGACAAAACAGGTGAGAACAAATAAGGCAAGACAGAACTCAATGCAATGAGTGATATAACAGGTTTGTAAACAGCAAAAAGATGAACAAGCAAGTGCAACATAGAAGAGGGAGGGGGAAATAAACAAATAAAATAAAGTAATACTCGGAAATAAAAAAAATAAAAACACCCTCATAGCACGCGGAAATAAAAAAAAAAACATACCCCGTCGTCGCTAAACTTACCCGGTGAAGCAGAACTCACAGTAGCAGCCTCTCTCCTTCACTGACAGCACAAACGAGTACGCCGGGCTGGAAAACAGCAGCTCTCCAAGCTTAAAGGCTCTAGTAACGCGCAGACCTCGCCCTTTACCGGGACTGTCAAACCTCTCGACTCCCTCTATGCTGCCCGTCATCGTGACTCCCTCGTGTTGCCTCCAAAATGACCCTGTACTCACCAGGACCCGGTGTCTCAGTGGGATGTGGCACCTCACTCAGCTCCACGCGTTGAGGCGTCGCCAGCCCAATAATAGTTCATAGTGGCATCCAGAGACACAGAATGAGACCGGTTGCAGTTTTACACGAACTAAGATAACATTTTAAAAGTTTTAATTGTGACAGACACAACTTTTATTTTATTTTAGCACATACTTATTGATTTAAGGAGCCTAATAGAGTGATTTTAAACAGCGGCGTGTCCAGACGTCTATTTTACTGGGGGTGTCCATGTAGGGCACTGACTTTTACCCACGAGCCCACGAGCACTGCTGCGGGCGCACACACGGCGTAGCTTTAATTGACCATTTTTGTCTCTACTACCCATATCTACTTTAACTACTAACATTGTAGTGTCTTATATCCATGTTTAAAACATAGAATACCATTTATTAAGTACAAACAAAATTGAAGTGCCAAAACCCCCATAAATAAGCCAGTATGAATAAACCTTTTTACAACTGTATCATTATATTTGTATGTAAAAAAAAAAAACAGCCAGTTTAGACACTACTCAGGCACATTACTGCCTCAGGTATATGGCTAAGCTGCACCTATAAACCAAAAAATATTTTTACTTGTCAAACAGTTCAAACTGAATGGGCATATAGCCAATCATTACATGGCCCGAACCACCCCAGACCATTACAGAGATTAGCGCTTAGACATGCTATAATGTGATGTTTTTATTACATTTCTAATGACATACTATACTACTCCACTATGGTATTTTTGTTGATATTCTATGTGAAGGAGTTTTACTCTCGATTGCTGCAAATAGAAAAAAACTCTCACCCTCACAGGCTGAGCGCTATGTTCAGAATTCTTAAAAGCAACTCAATAAACAGCAAATGAGTGAATGTCCACACAGAATTTAGAATTTTAAGTTCAAACCTTTTAGTGAATCTTTTCAAGCAAGCAGTGAGCAGTTACAGAGCTCTGGATCAGAAATGCCTCTCCCTAGCCGACAACATCAGCGAGCCAGCCTGCATTCTGACAACCTGTCTTTCCCTGATCCAGTATTTTATACTATTACAATAACAAAAAATGCGAATGTAGGTAGAGTCATCTTCTGGTTGGCTCCCCTCGTTATCTGGCTCCCCTTCCGGCATGGTATCATCTTTGGATTGGCCAACCTCAAGGACAATCCCTTATTAGGAATTGTTTTTTCCCTGCTGGGTGCCCTGGTGAACAACATTATAGATACCAAACACCCACGCCCTTTTGATCCACATCCATCCCACACATCTCCTCTTCATATCTCCAGGTACCAAGTTCTCCTCACGTCATGCTTTCACACACCACTGGCATCAAAGATTTAGATTATCATACAGATCATTAAACGGTCATCCAGAGCCTCATGCGTTCACTCCCACCGCTGACCTCAGAGGTTAGATTGTCATACAGAACATTGAGTTATTACGGTACTATATCTTGTATAAGGAATAAATCATAAGAATAATCAGGATAAAAGGAATGAACATGAACATGAACATTGCATCATATACTTACATACTCCAACATATGCTTTTACTTTTTTATGGTATTTTTGACAAAATACTGTACTTTGACATATTTATGGGATTTTTAACGACATACTATACTCTGACGTTTTTATGGGATTTTTTAAGACATTCTATAGTATTAGGGTTTTTTATCCATATTTTCAATGACATACTATACTATTACATTTTCATGATATTTTTGATAACATAGTATTGTGGAATAACAGTGGACTAATTTCCTCAAGACTGAAGGTGGACAAAATGAAGCTTTGTGGAGAAGTATTGGCCTGTACATCATTTGGTTTGAGGATAGACATAGACATGTAGTGTTCTCAAAAAGAAGTCCAGAGGCAGCAAGATGACTGTTAAAAGCTGTGCAAAATCCCTTACAGTCTGTTAAAAGAGTGTCCCCATTAACAGTGCTAGTTGGGAAGGAGCTATTATTTTTTTAAAGTGATATAACAACCTTCCAAAATGTGCTCTGATCATGTGAGGAACTGAAAAAAGTATGTAAACAGTAGTCAGATTTAGCCCTCAGTGCAGCAGTACAGCACTTCCTGAGATGTTTGAACACAAGCCAGTGGGAGTGGTTTTTAGACCGTCTCACTTGAGCCCAAGCTTTATTTCTACAGTTAAAGAGATCAGCTTGGTCAGAGATAAACCATACGCTTTTACTCTATATTTCTTAAAGGGGGCATGCCTCTCAAAAACTGACTTAAAAACATTAGTAAAATGATAACATCACAAAGGTTTCTGTGATACAAGACATGCAGGAAAACTTGATTATTGAGTTTTTTCGGATTCCTTCTAATTTTCACGAGGGAGGAAAATTTCTTAATGCTCACATCTCTGATGCAACCAATGAGACAATGATCACTTATCCCTGGGTCAAATACCCCACTGATGATGGATTTATCAGGTTTGTTACAGTTAAATATCAAGTTACATTACAGATATATTTGAGCTCGTTTGAAACAGATGATAACCAGTTGAGGATGAGATCACCCAAGATGACTATAGAAAAGGTGACAGAAGTTCAGCCAATTTAACCAAGGCTTCAGCTGGAGCCATGAGGGGATTCTTGTGACCAAGTTTAAATTTCAGGGCAATAAAATCAAATTATTTAGGAAGTGAGATAACTTCTAAAACTGCAACTGGGAATCTGGATTTGACATAGACAGCCCACCCTGTCACTTCTAAATAAATGATAATTATTAATAGCTACTTCTGCATCGCTGATACTTTTCTTTAACCATGATTTGGTAATAACAAGGATATCAGGTTCAGACTGAGATATCAAAACACCAGCGTGGTCCATTTTATAATAAGCTTTTGACATTTAAATGCACCAAACCCAAGCCTTTTCTAGATTTAAAAGAAGTTAGATCTAATGAGTTAAAGGAGACATTTGGAATATTTGAAGCAAGGGAATAATGACCAGTAATGGGAAATGGTTTTACTGGAATTGAATTATTTTGAATACAGCAGGTATTTAGAAAATTAAATGCAGAAGGCACTTTGATAGTTCTGATTCTGACTGAGATAGTGTGGCTCTCTGTGTGTTGTGTGTTATGATCATTATTTGGGCTGTAGGGGGAGCTTTTGGTCCTGACAGGCGGGGAGGAAGTGCAATTAGTGAGCGGTGCAGGAGACTGTTGTGGAGTGAGACTGCCACCTGCATGGAAAAGTTTGCTGAAAGGAAGTAAGAAAAAAAGAGAGCTCACCCCCAAAATAGAGCAAAACGGATTAGGATGTGACCATGCGTCCTGACAGAGCACCCGGAGCCATGGCGACTGGTGCACATAGCGGAGACGAGTTTGGACAGTTTTCTGTCAGCCGGTGGAGGTCCTGCTCATCCAGGATGCTGAACCAGTTGGTGGCCCGAATTTCACAGGGTGGAGAGGGACGCGGGGGAGACTTCTTCCCCCTGCTGTTCCTACATAGTTTACGATGGACCGGGGCTCCTGGTTAAGAGTGGAGCTGAAGATTTTGGGTTTTGGTGTGAAGGCAGCCTTAGCCGTTTTCTTTGGTTTCGCGCCCTGCTGTTGTCGGAGGTCTGGTCAGCCTGGTCAGCCGGGATAGTGGAGCCCAGCTCAGCCTCGGTCGTAGCGTTGGGAAAAGTGACAAGTTAAACCAGGGAATTAAGGGACAGTTCTTCATCCCTGAGCCTGTAAAGGTTGGACATCGTCGCTCCAGCTCAGCGATAGTTTGGGTCAGATGAAGGCAGCGGTCACACCCGGAATACGAGGTGAGTGGTGGCATGTTGGGTTAGGAGCAAAGATGTAGCGTGTATTGAATCCCTGCTACTCCTGGGTTGGCTCGTGATTTGCAGAGGCGTTATCTTGACTTCGACGAGGATCAGAGCAGTTTTAGGTCCTCCACGGAGAGGAAACTTACTGGCAAAGGCCCAAAGACCCAGGGCCCACTGACGTGTGAATCCGGCAAAGTTTTCAGCGTCAGGATTTTCCACTCGGTTTACTCCAGATCCAAACAGCGGATGGCTTAAATATTTACTCTGATTCAAACTCGTAGATAAAAGCAACAGATACCAAAAAATTCACCTAAAATTACTTCTTAAATTTGAATAAAATGTCAGTTTGTGGCGGTTTTCTGGTGGTGACAGAGCTGGCTGGTGTAAGAGCTGTCTGGTGACAGGGCTTTCCTCTTTTTTTGGACTACATACTATACAGGAACTTTTTTGATGGTATTATTGCATAATATTTTGATAGTATTTCAGATGACAATTTAAACTTTTTGGATGGTATTTTGGACAACATACTATGCATTGACTTTTTTGATGGTATTTCAGACGACATACTATAAGATGATGTTTTGATGGTTTTTCTGACAACATACTATACTATAACTTTTTTGATGGCATTTCGGAAGACATACTCTGCTGTGACGTTTTTTGTGGTATTTAGGACGACATAGTATACTATGGCTTTTTTGAGAGTATTTCAGACGACATACTATGCTATGACTTTTTTGATGGCATTTCGGACGACATTCTGTACTATGACTTTTTGGATGATATTTCATACGACATACTATACAATAACTTTTTTGATGGCATTTCCCGACAGTATGGCGTTTTCTATGCTTTTTTTTTGGCACGCTATTATTATGTTTTTGACCGTTTTTGCAACATTCATGCTAAAATGTGTCTCTGCATGCTATTTTATGCAGTTTTCAGCTGTTTTTAGGGCATGTCGTATTGTGACATTTTTCACCATACTACAGTAAGGCATTTTTGGTCGTTTTTTCAACATGCTGTATAATGGTGTTTTTGCCCGTTTTTGCAACGTTCTATGCAATGGCGTGTTTTGGCATGCTATTTTATGCGTTTTTAAGCTGTTTTTGGGACGTGTCATATTTTGACATTTTCACCATATTACAGTAGGGCATTTTTAGACATTTTTTCTGACATGCAATTGTAGGGACCTGGGAATTTCACATATGATTCGATCATTTGTGTTACATGTCCTATGAGTTCCTTCAAAATGGCTGCTGTTGTTGTTTTTGTTCCCCAAACAGCCATTTGAACTCAGGTTGCCTCAGGTTCTGACACCTATGTGTAACAGATCCATCTTCAGACATGATTGGTCCACCACTGTGACCCCCCTAGGATGTCACACAGCCAAGAAGAGATGCATCTGCTGATCTTCTGGTTCCCGCTCTCAAAACCTCCTCCAAGGAAGGTTGTGGGTCTGGAGGACCTGCGTGACCCTTCCCCCTTCCACACCTAAGCGCTCAGCAGGAGCTGCAGCCTTGTCTCAGCTCTACTTTCCAAGTTTCAAGGGACTTTGCAGAAGTTAGAAAGCCACAGCTAACCTCTCAAGCCAAAAGGAGAACAGAACCGAGATAGCACTGAACAGCTATCTCCGTAAGGATGCCAGGGCCGGCCAGCCTCCTCCTGGATCCTTAGAACTGCACAGAAATGACTGAACCAGAGCCTCTTTTTTTTTAGCCAACAACCCAAAGAACTCTTCTACCACTCCTGGATTGGGAAGTTACATCTGGGCATAGCATTAGGACACAAGTACAGGCTGGGCAAGACTGTTTACGTTGCCTTTTGTCATATTATGTGTAACACATATTGATGTCAGTGCTATTGAATGAGTTGTTGTTCTGATCTCTTTGTTATTGGGTTATTGGTTAGTCTGGAATTTAGTTTGTTCTTGCCTCACACAGACAGGGTCTTAAACATCTAACAAATTAAATAACAACTCTTAAGCAACTAAACAACCTTTTTACTAACCAAGGCACCAAATATGCATATTAGATCACATACATGCACTCAGAAATTGGCTCTCAACAGAAGCACACAGAGAAGGAACTTGAATCTGGCATCTAGTTGTAGCTTCTGTCGTTGGTCAACCCACCTCTGCCACTTGGTGTGTTTATGCTCACACCAACACACAGCTTCTCTTCATCTCTCTCTATCACACACACACATTTACACATCCACACTTGTATATATACTTGTATATATTAGCAGTTAGGATATATTGTGTGTTTTATTTAACATTACTTTTCGTTTTGAATAAATTTCTTTGGAGTCATGCTTGCTGTCTGCTTAATGTTGTACCAAAGTGATTAAATCACCAACTACTGTGTCAAGAGCTCCGAAATCCTTCACTCTTTACTATCAATATTGTAATTTTGGTTATAATTGTAAATTGAATTGATTATTTGTTTTTATAAGACATTTTCATTTTCCCTTTCTGGGAATGGTGCCCCACAAGGTCATTTAATGTAAACTTAATCACATTATTTCACATAATAAATAATTATTTAATATAAATTAATATATTTTTAAAACATTTTTGCAACTTTCTATGCTCTGGCGTGTGTCAGCACACCATGCAATGCTCAGCTGTTTTTGGGACATGTCATATTTTGACATATTTCACCATGCTATAGCATTGCTTTCTTAGTCATTTTTTCGACATGCCATATTTGGGTGATTTTGGCTGTTTTTGCAACATTCTGTGCTATGGTGTGTGTCTGCATGTTATATTATGTGGTTTTCAGCAGTTTTCAGCTGGTTTTGTCATGTTTTGCCATACTATAGCCTTGCTTTTTTGACATTACATATTGTGGTGTGGGCAGCACGGTGGCGTTGTGGTTAGCACTGTTGCCTCACAGCAAGAGGGTCTCTGGTTTGCATGATATCTCCGTCTGCGCAAGTTCTCTCCGGCTTCCTCCCACAGTCCAAAGTCCAAGGACCTAAAACCTTAGGTTTGACTGTGAGCGTGAAAGGTTGTCTGTCAAAATGTGTCAGCCCTGCGATAGTCCGTCGACCTGTCCAGGGTGTACCCTGCCTTCCGCCCAATGACAGCTTGGATTGGCTCCAGCCCCCCGTGACCCTTACGAGGACAAGCGGTTACAAGCGGATGAATGATATTGGGGTGTTGTTGGCCATTTTTGCAATACTCAGGCCTATGGCGTGTTTCAGCACAGTTTTATGCAATTTTTGGACTTGTGATATTTTGACATTTTTGCTTTACAATACCAGTGCTTTTTTGGTCATTTTTTTGACATGCCATATTTGGGTGTCTTTGGACGTTTTTGGAACATATCATACTGTGGCATGTCTCTACACACTATTTCCTGTAGTTTTTAGCAGTTTTCAGCTGTTTTTGGGAAATGTCATTTTTTGAAATTTTGCCATACTATAGTATTGCTTTTTTGGTCATTTTTTCGACATGCCATACTTTGGTGTTTTTGACCATTTTTGCAACATTTTGTGCTGTGTCTCAGCACCATGTTTCATGTAGTTTTGAGCAGTTTTCAGCTGTTTTTGGGAGATGTCATTTTTTGACATTTTTCCATATTATAGCCTTGCTTTTTTGGTCATTTTTTGACATGCCATATTTTTGTGTTTTTCAACGTTTTTACAACAGTTTATGCTATGGCGTGTCGCGGCACGCTATTTCATGTAGTTTTCAGCATTTTTCAGCTGTTTTTGGGAAATGTCATTTTTTGACATTTTTTCCATACTATAGCCTTGCTTTTTTTGTCATTTTTTCGACATGCCATATTTATGTGTTCTTGGCTATTTTTACAACAGTTTATGTTATGGCATGTCATGGCACGCTATTTCATGTAGTTTTGAGCAGTTTTTCCCTTTTTTTGGGAAATGTCATTTTTTGACATTTTTGCAATACTATAGCCTTGCTTTTTTGGTCATTTTTTGGACATGTCATATTTATGTGTTTTTGGACGTTTTTACAACAGTTTATGCTATGGCGTGTCTCAGCACGGTATTTCATGTAGTTTTAAGCAGTTTTCAGCTGTTTTTGGGAAATGTCATTTTTGGGCATTTTTGCCATACTATAGCCTTGCTTTTTTTGGTCATTTTTTGGACATGCCTTATTTTTGTGTTTTTGGCTATTTTCACAACAGTTTATGCTATAGCGTGTCGCGGCACGCTATTTCATGTAGTTTTAAGCAGTTTTCAGCTGTTTTTGGGAAATGTCATTTTTTGACATTTTTGCCATACTATAGCCTTGCTTTTTTTGGTCATTTTTTGGACATGCCATATTTTTGTGTTTCTGGACGTTTTGGCAACAGTTTATGCTATGGCGTGTCTCAACATGCTATTTCATGTAGTTTTAAGCAGTTTTCAGCTGTTTTTGGGAATTGTCATTTTTTGAAATGTTTGCCATACTATAGCCTTGCTTTTTTGGTCATTTTTTTTGACATGCCATATTTTCTTTTTTTGGCTATTTTTACAACAGTTTATGCTATGGCGTGTCATGGCACGCTATTTTATGTACTTTTAAGCAGTTTTCAGCTGTTTTTGGGAGATGTCATTTTTTGACATTTTTGCCATAGTATAGCCTTGCTGTTTTGGTCATTTTTTGGACATGCCATATTTATGTGTTTTTCAACGTTTTTACAACAGTTTATGCTATGGCATGTCACGGCACGGTATTTCATGTAGTTTTAAGCAGTTTTCAGCTGTTTTTGGGAGATGTCATTTTTTGACATTTTTGCCATACTATAGCCTTGCTTTTTTTGTCACTTTTTCGACATGCCATATTTTTGTGTTTTTGGCTATTTTCACAACAGTTTATGCTATGGCGTTTCTCAGCACACTATTTCATGTAGTTTTGAGCAGTTTTCAGCTGTTTTTGGGAAATGTCATTTTTTGACATTTTTGCCATACTATAGCCTTGCTTTTTTGGTCATTTTTTGGACATGCCTTATTTTTGTGTTTTTCTTAATTTTTGCAACAGTTTATGCTATGGCGTGTCTCAGCACGCTATTTCATGTAGTTTTAAGCAGTTGTCAGCTGTTTTTGGGAAATGTCATTTTTTGGCATTTTTGCCATACTATAGCCTTGCTTTTTTCGGTCATTTTTTGGACATGCCTTATTTTTGTGTTTTTGGCTATTTTCACAACAGTTTATGCTATAGCGTGTCGCGGCACGCTATTTCATGTAGTTTTAAGCAGTTTTCAGCTGTTTTTGGGAAATGTCATTTTTTGACATTTTTGCCATAGTATAGCCTTGTTGTTTTGGTCATTTTTTCGACATGCCATATTTTTGTGTTTTTGGACGTTTTGGCAACAGTTTATGCTATGGTGTGTCTCAACATGCTATTTCATGTAGTTTTAAGTAGTTTTCAGCTGTTTTTGGGAGATGTCATTTTTTGACATTTTTGCCATACTATAGCCTTGCTTTTTTGGTCATTTTTTGGACATGCCTTATTTTTGTGTTTTTCTTAATTTTTGCAACAGTTTATGCTATGGCGTGTTTCAGCACGCTATTTCATGTAGTTTTAAGCAGTTTTCAGCTGTTTTTGTGAATTGTCATTTTTTGACATTTTTGCCATAGTATAGCCTTGTTGTTTTGGTCATTTTTTCGACATGCCATATTTTTGTGTTTTTGGACGTTTTGGCAACAGTTTATGCTATGGTGTGTCTCAACATGCTATTTCATGTAGTTTTAAGTAGTTTTCAGCTGTTTTTGGGAGATGTCATTTTTTGACATTTTTGCCATACTATAGCCTTGCTTTTTTGGTCATTTTTTGGACATGCCTTATTTTTGTGTTTTTCTTAATTTTTGCAACAGTTTATGCTATGGCGTGTTTCAGCACGCTATTTCATGTAGTTTTAAGCAGTTTTCAGCTGTTTTTGTGAATTGTCATTTTTTGACATTTTTGCCATAGTATAGCCTTGCTTTTTTGGTCATTTTTTTTGACATGCCATATTTTTCTTTTTTTGGCCATTTTTACAACAGTTTATGCTATGGCGTGTCACAGCACGCTATTTTATGTAGTTTTAAGCAGTTTTCAGCTGTTTTTGGGAAATGTCATTTTTTGACATTTTTGCCATACTATAGCCTTGCTCTTTTGGTCATTTTTTTCGACATGCCTTATTTTTGTGTTTTTCTTAATTTTTGCAACAGTTTATGCTATGGCGTGTCTCAGCATGCTATTTAATGTAGTTTTAAGCAGTTTTCAACTGTTTTTGGAAATTGTCATTTTTTGACATTTTTGCCATACTATAGCCTTGCTTTTTTGGTCATTTTTTGGACATGCCATATTTTTGTGTTTTTAGCTATCTTTGAAACAGTTTATGCTATGGCGTGTCGCAGCATGCTATTTCATGTAGTTTTAAGCAGTTTTCAGCTGTTTTTGGGAAATGTCATTTTTTGACATTTTTGCCATACTATAGCCTTGCTCTTTTGGTCATTTTTTTCGCCATCCCTTCTTTTTGTGTTTTCTTAATTTTGCAACAGTTTATGCTATGGCGTGTCTCAGCATGCTATTTAATGTAGTTTTAAGCAGTTTTCAACTGTTTTTGGAAATTGTCATTTTTTGACATTTTTGCCATACTATAGCCTTGCTTTTTTGGTCATTTTTTGGACATGCCATATTTTTGTGTTTTTAGCTATCTTTGAAACAGTTTATGCTATGGCGTGTCGCAGCACGCTATTTCATGTAGTTTTAAGCAGTTTTCAGCTGTTTTTGGGAAATGTCATTTTTTGACATTTTTGCCATAGTATAGCCTTGCTGTTTTGGTCATTTTTTCGACATGCCATATTTTTGTGTTTTTGGATGTTTTGGCAACAGTTTATGCTATGGCGTGTCTCAGCACGCCATTTCATGTAGTTTTAAGCAGTTTTCAGCTGTTTTTGGGAAATGTCATTTTTTGACATTTTTGCCATAGTATAGCCTTGCTGTTTTGGTCATTTTTTCGACATGCCATATTTTTCTTTTTTTGGCTATTTTCACAACAGTTTATGCTATGGCGTGTCTCAGCACGCTATTTCATGTAGTTTTGAGCAGTTTTCAGCTGTTTTTGGGAAATGTCATTTTTTGACATTTTTGCCATACTATAGCCTTGCTTTTTTGGTCATATTTTGGACATGCCTTATTTTTGTGTTTTTCTTAATTTTTGCAACAGTTTATGCTATGGCGTGTCTCAGCACGCTATTTCATGTAGTTTTGAGCAGTTTTCAGCTGTTTTTGGGAAATGTCATTTTTTGACATTTTTGCCATAGTATAGCCTTGCTGTTTTGGTCATTTTTTCGACATGCCATATTTTTGTGTTTTTGGCTATTTTCACAACAGTTTATGCTATGGCGTGTCTCAGCACGCTATTTCATGCAGTTTTGAGCAGTTTCAGCTGTTTTTGGGAAATGTCATTTTTTGACATTTTTGCCATAGTATAGCCTTGCTTTTTTGGTCACTTTTTCGACATGCCATATTTTTGTGTTTTTGGACGTTTTGGCAACAGTTTATGCTATGGTGTGTCTCAACATGCTATTTCATGTAGTTTTAAGTAGTTTTCAGCTGTTTTTGGGAGATGTAATTTTTTGACATTTTTGCCATAGTATAGCCTTGCTTTTTTGGTCATTTTTTGGACATGCCTTATTTTTGTGTTTTTCTTAATTTTTGCAACAGTTTATGCTATGGCGTGTTTCAGCACGCTATTTCATGTAGTTTTAAGCAGTTTTCAGCTGTTTTTGTGAATTGTCATTTTTTGACATTTTTGCCATAGTATAGCCTTGCTTTTTTGGTCATTTTTTTTGACATGCCATATTTTTCTTTTTTTGGCTATTTTTACAACAGTTTATGCTATGGCGTGTCACAGCACGCTATTTTATGTAGTTTTAAGCAGTTTTCAGCTGTTTTTGGGAAATGTCATTTTTTGACATTTTTGCCATACTATAGCCTTGCTCTTTTGGTCATTTTTTTCGACATGCCTTATTTTTGTGTTTTTCTTAATTTTTGCAACAGTTTATGCTATGGCGTGTCTCAGCACGCTATTTCATGTAGTTTTAAGCAGTTTTCAACTGTTTTTGGAAATTGTCATTTTTTGAAATTTTTGCCATACTATAGCCTTGCTTTTTTGGTCATTTTTTGGACATGCCATATTTTTGTGTTTTTAGCTATCTTTGAAACAGTTTATGCTATGGCGTGTCGCAGCATGCTATTTCATGTAGTTTTAAGCAGTTTTCAGCTGTTTTTGGGAAATGTCATTTTTTGACATTTTTGCCATAGTATAGCCTTGCTGTTTTGGTCATTTTTTGGACATGCCATATTTTTGTGTTTTTCAACGTTTTTGAAACAGTTTATGCAATGGCGTGTCTCGGCACGCTATTTCATGTAGTTTTGAGCAGTTTTCAGCTGTTTTTGGGAGATGTAATTTTTTGACTTTTTTGCCATACTATAGCCTTGCTTTTTTTGTCATTTTTTGGACATGCCATATTTTTCTTTTTTTGGCTATTTTCACAACAGTTTATGCTATGGCGTGTCTCAGCACGCTATTTCATGTAGTTTTGAGCAGTTTTCAGCTGTTTTTGGGAAATGTCATTTTTTGACATTTTTGCCATACTATAGCCTTGCTTTTTTTGGTCACTTTTTCGACATGCCATATTTTTGTGTTTTTGGACATTTTGGCAACAGTTTATGCTATGGCGTGTCTCAGCACGCTATTTCATGTAGTTTTGAGCAGTTTTCAGCTGTTTTTGGGAAATGTCATTTTTTGACATTTTTGCCATACTATAGCCTTGCTTTTTTGATCATTTTTTCGACATGCCATATTTATGTGTTTTTGAACGTTTTGGCAACAGTTTATGCCATGGCGTGTCTCAGCACGCTATTTCATGTAGTTTTGAGCAGTTTTCAGCTGTTTTTGGGAAATGTCATTTTTTGACATTTTTGCCATAGTATAGCCTTGCTGTTTTGGTCATTTTTTCGACATGCCATATTTTTGTGTTTTTGGACGTTTTGGCAACAGTTTATGCTATGGCGTGTCTCAACATGCTATTTCATGTAGTTTTGAGCAGTTTTCAGCTGTTTTTGGG
The DNA here is from genome assembly GCF_026936395.1 of Plectropomus leopardus. Lineage (NCBI taxonomy): Eukaryota > Metazoa > Chordata > Actinopteri > Perciformes > Serranidae > Plectropomus > Plectropomus leopardus. Next base: position 12,515,846 of record NC_142191.1, on the reverse strand, counting down.
AAATGCCATTTTTTGACAAACCCAGCTCTTAATGGGGAAAAGGGAAGCAATACACACACAGTTGTTGAAGGTGATTGTGAATTAAGGTGTATTTATTTAAAAAAAGGACATGTGGATATTACATGGAAAACAGATAAGGGCCGCCACGTGCTGTCAGAACAATAAAAGAAACATAACAAAAATAGGACTCCTTGAAACAAAACTGGAGCTGACTATCTCAAATTAAAGATTACAGTTACAAATATGAATATCTTTAAAATAAAACCTAACCAACTACTGTAGTAACTAATTGTAAAACAGAAAGACCCGCACCCCTGAACTTGGTGAAACTAAATAGAGACAAAACACATGATGAGTGCAGTACGAAATCAGTGTCGTTGTCTTACCCTTGCCCAAATCTGGGACGCACACATGAATAAAGCTCTCTTACAAGTTACACAAACTCAAGCAACAGCATAACAATAGGGAGGTACGGGTGGTGAGTGCCGCCATCAGTTGAGCACGTCGGACTTTTACATTCGCTGTCCCTCCTTGATTGGTGGAGCACCACACCGACCAGCCGCACCAATCACCAGCCACCGGGAAGGACAAGCCCTCTGGGGACAGCTGTAAATCAATTTGCTGGTTACACAAACACATACATACATCCACAGTCTTTGACATTTTTGCCATACTATAGCCTTGCTTTTTTTGGTGTTTATTCAACATGCCATATTTTTGTGTTTTTGGGCGTTTTTGCAACAGTTTATGCTATGGCGTGTCGCGGCACGCTTTTTCATGTAATTTTAAGCAGTTTTCAGCTGTTTTTGGGAAATGACCAAAACAGCAAGGCTATACTATGGCAAAAATGTCAAAAAATGACATTTCCCAAAAACAGCTGAAAACTGCTTAAAACTACATGAAATAGCGTGCCGCGACACGCCATAGCATAAACTGTTGCCAAAACATCCAAAAACACAAAAATATGGCATGTCGAAAAAATGACAAAAAAAGCAAGGCTATAGTATGGCAAAAATGTCAAAAAATGACATTTCCCAAAAACAGCTGAAAACTGCTTAAAACTACATGAAATAGCGTGCTGAGACACGCCATAGCATAAACTGTTGCAAAAATGGAAACAAAACACAAAAATATGGCATGTCCAAAAAATGATCAAAAAAGCAAGGCTATAGTATGGCAAAAATGTCAAAAATGACATTTCCCAAAAAACAGCTGAAAACTGCTTAAAACTACATGAAATAGCGTGCCGCGACACACCATAGCATAAACTGTTGTGAAAATAGCCAAAAACACATAAATATGGCATGTCGAAAAAATGACCAAAACAGCAAGGCTATACTATGGCAAAAATGTCAAAAAATGACATTTCCCAAAAACAGTTGAAAACTGCTTAAAACTACATGAAATACTGTGCCGCGACACGCCATAGCATAAACTGTTGTAAAAATAGCCAAAAAAATAAAAATATGGCATGTCGAAAAAATGACCAAAAAAGCAAGGTTATATTTATGGCAAAATGTCAAAAATGACATTTCCAAAAACAGCGGAAAACTGCTTAAAACTACATGAAATAGCGTGTCAGCGACACGCCATAGCATAAACTGTTGCCAAAACATCCAAAAACACAAAAATATGGCATGTCGAAAAAATGACAAAAAAAGCAAGGCTATAGTATGGCAAAAAATGTCAAAAAATGACATTTCCCAAAAACAGCTGGAAACTGCTTAAAACTACATGAAATAGCATGCTGAGACACGCCATAGCATAAACTGTTGTGAAAATAGCCAAAAACACAAAAATAAGGCATGTCGAAAAAAATGACCAAAAGAGCAAGGCTATAGTATGGCAAAAATGTCAAAAAATGACATTTCCCCAAAACAGCTGAAAACTGCTTAAAACTACATGAAATAGCATGCCGCGACACCCGATAGCATAAACTGTTGTAAAAACGTTGAAAAACACATAAATATGGCATGTCGAAAAAATGACCAAAAAAGCAAGGCTATAGTATGGCAAAAATGTCAAAAAATGACATTTCCCAAAAACAGCTGAAAACTGCTTAAAACTACATGAAATAGCGTGCCGCGACACGCCATAGCATAAACTGTTGCCAAAACATCCAAAAACACAAAAATATGGCATGTCGAAAAAATGACAAAAAAAGCAAGGCTATAGTATGGCAAAAATGTCAAAAAATGACATTTCCCAAAAACAGCTGAAAACTGCTTAAAACTACATGAAATAGCGTGCTGAGACACGCCATAGCATAAACTGTTGCAAAAATGGAAACAAAACACAAAAATATGGCATGTCCAAAAAATGATCAAAAAAGCAAGGCTATAGTATGGCAAAAATGTCAAAAAATGACATTTCCCAAAAACAGCTGAAAACTGCTTAAAACTACATGAAATAGCGTGCCGCGACACACCATAGCATAAACTGTTGTGAAAATAGCCAAAAACACAAAAATATGGCATGTCGAAAAAAATGACCAAAACAGCAAGGCTATACTATGGCAAAAATGTCAAAAAATGACATTTCCCAAAAACAGCGGAAAACTGCTTAAAACTACATGAAATAGCGTGCCGCGACACGCCATAGCATAAACTGTTGCCAAAACATCCAAAAACACAAAAATATGGCATGTCGAAAAAATGACAAAAAAAGCAAGGCTATAGTATGGCAAAAAATGTCAAAAAATGACATTTCCCAAAAACAGCTGGAAACTGCTTAAAACTACATGAAATAGCATGCTGAGACACGCCATAGCATAAACTGTTGTGAAAATAGCCAAAAACACAAAAATAAGGCATGTCGAAAAAAATGACCAAAAGAGCAAGGCTATAGTATGGCAAAAATGTCAAAAAATGACATTTCCCCAAAACAGCTGAAAACTGCTTAAAACTACATGAAATAGCATGCCGCGACACCCGATAGCATAAACTGTTGTAAAAACGTTGAAAAACACATAAATATGGCATGTCGAAAAAATGACCAAAAAAGCAAGGCTATAGTATGGCAAAAATGTCAAAAAATGACATTTCCCAAAAACAGCTGAAAACTGCTTAAAACTACATGAAATAGCGTGCCGCGACACACCAAAGCATAAACTGTTGTGAAAATAGCCAAAAACACATAAATATGGCATGTCGAAAAAATGACCAAAACAGCAAGGCTATACTATGGCAAAAATGTCAAAAAATGACATTTCCCAAAAACAGCTGAAAACTGCTTAAAACTACATGAAATAGCGTGCCGCGACACACCATAGCATAAACTGTTGTGAAAATAGCCAAAAACACATAAATATGGCATGTCGAAAAAATGACCAAAACAGCAAGGCTATACTATGGCAAAAATGTCAAAAAATGACATTTCCCAAAAACAGTTGAAAACTGCTTAAAACTACATGAAATACTGTGCCGCGACACGCCATAGCATAAACTGTTGTGAAAATAGCCAAAAACACAAAAATATGGCATGTCGAAAAAAATGACCAAAACAGCAAGGCTATACTATGGCAAAAATGTCAAAAAATGACATTTCCCAAAAACAGCGGAAAACTGCTTAAAACTACATGAAATAGCGTGCCGCGACACGCCATAGCATAAACTGTTGCCAAAACATCCAAAAACACAAAAATATGGCATGTCGAAAAAATGACAAAAAAAGCAAGGCTATAGTATGGCAAAAAATGTCAAAAAATGACATTTCCCAAAAACAGCTGGAAACTGCTTAAAACTACATGAAATAGCATGCTGAGACACGCCATAGCATAAACTGTTGTGAAAATAGCCAAAAACACAAAAATAAGGCATGTCGAAAAAAATGACCAAAAGAGCAAGGCTATAGTATGGCAAAAATGTCAAAAAATGACATTTCCCCAAAACAGCTGAAAACTGCTTAAAACTACATGAAATAGCATGCCGCGACACCCGATAGCATAAACTGTTGTAAAAACGTTGAAAAACACATAAATATGGCATGTCGAAAAAATGACCAAAAAAGCAAGGCTATAGTATGGCAAAAATGTCAAAAAATGACATTTCCCAAAAACAGCTGAAAACTGCTTAAAACTACATGAAATAGCGTGCCGCGACACGCCATAGCATAAACTGTTGCCAAAACATCCAAAAACACAAAAATATGGCATGTCGAAAAAATGACAAAAAAAGCAAGGCTATAGTATGGCAAAAATGTCAAAAAATGACATTTCCCAAAAACAGCTGAAAACTGCTTAAAACTACATGAAATAGCGTGCTGAGACACGCCATAGCATAAACTGTTGCAAAAATGGAAACAAAACACAAAAATATGGCATGTCCAAAAAATGATCAAAAAAGCAAGGCTATAGTATGGCAAAAATGTCAAAAAATGACATTTCCCAAAAACAGCTGAAAACTGCTTAAAACTACATGAAATAGCGTGCCGCGACACACCATAGCATAAACTGTTGTGAAAATAGCCAAAAACACATAAATATGGCATGTCGAAAAAATGACCAAAACAGCAAGGCTATACTATGGCAAAAATGTCAAAAAATGACATTTCCCAAAAACAGCTGAAAACTGCTTAAAACTACATGAAATAGCGTGCCGCGACACACCATAGCATAAACTGTTGTGAAAATAGCCAAAAACACATAAATATGGCATGTCGAAAAAATGACCAAAACAGCAAGGCTATACTATGGCAAAAATGTCAAAAAATGACATTTCCCAAAAACAGTTGAAAACTGCTTAAAACTACATGAAATACTGTGCCGCGACACGCCATAGCATAAACTGTTGTGAAAATAGCCAAAAACACAAAAATATGGCATGTCGAAAAAAATGACCAAAACAGCAAGGCTATACTATGGCAAAAATGTCAAAAAATGACATTTCCCAAAAACAGCGGAAAACTGCTTAAAACTACATGAAATAGCGTGCCGCGACACGCCATAGCATAAACTGTTGCCAAAACATCCAAAAACACAAAAATATGGCATGTCGAAAAAATGACAAAAAAAGCAAGGCTATAGTATGGCAAAAAATGTCAAAAAATGACATTTCCCAAAAACAGCTGGAAACTGCTTAAAACTACATGAAATAGCATGCTGAGACACGCCATAGCATAAACTGTTGTGAAAATAGCCAAAAACACAAAAATAAGGCATGTCGAAAAAAATGACCAAAACAGCAAGGCTATACTATGGCAAAAATGTCAAAAAATGACATTTCCCAAAAACAGCTGAAAACTGCTTAAAACTACATGAAATAGCGTGCCGCGACACACCATAGCATAAACTGTTGTGAAAATAGCCAAAAACACATAAATATGGCATGTCGAAAAAATGACCAAAACAGCAAGGCTATACTATGGCAAAAATGTCAAAAAATGACATTTCCCAAAAACAGTTGAAAACTGCTTAAAACTACATGAAATACTGTGCCGCGACACGCCATAGCATAAACTGTTGTGAAAATAGCCAAAAACACAAAAATATGGCATGTCGAAAAAAATGACCAAAACAGCAAGGCTATACTATGGCAAAAATGTCAAAAAATGACATTTCCCAAAAACAGCGGAAAACTGCTTAAAACTACATGAAATAGCGTGCTGACACGCAATAGCATAAACTGTTGCAAAAACATCCAAAAACACAAAAATATGGCATGTCGAAAAAATGACAAAAAAAGCAAGGCTATAGTATGGCAAAAATGTCAAAAAATGACATTTCCCAAAAACAGCTGAAAACTGCTTAAAACTACATGAAATAGCGTGCTGAGACACGCCATAGCATAAACTGTTGCAAAAATGGAAACAAAACACAAAAATATGGCATGTCCAAAAAATGATCAAAAAAGCAAGGCTATAGTATGGCAAAAATGTCAAAAAATGACATTTCCCAAAAACAGCTGAAAACTGCTTAAAACTACATGAAATAGCGTGCCGCGACACACCATAGCATAAACTGTTGTGAAAATAGCCAAAAACACATAAATATGGCATGTCGAAAAAATGACCAAAACAGCAAGGCTATACTATGGCAAAAATGTCAAAAAATGACATTTCCCAAAAACAGTTGAAAACTGCTTAAAACTACATGAAATACTGTGCCGCGACACGCCATAGCATAAACTGTTGTGAAAATAGCCAAAAACACAAAAATATGGCATGTCGAAAAAAATGACCAAAACAGCAAGGCTATACTATGGCAAAAATGTCAAAAAATGACATTTCCCAAAAACAGCGGAAAACTGCTTAAAACTACATGAAATAGCGTGCCGCGACACGCCATAGCATAAACTGTTGCCAAAACATCCAAAAACACAAAAATATGGCATGTCGAAAAAATGACAAAAAAAGCAAGGCTATAGTATGGCAAAAAATGTCAAAAAATGACATTTCCCAAAAACAGCTGGAAACTGCTTAAAACTACATGAAATAGCATGCTGAGACACGCCATAGCATAAACTGTTGTGAAAATAGCCAAAAACACAAAAATAAGGCATGTCGAAAAAAATGACCAAAAGAGCAAGGCTATAGTATGGCAAAAATGTCAAAAAATGACATTTCCCCAAAACAGCTGAAAACTGCTTAAAACTACATGAAATAGCATGCCGCGACACCCGATAGCATAAACTGTTGTAAAAACGTTGAAAAACACATAAATATGGCATGTCGAAAAAATGACCAAAAAAGCAAGGCTATAGTATGGCAAAAATGTCAAAAAATGACATTTCCCAAAAACAGCTGAAAACTGCTTAAAACTACATGAAATAGCGTGCCGCGACACACCAAAGCATAAACTGTTGTGAAAATAGCCAAAAACACATAAATATGGCATGTCGAAAAAATGACCAAAACAGCAAGGCTATACTATGGCAAAAATGTCAAAAAATGACATTTCCCAAAAACAGCGGAAAACTGCTTAAAACTACATGAAATAGCGTGCCGCGACACGCCATAGCATAAACTGTTGCCAAAACATCCAAAAACACAAAAATATGGCATGTCGAAAAAATGACAAAAAAAGCAAGGCTATAGTATGGCAAAAAATGTCAAAAAATGACATTTCCCAAAAACAGCTGGAAACTGCTTAAAACTACATGAAATAGCATGCTGAGACACGCCATAGCATAAACTGTTTCAAAAACGGCCAAAAAAAACACAAAAATATGGCATGTCCAAAAAATGACCAAAAGAGCAAGGCTATAGTATGGCAAAAATGTCAAAAAATGACATTTCCCCAAAACAGCTGAAAACTGCTTAAAACTACATGAAATAGCATGCCGCGACACCCAATAGCATAAACTGTTGTAAAAACGTTGAAAAACACATAAATATGGCATGTCGAAAAAATGACCAAAAAAGCAAGGCTATAGTATGGCAAAAATGTCAAAAAATGACATTTCCCAAAAACAGCTGAAAACTGCTTAAAACTACATGAAATAGCGTGCTGAGACACGTCATAGCATAAACTGTTGCAAAAATGGAAACAAAACACAAAAATATGGCATGTCGAAAAAATGACAAAAAAAAGCAAGGCTATAGTATGGCAAAAATGTCAAAAAATGACATTTCCCAAAAACAGCTGAAAACTGCTTAAAACTACATGAAATAGCGTGCCGGGAGACGCCATAGCATAAACTGTTGACCAAAAACACAAAAATATGGCATGTCGAAAAAATGACAAAAAAAGCAAGGCTATAGTATGGCAAAAAATGTCAAAAAATTACATTTCCCAAAATCAGCTGGAAACTGCTTAAAACTACTTGAAATAGCATGCTGAGACACGCCATAGCATAAACTGTTTCAAAAACGGCCAAAAAAAACACAAAAATATGGCATGTCCAAAAAATGACCAAAAGAGCAAGGCTATAGTATGGCAAAAATGTCAAAAAATGACATTTCCCAAAAACAGTTGGAAACTGCTTAAAACTACATGAAATAGCGTGCCGAGACACGCCATAGCATAAACTGTTGTGAAAATAGCCAAAAACACATAAATATGGCATGTCGAAAAAATGACCAAAAGAGCAAGGCTATAGTATGGCAAAAATGTCAAAAAATGACATTTCCCAAAAACAGCTGGAAACTGCTTAAAACTACATGAAATAGCGTGCCGCGACACGCCATAGCATGAACTGTTTCAAAACCGGCCAAAAACACTAAAATATGGCATGTCGAAAAAACAACCAAAAACATCAAGGCTATAGTATGGCAAAAATGTCAAAAAATGACATTTCCCAAAAACAGCTGAAAACTGCTTAAAACTACATGAAATAGCATGCCGCGACACGCCATAGCATAAACTGTTGTAAAAACGTTGAAAAACACAAAAATATGGCATGTCGAAAAAATGACAAAAAAAGCAAGGCTATAGGCTATAGTATGGCAAAAATGTCAAAAAATGACATTTCCCAAAAACAGCTGAAAACTGCTTAAAACTACATGAAATAGCGTGCTGAGACACGCAATAGCACAAACTGTTTCAAAAACGGCCAAAAACACATAAATAAGGCATGTCCAAAAAATGACCAAAAAAGCAAGGCTATAGTATGGCAAAAATGTCAAAAAATGACATTTCCCAAAAACAGCGGAAAACTGCTTAAAACTACATGAAATAGCATGCTGAGACACGCCATAGCATAAACTGTTGCAAAAATGGAAACAAAACACAAAAATATGGCATGTCCAAAAAATGATCAAAAAAGCAAGGCTATAGTATGGCAAAAATGTCAAAAAATGACATTTCCCAAAAACAGCTGAAAGCTGCTTAAAACTACATGAAATAGCGTGCCGCGACACGCCATAGCATAAACTGTTGTAAAAACGTCCAAAAACACAAAAATGTTGCATGTCGAAAAAATTACCAAAAAAGCAAGGCTATACTATGGCAAAAATGTCAAAAAATGACATTTCCCAAAAACAGCTGAAAACTGCTTAAAACTACATGAAATAGCGTGCCGCGACACGCCATAGCATGAACTGTTTCAAAACCGGCCACAAACACTAAAATATGGCATGTCGAAAAAACAACCAAAAACATCAAGGCTATAGTATGGCAAAAATGTCAAAAAATGACATTTCCCAAAAACAGCTGAAAGCTGCTTAAAACTACATGAAATAGCGTGCTGAGACACGCCATAGCATAAACTGTTGGAAAAATGGAAACAAAACACAAAAATATGGCATGTCCAAAAAATGATCAAAAAAGCAAGGCTATAGTATGGCAAAAATGTCAAAAAATGACATTTCCCAAAAACAGCTGAAAACTGCTTAAAACTACATGAAATAGCGTGCCGCGACACACCATAGCATAAACTGTTGTGAAAATAGCCAAAAACACATAAATATGGCATGTCGAAAAAATGACCAAAACAGCAAGGCTATACTATGGCAAAAATGTCAAAAAATGACATTTCCCAAAAACAGTTGAAAACTGCTTAAAACTACATGAAATACTGTGCCGCGACACGCCATAGCATAAACTGTTGTGGAAATAGCCAAAAACACAAAAATATGGCATGTCGAAAAAAATGACCAAAACAGCAAGGCTATACTATGGCAAAAATGTCAAAAAATGACATTTCCCAAAAACAGCGGAAAACTGCTTAAAACTACATGAAATAGCGTGCCGCGACACGCCATAGCATAAACTGTTGCCAAAACATCCAAAAACACAAAAATATGGCATGTCGAAAAAATGACAAAAAAAGCAAGGCTATAGTATGGCAAAAAATGTCAAAAAATGACATTTCCCAAAAACAGCTGGAAACTGCTTAAAACTACATGAAATAGCATGCTGAGACACGCCATAGCATAAACTGTTGTGAAAATAGCCAAAAACACAAAAATAAGGCATGTCCAAAAAATGACCAAAAGAGCAAGGCTATAGTATGGCAAAAATGTCAAAAAATGACATTTCCCAAAAACAGCTGAAAACTGCTTAAAACTACATGAAATAGCGTGCTGAGACACGCCATAACATAAACTGTTGCAAAAATGGAAACAAAACACAAAAATATGGCATGTCTAAAAAATGACCAAAAAAGCAAGGCTATAGTATGGCAAAAATGTCAAAAAATGAAATTTCCCAAAAACAGCTGAAAGCTGCTTAAAACTACATGAAATAGCATGCCACGACACGTCATAGCATAAACTGTTGTAACAATGTCCAAAAACACAAAAATGTTGCATGTCGAAAAAATGACAAAAAAAGCAAGGCTATAGTATGGCAAAAAATGTCAAAAAAATGACATTTCCCAAAAACAGCTGAAAACTGCTTAAAACTACATGAAATAGCGTGCTGAGACACGCCATAGCATAAACTGTTGCAAAAATGGAAACAAAACACATAAATATGGCATGTCCAAAAAATGATCAAAAAAGCAAGGCTATAGTATGGCAAAATTGTCAAAAATGACATTTCCCCAAAACAGTTAAAAACTGTTAAAATAGTTATGCTATGGCGTGCCACGACACGCCATAGCATAAATTGTTGTAAAAACGTCAAAAAAATAAATAAATTTAGCATGTTGAAAAATGACCAAAAAAGCAAGGCTATAGTATGGCAAAAATGTCTAAAAAGCACATTTCCCAAAAACAGCTGAAAACTGCTTAAAGTACATAAAATAGCGTGCCGCGACACGCCATAGCATAGAATGTTGCAAAAATGGCCAAAAACACAAAAATATGGAATGTTGAAAAAACAACCAAAAACTGCAAGGCTATAGTATGGCAAAAATGGCAAAAATGACATTTCCCCAAAACAGTTAAAAACTGCTCAAAACTACATGAAATAGCGTGTGGAGACACGCCATGGCATGAAATGTTGCAAAAATGGTGAAAAAGACAAAAATAAGGAATTTTCAAAAAATGATCAAAAAAGCAAGGCTATAGTATGGCAAAAATGTTAAAAAGCACATCTCCCAAAAACAACTGAAAACTGCTCAAAACTACATGAAATAGTGTGCTGAGACACGCCATAGCATAAAGTGTTGTAAAAACATCCAAAAACACAAAAATTTGGCATGTTGAAAAAATGACCAAAAAAGCAAGGCTATAGTATGGCAAAAATGTCAAAAAATGACATTTCCCAAAAACAGCTGAAAACTGCTTAAAACTACATGAAATAGCGTGCCACATCACGCCATAGCATAAACTGTTGTAAAAACGGCCAAAAACACAAAAATATGGCATGTCCAAAAAATGACCAAAACAGCAAGGGTATTGTATGGCAAAAATGTCAAAAAATGACATTTCCCAAAAACAGCCGAAGACTGCTTAAAGTACATGAAATAGCGTGCCGCAACACGCCATAGTGTAAAATGTTGCAAAAACAAAAAAATAGAAACCCTCTACCACTCGGGCCGAGGGAGCATTTCTGGCCTGTTCTCTCTTGAGGGATATACGCTGCTCTAGGAGTAGTTTTATGCGTTTTGCAGTTGTCTTTGGGACGTGCCATATTTTGACATTTTTTGTCATACAATACTACAGCATTTTCAGATTTCTTTTTGACATGCTACAGTATGGTATTTTTGGATGTTTTTTCACCATCCCATACTATGACATGTCCCAGCATGCTATTCTATGTGGTTTTCAGCAGTTTTTGGGACATGTCATATTTTGACACTTTTTGCCATACTGTAGTATGGTATTTTCTGTCATTTTTTCAACATTCTATCCTATGATGTGTATAACATGACCAGGAGATAAACTCTCTATCACTTTGGCTGAGGGAGCATTTCTGGACTGTCCACTCCTGAGGGAACGAGAGCGGCTCTAGGAGTACCTCTGGTACTACCCTCCCTTGGTTTTTTGTATTTTCATTCACTCGTGGTCAGCCAAAGCCAAGCAGCAAACTAAAAGTTTGCTTTTGTCCAGCAACCTGTTTCTTGTTTTTGTCTTCTAGCCAGTCACCAGATTGTCAGAAAGATGAAAAGCTGGACACGCAGGTAAGGCAGAAAAAGGTTTAAACTGCTCGAGGCAGGCTTTATTCAAAGATAAAAATGTCAATAGCGTAAATCAAAAGCATAAGCTACGTCACTCTGTTTTACAGGAACTACATATCCCGTATAACATAGAGTCTAAGCAACATAAGGCAAAAGGACAAAAAGCACATATACATTCATTTGTTGTTCTTCTTTTATCTGGTGGTCCATTGCATCATTATTCTCTCCACTCTCCATCTCTCCTCATTGGCTGGTTTTGGGGTGGGTAGAAACTTCCTCCTCCTGCTTGGGGTCTCATGTTCTGGTTGAAGCTTCCTCCTCCTGCAGCTGGAGAATTTCAACCCTTTGCACATGTGGTTTTCTGTCAATAGTTGGTCAAACGGCTGCTGCTGCTGATTCATGAACATGTTGAACATGCTCATGAGCCATTCCAACATAATAATATAGCATGTCATCATAGTGTAGTAGGTCGAAATTGTATGAGGTTTTTTCAACATGTTATATTATGGTGTTTCTAGACATGCTATATTATGTGGTTTTCAGCAAATTTTTTGGTAATGTTATATTTTGACATTCTTCGACATACTAACGACTATGTCGTTTTCAGTCATTTTTTTAACATGCTATATCATGATGTTTTTTGACATTCTATACTAGGATGTGTCTCGACATATTATTTACTGTGGTTTTCAGCTGTTTTTTGGACATGCCATATTTTTACATTTTTCAACATACTAAACTAAGATGTTTTTCAACAGGCTTATTATAATGCCTTTGGAAGTTTTTTCGACATTCCATACTATGACATTTCTTGACATGCTATACTATGTGGTTTTCAGCTGTTTTTTTGGAGGTGTCATATTTTTGCCATTTTTTGCCAGTGTTTTCGGTGTTTTTATTCGACATGCTAAATTATGTTGTTTTTGGATGTTTTTAAAACATGTATTACTATAACATCTCTCAACATGCTATACTATGACGTTTCTCGACGTGCTATACTGTGTTGTTTACTGTTTTTTTGCCATACTAAAACTGTATTGGTTTTGGTCATTTTTTCTAGACGCTATATTATTATGTTTTTTTTCTTTCATTTTTTCGACATGCTATACAATGACTTTTCTCAACATGCTATACTATGTGGTTTTTAGCTCTTCTTTCAACATGATATTTTGACATTTTTTGACATTCGACATACTATACTATGTCGTTCTCTGTTGAATTTTCGACCCGGTAATTTACTTTTGGAGGGGACTGTGACGCACTGGGGAGCTGCGGAAATGTGGGGGAAGGGAGAATTAAAAAAATAATCAACTAAAAACACTATTTGTGACAATTATTCTTCAAAGCAGTGTTTCCAATTAATAACTGAGACTATAGTCTAATTCGTCCCGCCATAGTATTTCAGCTGACATACTATACTATGACTTTTTTGATGGTTTTTCAGGACGAGATACTACATTACAGCATTGTTGATGGTAATTTGGATGACATATTATACTATGACTTTTTTATGTTTTTTGGATGACATACTATAATGTGACTTTTTGATGGTATTTCGGACGTCATAGTGTAGTATGACTTTTATGATGGCGTTTTTCTGACCATGTACTATACTATGACATTTTTTATGGTATTTCGGAAGACACACTATACTATGGCATTTATGATGGTATTTCAGAAGACACACTATACTTTCACTTTTTTATCCTAGTTGAGATGACAAGCTACACTAAGCCTTTTTTGACTTTTTTGATGTATTTTTTAATGATATACTAAACATGGCTTTTTAATGTTATTTTTAATGACATAATATATATAATGATGTTTTTGCAATAGTTTTTTGACATACGATACACTGACTTTTTGTTTTTTACTTTTTTGATGACATCCTATGCAATGTGTGAAATGTTTTTTGATTGTTTTTGCGATATACCATACTTTCACTTTTTTCATCCTATATAATGAATTCTTTATCATTTTTTTAATGGCATACTATACCGTGACTTTTTCATGGTATTTTTGATCACATACTTTACTGTGATCTTTTTCAGTACTTTTGACAACATACTATACTATTACATTTTATCATATTTTCTAAAGTATGATGTTTTTATGGTATTTTTGGAGACATAATATACTGTGACTTTTTTTCTCATATTTTAATGGCATAACATATTGTAAACTTTTCAGGATTTTTTATGACAGATTATTATTACTTTTTATGGATATTTTTAAAAACATACTTTACTAAGATGCTTTTATGGCATAGAATCATGTGGATTTTTTTTTTAGCATTTTGAGGCCATACTGACTTTTTTCCTTTCCTTTTCTTTTTGCTTTTTTTCACATACTATAATATAACTTTTCATAACATTCTATGCTATAATGTTTTCTTCGCATGCTATTCTATGATGTTTTTTTGGCCATTTTTATGACAACATATATTGTACTATCACTGACACTGACATATTTTACTATCACTTTTTTCCTGCATTTTCATGTCATACTGTAGTGGGACTCTTTCATGGCACACTATACTTTGACTTTTTATGATATACGTTACTATGAAGTTTCCTTATTTCACTTGTATGACATAGTCTCCTATGACCGGTTATTTGCATTTTTATAGCACAACTCTAACACAACTTTTTTATATCATATCAATGTATGACATTTTTCTCATCATAGTCTTTTCATGGCATTCTTCTTTTTGATATTTGTATGATATTTGATATTCTTATTTTTTCATTCAAGTGTCATTCTATGCTATGACAATTTGGCATTCTTTTCTGTTATTTGTTTATATACTTTTTTTCGTAGCATACTACACTTTGTTGTGATTTTTTACGGTATTTCTGTAATTACAGTTAAACTTTTTTTCTGCAGTAATCAAGAATGACCTTTTCTTGTTTTTAATGGCATACTTTACAATCACATTTTTTTTTTGTTTTTTTTTTGTTTTTTGTAGTGGTTAGCACTGCCCAGCATTTTCTAATGGCCTTCATTACAATGGATTTTTTTTATTACATACTAAACACTATTGCTTTTTCATATGTGCTATTATTTGACACACTGTACTATGCCTTACTTTGAATAATTTGGAATCTCCCCTAGTTGCTATGCTATTGTGGTTAAACGTTTAAGGTATGAATGCCCTTTTAATGCCTTTTTGTTATAATGCATCACAGTGGAAGAGATATAATGAGGAATTCAATTCAATTCAGTTCACTTCACTTTTATTTATAAAGCCCATTATCACAAAATACATGAGGGGACAGAGAAGAGGGAATGACATGGAACAATAATGCCAGGACAGAATCAATCTGTGGACATTGTGGATCATTGTCTGCACCATAAACCTCACATCACCATGAGGCATCGGACTGTATTAACTCTTTAAATGGCTTGTTGTCAAATTGATGTCCACTTAAATGAATGAAAAATTTATTTCAGACATGGAAAAAAAATATATAAATAGAACAAACATAAAGTTAAATAAGTTACAAAAAATAGACTGAATAAAGTGAAAAGCATGTTCCATAGATTCCATTTACTAGCACTGACATGCCCGAAAAAGGAGTAGGAAGAAGTTTACATTTATTTATATATATACACATATACACACACACGCACATATGTATATATACACATGTGTGTGTGTGGCCACCCTCATCCCTGTACCTTGTGAACGTCATCTCTTTGTACCTCTTTTTGAACTGGATCATGTTTGGACATTGCTTTAGCTCCGTGCTCATACTATTCCACAGCTTCACACCACCAGCTGAAATGCATTTACTTTTCATAGTCGTGCCAACACATAGCAACTCGAAATTAAACGTATAACTTATAACCTCCATGTCAATCAAAAAAAAAAGTTCTCAATATCAACTGGTAGTTGTTTGTTCCTTGCTTTATACATTATTTGAGCTGTCTGATATTCAACCAGGTCAATGTTTTTTTAAATTGTGGGAATGTAAAAACAATGAATTGGTGTGATCATAAAATCCTACTTTGAGAACTGTTATTATGGCTGTAGTGTGGATAGTGGTTGTAGTGACCTTTTGTAGGTGTTCCCCAGACCTCCACACAGTAATTTAGATATGGTAAGACCAGCAAACAGTAGTTTTCAGTTATCAGTATGTGCTTTGCTTTGCATAGGACTGAGGTGCTTCGTGACAGTTTTGATTGTGCGTGTTTTATGTGAGGTTTCCAGCGGATTTTATGATCTATTATCACACAGAAATGTATTTATCGACACTCATTAAATAGCCACACTTATTAAATTTACAATTTTAAAACATGATCTTTGTTTTACTTAAATTTAATGATAATTTATTACTGTCTCATTTCAGATGTGATTATTTCTAAAATCTGCTACAAATCCTCTCCACTACAAAAAAATATTTGTGTTATCTGTAACTAACACAATTTTGAATATTTTTTAAGCTTTATGATAGGGTACAAAAAGAATTGGCCCCAACACTGACCTCTGGGGGACTCCACAAGCAATGTCCAAACATGCCAACCTGTACTAACCCATCTTCACAAACTGCTGCCTGTTCTCAAAATAGCTTCTCGGCCATTTCAATACAACCCCCCTGATACCATAATGTTCTAGTTTAATAATTATTCTGTCATGATTGATTGTATCGAATGCTTTCTTGAGATCAATAAATACTACAGCTGCATATTTCTTTTGGTGTAAGGCACTTGTCATTTCTTCAGTTAGTTCAATTACTGCTAAAAATGTTGATCTGAATCAATATTTACTGTCAGTTAGTAAATTGTATTCATTAATAAATTTGTTCAATGTGTCTTGCCTTTTTCTAGGATTTTGGAAAATAGGGGAAGCAGAGAAACAGGCAATTAATTTGTGAAAAGGTGTTTGTCTCCAGTTTTGTACAGCGGTACCTTTGTTATTTTCATTTTACTTGGGAATTTAGCCGTTTGGAACGATAAATTACAGATACGAGTTACAGGTTTAGCAATTCCTTCAATTACTTTTTTAACTGTTTTTATGTCAGTGTCTTTACAGTCAGTAGACAATTTGGTTTTACATTTATAAACAATCTCTATAATTTCACTCTATTCCACTGCTTGAGAAACATTGAGTTCAGATTAATATCAATGAAATCACCAATATTCTCTTCAGATGTTATAGAATCACAATCAGGATTTTTTTCTGACAGATTTGGTCCAACATTTAGAAAGTAACGATTAAAGGCATTCACTACATTATACATTAATAGTCATATCAATGTCAACCATAACCAATAACACCATTTAATATATTCTACATACCTTTAATATTATTTTTGTTATTGCCCAATAATTTGCAATAATATTCCTTCCTGCTGATTCTCATAATATTAGTTAACTTGTTCTTAAAGGGGTTTTTTTTATGTATTTTCTGCATCTTTGGTTCTATGTTTTACGACTTCTCTATATAGCGTGTTTTTCTTTTTCTTTTTTTGGCAGGCACTTTGTAATCCGTTAGTTATCCATGGACTGCCTGAATATTATGATTTTAACTGTACCTTTTTATTGGACAATGTTTATCATGAAATAAGTTGAATAAACTCAAAAATATTTCATATGCTTTGTCAATATTATTCTCTTTATATAATATTTCCCAATATAATTTAGTAATTCATTTTTTAAACCATTGACTACTCTGTCCTTGTGCGTCTGTACTTGAGTTTAATGTCCTGTCTTACCTTCTTGTAGTCACTGTCAAAACTGTAAAAACTGTTAAGTGATCCTTGATGTCATTGATCAGTAGTCCTCTTACTATAGTATTTTCTATAATATTAGTAAATATGTTGTCTATCAATGTGGCACATTGAGATGTAGTCCTGCTGCGTCTGGTGATTTTAGGATAAAAGCTTATACTGTACATTGCATTGATAAAGTCTTCAGCTGGTTTGTGGTTATTTGGATTAAGAAATCTAAATCTAAATCTCTGCAGATGAAAGTCACCTTATTATTTGACATTGCAAATATTTCTTCCATCCATTCCTTAAAAACCTCAATGTTAGAACCTGGTGCTCTATAAATGCAGCTAATAATTAAATTCTTCCTTTTTTCTGTGTATATTTCTACAGATAAGCATTTCAATAACTTTCCGATGAGAGTTGTCATTTTCTTTGCCACTTTATAATTTAAAATTTGGTCACATACACAGCCATGCCTCCCCCACTCTTACTCTCTCTGTTTATATAATTCACTTCATAACCATTTAATTCAAAGTCCACACCCTTCACAGGGTTAATCCAAGTTTCTGATATCTAATTATGTGACATGAGTTAGCATTCATGCTTCTACTGGTAAACTGAATAACTGAGTTTGTGCTCTGGCTTTATAGTGTTGTTGAACTGTTCATCTGTATAATAGCAGCAGTAGTCGTTGATGTTAAAAAGTTAAAAAGTAAGTTATTTTCCCGGTCGATATTGTCTTCTATGTCATATGAGTTGTGCTCGGTGTATTAAAATGTTTTCACTTCCAGCTTATCTTAATCAGCAATATTATGTGTTATATGAATACAATCTCTCAATGTAGATGAGCCCTCCAGAGTGTGAGGCACGTTTGTGTGTTATGTATTTGATTAAACTTACCTCACAGCCTTTTGGAGATCCTCACAGAAATGTGTTGATCCGTTTAGTTTAATGAATACTTTGCAGTTAGTGGTCCACCTGGATTGTAGTTTCTTTATGAATCCTGCTTTACTTGTAGTATCAGCGTTACGTGTCGGTTAATTTTAGCTTCCTTCCTTGATTCAGTTGCGTTTTTTTTTTCAATTTGAGCCCCGTTACAATAATATAATTCATTATTGTGTACTGCTCTGGATCGGCTACGAAGGCGAGTCTCTTATCCTTGTCGGCGGCTTGTTGCCTCAGTGGCTTCACATCCGCGACTAGATCCAACATGGATTTTTTCAGCAGATACATCTGCAGACAGAAAGTCAAGCGACCTCTTTCTGTCGTGGACGTCCCCAGTCTCTCGTTGCTTCCTCGGAGGCATGACGGTGTTTGTGCCGACCAGCTGTTAGCTTAGCCACCAAAAGTCTGTTAGCCGTGGGCTCGTCCAGTGATTAAGTCCGTGTTTCCAACTCAGCGCGTAAATCCAGTCCGTGGTCAATACCGGTCACATCAGCAGACATTCCCAAATCCTTAATCCAAAAGCCGTGGTCAAATATTCAAAATGTAGTCCAGAATCGTGCCCAAGAAACAAACACCGCCAACACCAAAACAAACGCACAGGAAACCGGAAGTAAGAATTCAATTTTCCCGCGCACTCCAGAGGCCGGGCAAACAGAGCAAAGCAGAAACAAGAAGGGTTTAATGCAACAGCAATATAACTACAGATGCTAAACAGAGGCCAGAAAAAAATGAAGGTAAAACTAAATAAGAGATCTGAGGCATAAACATATTATAATGAAGCCGGATGATAATGAGAAATAGAAATAGATTTTTTTTAAAGCCAATAAAATACAATACAATAAAAATAATTAAAACAATAAACACAGATTATTATTATTATTATTATATTATTATTATTCGTTTTCTTCTTCTTCTTCTTCTTCTTCTTCTTCTTCTTCTTCTTCTTATTATTATTATTATTATTATTAATAATAATAATAAGCAGGATCAAGACAGAATAAAAACATAAATTAAAAGACAAATTAAAATAGAGGACATCACATAAAGCAAGTCTATAGAAATGCATTTGCACTCCATTTAAGGGGCCCCCATGGCAATAGTACAGTCACCTTTACCTTTCACACAGGGACAGCCAGAAGATCTAGGTCTGCAAACTGGTTTGAATTTGTTTTGGTTTTTTTGACACTCAGAATATCAGACATCTACATAAAACACTGAATGCACATATCAAGTAATGTTTAGTTTGAGTTCAAAATAATAACTAACAGAAATAATAATAACCCACAGTTCATCTCCGCAGTGTTGGTACTATTTTCTTTTGCAGTTCAATAAGGCCATCTGGTGGTGAAGACAGTTGATGCTTACCCAAGTGACTATTAAATTCTCTTAGTTGTTGCAGTTGTACATTTAAATATCAGTTCATCAACTGAATTAATGAAGTTAATTGTACAATTTTAAAAACACTCATTTTGATTACAAAATGCAGTATATGTGGTATTTTGTTCTTAAGGGAGAGACTAAATCAGACTAACAGCAAGAGGCCTCAAGTTCCTAGCCAGTGTCCACTTTTGTCATATTGTGCCATCATGTGGGTGTTAATGGTAAATGCATCCTCTAAGGATCGAGAGGCCCCTTCATGATGCATCACAGTCCACCAGTCACCCATGATACAGACAGATTATCTGAAAACACTGAGTGACTTCGACCAGCACTCCTGTTTTTTACGTAGAGGTAGAGAGGGAGAGCTAAGGTCAGGAACTTGATCTTGAGTAAATTGAAATATTTCATAAGCAAACACATTACACGCACACACACCTGCTCTCTCTCGCACACATAAACACATACAAGCACAAACCACTGTGAAGATTTGTCCGTGATCTGTATCTGAAGGCTTTATCCAACCTTGCCCCAGTTTCCCCCTGATTTATTATAATTCCATTTTTCCAGTCTTTCAATCTAAAGATTTGTTCCTCCTCATTTTTTAATAACGTGCAAGCAAGGGAGGCATGTCCCTGGGAGATTATGTCGTCGTCTTTGGCGTCTCGTCTTGATTACATCAGAGGAACCTGATTTGATTTGGAAGAAACCCCCATGTTCCAGTATGCGTTCTCGTTAGGCCTCCCCACTGTGCTGATGTCTTGCTTTGTCAGAGGGGATGATCTTGATGAATATGATCTGAAAGAGAGGGAGGGAGAGGGGGATTAGGTGAAAGGATTATAATTTCCAATGACGAGAAATAATAAGAAACAATAAATCCTAAGTAGATTTAGTTCTCAAGGAAACCCTGTTAGGGAAAATCAACAGAATAAGAGACAGAACAGAAAAGAGACGGGACAGAGGTATTAAATAGATACAGTCAGTCTGACCTGTTTGGTCTGAGAGATGAAGTCTTCTTTTAACTTAACTTTATTTTAGTATTTTTATGTCTATCAGAATAGCTGGCATTTAATTTTCTTTGACTCACCTGATTGATTTATCAATTAACTGTTGCAGCTTTACTTGTACAAATTGTTTGGTAATTAATGTGCAACAAATTATTGTATTTTTATTATTTGCAGCTTAAAAAAAACTCTTACTATGTTTAAAGTAACTAAAGCTTTCAGATAAATGCAATGAAATAAAAAGTAAATTATTTCCCTCTGAAGTGTAGGGGAGTAAAAGTATAAAGACTAGAGCATTTGCAAATTAAATTCATGTCTGAAAAGTGTTGTTTCCCTGCACTCTTCCCAAAGCATTATGGGATCGGTTACAGGTCAGGTTATCTTAGTTCAACAGGGGGCACCATACTGTACAGACTGGGGCATTAAGACAAAAGACTGTCTTTCTTAGCTTTGTTCAGATCAAGGTAGGTGGACTATTTTATTGTCAATATAAGAAACTCTTAAAACTTGCAGCACCAGTATCATTCACTATATATTTGTATCAATAAGCTATTCAAGGAAGGACACACAGTGTTAAAAGGCTTATCACAAATCTACACTTTTACCATCTAATAATTCATGTGCACATTGTCAGAGCTCTTGTCCCCCTGCACCTCTTCAAGGATCAAACTACATAAGCACTCTGCCTGTTTTTACACTCTTTGAAGACACTGTAGGTATAACTTATGACCATACACTTGATGGATAGATCCAGTACATTGTCACATTGGGAAGCTCGTAAAACAGCAGCTGCTAATACCTCAACTGCCACGAGGTCGTGGACGACGCTTGTGTGTGAAATCCAGCGCGGTTAAAGACCCTGTGCTACTTTCGGTCTTGTGGTAGCGGTGAACTGGCCCTCCTCACCTCATACCCACGACCTTGTCATCACAGGCCATTCACAGGCTGCTGTGCTAACTAGGGGTCATCAGCAGGGCACGGCTTGAGAGATGTACGGTGCTGTACAGTGGAGAGAGTGAGGACTGAGTAATTGATCATTCTGGGCTGTGTTTTGGGAGGGGGTGCATGCCAAGACCCTGTGTAATTGTGCCTTTATTCTCCTGAGCCGAGCGCAGGCAATATGCAATAAATCCACATTCTTTCTGATGAACTCACTGACTGAGACAATGTCTGCCATCCCGCCTCGTCCCTTGTCAGTGAGTTAGGGAGCCAAGACTTAAGCCTTAACCCCCCTGTCTCCACTCCTGGCTGGAGGGGAATGTGACGCCTGCCTGCCTGCTCGCCCGCTCGGCCGTCTTAGCCCCGTGGGCTTTGCAGGCGCGGAGCCTCATCTCCCACTGTTTATCCATGTGTCTTTGCTTTGGCTCAAGCCCTGTGCTGCAGACCACTGTGGGCTGAGTGGGGTCCGCTGCCCTGTGTCACCCACCTAAGCTCTGCTTTCACTGGAGGGCTTAGCGCCTCACCCCTCGGCCGCTTTATGAGCAGACAGCTGGGCTAATCTGTCTCCCTCTTTCTTTCTCCTTGGGTCTCGCCTCATCTCTTCTTTTGGCTCCTTTGGTCGTCTGTTTGTGGACCACTTTGCTTTCATGCCTTTCAAACACTGACACTGCTGTTTCTGTTTCCGAAGTACACAAACACATACAGGAACACTTTCTCCATTTGTATGTGTCTGTGCACTGCTTTTTTCCTGACTCAGTGGGAATGTCAAAAAGAGCTCAACTTTACAAGCCTTGCATTTCATCTGCACTGAGTTGAGTTTGCTCAGACTCATTAGTAATGACTCTCTCAAAGGTTACTAAGGCACAGTGCACATTTTTGCTTAAGCAATGTTTTGTATGTGAGGAATGTCGAGTATACTGTAAAACATTACGCACCTGCCATGATGATGACAGAATTGATCTCAGAGATGCTTCCATGAGATCTGTCCAATTTGTTGTAACCTCTGAATTCAGGGACATGTAAGACCTTTAATTTAACAGAATATATGCATGATACTATACATACAATTTTGCGAGTTTTAGCTTCTCAAATGTAAGGATTTAATGCTCATCTTTGCCATACATTAAACTGGATATCTTAAGCTGTTGGACTGTTGGCCAAGAGCTTTTTTCACTATTTTTTGTTTTTTTTTACCAGATGATCATTCAAATTATTGGGGAAATAACCTGCAGAATAATCAATAATGAAAATGGGAGAAGTCCCTGTCATTGTCCCTGTTTCTACTGCAGTCTTATTCTCAACTGAACATCCGCTCGATTTCACACTCAGTGGGTGTATTGCTGAGGACCCAAGGAGGTGCAGTGTAGAATGAGCACTCTTGAGCTCTTTGGGACATATTTATTGTGTATTGTACATACTGTATTTTTTAGGGGACCCCTGTTGAATGGCATGCTGGGAACAACTCGCTTTTTGTTGCCCTCTAAAATAGACTGTATAAAAATAATGGATGTAACTATACCTGTATAATTGTCACTAATGTAGAAATTTGTTATAGAGACTAAAACTATTGTTTTCTACCAGGCTGTAAACTTATTTTTGCTGTAAATTTTGACATTTTAACACAGTGGTCCATGAGCATTGACTTACTTTTGGAGCCAGTTTCAAGTGGCCATTTGAGGAACTACAGTTTTTGGCACCTCCGCGTTGGCTTCATTTGCCCAAGGCTGCTGCTTGCTTGCTACAGGACATACAAGAACAGATAGAGAACGAGAGACCAGAGAGACTGGAGAGACAAAAGAGCAGAGATGTTGTTTGACATTGTAGCAAACTCAAACATTTCAAGCTTCAGCAATATAACCCAAAAAATAGCTATCTGTTACACACAGCCAGTTACACACATATTCCCAAGGAAGCACAACAAGCAAGCCAAGCAATCGGCCTGTTCCAAACCAGGCCAAGGCACATTTTGGGAGTTTTGTCACTGCTCCAGTAATTGCTATTTGCAGCTTAAAAAAAACAATCTCAACTAAATCAGCTCTTGAGTAGGTCAGTGTTGGTTTTGTGTCAACTTTGTTCAACTTAGTTCAATCGTTCAGCTTTTAAGGAAGGTTACGAGAGATGTTTGCTTACATTATTAGTCATGTAGAGCCATTCTGCCATCATTATTTGGCGTATTGAAAGAAGCTTTTTCAGATTAGTGAGGTTGTTAATTCTATTAATCACTCCACATTTGAATAAAGTCGTGTGTTAAAGTTATGACTACAGTTGATTGAATATTGAATATTGTAATATTGTAGCTTGTAATAGGACATTTTTTATCTGCGGGGAAATTACTATAAATAGCCATATTGATGTTAACCCTTGTTAACCATTATGTTGACATTACTGAAGTCTCCAACTCAAAGACTCGAGTCATGATTTTGTGGACATTTCGAAGTTACAGAGACTGACATCACTTCACTCTGCATTCTTTCCATCTTTCATTTGCATCCATTTTATCCTCCACCCTTCATCCTCCCCTCTTCCTCACACCATCTCTCCCTGTCCCCCTTTCCTCTGTTCACCATCTTTCTTTTCTCCTCCTCCTGCCTTCCCTCCCCCTTCTTCTCTTCCCTGTCCTCTTCAGCCATCCGGCTAAACTTAGAAGTGACAACAGTTGCAGGGTGACACCAAGGGCTAAATAAGACCAGAACAATAGCTTCCCCCCTCGTCTCCTCTTCTCACCCCTCATCTCCCCCTTTAATAGACTGCCATTGTTCTCTCTCCTCACTGTTGCTCTTTCAGGGAGTTTGTTAGCTATGCTAATGAAGGTTGGGCTTGTGTGGGTTTAGCGAGTGGGGATTTGATGCTCTTTAACTGGGCACTTTTAGAAAGGAGAGGCGATCATAAGTGTGGCCGGGCGGCTATTTACCAACAGTCAAATGTCACAGGCGTGTGGATGGGTACAGCAGTGGAAGGGATCTGTTACATTTCTCATGCACTTGCTTCAATTTCGATATTTGAAACTGTCACAACCAGAATAGTCAGCAAAAGAAGGTATTATGCAAGAATATGTACCACTGTCCCTCTAATGCACAGCGTACTGTACGTGTCAGCATGTCGGAGTCCTTGCAGAAAAAAAGGAGCCGAGTAAGACAAGATGCAGAGACTACAGTAAGTATAGTGCAGTCAGTCATCCAATCAGTCAGTAAGTCTGTAAATAGCCTGGCTCCTTTGAGCTTTCCTCTAAGAGGAATTCTTTTTCTCCTTGGTGTATTAATAGTGCCTGTGCATTGTTTCCTACAGCAGCACTGCTGCAATCAAAGGAAGTTGGCCTGCTAAGTGTACAAATATTTTCCTTTGTCCCTATGTTTGGCAGGCATCTCAGAGTCAGATATGTGTGTGTGTGACTGTGCAAGTCCTCGTGGCTCTATGAGCAAGTGTGTGCATGCTCATGGTATTATGTCAGGTTGTATGTTTATTTATGTGTGAAATCGTATATGTACAACGATACGTCTCTTAATTGTTTGTGTGTGTCTGTGGGAGCGTATCGGTAAGCCGCTCATTGACAGCGTGACCTTTTATACGAGAGGTCAGCTGCCCTCACAGTTTGTTGTAGCATTGGTATGTTTTTGATGGAACACATGTTAATCTATTGGACAACCTGCTACTGTTGCAGGACAATTAGGATTGGTCTTTTTTCATCTCCAGGTAAATGATTTAAAGGTCCAGTGTTTAGGATTTAGGGGGATATATTGGCAGAAAAAGAATAAGCATGTTATAGTGTAATCACTCAAAAATAAGCAGTGTTGTGTTTCCGTTATAAGCCGTTATATCTACATAGGGAGCAGGTCCTTGTGTACGCCATGTTTCACCATCATGTTTCTACAATAGTCCAAAACGGACATAGGGTCATACATGTTTCTGAGTTTTTAAATCAGCTGCTGTACTTTGCAGCCCCTCCACAACTAGCCAAACAACACAGGAAAATTATGTTTATGTTTATGTTTATGTTTTTTAAGGTGAAACTGCTTTAGTAACCAGTTTAACTGGATCTGTTTGTTAGAGAGACCTCTACGTATAATTCTGCTCCCGGTAAAAACCTCTCAAATGTCCAGATCGGAAGTTGTCGGAGAAAAAAGGTCAGCACACATTAGCAGGTGCTGGGCGAGCGGCCCATCTGCGACATGCCAAACAGCATCTGAGAAACAAACGTGAAACTACTTTATTCAGTGTTTTCACTGGTTAAAATTACCAGGTCCATATAATGGGAGGCGATCTCTGTGGATAATTTGGCTGCTGGTAAAAAGCTCCTGAAAGTCTGGATCAGAAATACAGTGAGTTTACATTAGCAGGCAATTAACTACCTGCCCATTTAAGCTGAACAGCGTTGGAGAAACAGATTTTTTCCGGTAAAACTGCTTTATTCAGTATTTTTACCTGTTTTAATCACGTGGTCTATTTGTTTTGGAGAGGTGGAGACCTCTGCAGATAATTCTGCTCCTACTAAAAACCTCCTAAACAATTAACACTGAAGGAATTCTAACTGGGAGAAGTTTCAGCTGGTTGCAATCTGCGATCCTCCCCATTAGATGCCACTAAATCCCAATAAATCTTACACACTGTTCATATCAATAAAAAACTTCTGGTTATGCAGCAATGAGTTTCTTCAACATGTAAAAAGTAACCTCTTAATATAATTACAATATTTTTTCACATTACTCTTCCATTCATTGAACAAGGACATTATAATCAGATTTGTCTGATTGCTTTATAAATGCTTTTGATGAAAATGAGATATTGGAGCCCACCTCTCAATAAAGTAATTAGCTCTCTTTGAATGGAAGCCATTACATGTTAATGCTCTCCTTGGCCCAATATTTTCATAGTAATTGATGGTGCCAGCCAAAATATGATTGCCTGACATTTTAAATGTCACAAGGACTGATTCAGCGGTATGTCAAAGCCTTGACCCATCATTCTCTGGTGCTGCCTCAAATTCCCTTTAATTGGGGATTCAGAGACCTCAGCCAGTGGGCTGCATGATGCAGTAATCTCGCACACACTCAACCACATGCATGCACACACACCCACACACACTCATATATATACCTGAACACACACACACAAACTCTAGGGAGAAGCAGGCTGTCAATTGCATCCACACACGCGAGTACACACTTATGCACACACTCACATACTGACATTAAAATACACAGGTTAGTCATTTGACACGCACACATACAATATAAGACACACACCGTTACACTCTGAGTGAGACAGGTCCGTCATCCAGTGACCAAGTGGTGGCGTTGAGGCATCATCGGTCACTTGGAGTCTGCCAGTGACTCACCAAGGGCACAATGGAATTAGTGAGATTCTCCGCAATGTGACAGCTTGCTCTGGCTAAATGGTGTAATAATCTACCCCTCCTCTCACAAACCTCCAGCAGCACATGCACACATACCCACACACACACACACACACACACACACAAGCTCATTCACCCCTCCCTCCCTTTCGCCCTCCCCATACCAACTGGCACAGATAACATTGTCTTAAGCTATAAAAAAAGATTTTTTCCCCTCCCTCCATTGCGGTAATTATTGAATTAATGCAGATGGAGAGAGACATCTGCATGTTAAAGTGTTGGCCTCTCTCTTATGCACAGCAGATGTTCCCCTGTCATTTACTCAAATTACGCTGCTTAGATACACGGAGGGAGAGAGAGAGAGAGTGAGAGAGAGAGAAAGTTACTTGCCAAGGCGACATTGTCTTACAGCCCTCAGAGTGTCAGCTACCAAATTTTGGATCTGTCCTTCAAGTAAACTCTTACTTTCTCCTGTCGAGATGTTCCTTACTCACAGTTATACTGCTTTAATTGTTTTATCACTATAATTGTTTTATTATAAAGACAAGGCAAGCAAAATTGCGCCTTTCAAATACAGAAGCAATGGCTAAACATGAGGCAAAGGTCTCCATAAGTATAACAATTTAAAGCACAGTAAAGAGAAAACTAAAAGCAATTATAGCTAGATTAATCTATCTATCTATCTATCTATCTATCTATCTATCTATCTATCTATCTGTCAGTTTGTCTGTCTGACTCTCTGTCTATCTAACAAAAGCAAATAAATGCAGTTTTGGTGCATTAATAAGTGTATAAAGAAAATAATAGATAAGAAAAAAAGGCAAAGTTTTTATTTAAATTTCAAAGTGGCTAAAAATTGCAGCCCAGTGGCCAGAAGAAAATGTTATCATATTAACATTTCTAAAGTGATGTAGTATATGAGCTGATTTTGTCATCGGGAGGTGGAGGGGATTGTGGATGGCATGTCAACTAGGCGAGACAGATACCAAGGTGGCTTTTTAGCCACCAAATGTGATTTTTTTAAAGAGCATTCACTTTGTTTCCAATTGGGATGGTGCTACCAAAAAGCATTTTGTCTTTACTTTGTTTCTTGTTGACAGACAAGTATTAAAGAGTGGTAAATTTTACCTTAAAAAGTATTTTACTGAGAAATCGCTTTGTATTATTCCGGGAAGTGCAACGAAAAGGGTTTTCAGCCAGGGATTTGCCCTAAACAGTGTTTGTTTTTACCGGGACATGGCTATGTTTCCTGATGGAATAATACTACACAAAAGTATGTTTGTTTTTTACTGAGATGTTGCTGTGTTTCCAGCTGGGAAAGTGCTACAAAAAGCATCTCTTTTTATGGGGATATCACTGCATTTCCTGCAGGGATAGTGCCATGAAATTTATTTGGTTTTTACCTAAGTACCACCATATTTCAAGCTGGAGTATCACCATAAAATGTGTTGTAGGAAGTCAGCTAAACAGTACATCTACGTGACTTACTGTTTGACTTATTTCATGCTTTGGTTTTATTTTTATTTGCAAAGAAAGGTGCTGGTTGAGTTAAATCATATACAGGATCTTAGCCAACAAATGATCTTTCCAGTGTCCAAACATTAATGGAGTACAGGTCAAACATGTCATATAACTAGAAATATTATAACAAGCTGACCTCTCAATGATAGCTTAACTCAGCAGTTGACCCCTCATCCCTTCCTGCTGTTTGGGACATCACAATAAAGATGAGACTGAAGGGACAACATCCCCTTGAAGATTATCTGTCGATTATTTGAAGCTAGAATGAGACATGGAGAGACACTATGTGTGTGTGACTGTGTGTGCCCCAGCTGACAGATAACCAGGAGACCTTCTCCTTGGGATTACAGTCCAGGTTGGTTTGGCCTCATCTCTCCGGATTATGTTGATAAAAACATTCTTGTATTATATTTTCTGTGCTTATTGTATTAATACTCTCAGGCAGTTCCCAGAAAAAGCTCCGTCCCAGGCCTGCTTTAAGGTAATCTTCTTCCACTTGAGCTTTTAAAATGTTTTTGGGGGGTTGGCTGTCTTTGTAATACCTATTCTCTTCCACTCTTGAGGTTATATTTAACCTCTTGTCTTTGACTCAGCTGCTTTATCATATCATTCCACATTGTAAATTATACATCTTTAAATAAATATGTGCATCTGGGTAGTACAGGACTGGACTTGTTCAGTTGGTACACACAGAAAAGGTTTAAAAAGTTTTGCTGCTAGAGGCATGATTTACTTCACTGTGTGGAAAAAATGCTTTAGATCCAAACATTTCCCCAGGATGTCTCATTTTTGTGTTCGTATAATAGGATTTAATTCTACATATTCTCACGTGTGTAAAAGTCTGTTCTTCCTTTCACCAAAATAGCACGCAGGTAAAAGGTGAAAAAAAATTCAATACCGGCCAATCTGCTGATTATTTTATCAGGAATGTCAGGAAATAGTTAAAAATAATGAGCATCACAAGGTGACATCTTTTTATTCCTTGTTGTATCCAATTGACAGTCCAAACCCCAGAACATTTCAGGTAACTATCATGTATGTCAACAATAAAATCAACAATCCTAATTTTTTAGGATGTTTTTAAGAAGTTTTTGCCAGTTATGCCCATAAGACATCACATCCTCACTCCCAGCTTGTCAAATACCAAGGCTTGGTCAGAAGCTCTTGGCATCAAACTATAATGCTCTAGGTACCCCTCTAGCGTCAGTTTCATGGATGGCTTGTCAGTTTTTGCTTGTTACATGCACACTGTCTCTTTTCAAAATAAACTTCTAATTTTATCTTTTAATTTATCTAATCTAATCTAATTTTTCTAATTTTTTAAAAAATTTTTATCTAATTTTTCTTATTTATCTGGTTTACTTTTACTACAGAAACACGGTATGGTAAGGTGAAGGAAAAGATCATGGTTTGTTGAATTTAGTTTCACATGGGAGACAAACAGCGGTCTACTGGGTGAAAGTCCTGTGTCTGAGTCATCTGTGCATCCAAACTTCACCACTACATGGACTTTCTCTTTCTTTATTCTAAGCCAGTTGCTCTGCATGGCTGTTAATGACTTGAACCTGTGCATCTCATACAGCTGCTAAAGGCTTTCTTGGTGCGTCACATTCAGCACACATTAGCAGGTGTTGGGCAAGTGGGCCATCTGCGACCTGCCAAACAGCATAGAAGAAACACTAATTTGTG
Organism: Plectropomus leopardus; assembly: GCF_026936395.1. Classification (NCBI taxonomy): domain Eukaryota; kingdom Metazoa; phylum Chordata; class Actinopteri; order Perciformes; family Serranidae; genus Plectropomus; species Plectropomus leopardus. The sequence goes on along the minus strand of NC_142191.1, from coordinate 12,485,365 downwards.
ATGTCAAACTTCTTTATTCAGTTTTAAATGGCTTAAATCACCTGGTCTGGACCTCAAACACACACACGCAAGCTTCCCCTACCTCGCCACAAAACCCACCAATCCAGCGAAATCCCTGCAACTTCCTTCTGTTCTTGAACCAAAAGCCTTAAAGCCAACAGATGCTTTCTTGTATCATTGCCAGTTATCACTCTTAGCTGGACCTCTGTGGATAATCCAGCTACCAGTAAAACCTCCATTATAATGAATACTGAAGGAATTCTAACCGGGAGAAGTTTCAGCCGGTTGCTTTGTTCAATCCTCACCACTAGATGTCACTAGATCCCCCATAAATCTACACACTGTTCCTTTAACAAACCTGAAGAACAGTCATAAGAAATTATATCCACAATGGCTTAAAAAGAGCAACAGACAGAAAATCAAACCTCATCACCTAAAACCAGAAAAAGAATTTCTTTAAATAAATCTGTTTTTGCAGGTGACTGAAGCTTGCTTGGAAATACCTGCTATTCATTAAATTACATATCCTCATGTACAATATACTGAAATTATGGTGTAAAAGCTGAAACGATTAGTAAATTAATTGATTAGTCAGTTGACAGAAAATAATCACCAACTATTTTGATAACGGATTAATTGTTTAAGCTACTTATCAAGCACACATGTCAAATGTTTGCTGGTTGCAGCTTGTCAAATGTGAGGATTTTCTAATTTTCTGGTTTATATTGTTGTAAGTTGATTATCTTATGGAATTTAGACTGTTGATGCAACAGAAAACTGCCATTTAAAGATGCCATTTTGGGTTCTGCAAAATTGCAATGGGCAAGAAAAAAATATTTATCAATAGTAAAAATAATAAATAGGGGGCATGGTTCGCAAGGTCTGCCAGTCTTGGTCATACCACTTTGTTTTGACCTGATTTAGCAAACCAGCAGACTGTGCTTGCCCTCACGTCCTGATACAACTTGTGCCTCATTTTCCGAAGAAGCATTCTATGAATCAGCCCATCCACACACATTTACCCACACACAAACACACACACGCGAGCTTCCCCTACCTCGCCACAAAACCCAACAATCCAGCGAAATCCCTGCAACTTCCTTCTGTTCTCGAACCAAAAGCCTTAAAGCCAACAGATGCTTTCTCGTTATCATTGCCAGTTATCACTCTTAGCTCCCTCTGATAAGACTTTACTTTCTGACCCAGATGTTAAGGAGTTCAATTTACCAGATGCACCAGAAGAGCGGACAGGGGAGGCAGAGGGATGAGTGAGCATCAAAAATACCCGCAGGCTTGAGAGATGAGACGTAATATGCCTTTTTTTTTGGCCTGGTGTTGTTTCTGAAGCGGCGTTAGTGCAGTAAGGAGCTCAGCGTCTAAAGAGGCTTTGGTTATAGGGGGAAAGATGGGCCATATTACAGCGAGGCCAGAAGCCTGCTTGATTAATGGGCCAGGATAATCACCTCATCAAATCACTCTCACTTATTAAATCTTGTTTAATATCGTAATGAGGGCCCTCCTGAGCTGCTTTGGTAAATTCCCCCTCTCTCCCTGGCTCTCCATCGCTCTCGCTTTCCCTCTTCTGCCTTTCCGCTTAAACAGTAAGACTGATGATGCCAAGTTCCTCTCTGTCCTCATCTGTCTGTCTTTTCCATTTCTCCTTAACTTTAAGGAACACTCTTTCCTAAACCACCCTGGAGTAAGTTTTTCGAGCACCGCAGTAGCTCAACAGTATAATTTCTAAAGGTGGAAACACTAGACACAGAGCCTCAGTCTATTCATTTCATCTCCCTTATTTATGATGGATGATGTGCTGGATTGTATCATCATAAATCACCGTGTGTGTGGGTCAGGACCTGCTTGAAGAGTGATACCACTTCCCAAGGCTTTGGTACACTGGAGTTTATGGAAACACTTCAGGTGAGGTAATATCTCTCCTGTCTCCTTACGTGTGATTTGTGATCTCTTTCACGACATATCCAGCGCTACTTCCCCCGTGTGCATGTGTGCGTGAGGTTTCTGGGATGCATCTCCTTCACTTGACCTCCAGGCTACGACACAATGAGCCTCAGAAGAAAACAACATGCCATTGTCTTATTTATGGTCTCACATGTGTCACTCTGTGCCATCTTGGTTGCACAGGTTCTTCCAAGGAAGGGGGAATTATTTCTCTTTTGTTCTCCCTCATCCCAAAGTTGGACCTGATCCTTTGTCGTCTCTGAAGGCAGGCGGGCGGGCAGGCAACAACTGGCTCAAGGTGACCAGTTCAGGCTTGAGAGGGAGGTTAGGGCTGCATCTTCCCCCTGAGTGCCTCCCATTTTTTGCCTTTATTGTTGGGGAGCAGCTGTCGTGTACCTGGACCCCATGAGTGGCGCCTATGCTGGGTATCTTGGCAGCTCGGCTCCATAGGCTTTGGATACCAGAGTGAATCAATTCTTAAAGATGACTGTCTGCGTGTCACATGGACAGGCCCAGAGTGAAGGGGCTTAGGGGGCTCTGGAGCTGGAATGCTCTTTGATGGAGGGGCTGGAGAATGAGGAGGGAGGGGAGGAAAGGAAAATACAGCGGGGGAGGAGGAGATGGTCCTATTGTTGTGCCAAGGAATGCCCTTGACAGAGATAGAGGGGTATTGTTTTTATGCCCGTGAACTCTTTTAGACTTGAAGGATGATGGAGCTGCAAGGGTGATGAACATCTCCGCATCTTACTGTGCGCAGCTGTATGTTGTCAGTTCCTCCTTATTGCTGTTAACTACGTGTTGAAAATTGTCCTAAGACACGGTATGCGTGAGCAGCTTAGTGTCGACCAGCCTTGTGAACGTGTAAAGGTTGGCCAATTATTGGGCGGCTGATATAGCCCCCCAGCGGAGATTGACAACAGCTGAGTAGGACTTCGATGACCTACCTTGCTCACAGGCCTGACCTGCCTAATGTCCACTGACAAACCCGAGAAAATTAAGATCACAAAGGATGACATAAACGCACTGGCATGTAAGCTTCTTTCTCCTTTTCTTTCTTCTTACACCCCTTCGGAAAACATTTCCCTTCGGACCACCCCCTCCCTACCTCTCTACCTTGAAAAAAGCAGGTTTATTAATAGTTCAGAGCCGGGTGCTTGGGGCAAGCTGCATGAGAAGGTTAAGGATGAAGGGAGTTAGCAATCTGGGCTCAGCAACCAGCAGCCCAACAGCAGCAGTTGCAGTAGCAGCTTCTTTTTTAGAGAAAGAGCCTCATGCTCGTCCCGTGTCCATATCCATTTCATGACAAATGAAATACCAAAGGCCCGGGCCAGAAACAATGGCTTGTTTGGCTGGCTGGAGGCGGTATGGGAGGTGGTGGTGGTGGTGATTGGAGGTGGGGGCTAAGACTGGCTTCCAGCCCCTGCAGCTGTCCCGGTTGTCACTCCTTGTCTTAAGGCTCACTCCTGGCTCAACGCTCCAGCCCATGGATCAAGGGGGATGTGTGCAGCGCATGTGTGTACGTGTGTGCACCCAGGGGCCTCGAGAGATACAGCGAGGCGATTCCGGGTACTCGGCAGCGTCTGAAAAACGGCACCCAGACACAAAAGACAAGTTGAACGGTGTTAAGACCCCTTCGGTATGGAGCAGACCCCAGGCATGAGGTCATCAGCCTTGGTTTAGCAGCCTTTGTCCTCCAGCCTGATTGACAGGAGGGGTGGTTATCAGAGACAATTGTGGCATCAGTTACAGCCATGGATGTCAATCAAGGTACAGCAGATCTTTATAAAACAATACATGTTATAATTTTACTATAAAATAAAAGGTTTTTGAAAAACAGAACATATGGGATAGAAACAAACAGCAGCGAGGGTGTAGGTTTTTGTATTACATTAAGGGGATAGGCATGACACGGGGGTTTGGAGGGATCCTCTGCAAGAAAATTTTGAGCATCAAACACATAATGTCCTACATTTTTATGATCAATTTGTGCCTTTTTTTGCATTAATTTTAGTGTGAATGTCTTTATTGTTTTTCAAAATAAAAGTCCTTTGCTACTTTCTATGCACACGTTGTAAATATTGAGAGGCCCCCCTGTATCCCCCCCCGAAATCTACACCTATGAGTGGCGATGAATGTAGATTACACACCAATACACAATGACACCTAAGCTTGGTAATTGTTTCGCACCTCTACTATTTGGGCCTCACCTTAATATGAATAATAAAGTCTGTGAATCTTTTAATCTGTGATGATAACAGGTGATAAACTTTAATACACCGCTAATATTCCACGAGTACGCCTGTGTGTGTGTGTGTGTATGTGTGTGTGTGTGTGTGTGTGTGTGTGTGTGTGTGTGTGTGTGTGTGTGTGTGTGTTGCAAAGGAGAATGACAAATCTCTTCCTGCCTCTCTCACTCCCTCTCTCTCCCTCCCTTATGTCTCAGAGATTAGCCTTTGCTCAAACACCTCCTGTTCATCTAAGTAATTAAAACATTAGAATTACTGGATTATAAACTGCTTTCGATTTAATCCAGCACTCGATGCTCCCACCATCTTGCCAAATGGGTCAATAGGAAATATAATGGGCCTCTGTGATTTCTGATTCAGGGATCTGGAAGAGGCAAAGGATGCCAATAATGGCTATTAAAAGAGATGTGTGTGTGTGTGTGTGTGTGTGTGTGTGTGTGTGTGTGTGTGTGTGTGAGAGATAGAGAGAGAGATAGAGAGAGAGAGAAAGAGGGAGAGACCGAGAGAGCGCCCAGACCGGCTTTGCCCTGAGTGCCATCTGTCTTGGACCCACTAGACCCAGTTTAGACTGGAAGGAGCCAAACCAGTTCAGTCTCTATCTCTGCCCCCAATGCACCGTTATGCGAGCACACACACACACACACACACACACACACACACACACACACACACACACACACACACACACACACACACACACTCCCTGTGACCACTTCCTCTCTTGAAGTGAATGCAAAGTGGGTTTTTGTGGGGTGGGGGAAAACATTAAGGCCCAATCACACCAAACTGACATCAAAGAACTAGCAGCAACGAAAGCCGACCATTGCCTCTTGTCAAATGTGTCTCAGAAAAAAAGTTGCACTTGAGCGCACCACAAAGGCTACAGCTGACGGCTATTCAGCATGTAAGTTATGCAAAAGGAAATAACTCCCTTTAACAGCAGGTGGCAGTACTCTGTATCAGCACCCCAGGAACAGTGCTGAGCTTTGAGCGTTAATTTTTGTATTGGCCAAACAGCAGAAATACACCACCATGTGATGCCACTGAGCCAAAAAAGACTTTTTCCCTATAGACTTACAATGGAAAAGAGACGTTTGTAAATCAGTGGATACATTTTTTTAGTGTTACAAACCCCAAAAAATTGCTCGGACAATTACTGCGGAAAAAGCTTTTTTAGCTTCATGCGCCACTGAACAACCTTAACAGGAATGAACCATGGATGTATTAAGAAAACCTGGATACAGCACGGAGGCAGGGCCCCGTTTATTCCTAAGAGAGCTGCTCAGTGGTGCATGACGCAAAAAAAACACAATTTCCACCGTATGAAAATATCCAGGTCTTTTCTGCATCATGGGGCCCAGAGAGTATACGTACTAGAGACTTGGGGCGGCTGAGTGTGTCCGAGCGGCTGACTTCCGGTTTAGTGCTTAACTAGCTTTAATGGAAAAAAAGTCTTTCTGGGTCCCATAGCATGGACGCTGTGATTCCGCTTTTGGCCACTATGTTAAATTTGCTTCAAAGCCTGGCGTCCTTCCTGGGGGCTTGGGATGAACGCCTGCCTCATGGATCACTATATCCACTTCTCTTTATACATCCATGGTCTGTGTGCCTCATTGAAAAAAGGAAACCAGAAGACAGACAACATGGATTTGAGATGCTAGTTAGCCTGTTAGCACATTAAAAACACAACCCACAAATCATTATGAACAGTAATGCAAAAGAGCTCAATGCCAAAAAATAATGACAAGCTGGTTTCAATCTTATTCTGTCTCGACTAGTCGTTTCTCTGCTTTCCTCACTTCTGTATCTCATCTTGTGCACTGAACTGAACTGCCAATCAGAGTGATTTCATTCACAAACATGCTGAATCAGCTGAATAAAAGCCAAAAAGGGCTGACAAGGGCCAGCAGGATGGCCCATATCGCAAAAACTAAGATAGATGCTCATCAGCAGCCCGACATTGACTAACAGCTGACCTTTGGCTTGGTGTGTCAGGACCCTTAAAGGCATCTGCAGTTCTTTGATCTTTCTTTGAGAAATTAACCAAAGACAGGCCTCGCTACTGTGTCTGTGCGCTTCATAAGACCCTAAAACAGGTGTTTGCCTTTGGGGCTCCCAGTGCACCTTAAAGGCCTTGCATCAATGGGTGTCGTGATATCATTTATATATCATTTATCCTTCCATTGTCTGCCTTCGACACATGTTCTCACGTGTTCACATTCACAAACCTTCATTCAGTTTTAAGGGAAGTTCCTCCCTCCTCCTCACTCAACTTTCTTGGCAGTGAAAATGAAGGTGTGCTGTGGGGATTCACCGCTGCTGTCTTCTCACCTATACTGTCTATACTCATTTTGGAGTATCAGTATGTGCTTGGCATGATTTAGATGTGAGTTTACACAGAGTTTTTTTTGTTTTGTGTTTTTTTAGTGGATATGAGTGTGCAAGCAGCATGTTCCTGCCTGTGCGTGTTATGTTTTGTGTTTGTGTTCATTATGGTTTGTGTTTGTGTGACTCACAACAAGGGGTCCAAGTTGACACAGTGACAGTTCCTCGCAGAGCGACAGAGGGGCCCTGCCATCCAACAACAGAGGCTTTGTCGCTCGGCTCCTCTTGGCTTGTTACGGACTTCCTTCTCTCTCGCTTTCTCTCCCCTTTTTTAGTGAGCCCATTTTCTTGTCTGAAGTCTTAATTTGGGGCGCTGGCCAGTGGGGAGAGGGAAGAGAGGCGAGGGGACCGAGGGAGGGAAGAACTGAGGGGGGAAAGAGGAGAGGAGGAGCGGAGTGGTGATGGCTGCAGACGGACGGCCCTTTGTTCCTCCTTTCCCAGGCTCCTCTCTTGAGCCTCCGAGGCTCCAGTTGCGTTGGAGCCTTCCAGAGAAAGAGAGAGAAAGAGAGAGAGGGAGCGAGGCAGGGAGGAAAAAGAGGGCACAATGATCTGTCCAACTGGAATCTTCCAATCCCACAAAGCTAATGCACACACACGCAAGTGATGTGGACATGGAAAGAAAGGAGGAGGGGGTGGGGAAAAAAAGGAACAAATTAATCAAAAGATAAATAATTGAGAATGAATAGCTGTGAACAAATCAAAAAAGATTGCAACAAGGATGATATGACATCAAAATCAGCACACAGAGAGTGTAAAATGCACATGCTGACCACTAGGTGTCCCCATCACTGATGCTAAATGTGGGCAACCCAGGAGTTAATCCCACACGGTGCCAGTGGCTCTGGAGCATGAGACCAGTGTGCTGCTTCCATCCACAATAGATGAAATCCAGTGTTTAATTACTGACACATGCAGAATGAATCCATCAATCTGTGTAATGCAGAAAATCTGTTTTCATGCTTTTTGATTGAAACTGGAATCATTTTTGTGTGAAAACTTAAATTCAGGAACAAGTGCACTGTTAGGCAAATAAAAGGAGATGCACACATACATACAGATTGCCATCCTCTGAAAATAAAGAAGTACTTTGATGATGGAGAAAAAGCCGTTTCAGTTTCAAGCCCACAGTCATTTTGCAGTAGTAGGTGTCAAAGTGGTTCAAACAGCGGTTAGCTCATTTCAGTCTTTGGGTAGGAGGACTGCAAAGCGAAGAAATCGAAATGAGGTCCTTGTGTTTCTTCGTCACAAAGATTTCCCAGCATAAAGAGTTACATCAGTGCATGTGTGTGATGATATTTACAAAAAAAAGTGTTGCGTTCGTTGTCGAGGTGCTTTAAATCCCCCACTGATGTCAGGCTGTAATGTGAAAGCTTAAAGAGAAAGAGAAAAAACACTCTTAACAGCAAATGGAAAAGTTCTTGAACCTGAGCGTGCGATAACAAGTGACCACGGAGGGAGGGGGGGATTGGTGAGGGACCTTGGGGACCGTGTCAACGTTTTCTGTGCCGGAGCAGGGACAAACATTGGGCAAACATTGGGAAAGGCTGGCAGCCTTTTGAGATAGTGGGCCGTTGATCTAAGACTGAGGAGCTAAAGTCCACTATCTCCCCGTCTGATACAGCAGCCAAGGTCTCACTGACACACACAGCCACAGAACAAACACGGATACCTGAAGACAATGACCTTTGAACCCCCCAGGGGGAGAGATGGAAAAAACAGGAAGTGGTGAAAGTGACTCCAGTGACTACCTCTCTGCAGGCCAAGAATGAATCAGGTGGAATGATTGTAAGTACACGGGTCGTTGTACATAAAAAGCTCACATTGTTCAAAAGTGGGAAGCACAGATGTGGTGTGTGTGCATGTGTGTGCCTACATGCGTGCGTGCATGTGTGTGTGTGTGTGTGTGTGTGTGTGTGTGTGATGCAGGAAGCGAGAGAGTGAGTCTTCAGATGTAGCGACAGATGGTATTTGATTACAGAGCAGACGGTCGGTGTTGTACAAAGATGCTGTCTCAGCCCAACCTAAGGAGCTGTAGCCTCCGGTTAAGGCAAGCGGAGGGAGGCGGGCGGAGGACGAGAGGGAAAAGGAACACGGGAGAGAGACAGAGAGAGAGAGAGAGAGAAAAAAAAGAATAAAAGCAAGCAAGCAAGAAAGACACAAAAGAAGCAACTCCAAAAATGAGCATCAAAGCAAAAAGAGTGAAAAGCAGTGAGGCAAGAACAAAAGGAAGAAAAGGAACAGAGCAACGAGCTGGCGTGGTGGAAACTACAACAGAGGTCATGATAAGAAGACAGCAAAATGACGCAGAGAGAGAATACACAGAGGCTTGTGAGAAAAGGATTTTTCTCAAAAGACACCCAAACTTATCAGAAAAAAAACTAACCACACACAAAAAAATGGTCAATATCTGGGAGTGAGTCATCAGAAATAAGCAAGATCAAAAGTATTTCAGTTTTTAAATGTTTTGTTTCTTTTTTACTTCTTTTTTCTTTTGTTTTGTTATTTTTTTTTATTTAAAAACTAGGACAAACACAATTACTGGTTTGAATCAGAGGTCCTACAGTTAGAGTTTAATTTATTTAGATAATCAATCACTCATGTGATAAAATAATCATTTTAAAGATCTAAAAACTTAATCTAGTTCTAGCTTTTTTTGTTTGTTTTTGTTTTAGTAAACAAAATATAACAGTCTGGTATGAAAAACACATGAAAACACCTGAGCTGTGGTTTAATGTATTAGCTGTGCTGATGTGTATTGTGTATGTGTTTGCTCCATTTATGTTAAGTATAACTACTTGTTTGTAATATTGTCAACTAAGGAGAAATTACTGTTAGTATCAAAATAGATTGTAAATTCTAGAGGGCAGTTTTTTTTTTTTTTTTAGTACTACCTTCAGATTTCCTAAACTGTCCTGCACAATTCTTGTTTTGTTTATTATTATCTACTTGCATTCACCTAATTTTGTATGCTAATAAAATTAAAAAAAAATAAAATTTGAGTTTTGGATTGTTGAATCTATAATATAATATTGAAAACACCTATTTGAAATGTTGAGTTTGAACCGTAATTAATGAGCCTTAATTTGTCTGCAATACCACAATCAGTGTATGAATCTACACCCAAATTATATGTTACAGCATAAAAAAAGTTCCTATAGAACTTGAGCCAGCAACCTCTTGCATATTTACCAAATGAGTAAGCCATTAAACTAAATCTCTAAACATTTTTTTATGTGACATCAACTGATATATCAGCCAGGCTGACATGCCTTGATTTTGACAGACGCATCTGCCAGTACTGCTTTTTACCTGTTTCAGGGCTACTCACCCTAATTTATTTGCAAAAACGACATATCACTCAACTTTACATGCCTAATTTGTTCGGCAATATCACAAGTGTCTAAATCGTATGTCTCTACCACCAAATTAAATTTAACAGCATAAATAAAATAAAATAAAATAAAATAAAATATATCAGGTCAGACTCAAACCACCGATCTCCTGCACTGTAATTTAAAACTTAATTCATTGAGCTAAAGCTCCACACAACCTTTTTATGCGAAATTGATATAATATATTATGACATCTGTGGGAAGCTTGACTGATAAATGAGTCAAGCCCATAGTCAACTAAAATTTTTCGGGCAAAATTCAGTATCGGCAGCGACGTCTGTCGAAAGTTGACTGAATATATGAGTCCGGCCGATATTCCTGGATTTCGACAGACGCATCTGCCGATACTGCTTTTACCTGTTTTGGGACAACTTCACCTCATTTTTTTTAGCAAAAACGACATATAACTCAACTTTATGTGGCTAATTTTTTCGACAATATCACAACAAGTATCTAAACTGTATGAATCTACCGCCAAATTAAATTTTACGGCATGAACAAAATAAAGTATTTATAGTAGGACTTGAACTGCCGATCTCTCGCACTTTAACCAAATAACTAGTCCACTGGAGCAAATGTCCAAGTTTATGCTGGCTCAGGAATTAATGAAATCTTTTCTGATATGTGTCAAAAATTTGACTGATAGATAAGTCGAGCTGATAGTCAACTAAAATTTTTTCAGGGCAAAATCAGTATCGGCAGCGACGTCTGTAGAAAGTCGACTGATATATGAGTCTGGCCGATATTTGGTGATTTTGACAGACGTCACTGCCGATACTGTTTTTACCTGTTTTAGGACAACTTCACCTCATTTATTGGCAAAAACGACATATCACTTAACTTTACGTGCCTAATTTGCTCGACGATATCACAAATGTCTAAACTGTATGGCTCTACAGCCAAATTAAATTTTATGGCATAAATAAAATAAAATGCTTCCAAGAGGATTCAAACCCACAAATTCTTGCTTATGGGGCACGTGCTGAGTCTGCTACGCGATATACCCACACCCTTTCTTCTTGTGAAATCAATGTAGTCTTCTGTGCAATATCAATTCAGTTCTTGGCAGGGAAAATTCAGCATTCAGTATATGAAAATTCAGGAGACAAGGAGACAATTGTGTGTTTTTTAACTGTTATAAGTGTTTGTTGCAAGGTATGTCATTGATGACTTGTATCAGCAGAGCTGATAGATGTAGCAGCAGATATTTTATTTTATTTCTGACATAAAAGTCAAATGTCACCTGTCCCAGATAAAACAAGCCAAACCTCCTAACACTATGCACAAAACACGCAATGTTAGGAGTCCAAGGTGGGTCCTAAAGGCTTTTTTTTGCATCTGGGCGCGATACATATTGCATATTGAATCACTCAGCAAGCAGAGTGCGGCTGATTCACCCCAAGAGGAAAGAGTAACTGTACAGTAGACACATGCATACATTGTAGTCTTTGATTTCTACTGGCATTTCTACTGGAAATAAAAAAGTAGATAAAAAGATAGATATATCCAGGTATTAATATATCATATCTTCATATCATATGTGCACATGCATGCACACACACACACACACACACACACACACACACACACACACACACACAAACACACAAACACACACATATACAGTTGTAGATTTTAGGGAAAACAAGAAGCACATCGCTCCTAATATTTAGAAACATTCAAGTAGCAGAGGGCTTTTATTTTGACAGACATCTACACCTTAAATTGATGCAGAAAAAGTACAAATTAGTGCATAAATTCACACAAATGCAGAGAAGTGTTTGAGGCTCAAAATTTTCTTGCGGAAGACATGCCCCCGCTTCACGTGTCTCCTCAATACTGTAATGTAACCTACACCGTAAAATACAATAATACAAAAATAAATAAATAAATCATGTAAAAGGCTATGCAAATAAACCACAAACAGCACATGCTTTCTACTCTCTTTTTCATTTTTATTTCCATTTTTTATTCATTTTGCACAAGCTTGCATATATACTGCACATACATTCAGTTCATAGAGGGTGAAGGCACGAAAGGCAATTTGACTACTGGTTGTTTTTGGGCTGGGCCAAAGCAACACAGGGGAAAAAATCTCAAGAGAAAATACAAAAACTGCTTCAAACTAGTCTCAGCTTTCTTTAGCCCACCCTCGGCACCGTCCCGGAACAAAACATAACAACCTCTTTTTTTTTCTCTTTAAAACTGACCAGTTCCATTTAGCTGCCAAGATCTCCATTTATCTTTATTGAATGAGCACGCTAGAATACTAATTGTTTTAAATTCGATTTTAGGTAGGATTAAAATCTTTTAAATTGGTTCTACTTAATGAAATGCAGTACAGCCTTCCCTGTTTGAAAAACAAAAGAAAACAACATCAAATAAATTAGGATAAATTAAACCAATAAATTACACAAAATCTGCAAGACAATTAGACACCGATAACAGAAAATAAAAGCAGCCATGTCATGAGTTTTATTTTACAACCTGTGTGTAACTATTCAGACTGTGTTTGAAAACATGGCCGTTCCAGTTGGAATTATACTGCACTAGCATCGAATAATAATGTCTTACAAAAAGCATCAACAAAACACTATTTACATAACATATTGCTAAGTTACACAAAGGCAGTATTTATCACTGTAAGTCCACATCGTTGATATTTACAAAAAAAGAGGAGCAATGTAATAATAATAAAAAAAGAATTAACTACTGAAAAGCATCGAGAAACAAAAACCCCTTTCAAACAGGTCAGAAAACAGATCAGAGGAAATTATCGCAACACACACACACACACACACACACACACACACACACACACACACACACACACACACCAAACACACGTTGCCAACGCTTAATGAGAATCATTTACATGTCAGGATGGTACTCCCAGGGGTGGGGGAGGGGCCACAGTGTTGAGAATTGTGTCACTCAGTGGTTCACAGGTTCTCATAATCGGTCTTTTCTCTCACACAGACACACACTCATATACATCTACACACACACACACACACAAAATGCAAAGCGTACAGAAATTCCACAAAAACTTTTCCCAACTGTTTGAACCCGGTAAAAAAGGGTATAAATCGCTTTTTTTCCCAGTCTCTTTTTTAAACTGTACAACATGTGCCCCCTCCATGACACTCTGATGACAATGAGTTCCTGTCTCTCTCCCGGGTCAAATCTAAAACTATGTCGGCAGCAGTCTGCCCTTGTTTACGGACAAGACCGGGTGCTGCCAACGGGCCGCTCCATGACATCATCATTACCCGACCGCTAGCCTAATGCGTCGTTCTGTCAGCGAAAAAATTAAAGATGCTGGTGCAACTTCAAGGGCACTGCCGACGGGAAACAGACCCCCGTTAAAGGCATGGCAGGGGAAAAAAACACAACAAAAACCTCTCCTCTGTGGGTTTTTTTTTTTTTTTGAAGAGTGGTTATGAGTCCGGTCGGACAGAGTAAAGAGGGTCATCTCTCTTTTTTCCATCAACCTTCTTTTTTTAAACCACCCTCCTCTAGCGCTCTGAGTGATAATAGAAAAACTGTACAGCTATTCTTTGTTTCGTCCTGACAGTATTTACAGTAACAATATTTCATACTCTGAAAACGGACTTATTTTTCTGATCTTGAGAAGACAGCCATTCAGCACGATACAAAAAGAAACCAAAAAAAAAAAAAACTGGTCACAAATCCTGCCAAAAAAACTAAAACTATTGCTCCTAATCTACCAACAACTCACTTATCCAGAATACAATTTTAAACAAAGCCGTCACTAAAAATACCCTCAAGATTTCTTTTATGAAACAGTTTTTAACCTCCCAAGGAACTACTTTATATATTTTTTCCCATAGATTTATCTTTTACAATTCTTAAAAAAGGCTATATATGTATTTCAATAATCCTTAAAATCACCCCAGAAAAGGAAAACCTGACAAAAATATTTTCAACGTGGAATTAAGGTCTTGCTAATCCTTTTTTTTTTTTTGCACATAAGTCTTCATTATCCTGAATTAATCTTTTTAGGCGCAGGAACTCTTTAACTTTAGGGCGGGGTTGCAGGAAGGAGGGGAGGAGGGTGGGGAGCGATAATAATCTGTGCATCAGATAAAAGTGTCCTTTCCTTTCGCCTTTGTTTGTGGCGCTTTGGAGCCCTTGGCTGGTGCTTTGAGACTCTGAGACATGTAGGGCCGAGCCCATCTTTCAGTGAGAAATGTGTCCGGCTCGCTCTCTCAGGGCTCCCGGATCTTAAGAAGAACACAGTTCGGGGGAGGAGGAGGAGGAGGAGGAGGACAGGGTTTGGGGGACATAATGAAGGGAGTAGCTCTCCGTCTTTCTCTGCCTCCTTTTGTTAGCCGCTTTGTCTCGCTTAGACAAGTCAGCAGGTTAAGCAACCTGCCCCTTTTGATCTTTTGTGACACACAGACACACCGCGAGATAATGTCGCCAAGGTGAGATCAACAGCGAGCTCGCACGCACTCTAGAGAGCTCGCTTCAAACTTACCTCATCAAACACTTCTTAAAATTCTTAAAAGCCTGAGAGGGCAGATAAAATGTACGACTCAAGTGGAAAATCTAAGATTAGAATCTAAAAGTGAAAGGAATGGCGTTTAACAAACCGGGCACAGTGGCTTCAGCAGAATCACACTTTGGGTCTTAAAAGCTGCCAGTTTGGGACGGAGGGACAGAGCGGAGGGTTTCAGGTGCGTGTTGCTCCTCGCTCTGTGCCTTTGTCCCCGCTCTTTGTAGTGCTGAGAGCTTCTCCATCTACCCCAGGGGTGAGCGCTCACCTCCGACCTCGTATTGTTGTATTGAGAGAGGAGCTAGATCACTCAAAGGCAGGTGAACATGGAGGGAACGAGCTGTGTGTGTGTGTGTGTGTGTGTGTGTGTGTGTGTGTGTGTGTGTGTGTGTGTGTGTGTGTGTGTGTGTGTGTTGTTTGTGGGGGAAGTTCCTCTTGTAGCAGAATTAATGAACGCCTGTGTTTCAGCTCTCTGTTTGCCCTCCTTGAATTATCTCCCTCTTTGCAATGCTTTATTCGTATGTATTCAATTACCTATTGTTTCAGCGTCATCGTACTTTAGATTGCCACAGTATTCTGATATATTCAAGTATCAACTGCTATTGAAATAACTTCACAATGTCATTTACACCTTAAAAGCCAGGCTGACTTCATTTAACACATGAGCTATTTAGTGAACAGTACAAAAAAGACAAAAAGTTATTATTGTGTATCTTCGCCAATGCGGAACAGATAATTAGGCAGATAAGATTTATTTGATAGCTGGACAAAAGGCTTGTTTAGTGGGAGCAGTTTAGTTATCAAAGCTGGAGTGGCTACAGAAATTTAGCCATTTAAAAACAGCAGGTCACGCACCAAAAAGGCCACACTTCTTCTGCATATTTCTATACTTCTTCACCATTTACTTCATGTGTTTCTGCAGCTTTTCCAGCATTATTGCCAGACTGGTCCTGTGCAGGATAGGCTAGTCACTACAGGACCTCTCTGATGGCCCTCCATTACATCAAAACACTTTCCGGTCAAGTTGCCCCAGACCATCAAAAACACAAAATAAACAAAACCAAAGTCCACTTCAGAGATGGACAAACAAAAAGGAAGGATGGGAAACTGAGGGGCAAAAATATTTCAGAATCTAAACTCTCAGAATAATATTAATAGCAATAATTTATTTTTTTCTGCAACGGCATCAAGGGACAAACAAATCTCGAAG
This sequence comes from Plectropomus leopardus, assembly GCF_026936395.1. Taxonomy (NCBI): domain Eukaryota; kingdom Metazoa; phylum Chordata; class Actinopteri; order Perciformes; family Serranidae; genus Plectropomus; species Plectropomus leopardus. The sequence continues at coordinate 12,469,651 of NC_142191.1, read as the reverse complement.
TGCCAATCTTCAGCAAGCAGTGATGACAAATAATAATAATCATAAACAACAACAATAATAATAATAACCAAAATAATAATGTACACCCAATAAACACAATGCCCTACTTGCAGGGAAAACACACTTCAAAACATGGTAGAGCTCAGTAGCTATTCGAAACCAGTCCAAGTCCCACAGGTTAGTACAGACCACTACCATGAGTCCAGTCTGAGTCCAGTCAGTAACCTCACTAGGCCTTGTTTCTGTGTGCACTGTCCTGCTGGGGACTTCTTCAGTAGCACAGTCTATTGGGCACCCACCTTGTGGGGACAGTTCATTTGGACACCCACAGGATTGTGGGGACACCCCCGGGTGCCTGAGTAAAGTCTTTAGGGAACCCAGCCTATGTTTTTAGTATATAAGTGGGAACTCGGGAACTCCTTCCACACACACTGAGGACTTTGTTAGTGTTGATCAAACGGATGAGGGTTCACACGGACCAAAAAAAAAACAAAAAAAAAAAAAACCAATAAGATTAGAGTCTCTTCAGTTCAGAATCATACAAAAACAAAACAAATAATAACCGTCGTGATAATTATCATATAAGAACAACAACACAATAGCTAGGTCATTTAGGAACTGCCACAGAGGCTTCAGATTGGGAATGCTACTTCATAACTTTCATACATTCAAAAATAAAAACAAAACAGGAAATTAAAAGAAAAGTTGGGGAAAGGAGAAAACGATAAAAAGAGAATATTTTGAAATTCTATGAAATCAGAGAAAATAAAAAAAAGCACAAAGCGTCGAGCGAGGAGGAGGAAGAGGAGGAGGAGAGATTTACTCATGTAGAAGCTCTTGGAGACAGTTAGGGGACTTGAAGATTTCAGGGACCTCGCTGTCCAGTTTGCAGATGACCTTGTAGATGGCCTTCTTCCAGGACGGGTCCACATCTTTGCCGGCCACAATGGCGTTGAAGAACTCTCTCAGTGTGATCTCGGCCACCTCCAGGAAACGTTCAGGGACCTATACAGACACAGGAAAGAGAAGAATACATCTTTTGAATAAGGAGCCAGAATCCAACACACTCTCACTGCCAACCAGTCAAATACAGACGCTTTGGTCAGTGGCCTTAAGTATGAGGCTCTAGTTACCCCTCCATTGTCAGTTTTGGATTCTCAGGTGTCAATTTACACTTTTGTGCAAGCCATTTCCAATAAACTCTTGAGTAGAGTGAGCAAATTCAAATTTAGTTGATCAATATAAAATCTCATTATTGCAAAGGCAATGGAGACAAAACAGGAGGGCTTCTGTGTTCTTTGGGCAGGTGGAGCAACCAAACAATAAAAAGGTGCTCTTTGGTTAAAAAAAAGAGGACAGTGTTAAAAGGGGGCTACACCGAGGCACCCTTCTACTGATAAAAAGCTTTATTATAAAGGCTAGTTTGTGGTGGAACAGTTAAAATCTTGTTAATCTGACTTTAAAATTGCAGTATATAGTTGACTAAAATGACTAAGTTATAACACATAATTTAGTGTGTTTAACCCTTTGAAACCTGGACTGACATCACTTTTCTTGTGCTGATGCCTTTCATAATCATTAAAACCTTTGAGACCTGAGCAAATCGGTTGGATTTCTTTTAAAAACATGTGAAACAAAAGGCAATGAGCATCTTGGAAAGAAAGGTCCCATAAATCACAAGAAATAAGTAGATTCAGAAAATTCTTAAAGATAAGCTAAGAAAAGTGTCCAGAAAAATGTATTTATAATTATCACAGTTTTATTGAAAATGATGTTACAAAATTATTATTTTTAAACACTTTTAAAATGTATTTAATTTCCTTGTTTGTTTATTACTTTTGCCTTTCTTTCCTTTTTCTTTTACTGTTTTAATTTTTAGGTATTTTTTACTAATTTATTGCTCATTTTTGGGACATTTTCTCTCGAGCTGCTCGTTGCCCTCTTTCCATGTTTTTAAGAAATCAAGCCAATGTGCTAAGGCTTCAAAGGCTAAACAAATGCAAAAATGAACATTTGGAAACTTGATAATTTTATGTAAATATCACGTAGCATGTAATACTTAAAAACAAAAAATTTTTTTACAGAAATGTCCAGTCTGACAAGGGTCATGTGAAATTTTTATTTTGAGTCTGGTGAACTCACAACTTTTATTACTGAATTGTGCCAAATTAAAAGTTTTGAGTGCAAGCTGTTTCAAATTAATGTTAAAGTTGAATGAGTGAATTGGGGTGAAGAGTGTACATGCATTGTGTCTTTTCAAAATAACTTTTTTTTTTCTGTGTGTTACATGTATGGTTTAGGCCACAAAAGTACAGGATGAAGTTTAGAGAAAAAAATATGGTTTATCTTAAAATAAGAACATTTGATCTTTTGTTATACGTCACATCAAATGTGTCACTAGTATGGCTACATATACGTGCAAACGTTGGTTGTTAATTGAATAACTCGATTGACTTTTTGTTTCACACTGGACATGAACAGTGGGCTCCCAGGCGATAGTCCAGTGTTTGTTTGACCAATCAAGTGCCTCTCATACTGTTGCGAAAGGGTGCCTCGATACAGATTACAGATCTGTGTGACACTGAGGGCAGCTGACCAAGTGTCCTTAATTGGTGAATTGGGAGTAAGACCAGTTGCAAAATCATCTAGAAGTGACTAAAAGTTGGAAAGTGAATTGTTTTAAATGTGTGACTTTCACTTCCACTCACCGTTACTGTCGCAGCATTTCCCAAAAGAACTCCTTCACATCTCTATCACTTTACATCAGTGTTGTCTTTCATTATACTCAACACTGTCATCTCCTCCCTGCTAGAACATGTTTGCATTTTCACAGTGGATGTAAAACCATAAATCTCCCGTCTCTTGAGTATCTACTTCCTTAAAAGCCAATTGAGGCATCAGCCTGAGAAAAAGTCACTTCTTGTGAATTCTCAGGTTTCTCACACCTCCCACTTCCCTTGCTGCAACACGGTGAGCGTGACATCTTTATGAGTCCCACTGTAAATCTGTGACCAAACAAGAGAGCGGAGCTGAGTGAAGAGCAGCGGCGAGGTGCTGGCGAAAGAGGAAGTACTAAATGCTTTGGGAACGGGGAGACACGCCGCCTCTTTAGTGTCCCTGACAGCAACGCTCACCGACACCATGGAGATGATTAGTCTGGCAAAGATCTGTGACACCTTCCCCCAAGCCAACACTCTGTCACTCATACACACACACAGAGTCATGCAGGCGTGAGCACACACACCAGCACACACACCTCCTTATGCCAAGGAGATGACACATCCTGTACTGTTACAGAGCTCTCCATAATGCACGCCACACACACACACAAGCTACCCTGGTGTATTTGGCTGAGTCTCTTTCCTCGACTCAAAGCTCCAGGGCGACGCAGCCTTCAGGGGTCACCTGCTTGGATAATGCTGACTGTCTCTCTGCCCGCCTCCCTTGATGCTCGCACACACACAAACACACACTGTCTAACACACACTCACACACACATATATACAGCAGCAGCAGCTTGCCCAAATGCCTGACAGTGCGCACTCCGCTCCTCTCCTCCAGTGTCCTGCAGATACTCATCAGGAGTGTCAGGACACAGCAAGGTTAGTGGCCACTGGAACACACACACAGACGGACATGTACACACAGGCATGCCTCTTCGCGCACACACACTTACACACGCATGGGACAGCCACCCGCCCCCCCTCGGGGTGATGAATGGAGGCTAAGATGCCCGTGTGTCTGGTGTGTGTGCGTATCTCTGTCCACCGCTGAAGTGAAAAGGTGAGTCGTGAATAAGGAGTGTGTGTGTGTGTGTTTGACACAGAGAAAACACACAAGCTAACCCAATTCCCCAAATATTGAATTCCCCTCTGGAAGTGGATATAATTCATTGTTTGGGCGGCTGTCGGCTCTGAAATACTGGCACAATGACCCCAGCGCGAGGGCAACTATGTGTGCATGCGTTGTTAAGCGCCTGTATAGGCATGCGCACGATTTTCCCAAAAGACCTCGCTAACGGACCGATGCGGCGCGAGCGCCCTGGCCGTTAGACGCAGGGAGTGCCGCATTACTAAGAATATTCCTGCATGGAATTTCTCCTGACGTTTTGACTATAAAAGGACAGCAAAACGCTGACTGCAAGGAGAAAGCAATGTCAAGGAGAAAAGGGTATTGGTATTTCAGATCCTCTTGACTGAGAGAGCGGGAGAGTGAGAACGGGAGGGAGGGAGAGCGATGGCGAGAGAAGGAGGGGCTGAGAAGAGTCTAAGGAGAGAGAGCGCAGCGACAGGACAGAGGGAGTTATTCCTGTCCCGCAAGCCTTTGTTTTCGGGAGTACGTGTGAGTTGTGTATGTGAGCGAGCTGCCTCCTGACCAGCAGTGAGCCTTAACTGTTTGCACCCCCCCTCACTCCCCCCTCTTCATTTCTCTCTCTCTCTCTCTAGGGTCAGCTGTTGGGCCTTTGTTCCAGAGGCATTGTGGGGGATTATCCAGTGTGGCCGTTCATTCGCTCGGCTGTCCAGTAAATGGGGCCAATCGCGTGGCTCACAATCCTTCATACATATTTCATAGGGCTTTTTAACAACTTCTCAGCAGAGCCCAAAATTAAAGGACAGATGTACAAAGAGGGGAGGAGAGAGGGAGGGGGACAAAAAAAGTATAGCGTAAGAGATGGAGGGCTGTGTGTGTGCAGAACGCCGCCTGGAAAAAGCAAACAAGGTGACTGGGAGTTCATCTACACTACGCCAGCTAATTTTGAAAACACACCTTTTTCTCTTTGGGGTTTGGTCCACACCACACCAGCATTTTTCTACCCTGAAAATAGAGTTTTTAAAAAACTGTTCCAGTGCAGAAAAATTTGAAAATACCAATTTTTTTTAATTAAAAAAGGCTATTGGAAAATAATGATGCTCAGTCATGGTCAGCAGCTGACAGAAAACTGTCTGTCACCTCTAACTTTCCCAGTGATATCTCATTTTAAATGTTAATATAGACAATCACGCAGCACAGGTGTTGCCATTAATCTGCATTTGTCTTTATTTTTGGCAGACGACTTTGCAACCATGACACAGCAATTTGTGTCTCGGTGCAGTAATGTAGGAAACACTGCTTGTCTTGTCAACAGGGAGCATTTACAGTCTAGATCAGAATTATTAAACTGTAAATTTGTAATTAAATATAAGTCCAGGCCCAGACACACCAAACTGACATCAAATAACTAGTTGTGTCAACTCACATTACCAAAAAGCATTTGAACACACCACAAAGACGACAGCCAGCCCACTCGCACGTATGTTCCACACCTGCCTGAGAAAAAATAACTTATGGCAAACAATTACACAAAAGATTTAAACCCTTTTTTTTTTGCTAAACAGCTCGATGGCATCTTGACATATAAGTTTGTTTCAATCTTGTTTACTCTTAACTGTAGTTGTTTGTTTGGTTTCCTCAGTTACATTTACTTCTCATGCTTTGAGCTGAGCTGCTAATCAGGGTGATTTCTCTTACCAACCGGCTCCGCCACCTCGGATGCCAATACAACATGTTGTATTGGCCCAAAAACAGCCGACAAGGGCCGACTAGTGCCAACATATTGGGACACAACGCAAAAACTAGGGCGTCAGAAACTCACAAATGGCCTGACATTGACGAACGTCCAACTGTCGGCTTGGTGTGTCAGTGCTCATATAGTCTGCGTCACAAAACAGAAGACGCAGACACACACTTCTGATTGTACGGCCCTCTGAGAAATAGGTGTTTTGAGCATAGGTGCGAGAAAGACAGAGAGGATGGAAGTGAGTGTGTGTGTGTGTGTGTGTGTGTGTGTGTGTGTGAGAGAGAGACAGGAGGGGGTCCAAAAAAACAAAAGCTTTCATGAAAAAGGATATTATTGTGGCTCTGCCCCCGTGTAACACAATATGAAATGAGGAAGAGGAGGAGGAACAGGGAGAAAAGACACACTTTCCTCTCACCTTTGCATCCTGCCGTATGTCTGGTAAATACAAATGAAGGAGGAAAGCAAGGAAGGAAGGACGGAAGAAAGAAAGAAAAGAAAGAAAGAAAAGAAAGAAAGAAAAAGAAAGAAAGAAAGAGGGACTTCTCTGACAAGAGGCAGCGATGAGGCAGTTAATCACCCTCATTCACAGACCCCCCCTCTCCCCCACAACTCTCTCCCTCATTCTCTCCACCTCTCTCCATCTCCCTCTCTCGTGACAGGTTGCTTTGAGACAGAAGGATAAGCTCTTTTTCAGAGAGAGGGAATCGGATTTCCTGCTTTTTGATGAGATAATAAAATATGACGGAGGACAATAGGAGCCTGTGGACGGCTTGCTGGGAGCTATTCACTCCGGCAGCGGCCCCTGTCTTAAGACTGCTTAGACAAACGTTTAAAAAGGTAGCCAGAGGCCCAAGCCCTTGAATAAAGGCTACTGTTACACACACCCTGTGCGCAAGTGTACGCGTGTGTGTGTCTTTGCATGTGTTTCGGTAAAGCCTGAGAAATCTCTTCTCTCTCGGTGACTCAGGGTTGAGCTGTTTGTTTGGCCAACGTGTTTCTCCCCTTTGCTTTTGGGAACTGTCAGGAGATGTATTGCACCTTCTATTTGCACAGCGTTGGCCAAACAAGACGAGACCCTGGAAGATAAGGCTGTGTGTGTGAGTGAGTGTGTGCGCTTGTGAGCTGTAGCCTTGAAGGATGAAATGCAGGGACACAACATAAGCCCTCGCTGCCAGCCAGGTTAATTCCTAACCCCAACTCGGCCTGGGAATACCAACACTTCCCATGCTTTTCGGTCACTGTATTGGAGTGTGTGTGTGTGTGTGTGTGTGTTTGAGACAGGGAATTTATAGATTTTGTAATGCACTCAATGCCATAGATAGAGTCATCTGGCATTGATGTGTAATGTTTCTTTGCAGTGACTGTATTTCAAAGCGACAGTTCACCACCTAATCAAAAATACAGATTTTTCCACTCAAGTTAAAATCAAGCTAATCCACAGACGGGGCGACCAGTTGCTCAGTGGTTAGTGTGGGCACGCCACTGGTTTGCTTCCAGCTCATGGCCCTTTGCTGCATGTCATCCCCTCTCGTTCCCCCTTTCACACTTTCGCATTCTGTCCTGTCAAATAAAAGCAAAAGCCAGAAATAATAATAATATAAAAGATAATCCACAGACCTTATTGTAAGCAGTTTCATTAAACAACTATTTTCTTTTGATCGAACCACACCCACCAACCTTATCATCGCACAAATGGAAGCGTGTAAATACTGCTAGCTCACCTAGCACCACTGAGCTACATAACGTTACAGCTCAGCTTAGAAAGATGCCATTAACGTTTACATATCACGATGTCACAAGCCTGTTGTCCATTAGTAGATTCATGCTTCCCTCTGTGTGGTGATATGTTTGGGGGTATAGTTCATAAAAAATTATAAAAAACCTACATGAAAATGTTCATAACGAGGTCTGTGGATTATCTTGAGCAGGTCATGATTTCTGGAAAGAAACATTGCTGTTGAGTCTTTCAAATGTATAGTTTTGGAGCTTTGAGTACCACAAGCTGAGTCTAATTATATTATATTGTAGAGAAGGCAGACATCCCTGCGGCTGATATCTCTGACACTCGGCAACTCACACCAAAACAATCTAGATAAATAAACAGCACTACAAATAAGAAGAAAAACTTGTATTTTTGATTCGGGGCTGAACTGTCCCTTTAAGAATATTCTCAGTTCCCCATAACGGCAAAACACATAAACAAGAGTTGAACCTGGAGTTTAGCAGATCTGTGAGTTTTCAGTGAGTCAAGCCAGAGCTTCCCGAACGTCGGACACACACTCGCACATACGGCCCCCCGTGCCTCACGTATCTACTCTGATCAATAATCTACAAAGGCCTTGATAAGCCCTTGGCCCACACTGTCACTTTGGGCAAACACAACCCATGTCCCCCTTTCTTTCCTCTCAACCCTCTCTCCTGCTGATAAGACTGTGCCATGGCTGAAGAGTCCAACCAACCACTGAGGAAAGAGCGGATACTTTGTTCAATCTTCCCTTCCAAAGGGTTCAACTTTCTTCATTTTGTCTTTCACTTTTTCTAAATTCCCCCACAAATCCTAAAATCTCTAATCTGTGAAGTTTTTCTCTGTGACTTAAAGGTGACCACTGGGACGGGAAACGGGGCCTCAAAGCTGAGCAAACACCAGCCACCCTCACTCTACTGATAGCCTTGAGAACATGGAGCCTTGAGGGGTTGTTGTGTATACATGGATGTGTGTGTGTGTGTGTGCGTGTGTGTGTCTTGCTGTCTGGTGTGTGTATGTGAGCCTGAAGCACAAGCGTCACATGGGCTCTTCTCAAGGTGCACCTCAGCCGGGAAGTCAAGGACAGGACAGGGTCAAAGACGCTGATGAAGTCGCTCTCCTATCCCATCTTCCTCGCTCCTCCCTCTGTCTTTACTCGCCTCAACCCCCCACCCCGACACACACATACACACAGCTTGAGAATTCATATTATATCAAGGCCGCTTGTGACATATCTTTCCTCCCCTCTTGCCACCCCCTCTCTTTTTTTTGCTTTATAGAAATTGGGGGTTATATTGAGGGTGCTAGCTTTATATCAAACCAATCAACAGACTCAGAATCTGTGCTCAAACAGCAGGGCGAAGCCAGAAATCACAGTTCAAGCCCTTGTTAAGAGACTTAAAAATTCATCGTCCGAGCTTGTATGGCTGACACAGGCTGGGAGAAAGCGCCCTAAACGAAGGTGGGGGGGGGTCACAAAGCGCTGTAACGGGGCCTCTGGAGGTCAGGAAGTCAACCCGGCTCAGAGGGACCGAGAGAGCAGGAGGCAGAAGGAAAAGAAAGGAGCAAGGGAGTCTGGAAGATAGGAACAGGACATCTGGAGAGGAGGAGAACAGAGGGAGGGGAAGAATAGAAGGGGTAGGAGGAAGGAGGGTGTGGGTGGGCGGGCAAACAATAAAGGATGGAGGGCAAGGAGCTGCGGCGAAGAAGGGAGGATGGATAGAAGGAGAGAGGAAGGAAGGGCAAGTGAGAGATGGCAGGAGAAGAAAGAAAAATAATAAACTGCAGATTGGATTGAAGGAGGGAGAGTTTGGCATCGACAGGGGAAATGTGAAGTGTGTGTGTGTGTGTGTGTGTGTGTGTGTGTGTACGTGAGAAGTGTGTGAAGTGTTTGTGTGTGTGTGTGTGTGTTTGAATGGGGGGCTGCTTTGACACATCTGCAGCTCTGATGCACGCCCTGGTCATTTTGGCATGAGTCCCTTTGCCACGCTTCATTAGTCTCACACACACACTATCACACACACACACATGCATGCACGCACACACACACACGGAGGGAGACCAAAATGGTCCAGAAATAATGACATAATCAGCAGCTGTGCCACAGAGCAGGCTGCCCCTCACAAGGTGACCAGGGACAGAAGGAGGGAGGAGAGGGGAGAAGAAGGGAGGATGAGGAGGAGGAGGGGGGGAGTATTGGAGGAGGGAGAATCAAGTGTTGGATGAGCGCAGCGAGAGGATGTGTTTGTGTGAGCAGGTGAGAAAAGGAGAGAGGAGATCATGTAGTTCTTTATGTTTAAGTGATTCCTTGCTACCTCTGCTGCCCCCGGGCTCTACACACAGCTCCGGTCATTTAATCAGTGCGCAGAATAAAGTGGCTTATTCTCACATACACACATGTGCTCAGACACACACACACACACACACACACACACACACACACACACACACACACACACACACACACACACACACACACACACACACACACACACACACAGCACACGGTGAAGAAAAGACCTGTCAGGCGATGTCAAACGGGGGCCCTCAATAGCCCCCGGCTATTCACCGAGAAGCAGATGATCCCGCTCTCTGTTCTTTTCTTCCCCTAACTCTTCTCACTAAGAGAATTAAAAAGCCAAGACAAGTCGCAAATTATGCTCATGACACGGTGAAGATCCGGGGTAATATCATAAGACTTGTTTGATTTTTTTTTTTTATTATTTTTTTTCTTGACCACAGAGACCACCTCTACAGTGAGTACAGTGAACTCACCAGTGTTGTAGTCTCTCTTTAAAGGGTTGGTTTACCGCCCAAAAATACATTTTTTTTCTTCTTGTGGTATCAAGCAGACGTCAGACCAAGTCAGTTCCAAAGTCCTAAACTTTGAGTTTTGAGTCCTAAACAAGTCATAATGCATTCTTCACCAAATGAAATGCTATTTTAACAACAGAATAATAATCCATTAAATTATTAAAAAATCCTCAATGCTTTTTAAAATTTGTATTTATTTGTTAAAACAAGTGTTTGTGTTTCTGTCTGTAGTAACACATGTTTCATACTACAATTTGTTTTTTGTGGACCACCGCATAGATTTTGTTAAACAAAATCATATTTGATATCACTTTTTTTCAACTGGTGTTCAGTCCGGTAACTTCAGTCTTTATGGTTCTTTCCTGCAGCTTCACTGGATGCTGCTGATTGATTTTTAAAACAATGGATCTGAAGAAATAAGTGTCATCCTGCAGAGAATGAAAAGCATTAAAAATAATTGATTCGGGAACTAAAGGAAAATAAATTAATTGACTTATTAAATACCACGCGTTTTAATCTTTGAACTTAGGGGTAGTATTTTTAAAACGCTCAAAATCAAGTGAAGTCAGGAGGAGTTGCAAGCCTTTTTTGATTTTGTTAAGTTGGGTCTAAAGTCATCAAATTTGTGAGTTGATTCAAATCCAAGTCATGTGACCCAAGTCCACACATCTGGTATCTAGCCTTATGAATCATTTTAAATTTCAATTGCTGGATTTTCTGCAGAACGACTGTGAAGTTCTTTCTATCAGAGTATCAGGGAAACTGTATACAATTAACCTTCATTGTACTGGGTAAATAAAACTGAAACTAACTGCATGTTCTCACTGAAAAAAAATCCCACGCTTCTTTCAAAAAATGTTTTAAATCAGACTCTCCGGCCTATTGGCATCACAAAGTTACGAATTCTCACAGTCTCATGAATTCAGTGAAACAATGATACAAGTTTGAATGAGAATCTGATCGTACATATCATGTTTTCTTTGTTGAACTCTACGCCTCAGTCTGTATCTATGGCCATCTATCAAATCTGTGACTCAGTTCATGTTTAAATGATAAATATGAACATAAGGCAATGCCTCTCCTCAGGTTATTTTTGCAGTCTTAATTATACCATCTCTGCAGAAACAGGAGATGGTGTGTTTGCTGGTTCTGGTGGGAACGGCACGTGCATATATGCAGATATGATTGCATGTGGGTTTACAAGGACAGAACGTTCTCTGCTTATTATGTGATATGACAAACATAACGTGCGTGCATGATAAATGCACATGTTGGGGAGTCTGTTGTACCTCAACCTTTTCTCAATGAGAGCGATAGAGATTAAGGGACTGACAGTAGATGCCGTACATATGAGGAGTGGAAAGCATGTAAGGGAAGGTGTGTGTGTGTGTGTAGTTGACATAAACCCACTGGCAAATTGTATTGGTTGTATTTTTGGCAGCTCTGAACTTAAATCTATACCGCCGTCTTTTTCATCTTTCTCCCTCTATTTTCTACCTCTTTTTGTCTTCAATCGCTCTTCAAAGAGAACCCTAGAGCCTTTTACTGAAAGCACACACCTGTGTGCAAGTGTGTGCTTTTCAGTACATATGTATGTTTATACATGCTTGTATTTGTGTCTTTGCTTGTGCATCCAGTGCAACGGCCGTGACCTCTTAACCTCAAATCCCCCTGAGGTCGAACCCCGGTCAAAGACACCCCACGCACAAAAAAACCCCATGCCGTACGTGGTGAGAAAACCCCCAAAAAACAACAGGAATGAAGGAGTGCAAGACAGGGAGGGGAAAAGCAGGAGGAGGAGGAGAAAACAGACATTAGGCTCTCTGGGTGGAGAACAAATGGAGCCCCGAGAGGGACATGAAGAGGAGGAACGAGGGAGTGAGGGGGGAAGGAGAGGTGAAGCACACAATGCTATGGGGCACGGCGGTTGGACAGACAGCATCTGCTCTCAGCTCTCTGTGGCTCTGGTAATGGATGGAGAGTTGGAGAGACACGATGAGAGCGGGAAGGAGGGAGAGACAGTGGGAGAAAAAGCTGGGAAAAAAAGAGGGAGGAAGAGAGAGACGCATGCAAGGGAGCGAAAAATTCAAACTTTAGAAAGTTTTCTTTCATTATATGGTTACTTTGGATACATCTGTGGAAGGTTGTTATCAACTCAAATACAGGGATGACAGACGGATGGACAGACAAAAGAGGAAGAGGGACAAAAGGAGTGAGACATCTTTCCAATAGGAGAAAGAGCAGCTGATAAGGGAGGACACACGATATCCGCATGTGTGCGGACGAAGGCTTCTCACCCTCTCCACTGGTACCTCCCTCTCACATAGAGATCATAGGGACTTCCTCTTTTAAATGCCGAGGTGTGTGTATGCACGAGTGTGTGTCCTCTGTGGGAGGAGTGGTCACTGACAGAGGAAACTTGGCCTGGTCGCTCTTATGGAAATCTGAGAGTTTCCCAGAGCCATCATAAAACTGCTCTACTCTCCATCAGACACCCCACCTCTCTCCCTCTCTCTAACCCATTACCAGGTCACACACATTCCTGTCTTATGAAAGATGATGTGTGTTGTCATTGGGGGTTCAAAGACAGACAGAAGAGGGGGGCTGCCGAGTAAAAAGAAAAGGACACTAAGCGAGAATTTTCACTTGAGTCCTCACATGAAAGCGGCGCTCGCTCAAAGTCAAGGCTTTGGGAGGCCGGGTGTGTTTCGGAAGACTTTGATGGCGATGGACAGAGCGAATGAGAAGCAGAGAAGAAAGAGAAGAAGAGAGGGGATCAGGAGGGGGGCTGAGAAAAGAGGAAAGTAGAGCCGGGGTCTAGGTAATTAACGGCAAGCTCTTTAATTACCGCTGGTGTTCATTGTGCCAGAAGGAATGTGACAATTATGCCATTAAAACTTCCTAATGGGGGGAAAAAGCGAGGGAGAGGAGGCGGAGGAGGAGGAGGGGGAGAGGATAACGGAAGACATGCAAAAGAGGAGGATGAAAGAATGAAAGGAGAGAGGCAACAGAAGGAAGAGAGAACGACGAGAGGGAGTGAGGGAGGAGGGATATGAAAGGAAAAGGGGAAACAATCGCGACAAAAGAGGAGCTGGGAGGGAGATGGGGAGCGTATTAGGCCAGCACAGTGACAGAGCAGATTAGCATCAAACAAGAAAGGCCACAGACGTGTGTGTGTGTGTGTCTATGTGTGTGTGTGATCACTGAAACAGAGGACATATTCATTCCAAAGACGCCACCAAGGTGGATGGAACTTTGATGATGCAGAATCTGGCAAAGGGAAAACTCAGTGTGTGTGTGTGTGTGTGTGTGTGTGTGTGTGTGTGTGTGTGTGTGTGTGTGTGTGTGTGTGTGTGTGTGTGTGTGTGTGTGTGTGTGTGCGCGCGCTTGCTGAATCTGCGTAGGCTCCTGTTTCAAGTGGTGGTGCAGGCAGGTAGGGGAGGAAGAGGAGGAGGACGAGGAGGAGGTGGAGGAGAAAGGGGAGAGATCCACAGAAAAGGGCCTTGGGGGCATCCTGATACACATCCAGTACATTTCCATCTCCACATTACCTCTATGACTCACACACACACACACACACACACACACACACACACTCACATATAAGACGGAAACACACAACAAATGTGTCCGTGCACATATATAATACACACAAACACATCATTCCCACACCAGCATCAAACAGTGAAAAAACACACAACCCACGCACCCGCACTCACACATATAAACAACACACCCCCACACACATACACAACAAAAAGCCACACACAAACACTTACACACAGTCTTCGTGCTCACCAAGGCGGTTGGTTTGTCAGGGGGGTTAGAATTTGCATGGCTGGGCAAATTTTCCTTGTGCTAAACTCTAATCAGCTCCTGTATCTCTCAGACACCTGCCCAGCAAAAAAAAAACCTTAATATGCAAAACACCTCCCCCACCCCCTCCCTCCTCCACCGCCGCAGCTCCTCGGCCAACAGAAGACTTATTCACCTGGCCTCTCTCCCTCTTTTCCTCTCTGTCTGTCTTCTTGCAAATTTTCACATTTATGTATGCAAATAAGCTGTTCCCCTTAAAGCCTGTTTTAACAGCAGCTTCCTGGTGCCAGGAAAAGAATGGTAGTTTTTGTTTGAGATGTGACAGGAAATTCAGAAAGTAGGCGAAAGATGGCACGTTACCTGTGTTTGGGCAGGTGCGCCGTTTTTCACAGGGTGTGCAAACTTTTATTTGTGTGATTTTCACGCTGTCCTCCTACAGGTTGATCTTTCAGTTGTTTCTCTGTGACAGGTTATGTGAGTCAAACCTGTCTAAGAATCTTTAGGATCTGTTGTATTTCAGTTTAAAGAAATGAAGTGTCAGTCAAAGATATTTGAATTTTGGCTCAGCAGCCCTCATGTAGTTAAAATTTTAAGATTTACTTAGTTTTAAGGCTCAAACAAAGATTGAAAGAAGCTAAATGAAAATCCCAAAATGTTTTTTTAGTTACTTATATTCCTCTTGTTAATGTTTGATTGTACAGAATGATGTGTGCATTGTTGGGAAAGCTCATTTTTAAGCAATGCTTTACAAGCTACCAATGACTTTACACTGAAAAATGTTGAACTACAGAAAAGCTACCCGAAAGAGAAATCTTGTTTATCTGAAAAAGCCTACTCATGTACATACGAGACGGAGTTCTAACAAAATATGATGCAAAAAAGTCACATGCTCGCAAAAAATGCACCTAAATGTGTTTGTTCACAGGTCATGATGCAATGAAATAAAATGCCCCACTATTCATAGGAAAGTGCAAAAAATGCCCACTTTTGTTTTGAACACAATGCCCATCATTCATACACCTGCCTTCCAGAAACTAGAGTCCATGTGGGTGGATTGCACCTAGCAGGTAACTTCTAAAATAGCAACCCAACAACTTTCTGTGAACATTTGTTAATAAATGGCAATAATCAAAACTTGTGATTAATTGTGGTTAAAGGTTGGTAAATTACAAGCGAGATACAATGGTGAACTAAAAAATAAAATAAATCCTTTTCTTTTATGGCCCCAAATTGTTTGTAGTTTTAGTAGTTAACTACACAAAAAAATGGCAAAACTTATTTTAACTACTTGAATATTTGTGCAAATATGAATGTAGCTGAAAAACAAGCAAACTACAACCACTACTTCAATTACATGTGGTTCAATGCACTCCAACTCTGGACGTATGTGCATGTTCGACATTAAACCTTTATTTTCAAATGCATCTGCTGGAGGGAGAAAGCTGCTCTGTGCTCACTGCGTGACGTGGAATTCTGCGTCTCTCGTCTCTAGTGCACAAACACACACTGATGGACTTTTCACTAAAGCAGGACACATCTCTTGTCCAATAATATTTACATATTCACACACTCACTTTATAAAAATGGTGCTAAACAGAACACAAAAGTGGTTCACTGGCTTGTAATCATAGGGAAACCTGTTTTGGTGCTATATGGCCCCCATTTTTAAAAGGTGCTGTGCAACGTCTTTTTCAAACAGTACTCTGGAGAACCATTAAAGGTACTATACAGCACTATTTTGTTTTTAATGTTTTTGGGCGTGGGGGGCCTTTAAAGGATGTTAGATAATACAGTATGCATCTTAATACCCTTTTACTTAAACTATGAATGATTATTATTCATTTCTTATGAATTGTTGAACAGGTTATAATGTCATCTGGGGGGGAATATTTGCTATTTTTTTTTTGGACATGGGGGCAGAGGGTTGAGAGCAAGGGTGTTAGAAGGAAGGGATCCAGACCAGTGTTCAGAACTGTATTAACTTTCGGTCATATTAGGGTACATTCTTGCCATAATTGTTTTCCTTCACATAACCGTCTTAACTTTACGTTAAGTACATAACTTTATGTAAAAAAAACTCCTTTATGAAGTGCTAATTGGGAGGATATTATTCAAACCGTTAAACCAGTAGAGAACCTCCAATGAACCTCTAATGAACAATTAAGGGGTTTAAAGGGGTTTTTGTGTGGTGGCAGTGCTATTTAGCACCTCACCCCAGGCTAAAGAACTGCTGAAGAACAAACTTTTTTCTTTGTGTAAATTTTGGATTATTCAGAAGGGACAAGACAACAAATAGATATAATTTTAAAAATAAATAAATAATTGAAAATCGGTGGGGAAAAAAAGCTCGGTTTTCATATGTCTTAAACTTCTGTTCTGACAAACAAAATAAAAAAAATCAGGTTTGAGAGGCTGTGTGTCTTTGGGGATATTATTTAATTTCTTGTTAATTTCTTGTTGTGTGTGTCAGGCGATTTACCAAAAGCAGAGCATAATTTGATATGAAAATAGACACAAGCTTCTGAAGAAAAACACACACCCTGATTCCAGTATCAGGAAAAATGAAACCTAAACGACAAAACAAAAAATACTGTTGTTAAGCTTTAACGATGTGCTTTGCCTTTAAATCTAAACTTTGATGCACCCATTTAAGGTCACCCTATATTAGTGTTGGCCAAAGCAAATGCAGTGATAGGTGAAGGGTCACTTTCTTCTTGATTTAAACTTATTTCCCGTCACTAAACGAATAATTCAGCTGAGCAGAAGGAATTGTGTCATTTTTCTTTGTGCTTTGCTTTGATGGACTTTAGGCTTATTGAGACCTCATATATACAAGTGCCTCTGCCTGCCAGAGTCTTTCAAAGCCTCCCTTAAGAGGGCTGAAGATGGATGTGGGGAAGAGTGTGTGTGCGAGTGTGTGTGTGTTTGGGTGCACAGAGAGGAGCCCCAGTGGACAAATAACGGACAGAGAGAGATAGACGTAAACAGAGAGAAAGAGAGTGAAGCACTTTAAATGTGAGCGCTGCAAAAGTCCCACTGCTCGCAAGGGCACTTCTCTCCTGCACGTCATCTCTCTTTCCCCCCTCTCTCTCCTTCTACCCTTCTTTTCTCCCCTTCCCATTCCCCTCAATTCCCTCCCTCCCTCCCTTCATCGTTTTCTCCTTTGTCTCCGAGCTCTCACCCTCTATCCCCTATCTATCCATCTCCCTCTTCCCCCTCTCCCCCTCTTTCTCTCCCCTTCCTCTCACTAAAACAGTAGGACGCTTAACCTTGATAACAGTGAGATTTTTTCCCCCCTCAAAGTGACACACACACACACACACACACACACACACACACACACACACACACACACACACACACACACTGGAGAAGTGCTTTGCCAGCATGCCAGGCCGGTCCAAGGGACGGCTGTACCCTTCGAGGTGAACAGGACACTGGGAAATGCAGCAACAACAAAACACACACACGCACACACACACATAGACTCGATCTCTCTGACAAATACACACACGGACACACACACAAACCCAGATCACTCCAGGTCCTTCTTAACACAAGCCTTTTAAAGGTCTATTGTCAGCTGACATTGAGAGAGCACTGGCCATCCTGAAATACACACACACATTTACACACACATAGTTACACACACACACACACACACGGTGGCAAAAGGAGAAGTGTGACAAATGAAACGTATTTAAGGTGAAGTTGCCTGTCGAGAATTTATGATCACAATACACTGGAAGACACACACATATAAACATTTCTCCACAGATAGGTAAATGAGGGGAAGTAAAATGCGGTTTCTCTCTCACACACACACACACACACACACACACACACACACACACACACATACTAAGAACAGCTAAGGGGAAATGAGCAGTGAGGAAGAGGTAAAGGTGTCAGTAGCCTAAAGCTTCTTCCTCATTGGATGAGAGTTCCTCACGTCTCTATATGACTGAAACCTGTGATGACCACTTTAGATAAATATATTTTAGTTCATATTATTGCTGTCCAATAAAAAGCAAATAGCTCCAAATTCATGGTGGACAGTAAAAAAGTACATTTTTATTCTTTAACATGCAAAAGTCCATAAATCCACAGCAAATTGTTTGCACTGGCTACAGAAGTTCACATTTGGACTAAAAAGTGGGTGGATGTTAGCCAAAAATGAAACATTGTCTGAGAGTTATTTTTGGTTGTAAATTCATAGAATTATTTGTTAGATGTTTATATCTAACCAAGTTGCTGCTAAACAGTTATACGGTGTGTAACCCATTTATTTATTTATTACTATTATTATGTTATTTTATTTGTTTTTTTATGAAGAAGCTTCATCTAAAACAACTCCACTGTTTGTCCAACAAGGCACTGGCCAGACGATGACAAGAATTTTGTTTTGAGCAAGCAGTTAAAATAGAGACAAACAAGAACTGCAGTTAAATGCAGACTGAAAACTAAAAACGTATCTCTTCACTTTAGCCTTTAACCAGCTCTGATTCAGCTGCCTTGCATTCTGCTTTGCTCAAGCATACTGCTGTACATCTTTAAGATGTTGTATTTTCCTTGATTTTATACATTTTATATACTCTGTTTTTAATGCATATTTTATTAATAATGTCAGTAGGTTTTATTTTATTTTCCATTTTGTTATGCATTCTTTGCACTAAATTTGTATCCTTATTTATCTTACTTATACTAGTATTATCAAGTGGATTTTATCCATATGAAGATGCATTCTATGTATTCTATTCTGATTTTATTTTACGTGCAGGTTTTATTTTGTCTTTTTGTCTTTTATGTGTTTCGACGTGAAACACTTGGTGCATTTTATTTCTTTCTCGTTAAGTACGTTGGGCTTCATTTCTTGCATGAAAGGTGCTATACAAATAAAGTTTATTATTATTATTATTATTATTATTATTATTATTATTATCATTATCATCATCATCATCATCATCATTATTATTATTATTATTATTATTATTATTATTATTAAATTAAAACAAAGATGATAATGAAGGTCCTTTTGTCAATAAGTGTGTCTCTGGGCATTTCTATAGGTTTGTACAATATTCAACAAGCTTTTTATTCTATGGGTTCTATAAGCCAGACGGTGCATTCAGTGGGTTGTTGTCATGAGATTCTGCAAGTGTGTTGAGACAATATACAACAATGCATTGAGATGAAAAAGAAAAAAAGGTACTTTGAATACTATAGTATTTTAAAGTCAAGTATTTCATTTTTTTTTAAAAACAAGTACTCCAGTACTTTAACTCAACGAATATTTTGACTCAGCAACTTTTACTTGTATGGGGTGAATATTTGACCAGGAGTATTTGATTCACGTAATAGAATTGTGTACTTGTCCACCACTGCTCCAAATGTAGTGATTTTGAAAATTTAAGGTAAACTGAGGGATCAAGTTGTTTTTCACAGGACAGCCACCATATACACAATGCTACAGTGTGGCAGGATGTAGAAGAGACTTGGACTCAGCATTGTGAACAGTCATGGCACGGCGGTGTCAGAGAGGACACTGTGAGAGGGTGTCACACTACCCGTCTGCATCACGAGGTATCAGGTAATTTTTTTTTCTCGCAGCTCCTCCTCTCACATGCAACAACAATTTTTCTGCTTTGTATTAAAGTGTTTGTGTTTTACCTCAAAGTCATTGGCCTTGTTGTAGTGCATGTTGAGGGCTCGGAAGAGCTCGCTGTCGCGGCTGACACCCAACTCCTCTGCTCCAGTGACTCCGTCGTTAATGGACTGGCGGGCGAACTTCTCCATCTGGATGTAGTAGAACTCCCTGAAGTTGCTGAACCACTTGATCAGCTGGGAGGTGATGCAGCGGTTAAACTGGAACGAGAAGGGGGAGTTAGCGCTGCTTGGGTTGTCAGTGTTGTTGAAAAGAAGAGATAGAAATCTGTAGATGAGGCTTTGGCGATATCATGGTATACCAGGGTGTTTAGAAATCCCAAAGGTATGTTTTTCAATACTGTCATAAATACAGGTGCTCCGCTCCCTATTAAACTCATGTATGTAGTGCACAGCATGCACCGCCAGAGCTCAGTCTCCAGTCTCTACTGGTAGCACAGGCAGCTGAGCTGAAAAACACATCGACACCTTACGGTGGGGGTTTAAGTTATAGGACTGGAAACAGCGGGCATCCAGCAACAGCAGAAAGAGAGCCTGAGGAATAACAGCATGTTTCTTTACGTCTAACTTGGTGAAATAAAGATTATTTTAACCAAACCAGATCCAGTAATTGTTGGAACAGTGGACTTGTTAGATAGATTACTAGCAAGAGTAACTAGGATGGTTTGAGTAAGTTTTATTTTGTTTCTGTCCAATTCGAGTGAAAGTGTGCTTTATGAGATAAAGGTGTACAGTTGTATTTCTCTGTTTAATAAGCAAAATAGGTGTGAGAATATTACTTTTCTTA
Source organism: Plectropomus leopardus (assembly GCF_026936395.1). Taxonomy (NCBI): domain Eukaryota; kingdom Metazoa; phylum Chordata; class Actinopteri; order Perciformes; family Serranidae; genus Plectropomus; species Plectropomus leopardus. The sequence continues at coordinate 12,449,269 of NC_142191.1, read as the reverse complement.
GCAATGTATGGGTTTCTATTGAGAATTTATTAATCTAAAAAAAGCTGAAATTAAGTAGCACACTCGCCGTCGGGGCAGATTAGTGCTACACACTTAAACCGTCATATACTATAAACACTGCATATATTTCAGAAAGGTATGAATGTTATGAAAAACCTTTTTGTAAATATTCTCCAAATAAGCAGCCTAGAGGAAAGACTGTCCTGTCTAAAACTTATTAAGCCATTGCATTTAAGGGGAAAAGAAGAAGTGTACGGATGACATCAGGGAGTTGAGACGTGAGGTGATAACACAAAAAGACCGCGCAGAAGCAGAAAGATAAGAGAGCAAGAAAGATCACAGGTTGTGGAGTGAGGGAAGATAATAGAGACATTAAGTAAGACAGCGAACAAGGAAAGGGGGGGAGAAAAGAGAGAGTGGGAGAGTGTGTGTGTGGTTCATCCTCCCCACTGGGAGCAGACCTCCCCCCTATCATAACCCTGAGAGTGGAGCGAGAGGTGGGAAGGGGGGGAGGAGCAGCGACACCGCAAACACATAATTGACCAGAAAAACGATTAAGTCATCATCTGAAGCGCCCCAGCCCGCAGGGGGCTCAAACATGTACTTAACCCCGTTCACCAATTACACCCTGATTCTCCTCCCCTCTCCGCACCTCTCAGGCAGAAAGAAAGGAGAAGAAAAAGAGCAAAAAGAAAGAGGGAAAGACAGAGACGATAAGCGGGAGAAGGCTGTGGCTATCTGATCTGTGCCGCTCGGCTGGATTCAATAGGGCGAGGTAAACCTATTAAGAGCCTCTGCTGGTCCCGGCTCTTTTTCCGCCTGGTCTCAGCAGTGAAAACACACTGTCTAAACATCCAAACCACTAGATAAGGACCTCAGGGGGCGCGGGATAGCTGCCGAGCTCATTCACCCTAAAAGCTCTGATCAAACCCCTGAAAACATCCAATATAACACCCTTTTCCTCAATAACTCCCAGAAATTACTCATAAATTCAAAATTCTCGCCTGTGAAAGCTTGATACCCCCACACCCTTCATCCACACACACACACACACACACACACACACACACACACACACACACACACACACACACACACACAGGCCTTCACTCCTCCCTCCACTCTGCTCTTTTTGTGGTGCTGGAAGAATGGGGGGACAAAACGCTACTAAACGCTGAGCGGACTGCTCGCTGGGGAGGCAGAGCGGTTTTGACATGGAGATTAGGCTCTGGCTATTGTTCCACAACACACAGACACGCACACTCTTCGCGATCTGGGGTGGCAGTCAAACACATGAAGATGGGAGGGCGAGGCAGCAGTGAGAGAACAGCGAGGAAAAGTTGGCGAATCATGCACCAGGAAAGAGTTGGACCAAGGTGGGATGGGGCTAAAGGAGAGGGGCCGTGCCTTTCTGGAATGATCAGTGGATGACATAATGGCGGAGTGGAAAAGAATAAGTCCGCTTGACATTGTTTGGCAGGGGTTTGGGAGGGTGTATGTAGGGGAGGGGGGGGGTAGCATGGTGACTGTCCTAAAGTGCAGGGTGAGCATAAATGGGGAAATGAGGGTAGAGGGAGGGAGGAGAGGAGGACGGGTGCAGGTCAGCGCCGTCGGACAATAGCGTTTCGCCGATGGGGGGGGCAGAGGGTCGGAACGTGAGCAGTCAGCAAGCTGGGGTCGTGACATCGCAGTGTCAAACAAACAAACCACTGACACTTACAAATACATCGGCTGCACGGGGCTATTCTTAAACACAAACAATGTAGCAGACAGTCGGAGTGTGACAGAGCACAAAAACACTATTTCATTCAAGTTGTCAGAGTAATGTAAACCTTTCCTAAGAACAGTCTGCGAATCTGAGACATTTAGTGAATTGCCGTCGATCTTCACATGCATGTGTGCGTACATTCATGTGAGCGCGTGCCAGATTGAGCGCTACATACTGAGATTAAAGTCGGCGAAAGAGTTGCCATCGCTCATGCAGGAGACCTTTGGTGTCACTGCAGCCGAGTGACGGATAGATTTGTCATTTGGACAAGGATTACTTTATTATACAGACAGCTCGGGAGAAGATGTATTAGGCCCTCGCAACTCAACTGTGGCTCAATCACAGCAAAGAGCACACAAAATATTTACTGTGCAAGCAGGTAAACACACTAAATTACATTATATCTGCATCAGCTGCACCCAAAACACTCCGTTTTGGCAAGTCCCCCTGCAGCTTCCAGCAGTCTTGCTTCATTAAGTCGCTGGTGGGGGGACAGAGACCCCCTGATAGCGGCTAAGTGTGTTCAGTGTAAAAAGAGGGAATTGGTTCAAAGGAGCCCATCACTGCAGCTCCTTAATCAGAGCTGGCAGGGGTCAGCCGGCACAGACATGAGATGCAGCGAGAAAAAATGTGTGTCTGAGCATAAAAGTGTGCATAAGGGTGTGTGTGTGTGTGTGTGTGTGTGTGTGTGTGTGCGTGCTTGTGCCTGGCTGAGAGGCAGATGAGAGAGAGACAGCAAGAGCGTGTTTCTCACACTCACACTCAAGAGCCTGTGAAAGGTCAGCGCTTAGTGCTAACAGCACAAGATAGAAAGTGGTGTGTGCACAGACACACACACACACACACACACACACACACACACACACACACACACACACACACACACACACACACACACACACACACACACACACACACACACACGTGCTGCTCATGCACAGGCGCATACTTAAGTCCAGAATAGGAAAACACTCAAGCATCCTTGGTCTAAGCTATGTTACTCGCCTGCCAAAAGTATTCAGGCGCTTTGACCGAACTTCTGAACACACATCGGCTAATTTATTAATTATGTGTTATGAAATTGGTTTTACACTTCTGTCTTTTGGTCCAGGATAAAAATGATGAGCTGAAAAGCCAAAGTGTGTCTCTCATCAACACTTTCTGCGGTCAGCAGTGGAGCAGAAAGCACACAGATGACCTCAGAGTGCTAAGCTACATCTAGAACAACCAGAGAGGAGAGCAGAAAGACAGAGAAGCCTGTACGGGCCTCTCCCACTCTCTCTCTCTCCCTTTCTCTTTCTCCCTCTCTCTCTCGTAAGCCCCTTCACAGTCATCAGGGCTTTCCAACGTTTCCTGTTTTCGCAGGGGTGAATTGTGGGAGATAATCTCCGGCTGCCTATTGGCTGACTGCACACAAAAAGCGGCCCTGGAAAGCGGGCTTTTGTTACTGCGGCGACTCAAATCCAGCGGCTGGCTTTTCTTTCTCCCCGGCCCCGCCGAGGCACACATACCATGCCACACCATCAGCGAAAAAAAAGAAAAGAGAAGGAATGACATATAGAAAAGGGGGAAAACCCTCCTGACCTCTACTACTCCACCGCACAGGACTGGCCCAAATACTGAAGCCTGTCGCTAAAAGAAAGCAAGGTGTGTGTGTCAGCTTGTGCTTAAAAATAAGTCTATCTACAATACATGAAGGTCCAAACTGCCTTTAATTAATATACAGCACAACAAGGGCGTAGGTTTCATTTAAACGTATGAAACAGGAGGTTTGGGGGTCTTCCACAAACACATTTTGTGCATCAAACACTTTATTTCCTGTATTCTAGTAAATTTTGATGCATTAATTTGTGCATCTTCTGCATCACTTTATGTTGTAAATTCTGTCAAAATAAAAGTCCTCTGCTGCTTTTATGCTTTTATTGTTGTGGGACAAATGTTTTGAATATTGAGGGGGACAGCCCCCTGCATCCCCCCCAAAATCTTCATCTATGCATCCACTCACTACATCTCTTTACAAAGGCAACAACTTCTGCTGACTTTATTAATTGAATGAATATCTTTATCTAATCTGTGCATTAATCTGTTATAATTACTCATCCATTACCAGAACAATATTTGCAATCATAATGAGACGTCTTAAAGCTAGCGGGATGATATTATAGGCTGTCATTTGCAGCACCAACAATGGCCTCTTTACGCATCTGTCAAAACATTTCACAAACACCAAAAGTCATAAAAAGTCACAATAGTCTTAAAAGCAGCTTAACAAAAAGGAACAACAGCGACAGCGTCCCCCAGTTGTTAGGGCAACCCACTTCCCACGTTCATTAGATTCTTGACAGTCAAGACCTGATTAGTTGAGACCTGATTAGCCTTTAAGACTTTTTTTCTGAGGACTCGCTGAGAGGCCACGCTGGCTGCATCTAATTAGATCTCATTCCCATACATGTCTGCTAACTTACAGCTTGAGTCCATTGTCCTCCACTGCAAACTAAAACAAACTGACTCATAATCCCCTTAACTATCTTGACCTTGTTTACGTATCTGATGAGACCACCAAGAAGAGGCCACCTCCCCGGGAGCAATCAGTCAGTGAAACCAAGTGATCTTAAATGGCAATTGTTGCTGCTATTATTTGGCAACAAATAACGTGAGTGTCACATTAGCTGGATGCTTAAATATGAGTTTTGTAACAGATCAACAGTTACAGGTGCTACCACTTTGAAAACCCTCTTTTTAACCTGATCAATAACGTGTTGAGAGAAAATTACGTCACTCACGATTTGTAGTTGGTAGCGACGGTATTGAAGAGGGGGTAGCTGGGAAATAAGGGGACCTTTATCTTCTGATTTGAATAAGATGGCCTGGATATGTCACAGTGTTTACCCCTCCGTATGCTCCGAGAGGGGCACGCACACACAAAACAACAACAACGAACAAAGTCGGTCACGCACACTACAACGGCCATTGTATTCTCGTTTTTGTTTTTTTGGGTTTTTTGGTACAGCTTACATGTGGGCTTTGTTTTCCAAATTTCCTCTATTTAACTCCCAGTGGAGCTAATGCTCATCCTTGCCATGTTCCCCTAAAACCGACTCTTTCTCTTCTCCCCTCCCTCCATCATCCACCCTACACCTGCTCAGATAACCACTCCTCCTCCGTCTCTGGGCTCCATCCTCCTCTCTGCCCTCTCCACCCCTTCATTACTCATCCCGCTCTTTATCTTTAGAATACTCATCGGCTCTCCAGCTCCCTCATGTAAACCCATTCAACTTCCTCTTCTTTCATCTTTTGCATAAAACCATAACTTAGGGAGGGAAAGGGCCTCGTTTCAAGACAGGCGAGCATACGCTTTTCACTGCAACTGAAGCCGGCACATCACAATTAATAATCATTCCCTTTTAAAAGCAGGTGGGTTGACGAAATGTACGAGCAAGAAATGTGGCAAAAGAGAAAACAAAAGAGTTTTTGCACTTTTGCAGCAAATGAAGTCACCATCTCAAGAAGATTAAAGTACAAAAAAGACTAAGAAAAGCAGAATGCATAGGTGTACATTTTTTTGGGGGGGGCAATATTTAGAATATGTGCGTTTTCCGCAATAAAACATTAAGTAGTGGAGGAATTTTATTTCAAAATAATTAAAGACATTCACACATGCAGAAGAGGCAAAAATTGGTGCATAAAAATTCAACAGAATGCAGGAAAGTCTAAAACCTTGCCTTGATAAAATGTACAAGTGAGAAATGTGGCAAAAGAGAAAACAGAGGATTGTAATGCATTTTGCAAAACTTTGTTAGAAGCAGCAAGGATCACAATCTCAAGAAGATAAAATACAACAAATGAGCTAAAGAGCAGCCAAAATGCATGGGTGTACATTTTCACAAAAAATAGAGGAAATAAAGAGGCACACAAATTTAACAGAATACAGGAAATTAACTGCCTGCTTTCAGACCTTTGAATCTGCCCACTTCACTGAGTTCAAGTTGACTGATTCATCTGGCATCATGACATGAAATAGAGGTTTTGTCAAACAGCAGAATGGGTGGGACTAACGACACTGTCAAGTATTGTCAAGTGGTGTGTTTGAACCAATGAAAAGTAATAATGAGTATAACAAGATAAACTCCAAAGACACTACTATAGAGGCTTTTCTAAATCAACATGTCTTGTCAATATTGCCTAATATCATAGTTTTGCATGGCTACGCATCAGCGTGGCCTTCTAATGACTACACCTAGGAGGCTTTATTCTTTAGTTATTGGTTAGAGAAAAAAATCTCCCTCTCCCAAGGAATTGGTTAGAGAGGATGCAATTTCAGACTAAAGATTAAGTGTAATGACTTGACAATTACTACACAAGGAAATTAAGTGTTTGATGCTCAAAATTTTCAAGCGGAGTACCCCCAAACCCTGTTTTGGTGTTGGAATAAAACCAATCCTCTTTGGTCAAATGTGTAAATTAAAAAGAAAGATATTGGCATATAAGGTGTTTACTAAAAGAAGGGCTGAAGAGAAAGATGTTTTAACTTACCTTGACATCAGAGAAGAACATCTTGAGCATATTAGAGCTTGGGTAACGGGTGTAGAAAAACATGAGCTTGGCCTTCTTCAGATGATTGGGGGAAAGACCCTCTTGGATCTGGAAATAGCTGCTATTAAGGACATTAACAACTGTTTGGAGAAGAAACAACTTATGGTAGATCAAGTAGCTACTGATATGATCACAAATACAATATGTACGTGCAAAAAATTGGCAGCAAAGGTTGGCAAGGAATTATCATTTGGATGATGGGTAACCAAATCTCCTTTCAGGCATGAATGGAGGGGGGAGCTGAAGACAGTGCACCAAAGCAAAACCATTTGCTTGCAATTAGCATCGTCCGTATCAGGTGTGAGAGCGTCACGGTAAATAAAACGCCGGCCAGCACTACAGCCGATGCTTTTACATAAGAAGGCTCATTTCACAGTCAAAGTAAGCGAACGCCTTTGCCTACACCCCGCGCTAACCTCCACCCAAAAAAAAGGAAGAAGAAAAAAGGAGACATTTGCATATCACAGACAAAGACAGCAGTTAACGCCAGTGACGGGCAAGAAGGCCTAATGGCTTGGCGACAACACATGCCAAGCCTGAATATGACTGTCTGATATTGGCTTCATATCAGTGACTAAACAAGGTCTACGAGATAGTCCCCGGCCCAAGCAACATGAAAAACCTTCTCACACTCGCACCGGCCGTATTCAAATACATGTCAGAGGCCTTGTCTTCCTAATGGATCGCCTGGATTGAACAGCAGAGAGGATGGAGATGGGCTGGTGGGGGCACCTTGAGGGATAGTATGGTTCCAACCTTCAATTACATCCCCCTCCTCCTCCCTCTGCTCCACCCCTACTACCCCCCAAGCCTCGCTGCCACTGCCAAACCCTTGGAGGAGCAAAAGAAGGAGGAGGAGAAGGAGAAGAGGGGCTCTGAGGCTTTGGACTCAGCCAGTGATGGGGGGACTGAAGCACATCTGCGCCACCGAACGGCCCAAGCCATTTCCATGGTGAATTAACGGCCGTATAATGCATCTGATAATATCAATCTGGAGGATAAGACATTGAAAAGGGAGCAAGGGTGGGTGGGGGGCGGGCTGCATGTTAAAACCTCAGGCTGTTTCAACAAGGGTTTTTCCATTGAGCAGAAGCAAGACAGGGGCTTTAAATTACACAGAAGACACATCCCCAAGTTTTCATGAAGACTGTTTACACTCCAGTGGACAAAATACATTGCTTGACATTATTTATGATCTACAGGGGTGGCTGGGATCGTTAAAATCAGTCAAGTGTCCAGATGTAGCTGTAACTATAGAGTGGGAAGAAGGCATCAGCTGCTAGATTGGATTGCCCTTGGCCCCGGGGTTACGCAGCAAAGCCAGCAAATACTGAACCACACTGGGTTGGCTCCTTAAAAACCCTGTCTACTTTGTCTGATTCAGTGAGAGAGAGGGGGAAAGAGAGAGAGAGAGTTGTATACGCAGCGAGGGTCTTGTGGGGGAAACCCTGGCAGACTGGTGTTACTCTGTCAGGCCTGGCCAAAAGAGCAGCACTTCACTCTCCACACCACACCATCTGCTCCAAGTGGAGGGGATACAATGGATCCTCAGACAGAGAGAGAGAGAGAGGGAGAGACAGAGAAAAAAAGCTTTCTCGGTAAGGCAAGGTGGGATTTGCTTGCTGTGAAAGCTGCACACTTACACTTAGATTAATTTGTTTTTGCTTTTTCAATTAGCTTTTCCCTTATCACCAAGATTAAAAATTATTTTAAAACAAAGACGTTGAGGTTTTACCTCTCCGGCCATAAACGCAATATCACCTCCCTTCAGACGGCAATTAAGAAGCTTCATATCTCCTGATGAGGCATTTTCATCTCCGATTCACTCACAGCTTGCAAATGTAATTGTGATTGGACTTAGGGGTGGCGTGCGAGGCTATTATTTTGTCATGATGGTGCACTCATACCAGCTGGCCCACTGTTCGCCTGCCACATCTGACAAGACATCATCATTCTCGCGACACATCCCCCCAAAAAACCCAAAGTCATGAGAGGGAAATAGCTGCTCCACTCCCTAATTCCAGGTGTAAGGACAAGAATATTTGGAATCGGACTGAGAACAAATGAGGAAATTGATAGCAGCCATCTGCTCCACGACGCTGCCGAGAGCTTGTGAACTTGAACACACCTCGCAAAATGTCTGACAAGCTGTCTCTGGCTTCTGAGGCTCCAAAAAAAAAAAAGGAAAAAAGAGAAGGCTGGAAAATTATTTTAAAAATAAATGGAAACAGCTATGAAAAGACAAAGTACACATGCAAGTAAATGACTAATTATAATTTGTAAAAACAAACAAAAAACAACTATATCTTATCAATGTCAAACTTTGTTCCTGAACCTGGGGAATCAAAAATAAAAGAATTAAAGAAAAATATTGTGGACATGTTGTTCTTCCTATTCTTTCATTTAAGGGAAGTACATCTGCTAATGCCCTGAATTTATAAATGCTACAATGAAAGCCACAGCATCTGGCATATGTGGTTATTGTTTGATTGTTTTCTACTTTCTCTCAGTCTCTGTACGTCTCTCTCTCCCTTTTCTCTTTTCATCACTCCATCGGGAGCCTGCAGAAGCAAAGGATTATGGATCTCTGGAAAGCGTTCACCCTTGGGTCAGAAGACAAGACAAGGCGAGGTAATGAAAGATAAACAGCTCGCTGCAAACACCTGTTAACGTCCGCTTCAAAGAAAAGACAGGGAGGAGGGGTGGGTTGGGGGGGGGGGGTTGCAGGGAGGGAAAACAAAAAAAGAAGTATTTGGCTGCCAAGCAACAGCCGAAGGGCCCCCCGGGCTGTTGACAGATCTTTATGAAATGAAAAAAAGGGAAAAGAAACGACAATGATTGTGGGCTTTTTACAACAGCGATGGATGATAAGAGGAACACGAGAGAAAACACAAGCAATCATAAATATACATCTTTACTGAGTCCTCAGGCGAACCTTTTGTGACACACACAAAAAGACACACTGAAAAAAAAAGGCTCACTCAGGTGCGCACAACAGCAAAAACAAGGCATATTCACATAACTTGTAAAGCCCCAACAGGTAAAAAGCTGTTGGATTAATTTCTTAAGCATGTAATGAATGTTAATGACTCGAAGACAAAGCTTTCTAAGGACACGAATAAAACTTTCATAAGGGTTAAGGGGTGTTGAATACTTAGGGACTAAGGAGGTATACGAGAAACAGAGACTGAATGTATCTGTTTAAGCTATTAGTCCAGAGTCCCCGGGGGATTCAATTTGAGCCTCCCATAGGGGATAGCCTCTTTATTCATAGGGCATGATTGGGGCACACTGGGGTTAAACTATAAGGGAGGCTATATAACACCATTGTGTGCCAAGTTTCAGGATGCTATCTCGCTCCTTGTTCTTTCAGGCCATTTTTTTATCAAAAGGAATTGGGGCGGTAAATGTCGTGGGGACCTAATCTTCGTGAGTAAGTGATATGTGACAAGAGAGCTTTTAAAGCACTTAGGATCGAAGATGGAAGAAAAGGCTGTGCAGTGCTGGGGAAGGAAGAGGTATGAGTACAAAAATAAATACAACAATGCAGTACAATGGAGAAGAGAACAGCAGTGGGAGGAAAAGTGATTCATCAACAATTTCTGCGTTTTCTTAGGCTAGTTTCAAACAGGCTGAAAAAGATTTGATTTTTAACTCTTTGTGGTTCAGAGGCAATGTTTTCGCACCTGTCTCCACGGGGATTTACCACCTGAAATCTGATTTTTTTTTCTCGCTTACACTGGCATTGAGCTTGTCTGAACTGTTAAAACATGAGGGTCGTACGCATTCACCTATTATTGCCTTTCAACCCCCTCAAAACACACACACGCATAAACTTCACAGATTTTTTTTAAAGGATACATTGCTGCCTGAGTAAGGTGAGATGTCGGCCATGTCTTGGAGGTCACTGCACTCAGACTTGATGAGGGACAGGGACAGTACCTCTGCTGTGCTGCCAGTGTGCGCTGGTGAACAAGAGCGATGGTGGTGCCCCAGGTGGTGACCTGAAGCCATCTTGGTCCTCAGGCTGGTGGTCTCCCGGGACAGGTCCATAGAGTCTGGAGAGGAACGGTCCTTGCCTGGGTAGCCACCTGTGGGCCCACTTAGGGGGCTCTGGAAAGGGTAGCCCATGAGAGGCATTGGAAAGGGGTGTCTAAATGATGGCGGGCTGAAGCCCATAGAGGCAGAGAGCGAGGAAGGGTGAAGGACGGGGTGGTGGTGTCCGCCATGGGCACCCACGGCTGAGGACTGGTGGTGGTGATGCTCACTCGGTGTCTTCCTCACTACTAAAGGTATCGCCTCAGTTTGGTCGTTGGTGGGACCTGGCATCCCGGGCATGCTGGCGAAGGAGTCTAATGGATTAGGAATGATGACATCGCCAAAGCACTGCAGCCTCTGGTTGGCGGTGTGGAAGTTGGGGTTGTCTCCGTTGACAGCAGTGGGGAATCTTTCAGGAGGTATGGATAGCGAGGGAAAGGCCTGCTGGGGTGTGGGGCGTGGAGGCTTGGCGAACACCTTAACTACTGTGTCCACCACCTGGGTCATGGCTGAATTGAGTTCCTGCTTCAGCGTTTCTGCCAGCTGTTTTCCTTCAGCATGCATGGAGGAGCCTGGACCTCCTTGTCCTTTGCTTCGGCTAAGCCCTTCTCTTCTTGGCTTCTCTCCGTCTGCCAGCATGGCCTGTTCCTGAAGCAATGCCCGCGCCCTGTCCAAGAAATGGCCAGGGTCCAGGTCAGACATCTCATTGTCAGAGCGCAAATCGTCTCCACCCCGGTCATCACCGCCGGTGTCAGACCTCCCTGGGCTGTCCTCAGACATGTTTCCTATATCGTTGTGCAGGTCATTGTGGAGGTCATTGTGTTCTGAGTCGTCGGTCGAGTCATAGATCTGAAAGAACTTCTCCTGCAGCTGGCGTAGCTGTTTCTGCATGTCCTCCAGCTGCAGCTTCAGTTGCCGTCGCTCCTCCTGCTTCTGTTCCTTCCTCTGGCACACCAGCTGGGTGAAGCTCTGCTGCTGCTGCTGAGGCAGACGCTGCTTACGCTTGTTCTCTCGGCTGCTACTGCTGCACACCTCGCCTCCCCGTGGGCTGCTGGGGGCCTGCTGCTGAGACTGAGGGGGTGGGCAGTCTAGATCCATCTCTCGGTCTCCATCCATGTCATGGTCACGCTCGTGACGGGAAGCAGCAGGTACCACCACGCTGGGCGAGTGGCTCATGCCACGTATAATGTTCTCCACGCGGGCTCGCTTGGCACGCAGGTGTTCATCATTGAGGCGTTCGATGTCAAAGGTGGCGAGGCCGGGAGGGCGACCAAAGGGTGACAAGCACTCTTGAGGGGTGCTATCATGGGAGGAGTTACTGCAGGCATCCTCTTGGGGTGCATCTGAACTTGCATTGGAGAGCCCTGATCCAGGGAAGCCGACATCCCCTCTGTCACCCCTGTCCCCTCTTTCTCCCCTCTCAGGTCCTCCACCATTTTTCGCCATGTTATTCTTGAGAAGCTGGGAGATAATGGTGGTCCCAGGGAAGGGCATCATGGTGTCCTCGTATGAGTTGGCCCTCTTCAGTAGCTTTCGGAGTACATTGGACTTGGACTCGCTATCGCTGGCTGACACAACGCCAGGCCCACCATGTGGCTGCACTACAGAGCACTCCATGGAGTCGGTGTCTGATCCGTGGTGAGAGTGGGAGCTCAGAGAGTTCATGGCACTGAAAATGGCTGCTTTGGCGCGGGCAATGTTATCAGTGGTTGTTGTTGTGGCTGCTGCTGTGGAGGAGGCTGCGCTGCCCACGGTCCTCTTAACACCAATGTCCACACGTCTTCGTTTGGTCTGTCTGTTCAGGAGGGAGTCGCTGTCATGGTCCGGCATCACGGGCTGCTGCTATTGGGCCATATCCCGCAAACCCAGTCCTCTAGGATCAAAGCCTCTGAGTACCTATGGGCAAAAAAAAAAAAAATCACAGATGTATGACTCAAAGTGAGGAATATTTTCAGAGTCTAAGTCACTCAGGTATTCATTTTACAATACAGCATTTTCAAAAGAAAATGCTTGAAAGTTTCTGACACACTAAAACAATTAAAATCTATCAACCTCTAGAGAATTGCATGACATGACAATATGGAAATTTCAAAAAAAAAAAAAAAAAAAAAGAGAAGAGTTTTTTCTTGAGCCGGCGCCAATCCTTCCTAACATGCTTCAAAAAGCACGGGCACATCCGTGATTACAGTTAGGCAGTAAGGACGAGAGACAGCGGGGTAAAGGGAACAGGCAAGATGGGGTCAGAATTAGGCCTTGGCTCGACATTCCAGGGCAAAGTCCTACATTTTATCCTGTCCCCTGTTACACGCCGCGCGACACTGAACCAGTTCCCACGGAACACAAAGCTGCATAAAATTATGATAATTACTTAAGTACTTGTCCTCATTTCCATTTTTCTGCGGTGTGAGCCAACATAGGAGCTATTAACTGAAAACATGAAATAAAAAGAAACAGGGCGAAGATTATTTTAAAAAAGAAAAAAAAAAGAAAAAAGTGGTGCACAATGAGAAGAAATTCACATTGGTTATACTAGATTGTATTATGTAAGTTAGGGATCGTTGGTCAATTTGACAAAATGTTCTCATGTCAGCGTTTACACTTTGCGTAATTTTAAAATGCACGTCCTGTCTTCACATTAATCAATATGGCCATCATATCTTGAGCAACGGGGAGACTGACACATAAAAGAACCACAAAATAGGCCTATTGATTTTGGTGCCAGCGTGAGCTCACTTCTGTGTTTTTTGTTTGTCTTTTCATCTGGCAAGGGCAGTTAATTCTGCTCAAATGAATAGGTCACAAGGGTCAACTCTGGCAAGGAGCAACTTAAAGCGCTCTTACAAAAACCCTAATGCCCCTCTGAAAGCAAAACGTTTTGTCAGTACAGGCCTGCATCAATACTGCTATGTAAGCAGCGGTGGCGGTGTCTCAGTCAGAGCCATATCAGATGCATGCAATTTTATTTTATTTACTATTTATTCTGTATGGCTCTCTTTAAAAAAATAATATTTCAGAAGTTTGTAAATAAAAAGTAAATAAATCTGACTATGTATTTTTAACAACATTGCAGTGGCAAAAGTGATGCAACAATTGCAAAAACATATATATTTTATTCTTTTTACACTTTTCAGGAAAACACCAGCCCTTATTAAGATGAACAGATAATCAGTAAAAACCAAAATAAAATAAAAACAGTACTCAATCTTTGACTTCAGTTTTACAGGTTGCAAATATGCTCTAACGTTACACCGATTTAGCCAGACCTTACGGTCTGCAATGAGCTATAAAAATGTGAATTTTAAATACAAAGAGAGTCAAATAACTGATTCATGAACATGCTTAATTTTGCCTAGATATTTTAGGATAAAACTAATTCAAAGACTTATTTGAAAACTCAGTTTCAGTGTGGGCAAACAGCATAAAACGGAACTATTGGGAGATTTAAAAATATTCTCCTTAAATGATTATTTGCTTACAAAGATAAAAATAAATCGCACCATCTTTACATTATCACTGCCTGTGAAAAGTAATTAAAAAAGAACAGCTTCTCGCTTTTCACTAAGCCTCAGACACATTCATACTGTACACACACACCAAACCGCAAACACACAACTTTGTTGTGTTGGCTGCTGGCTTTGTTAGAAACTGCAGTGTGACCAGGTTTTTCACTCTAAAAAATATTTTTGTAAACTTACAAGATAAAACAGAAAAAGTATAAATTTACTGTAAAAACACTCTCTGTTAAATGTTTTCCCCTTAAAATCCATCTGACTGAAGTGACACCAGTAATCTAAAATAAAACCCCTTTTGATTAATGGCTCTGACCCAAGTCTTGACAGCTACATCCAGCAGTTCAGACAAGAGGTGATACATCTCCAAGAAGAAAAAACCTTGACTTGATCGCCTCGGGATCTTAACAATGAGCTTGAAATAGTCACCAGCACCTGTCTTTTCCGACGGCGCACCTGTCTCCCATTGCCCATGCGCACTCTCCCTCTCCCTCTCTCCTAAAAAAAAGAAGCTTTCAACAATTTCAAGCTATGAAGGAGCTGTGGATGTTCACTCCAACTTTTTTAGATCTTCATCTCATCGTTTTAAACTAGTTCTTCACTGGAAAAAAGGTTAATTAATAAGTAAAGACTTGACAAAAACTTGGTCTAAATAAAAAAAATACGGATTTGTTTTGTTGCATTTTAAACTTAAAAGTCCAACAAAATTTACGCTATTAGATGACAAACGTCAGATATGGTTGTTTCTTTGCACTTTTGATGGTTAGTGGACAAACCAAGATATCAAAACCAGAGAGGCAGAGTTACGCACACTTACAACAATATACCGGCAGCGTTTTTTTAATCACAATCCTCCAATCCAAAAGTGCTCCGCAAACACCTAATTCACAAACTACAAGGACTTACAAAGCTACATAACTGTCTGACACGGATTTTTCGTCAATAAAAAGTCATTTAAAAGGTGTTACAATAAGAGTTAAACCACAGGACGAAGACAATACGCACAAAAAACAACACGCACAGGAGACTAAAAACAGCTAAATCTCAGTTTCCGTCTAAAAACAACTCGTGTCAAATACGAACGTTTCCAAAACTTACTTCTAAAAGTTGCAAATCGACTTGATCTCCGCTTTGATGAGGAAGGCTGGGCTACCGTCCGCAAATCATCCTCGCAAAAAAAAAAAAAAAAAGATACGGTCTGCTCACGCAACTCTCACCACACATCAGGATGAGGGGAACGAAACAGAGCAAATAATGTCGTATAGATATGATTAGCTGTTGATCACCACCAGAATAAATTTCCCCGTTCATGGTGTTTGATTTGTTTATTTTTTCCGCCCACCGCGCGCAGGCGAGGCAGAACCAGAACAAGAGAGGGAGGTATCCGAGGACAAGGTTACTTACCCTTTAGATGAAGAGGGGGACAACCTGAACTCCTACGGCAACAAAAAAGAAAGAATACACGGCAGAGCTCGGAGGATTTGCTGGATGCTGGGATAGAACAGTTTCTCAGAGGAGGAAGAGATGGAATAAAGTCAGCGACGCCGGCGAAAGCAACAAAATTGGAAAAATATAGAAGATGAAAAGAGCTCTTGCGCGTCGGTCTCTCCCTCTATCCTCTGCTGTGACCGAAAGAGTGAGAGACATAGAGAGAGTGCAAGAGAGAGAGAAAAAGAGAGAGAGAGAGACAGCGTGTGTGCGTCTCCGAGGCGCACTGGATGCAGAGGACTGGATGCTGGAGCGCTCCTCCGCCACTAAAGATTCACTTTAAGACGCGGCTGAAGGAAACAGGAAGACGTGCGCGTCATGAGCGCCGTGATGTAACTGTCGCAACCTACCAATAAGAAGCGTCCGTCCGGTCCGGAGAACAACGCACTGAACTTGACCAGAGAAAGGGACTTGAGCATGCAACTAAAGAGAGAGAGAGAGAGGGAGAGAGAGAGAGAGAGGGAGAGAGGGAGAAAAAAGGAAATACCACTCTTACTAATCTCTTTCTTCGCAAATCACCGACTGCGCGAGTAAGAATCGTTACGCACTCTGACATTACACTATAAACCGCAATAAAACACATAGTCCACATCTTATTACCGTATTTATTCTCAGATTAAAGTCTTAAATGAGAACGTATTTATAATAAATGCTTAAGTTTTAAAAAAAAAAGTGGGGGGAAAATCAGAATGAGAATTGAAATGTTGATTTATTTGGCAACTATGAGATTATCCATGCCTTTTACATATTTATTTATGTCATTGAAGAAAAAACATTTCTAAGATGAATGCAGAATTAACCTAATTGTTAAAGTTGATACTGTTTAAATCCAAATGTTTTTTTTTATTTTTTATTTTTTTTAGAGTTTTCCTTGTGACAGTTAAAGTCAAAATTAACTACTTAGGAATCCAAACCACTTTTCAGCGCTTGTGTTAATGCATGTTTCGATTATGTTTATGAGAGACTATTAAAGCGCATTAACATTGCCGCAAGCCCGGTCATTTTTAACGATTTTTAACTTTGTAATTTGATATTTTAATAGTATAATAACGATACATTTTAAATGTCAGTATGTAATTTTTTTCTGTAAATGAAGTACACATTTAGACTGTAGCTTCTCAAAGGGAATAACAGTAGTGGGTCACTTGGGTATTGGGGGGTTCAAAGTGGCATGTAAGGGATATTTTACGTGCAGAGTTTCCTCATTGGTTGCAGCAAAAGTCTGATTTATGAAACAAGCAAAGCAGCACAGAAGCTCGGAGCTTTGCTTTGGAATTCAGATTATCCAGAGAAGCCAATATCCGAGGAGAGCTAAACGTCTCTTTGTGAAACACTCAGTGTAAGAGCCGAATATCATCATGAAACGTCTGTCACTCGGATCCACAGTCTGCCACTGCAATATCTCCCCCCGCGCGTAAAGACTGCACTGTCATCGAAAATGATTACTGAGTAAAAGCGATGTAAATGAAAACAAAAAACTCAAACTTTATAATTTCAAATGTAAAGATTTTAAATGAATTATTACATATTTCTCTTTTTGAAACTCCCCCACCTGTAAGGCTGAACCCTCTGCGGACACTGACATCTGATCCTTTCCACTGAAAAACCTGTTTGACGCTTCTGATTTCTGAAATGATGACGGCTTGTACTCCTGCATTCCTACAAATTGGATTTTTATAATTACACTGCAGTTTTTTGCGCTCTGCAAATATTTGAGCCTTCGACCTTAACAACAGGTGTATATTCACAAATTGTTTAGTTATATTATTAGGACATTTGCGCCGTTAAAAATAATCTTTATTTGAGAATTTCTTTTTTTCCCAACGACTTTTAACGACATTTCTGGATAATGCAGGTCGCATTTTTCAGCTTCAGTCTGCGTGTATGCAATTAGAGAAACCGTAACGTCATGTTAAAGACACGCAAGAATTTACCTATTAATTTATTTCAAAACGAAAGCATGAAGATGAGTATTGTATTATTGATATTATTATTATTATTGGTGTTTTAGGTTACATTTATTCTTTCAAATACCGAAAGCCAGTGAGAAGAAGTTGTTCATGCACTTTTTTAAAATCAGATCAGCGTGCCTTTTTTTCTTTTTAACTTTTGGCCGTTTCTCCTCTTTTTCACTATGTTGCACACATAATCATCTTTTTTTTATCCTCTGCGCAAACAGGATCCTAAAGCACTTAACTAGAAGTCTTATTTTCCATACGCGCCTCTGTCAGGTGCCAAAAGGGAAAAGGCGAGTCTCTTTTCCATGTCGCAAGCAAGTGTTTTTTAGGACGAACGAATTGCAACGAAGTCAGCAAACTTTACTGTCTGGAGTGTCTTTTCCAAAGCAGGTGTCCCGGCTCCCCCTCTTTTGCTCCCTCACTGGCCCTGTGGCTGATTTGGCCTCGGCTCCCCTGGGTGCCGTCGGTGCGCACACAGGCTGGAAAAACAGGCCGGGACATTAAAGAAACGCGTGTTTGGAAAAGGAAGACTCGGATGAGGTGTAGAGGAAACGTGTCGGTTAACACTGGGCTGCTCTTATCGTGGCCCATTCCAGGTGGATCAACGCGTGTATTTATTTCACTTTCCTCCCCTCTTTTTTTTTTTTTTTAGGTCGAGTGCGACACACCTCGATGCCCAAGACTGATAATGCGCTCTGGCATTGCGCACTGATGGCTGAATTTATTGACATATTTATTAGAGCTGGGCCCGAATGCAGAAGGAGGGAGGCAGTGAAAACAATATTTCTCCCAGAGGTGTTATAAAGGTACTTTTTATCACAGTCTGACCACAATTAAGTGTTAATAAGTGCGCGCACGCGATGATGGTATGTTTAAGTGGAGAAGAGCCAGTGGCCTATTTTTCCCTAAGTATACATTTGGATCAACGAGTTGTCTTTCCATTATTATTATTATTATTACTATAATTATTATTATTATTACAGGATTTCTTTTCTTATTTGTGGACAGAACTAAATACAGAAAATCCTCAAACATAACCAAACGGACATTTACTGAATTTAAATTTCATGAATTATTATTGAAATAATTTATATTATTCGAGAGAAGAAGCAATATCTTGAGCAGCAGCGGTTATAAAACGGCCTTAATCAGATAATGACTTGATGTGCTCCTACAACAGCTCCATTTATTTTCACAGACAGTTTTTTTTATTTTAGAGAGAGAGATAGAGAGAGAGAGAGAGAGAGAGAGAGAGAGAGAGAGAGAGAGAGAGAAAGAGCTATTTGCGAAAAACACAAGCCAGAGAGAGAGATGGTTGCGCTAAAAGCTGTTTTGTTCCGGAGAGGTCTCCGGGTCCCTGAATAAAAAGGTTTAGGAGACAGGACAGAGGAGAGAGGAGAGGAGGATTTGTCCGAGTGTAATAAGTGAGTAGGCGTCTGACTCTTACAGCCTCGAAAGTCCTTGTTGGGGCCTCATGTCCAGCACTTAATGTATTCAGCTTCCATCATCAAAGATGAGGATGCTGGAGGGAAATATGGATCCCACTTATTTCTGTTTGTCAAGGCAAAACCCATTTCAGAACCTGAAGAGATGTCTATTAAAATAACAAAAACAAAGAACTCCCACACACTATCTTAATATGAGATGAGAGATTTAGATTTATTGGAAGAAAAACATTACAGAGACCTTCATCAGATTATTTTGTCACAATAACCTCATGAAGGTCTCTGTCACAATGACCTGATGAAGGTCCGAAATGTTGTTCCTTATAAATCTCTCATAATTGCAAGTGAAGAAGACCATGTCAGGTAGTTCTTTTCTAGTTTGCCAATGGTCTTTTCTGACACACCTGTCAAGCTACAGGTGTGCCAGAGTTTTGCATTTTGCAGTAAATTAAAAAAATGTACATAGTTATTAATATTGTTTGGCTGCCAGGGCTGTGAAAGCTGGCACAGTGTGGCCCCCAATGACCCACATCCCTCTTTCTAGGCTACAAGTAGTGTGGCGAGTGTGTGTGTGTGTGTGTGCGTGTGTGTGTGTGTGTGTGTGTGTGTGTGTGTGTGTGTGTGTGTGTGAGTGAGTGAGTGAGAGAGAGAGTAGTGTTGGTCATCCTTTGTGACCTGTTTTATACAAGCTAATCAATGAGACATACTGCAGACTATGCACTCTCTAAAATTCAAATATGCCTCATTTGCATGAATGGGCATAAACTATTGTTGCAGAAGTAAATGTATGACACAAGGTGACAGTCTGCATGACAGCATGCAAACCAAACACCGAGTAAATCTAATGATAAAGAATCAATAGCAATAATATGCAAAATAAAGGTGATTTATGAAAGGCTGTGGCCATGGAGTCGACACTGGTGGGGAGAGTCGGTGGGGGACCCCAACAACAAAGGAAAACTAATTTCTTACTGTATTTTATTATTCCTCATTAGGGAATGTACTTTATGTATTGGAGAAGGGGGGAGCTGGGTGTGACTTTATTTATTTATTTTAATCCCAAACCCTCCCTGGAGCTACAAATATTTTTCCTTTCAGCCTACCTGAGTGACTGGAGGAAAATGCATAAACCTCCCTCCACCATAAATAACATTTTACAGTTCCTGGCTATGACAAATTGTGTAATTTGGGAGATTTCTTTTGAGAAAAGTTGCCTTTCAAACCCACTTGTGGGTTTCGCAGCTCTGAGGGTGTTAAAAATTAATAGAAAATATGACTGTTTAAAACGTGAATGTCCCTCCCCTAAGCCAAACCAAAAAACATAACTCTCTACCCAGTGCTTAAAAAAAATATCTGAAGTGCCTCCCCCATTTTGCACCACTGTCTTCCCTCTCATTCTCAAAAATGAACAGTCCTTTAAGTACATCTATAAAGTATACGAGGCTATATGTCTATGCAGTAAATGAAAACTACACTTGACAGATTAAAGATCATTACATTTTCTAATCCACAATAAAAATAAAGTGATTCACACTTTTCTTTTCTTTTTTTGAGCTTGTTTATTAAAAAAAAAAAAAACTGCGAGGGGAGGATCTGAGATCTGGGCAAAGCCCCAAACCTCTTCAGATCCTACAAGCGCCCCTGTATACACCTGACCTGTCTGGGGCTGCTGCCACTGGTTTTGCCTTGTTTATTAATTTTGTGTGAGAAATATTATGTCATCAAATAAATATGTGGCCCCCAAGCAAAGCAAGTTGTGTATCCCTTCTCTGGACCATCTCTACTTTTCCTCGTGGCATCACATGGCCCTTAAAGTTTGAGTGATAAAACACAGTATTGCAACACTTTTGGATCCATCTTTCAAAATGTGATGAAAAACCTGTTTGCTCTAAAATTAAAAAAAGGCTCTGTGTCTGGCCTGCCTGGAAATAATAGGCAATTAAAAGAATGCTGCTCAGTGAGGCTGATGGGAATATTGCTGCAGTCAAACTCATTAAAAACACAGATATACTCTAACATCGTAATTAGTCGTAGCCATGTGTAAAACCCCCGAAATAAGCCTCATGTATTTCTTACGCAGAAAATGACGTTGTAAATTCTACAATGTCTGAGTTAATTCAACATGTCTTATGAGCAACCTTGAAAGTGCGCATTTTTAAAAATCACTGCCTATTATATGACAGGGGTTAGGCACACAGGAATGAAGGGCGCGCGCGCGCACACACGTGAGCACGCGCGCGCACACAGACATACACAGAGCGCCTTGGAGGTGCTCCGGCGCACAGACATGTTGGGAAATCGCCTGGAACTGTATTAAGCCTGACGTCCTTAAAACAAACAATGGCACCATGAAATAAGGGCTTATGCGCTCAAAGTCAAAGAGCCCCCTCAGCAACTCTACCCTGTTTATCTCTCCCTCTGTCTGACACACACACATACACAATCACACACACTCACCATTTCTTGGGGGTTACACAGTCAGGCTCGCAGCTCCATCGGGAGGGGACCAACTTTGCTCCTATGAACTCTCACCTGTCAACATAGAGCAGAGGACTTTACTTGGTAAACACGAAAGGACTTTAGCTGTTTACTTCTGGCGGTAGCTTAGCCTATTTTATTCACTGCAAGGCCGCGGTCACAGCTGGTTCTCCGGGTGCACTGAGTGCGTTTCAAGGCGAGGTTAAATCCACGCCAAACTTCGTTCAATAATATGACAATTTAAGCGCGGCCTTTCTGTGGCTGCATCCTTCGCCAAATATGAATGTGTTCATTTTATGACAGTGTGTGCCTCATCGGCTGGCTTCATCCGACATACAACATGACGGGCTTGATTTGATCAGCTGGACACGTAGATAAACTTCTTAGATTTTTGCTGCTCGCTACCGCCCCACGATGTAGGCTACGTTATAGACGCTCGAGGGAATAACGGGGTATGAAAGTTGTGAATAAATAAATACTGGCGTTATTTTTTGGTACTTGATGACAGCCGAATATAACAGTGGTTTTCAATTGTTCATGCAATGTATTCAATGTTTGTCTACGATTATACATTTCTTGTTTATAACCACAGAAAGAGGAATTGTCACATTTTTCAATGGGGTTCGGCAGAAACGCGCAGGATGCACAGAAACGCGCAGGATGCACATCTCTGCGTTGCTCCTTTCTAGATATACATGCCCATTATCCTGCAGTGCGACTGCAGCTGGAAAAAAAGAAAAAAACACGGGTAGTGGCAGATAAGCGGCGGTCTGTTTTCGCTCCTCTGATCAGCGGTAATTATATTTGTTGGCGTGGAGGTAAGTGGTCCTCCCCGGGGGGCGTATTGTACTCGACTCACTCCATGTCATAAAATAAAATTACAAGGAAAGGAGAAGATATCCTACAATAACAGAGGCGAGTCGTAAAATCAAAGAGTGGCTAAATTAAATCTGAAGTAGAAAAAAAAAGCCTCACGGAAAATACATTAGGGGTGTGATGGACGGGGGCAGGGGGCTTCAAATAAAACGCAGGTTAATGAGTTTTTAATAGCTTCTACGACTATATGGTTGGTTAACAGGCGCGCACACACTTTTACACACACAAAGCTTTTTCTAGCTGACTGAGGCAATTAAGAGTAATTAGTGATCAGTTACCTGTGCTTCAGCCTTTCTGCACTCCCCTAAATACTATAAAGAGAGGCGTCTATAGGGTATGAAGTGACATGTACAAGGCTTAAGTAGCTCTAAAGTGCCTCTCTCACCACACATTAGTCTCCAGTTATAAGTTTAGCTCTCTCTGCAACAGTCTGCTCTCCTGTTACAGTAGTGGACATTCACACGTCTTGTACCTGTTGGCACCCTTTTGTGTGGTTTATGTATCTGTGTAACCTTTAACCCCCACTGTGGATGTTTTGGCATGGCACCCAGCAGACTCACCGCACTATACAGCGGCCTTTCTCTGGTGACCTCTCTTGACCACTCACTGACCTTTCACACCAGAGGAGATCTGGCTGCCTCAGGGGAGGTCAGGAGGAGGGTAACGCCGGCCTGTAAACACACACAGACAGAGACACAAACACAGACGTAGCTCTGAGGTGAGTGTTGTTTTATGGTTACTTGACTGAAACAGAAATCTCTGGCTCCATCAAACTGGAAATGATACAAATACAATACAAAACTTAACTTGAGTATTTCCTTTTGATACCACCTTATGCTGATTCGGTGCTACATTTTAGTGTGATGTATAGTGCTTTTTTACTCCTCTACACTGTAAAATATTACACAAGTATTCAGTCCAATCAACTAACTTTCTCATTGACCTCATGCCAAGACTCACATTATATTGATTTAATTCAACTAAAAACATTTCACAGTGTACGTTCTTTGTCTTTCTTTTAAGGGACAGTTCACAGTAAAATCAGAAACAATATTTTTTCTTCTTACCTGTGGTGCTTGTCATTAATGTCGATTGTTTTGGTGTGAGTTGCTGATTGATGGAGATATCAGCCGTAGAGATTTCTGCCTTCTCTCCATTATAAAGGAATTGCAGACTGTTTGAAATGATGGAGGACGCTTCTCCACCAAGTGGCAACATCCAAGGGTGAAAAATGAAGCCAATGAGGTAGTGCCAAAGACTGCAGTTCATTGAGCAGCCACTTGAGGCTGGCTCCAAAACAGTAGATCTCCATAGACCTGCAAGTTTAAATGCAACATTTTAAAGCAGGAATAAACATGTTTACAGCCTGGAACAAATAATACTTTTGATTTCTATAGCAAATATCCACGCTGTTGCTGACAACTGTGGCATGAATTTTTATATAACTCACCCATTTACATTTTATTATTATTAAGTTATGCAACATTAAAGGTGAGCCACTATGAGTGACAGGCTGTCTGCAAGGCATCACCAAAGTCTACAAGACCGATCCACCCACTCATCTAAATTTGGTCACTTCTGGCTCCAAAAATACTAAGATGGTGACAGCCAGTATGCCAAATTTAAGGGTTTAAAAATGTCTACAAACAAATGGGTGACGTCACTGTAACTATGTCCGTATTATTATACAGTTTCTGCTACAAGCTCTCTGCTAGATGTCACTGAATCCTACACACTAGGCCTTTACAGTAAATATATACATTTTTATTACTTTAAAGTAAATTCAATTTGGAATGATTTGCAGTGTACTTTAGCTTACTTAAAAGGGTCAGTTCATCCCAAAATCAAAAATAATTTATTTTTCCTCTTACCTGTAGTGCTGTTTATCAGTCCAGATTGTTCCAGTGTGATTTGCAGTGTTGGAGATATCGGCCGCTGAGGCCGTTTCTCTTCACTGTAATGGAACCAAATGCCACTCGGCTTCTGGTGCTCAAAACGGGATTTTTAAAATACACGTAAATATATTAGTCCAAGTGAAATCATATCATGTCGAATTTCTTGAAGTCAGATTAACCCACCGAGAAGCTTGGAAAAACAAAAAAAAGAAGAAGGGAATAAAACAAGGTGAAGGTATCAACATGGACAACACTGACATGCAACTGGTTACCATTTGCTAACTTGTTTGGTATGTGATGTAAGAGGTCAACAGGAAGAAGGTCCAATAACAACAAGCTGAAAGGGGGCACATCCCCTCCTACTGTGATGGAGTTGGACATGCGTCCATCAGTGAATCTATTCTCCCCCGGTGCTTGTATACAGGGACAAGGATAGTAGTCCAATTAAATGGCCTAATCAAGCTATAACCCTAACTGGACTTAGCTGTGCATGTGAACCTTCTGAGTGTGGTATTGCTATTTTTAGTTAATGACTTAGTGCTACTTGCCATACTATTTTAATTATATTGCTGTACCCTGCATATAGGATCCAGGCGCTTTTATATAGTGTAATGTACGTGGGTAGTTTGTAATTAATCAGAGTGGCTTGACCATTTACCCTCTGTTGGGGCCTTGCATGAACACGCTCCAACCACAGGTTAAAAACCAGCAGCCTGTAAAGTGCTCATGTGCATGTATACAAGTGAACACACATAAACACACAAGCGAGGCCATGCACACTCAAGCATGTACTGTGTATACGCGCAGGCCTACATTCATGCAAATCACTCCCGGCATTTTCAAAGTCTTCCCCGTGGACAGGAGCGTCTGCCAGCGCTGCTATAAATCACGCTGAGGCTGGTGCTGAGGGCAAGGCACACCTTGTCCACGTCGCCCCCACTCCTGGGCTGAATAAACCATAACATCCTGCCTCTCGTGCTGCCCGACGCCCTCTGAGCACGACCCTAGAGAAGACCCCCCTCATGCCCTCATCTCCCCTCCTCCTCCTCCCTTCCTCCATCTCATCTCTCATCCCATCCCTACTATTGTTCCTCCTCCTCATCTACCTAACTTATCTATCTTTAGGATTTTTTTCTGTTGCAGTGGACCCTTGGGCAGGGCTCTGGTTGTTTGGAACAACACACAACCCCCTCCTCATCTTCATTTAACTCTTTTTTTCCATTCCAATGACTTCCTGCTTGAAGAGTGGGATGAGAGAAAGAAAAAGAAGAACAGAAAAACAGCAGGAAACAAGCCTTTAACAGGAGGATGCTGACACCCTCATCCTGTCGTGTGCCGGCTCGGTTCAGGTGCTCTGAGCCAATCCGGCTCCCTCTGCTCCATTTACCTCAGGGTGTGCCGAATTTGGCTGAGAAGGTGCGCCTTTCCTTCATGACCCCCTCTGGAGGAAGTATAATGTTTCTGGAAAGAAAAGGAGAGCATTTTTACTGCCCATCCAGCAGAGCCAAGCGCACAGACTCATAATAGAGCGTTAAACTGAGCCGCCACCCGACAGAGACATAAAAGTGAACAAAGAATAAAGAATGTGAGGAGTGTTGGGTTATCTGCTGATTATTTCCCTTGATTTTTACGGCTGCAGAGGGAGAAGCTAAGCAAACAATCCAGCCCAACGGTTGGCTCTTGGCACTCCACTTGAAGGTCTTATTATAGACAAAACTCCGTTTGGAAAAGAAAAAAAACTTGCCGTGTGTTGCTTGGCATGTAACCACACAAATGATTACCTCCTCTAAAATTAAATTTCTAAGTAAAAAGGCTCAGAACTGCCAATAAATTCACTGATACGCAACACTGTGTTTTAATTTGAAATGCCATTTTGTTAGAGGAAGGAGACACATGTTTTAGATGTCGGAATTCTAATTTTTGGAATAAAAGTGCTCCTTTAGTCACCCACAAAACACATGCTCATAGAGGCAAGAGCACACACAAATATGTATGTGTATGTGTACGTGGGCGTGCACATCTAAACACACACACACACACACACACACACACACACACACACACACACACACACACACACACACACACACAGAGGTCCAAATCTCTCCCTAACCCCTTGTATGCCTGGGTACATCCACCAGAACGCCAGAGGAGCCTTGAGAGGACAAGAATAGCGAGGCATGTGCCTATTTGTGGCGTCATTGTTATAGAGATAAAAGATCTTACTGTTATGCTCACAGACACACACACACACACACACACACGCACACAAGCAAATCATGTGTTCAGTGCCATGCCACAGTTGAGGTAAAATATTTACCCATGTACTCTGATCATAACCATGAGGTACGACTACAAAAAAATGTATATATACCCCCCCATGTATGTATGTATGTAAATAAAAGCACTCTCTCTCTCTCTCTCTCACACACACACACACACACACACACACACACACACACACACACACACACACACACACACAGGGAATGAATCAGCCAACACACACATTCTCACGAGGCAGTTCTTAGAAGAGACAGTGGAGTAATCTCCTCTCCATACTCACCCATAAGCAGCTTCTTTTACTCAGCTGCATGCACTATGTGTTTACAGTACATTTGTGTGTGTGTGTGTGTGTGTGTGTGTGTGTGTGTGTGTGTGTGTGTGTGTGTGTGTGTGTGTGTGTATGTGTGTGTGAAAATGCCACACCACAGCTCCATGCCTTCACCATGGGCTAACCTGACTATAAATGAGCCGCAGTGGCACCTGTGCCGGTACAGATCCAGTGTTAGGACAGAGAGGAAAGTCCCATAATAGGACTCGGTTTCTTTTGTTCTGTTGGTATGAATAACTGCTCTAAGAATAATGCCCCCTCCTCCGTCCGGTAAATGTTCTGAGATGAACCGTTTCTGTCTGGAGGTGAAGCTTTTGTTTTACACGGCAGGGAATGTACCTGTGGGACTGGTCTGATTTTTTGAAGTGGGGTTGTATGAGGTACTTACTCATAGTCAGTGTATTATATACTGTAGATGTCGGTCAGCATGCCCCAAGTTTGGAGAAGCAGGCAGCAGTTCTGACATGGAAGTTAGGTAAGGTATTGCTGTGGAGGGTAGTAGCAGCAAAACTTATTTTAGTCACCTGAAAAAGGCACACCAATCCCACCCCTAAGAAAACCCCAAAGTTAAAAAAAAAGTTTAAGTGTGAGTTATATACAGCATATTTTCACTGCTTTATTTTGCAATCAGATAGCCATTTCCAAAGGAGAAATTAACTGAAAGTGAAATGTATGCTCTCCTCAAAGCCAGGCTCCACCGACAAAAACAGTCATTTTGACTCACTGAACACAAGAGCTGCCGATTTACTGCTGCCTTGATCGGTTTGTTTGTGTTATTGTGTGACTTTGGTGTTTTCAAGGGTGAGTTTGTTTTCACCAAATTAATGCAACGCACCGGATTGGGGTCTTTACAATGAACGCGGTGCCAAACACACAGGCCGGCCCGCGATCTGAAGCAATAGTTTCTGCGGCTGGTCTATTTTTGCCACGAGCTGCGAGCGATTCTGGCAGGAAAAGACACTAACAACCTGCGGTGAACAATATAAAGGCTATACTAAATATAATATCAATGATCTGATCATGATAAATGATAAAATATGCATCCAATGCTTACACATACTTGCCGGTTGTGTCTAAATAGGCAGCGAGAGTGACAAGCAGATACAGACGGGCACACACAGAAACACACACACAGATCGACACAGAGACAAACAAGCAAGCAGAGAAAGATCTCTTCATGTGATGAGAACAGCAGAAGAGCAGAATCTCTTGCTGACCAGCATGAAGAAATGCACACTTGTTGTGAACGGCCAGGTAACTGCTGCAGGGTGGCTGCGTGACAGTTACCCCATCAGGGCACTTCTGCATCGAGTGTGATCCTGGCGTAACACTTGTAAACATCAGCTTGTTAACAATGTCATTGTCATCGTTAGTAGCTAGTTTAAGGCATAGATGCCTAGGTACAACTCAAGCCCCCAGGAACAGCACTGGACTTATGAGATCAATCTTACATTACAACTTCCTTGTCCATCACATGAAGCAGGGTTTCCCACACATATATTTTTTTGTGACAGCGTGCTACGATTAGAACATCTGCCGCCAGGAACTGATTTCATATTTTTGGAGCTGGACCATTTATTAGGAGCGCTGTTGGAATAGGTCTGTGCACAGATGGAGCAGCAAAACGACAGGTGCAGTGAAAGTCCAACTTCACCACTCATTGCGCTGGTTCTAAAAGTTTGCTTTCATTTCCTCTGCAGGAGCTGCTCCTCTCATCCATTGATACATCAGCTCTGATCACATTGACAGATCAGGTATCCACCCCACAACTCAAGCTCTTAAAATTGCTGCTGAGGAAAAGAACAACTCATGACAAGCTCTGCCTGCACTGTGTTCAAAGACCCGAAAAATGTCTGAATTTAGAGAGGGGGACATAGACAAAATAAAACAAAAACGGAAGTTTGCTTTGTTTCGGTAGTTACAAAACAATTCTACAAAAACAAACGGCATATCAATAGTTGTATTACTCACCACCAATCCCAACTACCCCCTCCCCTACACACACAGACATAAATAAACACACATACTTCTGTTTTAGTGTCTTTAGCTAAGCCAGAGGACAAGTGATGCCCAGGGCCGTTCCTGATCCTTCTGGCCTTTTCCTTGCAGGAATCTCTCCTTCCTGTGCGGAAGTTTATCGTGGTCAGCCTGCCTGTCGCTGACGCCTCCCAAAGGAAAGTGACAGCGGCTTTATTCACCCGCTGACCCGTAAAGAGGACAGCGGAACAAAAAAAAAAAACAAGTGTGTATGTGTATGTGTGTGTAACCTGACTAAGGGCTTCTTTTCTCTCCAGTAAGGAGGTGTGATGAATCTTGTACAATCAGCACAACCTCTCGTGTGTGTGTGTGTGTGTGTGTGTGTGTGTGTGATGCATCCAGTGTGATGTCCTTTAACCAACCCAGTCAACGTCAATGCATCTTCCCTCCCTCTTTTCAGCCTCTTTTGTGTGTCCAGATAGAAAAAATCCCCATATCAGCCAAGCGATGTGCTTTTATCTGCTCTCTAAAAACAAATCAGTTCTTATTTCTTTATTTTTAGTCTTTCCATCTCAAAGTCGAGGCCCTGCAGCCTTGAAGATAGAGAGATAAAAGGGAAGAGAGATGATGTCCATCTGCTCTGATGATCTCTCTCCAACTTTGTTTGGCATCAGCCTTTTCTCCATCCCGCTCTGGTCCCATCCGCCCCAGAGGACCCAGGCACTGGCTTTTTCTTGACCCAGTTTAGGACTTCCATTCTGGGCTGTCTGATTTGTCCACTCTCTCCTCTGTGTGGTTGTTCAACAGAGAATCCTGAGATTATCTGATGGTCACTTAAGAGGGAATGAGAGAGAGCGAAGTGCTGTCCACTTAGCTGAAGATTATCCTTTAAAAGGAAGGGATGGCGGCGGAGATGGAGGAGAGAAGGAGAAAAAAGGATGTGCTTAAGAGATGGATATAGAGGGGGTGGATGGAGGGAGAGATTGCGAGGACAGTCAGAGTGATAGAGAGAGGGCAAATGAATCATATGGAGATAAAGTGTGTGTGGGAGAGGGTTAACAAAAAAGCGAAAAGTGAAAATACAGCAACGAGGGACACGTCTAAATGAAAAGCTGAGATGGAGGTGAGGTGACGGAGCGAGAGAGAGAGCGGAGGAAGGTCGACGGAGAGAGGCAGAGATGGAGAGATAAAGAGAGGAGGAAGCAGGAAGGATGAGGACAAGAGCTGGATTAAGCAGTAAAAACAGGGATTGTGAAGTGTTCACTAACCAAACTGAGGACCTTTAGCTGTGCTTTTTATGGGTAATGGGGTGTACTGTATGCCGACTTGTATTTGTCAAACATAATCAGCACAAGTGGCAATCTAGAGTAAGACCTGATTTACAATTTAACTACAAACCAAATGTTACAGAAATGTTTATATAGTCTTTCTCTCTCCTGCTGAGATCTGGAAACACAGTTGGCAGGTCTCCATTACAGATTTGCACTAAACTTGAGCGATATTTTTGAAATGGCGATAAAACACAAGTGCAAGATGACTGCGTTTACATCGAGTCATGCAACTTTGTTTGTGCACTTCAACTCTTGCAATAATATTCCAAGAAGCATGGTGATGTATGTTCAGAACAGCAGGTTTATTCCTATTGAAGCCACCGTACTAGCCGTCATTATTTACAACTGCCAAGGCGTGTTATAAGAGCGATAATCGAAAGGCAAGCCCCTTACATGTGGGAGTGGCAACTTATGTGGGATTTCTGGGATTTCTGGGAGGTGATAGTCCACAATTTCACAGAGGAATTGTGGATTCAGAACTTCCAGATGGTCCTCTCAAATTTTGAAGAGTTATGCGATGCAGTAACACCTCTTTTACAGATTCTGTGCCTCTTTGTTGTACATCACGTGACCTACCAAGGCGAGTTCTTTCGAAAATTGACAATTTGAGAGTTAATGGAAACCCGCCTAGTGACATTGCGACAACAAAGTCTAATGGGGCAAAAACACATGCAGATGTCAGATGGTCACAGAGGTTGTCAACAAGCCAAAGGTTTAGCCCTTTTATCATACAAACTTCATTTAAAGCCACATTAACCGATTTTTGGCCAGCAAGTTTAAATTGCAAATGAGTTAAACAATGGCACATTCATCCAGCATGAATCGACATGTCATGTTTGTGTCCACCAGACAATTTAAAGTCCTATACTCATTCTCCTTTTACTCTGTTTTTGGTCTCCAACAACTCCTGACTGAAATATCTGCCTTTTTATTAGCTTCACTATTTTTTATGAGTGAACCAAAACAATGACTTGAAAGGAGCTAAAATGCCCCATAGAGCTGAGGGAAACTACAGTCAGTTGATAATTATCTGTGGGTTTGACATGATGATCCACCTCTTGCAAATACATGTAGTTATTAGACCCTTTGTTAATATAAATATAATAATTAAGGCAGCTTTAAACCCCCCAGTTAAGCCTCCTTGAACAGGAATACTATAAGCACACACAGCTACAGCTCCTTCAACCAGTCGTTTTTTTCTCTAAGAGCTTCTCAATTGTGTAACATTGGACCGACTTAAATAAGACCACCTACCATACCTTCACCAATGCTCTGATGCTATGTCCTCTGTAATTTCTCAACATTCCCTAAAATCGGATCAGATTCTCGACAATTTCCCGCTCCCCATGTTCCATTTCTACATGCATTAACAAATGTTAGTTTCACTTTCACTGCTCTTGTCACTGTGCTTCTACGACTCCAGAGTATCCTCTGCTGTGCTCTGAACCAAACAGTACATTTCAATAGCAAAAAGTTAACTTTTCAGGGGTGCACTCTGGGTTTAATGAATTTAGGACAAGACAGGACAGAAACATACAAAAATAATGCTGTTTTGGTTAACAGTGCCCTATGCTATGAAAGTGCAATATCAGCACTACTTTTTTAAGATTAAGTTCAGTTGCACTTCTCACGTGATTTTTGTAAACTATTATGACTGTTGCTGAAATGGCACTGCATTTTGTGAAGAACAAATTTTGTCTTGTTGAAGACAAAACTCAAAGTTGACTTGAGCGACAAAGACTTACGATTAACTTGCAACTTGCAAAATAATGACTTGGTCCCACCTCTGACAGGGGAGGAGGGCCTTGGGTTTAGTGCGAGTGCGAAATGCTTTAAAATCCCAACACAGTAAAACTCCACCCATTCATGAAATGATATGTGTGAGTGAATGAAGAGAGAGATCATTCCCTATCATTTGATTGGATCAGTGGTCCTGCCAGTGTCCAATTATTGTATTCCCCTGGTAGAACACACACACACACACACACACACACACACACACACACACACACACACACACACACACACACACACACAGTCTTCCCTAAATAAAAAATGTGAAGGCTAACAGCTCCTCAGTCTTCTAGACCTGCCATAAGCTCTCCACATCGCTCTCACCCCGAGCATGATGAGAAAGAGTACTATCTACATGGAGGAAGTAACAGGGGTTCAAGGATGAGAGAGAGAAAAAGAGAGAGCGAGGGGTGAGTGTGAGGGACAGAGGGGGAGGCAGGCACCCCTCCTCCTCCTCTTCGTCCCCATGTTAATCTCCTCATTTTCATTTCTCTTACCATGTGGGATTAGAATGATTTTATTTAAAGTGTCAGCTTGAGCTGCCGGATTGAGAAATCTGGATTTCATAGGGATTATTATTACAGAGAAAATGCACGCACACACACACACGCACACGCACGCACACATGTACACACACACACACACACACACACACACACACACATTTTTTTTCTTCTCTGTCACTCACTAATGACCTGCTTGACCAACAAATGGTATTTATCCTCAAATTCAGTGCAGGGGAGACGAACAGACATTGTGATACACTTCAGTGTGTGTGTGTGTGTGTGTGTGTGTGTGTGTTTCATGTACACCATGTCCTTGCCATTTTGTGACACTAAAACCCCTCTTTTTTTGCAACCAGTCTTGGGAAACGACACCAAGCCCGAGCAGAAATAAGAGTTTAGAGTTTAGAGCGCACACTTTCGTCTTTATCAGAACATCATACAATCTCCCATCACCCTCAGCCAGGCCAAGTGAAATGAGGTGAACAGACTCTAACCAAAGCTTCACCCTTCTGTCAGATTTAACATCTAATCTACATTAGGATAAGGCTTTCACCACTCAGGAAAAAAAAAAGAGAAGAATAAAAAACGCCATCACCTTTTCATCCTAGGGCCAAGCCTTTTATTCCGCCTCTTCTCATTACATTAAAGGATGAGGGAGGCCGTACAGTCGCTGAGCGGTATTTAAAGACACCATCCCCTTCATCTGTTTAATTTAAGAGACTCCCTCCTCCCGTCGCTGCTCCCTCCCTCTGTTTAATTTCTCTTTATCTAAAGACTCCCTCCCTTCATCTGACTGATTGATCTTTGTCTCAGTGCAAATGACATGGAAGAGTTAGTTACTGCAAGGTCCCTAATCCAACCTTTGTGATGGGGACGCTGCGTCTGAGAGGAGACGGTGAGAGTTTAGCTTTACGGATACGAGCTTTTTATGAAAAAAGGAGCTACGTCGCACAAATGTGGCATTTATTTTACATGGCGCAATAAATGTGGCATTTATTTTACATGGTGCAACCTGTTTTACTGCTGATAAGACTTAGCTATAGAAATTTTGCAGCTTACATTGTAGCTATGTATATGCAGCACTGTGTTACAATACTGCCCACTGCCAACCCTCCGGTCTCCACTGGTAAGCTAACATAAGCCTTGGCCACTCCACTCTGCACTACACAACAGGCCGGTTGGGTGGGAGATAGCTAGCAGTGCCGCCCATTTGAAGTTTGTTTACCAGGCTTATTTTTTTTTTTTTTTTGGCTTGCTATTGTATTATTTACTTTTGGAGGAACAAAAGTTTCTTTAATAAAGTATGAAAGTTTTATTTTACATTTGTGTGGTCTCACTCTGTTGTGTTGTGATTGGTAGGTATTTATCTTTAAACAAAACTGTAAAGAAGAAGAGGGAGGAGGAGAGCCGGCATCAGGGTGAGGCTGACCTGACCTGGACCGCAAGCTGTTCGTCTATCAAGCCTTCTTCTATGTCGGGTCACAAGAGAATAAAGTGGATGAGATGTGACTGACACTCACTTAGCACCGGGATATCAGACTGCCCTATGCACATCTTCACAGAGACATAATTGACCCCTAACATCCCAGATCAAGCTATTGCACTGGATAGACGGACCTTGTTGGGAGCCAAAAGGACTCTGATGCAAATTTAAAAAACGCGCTGCAGGAATTGAATGATGCCACCAGCAGCAACATCACCAGAGAACCAGATGGAATCTTCATAGTAGCTGCTGATTTTAATCAACTCATCCTTCAACTCCAAAGATGAGCAGGATCAAGGACAAATGAATTTTTGTTTTTTAAACTTTGTTTAAAAATTGACTAATAAATCTAACTTCTTCTTCACTGCAAATGCACACTGCAATGTTAGTCATTTAAGTAGCTCTGGGCGGTGTACACAAAAACGGTAAATCAAAACTATGCCACTCATAGGCCTATTTCATACCACCACTACATAAGTCAGTGCCCCACTTCGGCCACCCTAGTAAAAAAAAAAAAAAAAGAAAAAGTCTGGACATGCCACTGGCTACAATAGGTAATAGGTTGTGAATGATAGGCATTGCTTGCTAAGGTTAGCTCCCACCAGACCACGGTGGTGGGCAGAGCAGTAAAGTGAAGAGTTGCAAAATGTTCCTATTACATGTGAAATGGGTCAAAAATATTCTCAGGGGTTAACTGATTAACAGCTAAGCTGAGATGTCAAAGTGCAGGCGTGGCATTTGCAGGCACAAATACAGGCGTTAAGACAAGTACTGAGAGTTTATCCAGGCAAACAAACAAATACGCTCACATTCACGCACACCCGTTTTAAGAGCAAGGTCTTGGGAAGTAGGTTAAGCAGGCCGGGATCACCTCTTGCTGCTCTCTCCCAGCTTAGAAGCACTGAGAGTTGGGTGGGAGGGATGGATGACGGAGGTGATGAGGGTGAGAAGAGGGGGAGGATGAGATGGAGAAATCTTCCAGAGGACATCTGTCACAGTGTGCAACTTGTGAGCTGCTTTTTTCCAGCCCGCTCTGTGACCCACAGATTCTCTTGCATGACTGACCAAGAACTATGACAGTTTTAGTGGGGGCCTTAGCCCCTGCGCACGGCCTGGGAGACCCCATACAAACCCTGTTAAGTAAAATCTCTATGACATGGAGCGGAGGGTAATACAGAATAATACTGAATCTGCAGGACTGAATCAACATATTCATAGGCTGTGCTAGAAGTAAAATTCAAGTTGTGACAAAACTACACATTGACAGGAAACTGTGTCAACTTTCAGCTCATGTCACAAATCACTGTATTAAAACGCCATATGACACTTCTGTCGCTGTTTTGTGACCATGTGTCCACATTTGAGGATGCCGTTGGTGCTCAATAGAAAAAGAGCTGCACGTTGCAAAAAAGTGCATGCATGAGAACATTTCTCCCCCTCCCGCAGGTGTTTAAGCTGTACAGTAAACAATAATGCTTTATACACACATACACATACACACACACGCAAACACACAAACACAAAAGGCTCATTGTGTGTTGCTGTGTGTCCGCTAACCCATCCTTTTTAATCTGGGATTATGGTATTCCCATCGAGATGGCAACAGAGGAAACAATGCTGTATTTCATGGGAGGAAATGTGCAATAATGATGTTAACACCTCAATCTGCCTTATTTAACCATTACATACGCTCCCTCTCTCTCACTTACACTCTCTCTTTCACACACACACACACACACACACACACACACACACACACACACACAGTCACACGGTATTTGTCTCTGCTAAACCCTGACACATGAAAAATCAGTTTTCATGTGCTGCTTTCAGACATCTTTGCAAGGTATTTAACCCTGGGGGGGGGGGCATGTGGAAAAAAGCGATGATCAACAAGAAATGTACCAGAAATTGCAAGAAATTAGTTAAAGTTGACAAAAAAATGATCTAAAAATATTTTTTTTAAAAAAAGGGGGAAATTGTTAGATTATCAAAAAATAGACAAAAATCTCAAGAAAACTATAAAGTTATTTAATATTTATAGTTAAAACGTTACAGAAAAAATGTATAAAAAGATATTCTTTTAAATTGTCAGCACTTTTTGTGCATTTTCAATTTTCTTTTAACTTTTTTTTTTACTTATTATTTTGAAAGAAATCAAATCAATTTTCTCACGTTTCTAAGGATAGATCCAATTCAAATTTCATAAAATTGTACTACATTTTCTTCTTTTGGGAACAAAATATTTTTCTGTGTGTGTGTTTGAGTGCCTTTGAGCCTTCTTATGAGCATACACTGCACAGTATAGCTGCACCCTTGGGGTGTAATCCGACACTAAAATCGTCCATTAACACACTATCAAATCTATTCTTCTCAGTTGTGTCACACTTCCATGAGCCATTTGTGGCTTTAGTGCTTTGGCTACGCAGCCTCTTTAATGTAGTTCACAGCGCGCAGTAATAGGATGCCGTCTTTATGGATAAAGAGTTCCTCAAATCCTTGGCCCGAGAGCCAAAACACTGACTGTGTGAGTTTTAGGCGAGAATTTTAGTCCATAACAGAAGAGTATGTTAAGCAAAGTAAGATTTTGGCTTTTCTGATGCAAAAATCATCAAGTGTTATTTTTGCTATCAGCGAGGCACAGATCAGATGCTGTTTGAATTCAGAGATGGAGGCCAAGAGGATCATCTCCTGTGTTTGAGAGGTAACGGTGTGCTGGTCTGTGAATAAGACCTCTGATGATGGCTGTATTTTTATTGTGAGGCCCCAGGTGCTGCCAGCGTCACACATGGACACTCATGGCACCGGTGTCCTGGCACACGCCGGCCAACCAGAGAAGGGCCAAGACGTGCCGTGTGTGACTGAGAGAGAGTGTGTGTGTGTGTATGTGTGGATGCAACATGGATGAAACAAGTTCTGGTGTTGTGTGTGTGAGACTCTCCTGCCTGAGAGAAGGCAAGTCTGGAATGCAGATGAGTATAATGATGATACCCCAATGCTAATCCATCTCTTTATACTACAAATCTCATCTTTGCTGTACGTTGCAGGTCTTTTTGCAAAGAGCATATTTAGGCAATGCATTAAATGCCAGTTAGAATAAATAATAATTACCAAAAACACCAGAAAAAAATCATTTCACCAGCATTACTATGTAAAGAAATAACACAGGAGCATCTTAAAGCCTCACACAATTACTTTCCATTGTTTGTTTCCAACCATTTGCATTAGTGCGTTTTAATTTCAGGAGCATTTAATTACGTTAACAGCGCAGTCGTCAGTGCCTGTGCACATGCATGTATGTATGTGTGTGTTTTTGCACATAAGTATGCGCGCAGGCATGTCTACGCATGTGTGTGTGCACCAGCTGTCTGATCAGTAATCAGTTAGCAGTGGGCTAATGCAGCCTCCTTAACCCAGGGGCCTCATAAGACCGCCTCTGGCCCAACCCCTCTCTCTGCCAGGGACAAATCCATTACCCAAAACAAGGACATCAAATGTCAACAAACACACACACACACACACACAGATTGTACACACTTGCTCCCATTTGATTGAAAGGGAAGTGTCTCTATGAAATAGTACAATTACTGTATGAGAAGACTGACACGCCTTTGTGATCCATTTTTAGTTTAATTGCTGTTGTTGGAGAAAAGCTGGCGGTCTTATGCATCTTTATATATCGTGGATGATTGATCTGACAGTTTTTAGGAGCATCTTCAGGCTTGCAATTGCAACTAAAAATAGCTCTTAATTTAAACTTTTACAAAAACGAGAAGGAATTTGCGGGTGTTTTTTTAAACAAGGGAAGCAGCCTTTAAAGGAAAAGAAAACCTCTCCAAAGGGATTCTGGGCATTTTGTCAAGGGCTCTGTGACCAAACTGCCGTTCTACAAAGGTTAACATAAATAGCACATAAACTGCGCTGAAAACAGCCCCTCAGAAGTGGCACAAAGACTGCGGCGGCTCCCCGAGGGGCCTGATGGTAAGCAGCAGCGTTTACATATCAGTGGTCCTCGTAGCATGTACAGTGATCTGGCAGGTTGGAGAGCTTTGATGCTCCGTCACCCAGCAGGTCGGGTGTATCGATCCCCAGGGCGGTGCTGCTTTCTGGGCTGGCCCTGCCTGGGTGACAGGGGCCCCCCTCCCGGAAACCTCCCTGGTGCCTGTACCCAACAGATGGCCTCAAAGAGGGACCAGAGAGGCAGGGCCAACATCCAGCTCTCAAACAGAGGAGCAGAGGAGCAAATGGCCTGTTAATATTTCATACAAACGCTCTCACTCATCTCCGAGCAAGGAAACGGACAGGACTGAGAGCTGAGTGTGTGAAGGGGCAAGCGTGTGTGTGTATGTGTGTGGGTGAAATCAAAGACATTTTGATGAAATATGAATAGTTTTCTCACTCCGCGGTGCTTCACAGCCAGATTCCTTGTGCATAGTAATCGCACACTTGTTTGTCGGAGGTGAGACTTTGGCCTCAGAGTCCAGGAAGCAAATGATGGACACAATGACAAAAAACTGCTTTCCTGTAAGTGTGTGTGACACAGACACACACACCTCCCCAATTACTCCCATCACCAGATCCTTCCTTAAGCCTGTGCTGTATCTTTTGAGCGTAACCTGCGCGCTAATAGCCCATAACCCTTGTACAGATCAGTGGAGGTTATGCTATTTGCTGGTCGGTAATTGCCCTCTTCATCAGTACTCTGTCTGCGCAGGCAGCAATGCGGCCAGCCCCGGGGTCCTCCTGATGTCATTAATGTGTGATTAGGGCCGGTGGGGAGCAGCAGTTAGGAGGTTAAAAAGCCCCTGACAGCCCTCATCATCGGCGAGGAAACCCTGAGACTGATGCAGGGGCTGCGCAGATGGGCGAGAGCGTGTGGCTGCCAAAGCTCTAACTTGTTATTCCTCCTCACCTCCAAAAATTACGCCATGCAAATAAATGGTGCTGACACGGGTGTGCATGTGTACGGCTGCACTGACACAGGTACATCCACAAACAAACGTCATAAAAATGCATCCAAACTTTCTTAATTGTTTAAACGAATTAGGAAAGAGGCTGGGAAGGCTGCCAAGCTCTTCATCAGAGTTTAATACACACACAAGCACAAAGTTTTCTTTTAAACTTGGTGACACTGATTGGACTTGAAATGACGAGTCGGTCTTGGGAATAGGGAAGCTGACAAGTTAAACTTGACACAAGCAATCTAAACTACAAGCAAAAGTGTCTGCCTAAGTGCTCAATCATGTCAGGGTTTTAGGATTCCTTTAAGTTGTCATCTTTAATACATGAGACGATTTCCAGCCCCGACTGTGCAACAAAGTCATTAGACTGGGAGGAAAGATGAAATATAAATCAAGCGTCTCTCTCTGCCCCCTCCCCTGTGAACAGGTGGCTGAGTTGAATGAGAGGGTGCGCTAACTTGGCTGTCACTGTGTTTTCCAACAGAACCGCTGCCTTCTAAAGCCAAACCACCGTGAATTATACATCTATGGCAGTAATTCTCTCAGAGGAGAGAGGGAGAGAGAGAGAGAGAAAGTGAGAAGGGGGGCTAAGAGAGTTAGAGAGATTAATGGCTGAA
Organism: Plectropomus leopardus; assembly: GCF_026936395.1. Lineage (NCBI taxonomy): Eukaryota > Metazoa > Chordata > Actinopteri > Perciformes > Serranidae > Plectropomus > Plectropomus leopardus. Next base: position 12,409,938 of record NC_142191.1, on the reverse strand, counting down.
GCGGTTGTTTTTGACGCAGCGATCCTTGGCTCCGCTTCCCGCCTGCCGCTTATTGGCTTTTCAGAGCACATTTATTTATTTCGTTAACAAGAGAGAGCGGCCACGTCGCTGTCACTCTTTTGGCTCGCTCGGCGCCACAGCAGACTTGTCATCTCCTGCACCGTGGCGTGCGCCTTTGAACCCTGCCACGGACTACAGAGCGAGAATATTAATAGTGCAACAAACAAGACTTTAAAAATAGCAGAGTTTTGTCAGAGGCCGAGTGTCACTAACACTTTTTTGTCTCGCAGACTGACCGGTAGGATTGAATAAAATAAGTGTCACCTTTTAGGACAGGTCTTTCGAGGATCACAGAAATAAGCAAAAGTCCTGATCACATGTAAACATGAAGATACATTTTGTCAACGACATCACCAAATGATGTGTCTAAAACAAATAAAATTCACCTGATTGTCAGTTCAAGACAACTTTTTTTTTTTTTAAATTTTATACTCAACAACATTTCTTTCCCCACATATATGGGTGTGGGAAAGAGAAGACAGAGAAGGCTCCAGTAAAGTGAGAATTTTGGATTTTGTTATTCTGGTTTCCAACAGGTGCCATTCATCAGATATTACAGGGTTCCTACAGTTGGAGGCATGCTTGTTTTTTAGACTTTTTAAGACTTTTGTAATGCCAACTGGATTTAAATTTAAGACCAATATTACAATAGCCTATTTTTGTGAATCCACACTTCTGCATGCCGTCAAGGCTACAGTGGTAGCTAGAGTTGGGTACCGAACGTGGTACTTTAAGGGTACCAACTGAATTCATCTGTACAAGCGAGTACTGATTCATGTCAAATCAAACTGTGCCAAATTTCTGTTCCTGAGAGCGCACCTGAGTGAGTTGTGAGTCTCACCATGGCCCAAACCTAGAAACAGCTAGTTGAGCATCCCAGGTGGAAAACAATATTACCATTGTTGGTTCCATTATTCTGATCTGCAGGAAGTCAATGCAAGAGGCATTTGGTAAATATCAAAATATATATAAATGTTACCACTTTTTCTTACAATACAATTAATTCAATTTACAATGATTTTACAATGTAACATTATAAAATAACAATTTGCAAAATCCTACAGTACATGTTCCTAACATTTTTAAAACTTTTAAAAGATTTACTTAAAAGACATTTCAATACCAATTACGGTCATATTTTTAGATGAATGAATTCAATGCAGTGGGAACCTTGTGCTATTACAGTTTATTATTAAGAGCATAGCATAGCTGCTGCAGGATACTATGCATTTGACTTAATAGAGAATCACTACGGGAACACCTGGATGTTAATGAAAACAGATTATGATTTAAAGGCACTGAATTTATCCATAATATTTTAATAGTTTTACTTCAAAGGGTAAGGATAATTAAAAGCCTGACACAGATATTACTAATAAAACGTATGCATCTTTTAACTCCAGTTAACCATGTCTTCTTAACATTGCAAATTACAGCTTAAAAGGAGAAAAAAAAATTCCCTCCACAACCCAGGGTTCAGATTTAAAAAAGCTCTGCAAAGATTCATGACTAAAACTTGTACACACAAAAGCAGAAATATGCATGCACATTCTCTCCTCAGTACCATGAAGTCATGTGTACGGTCCTGTTTTCTAAATCTTGATCATCGTGGCACTATAGGCACACGTGAAAAAGCCCCACACCCACAGTTTGCCATAAATGGATGTGGAAACACCCTTAAACATCAGTTAGCAGATTGATACTTGTGCCCCTTCGCCATTCATCCGACCTGTCACTAAGAAATATACCAGTTTATGTGTGAGGAAAGCCATATGCATCTTTTTTGTGCACACATATCCTTAATACATCTGACTCCAGGACGTGACAAATCGGATTTGAAATCATGCTGTCCTCTGATTTTTGTGTAAAACTTTCTGAAGCTAAAGTAAAGACAGTGGGAAGTGTGATGCGAGATAAAACTCCGGCTGAATACAATCTGATATGAATAGTCAATCCATGGACTAATCTGTATTCAGCCTCCCAAGGGAGTCGGCACAAAGGGCCGTCAGCAGCTTAGCCAATAAACTTATTCAAGTCAGTTTCAACACAGCGCGGCATGTTCCAACATAATCTGTCCGGGAGGTCGTGACCTCCACGTCCCCTGCCTGTGGAATAAAGAGGACCTCAGGCCGGGATGACAGGAGAAGTCTTCCAAGGAGTTCATGTTACCACATGTCATAATAACAAGAAGCTACTGTTCCCCCGCCAGGCTCCTTCCCCCTTTGTCTTGGAGGGGCTCTGGACAGGGGCAGACAGGACGCGCTGGCAGAGCTGAAACTGAATATTATCATTGGGGGGAATCTTGTTTCATGTTACTGAGCGGCTCGGCCAGCGAGCTGAGTGCACCGCCACTTCACCTGACAGCAGCAGTTCACTTTCAAACACTCAGAGACAACTTTTATGTACACACACTATTCAAAGACATCTACACGTCCCAGTTCCTTGACCAATCTTATTTATAGGCACCTTTCACACACGCATGCTGTACATTCACACAGGCAATGACCGCTTTACCCCCCCCCACTTGCCCTCCATGGCGATTGAGAGGTCAATATCTCACTTTACCGCCAGCTACACTTTCCTCTGTCACTCACGGCTCCCGCTCCATTCAAACGGCAGGTTAGTCCAACAAAGGAGGCCGCAGGGGAGCTGCCCGAGCCTTCCGCTTACACACACACACCGCACGCACACAAACACACACGCAAAACGCGGGCAGTGCGAGTTGCGGCGCTGCTCGAGGCTTGACGGGTGCTTTGTGCTCATCCGTCAGCCAGCCCCTGGGTCCTGAAGATACCTTCAGTCAGCGAGGGCCGGTTCCCTGAAAGAAGGGATTCACACAGCTCTGAAATATTGATACCTGGAGCACGCCGACCTTTTGACCTCTCCGATACATTCTTAGAGGAGGAGGAGGCCTGAAGTGTGGGGTGTGGCCAGGTGGAAAAGCCAGTCAACTTCTGAGGGATTCGTTTTGCTAATGACCTGAAAATGTACTATTTGTTTCAACGCCACTATGCAGGAATTTAGCCTGACAAAAAGTTGATACATGATTACCTCTGTTTAAGAGAAAAATCTCAAAAACACTCAGTAGAGGATGGAAAGCACAGAGTTAGCCTTTGACTCTAGGACAGAGAAATGGAGTGATGAGAGAGAAAGATGGAGAGGGAGGGAGCGGGGAAACGGGTCGGAAGTTTGACATTCCTGTGGGCGATGTGTGTCTCGTCAGTGAACGCGTTTGGATTCTTTTAACGGGAGTCGATACCCCCTTCCGCTTCCCAAGCACTCACTGTGAGCTGAGCCGGGGTAATGCCATTGAACAGGGACAATGGGGCCTCTTAAAAGGCAGCTTTTAACTGGGCGTGTGCACGTTGGATATCAATACAGCCGATAGTTTTCCATGTAAGAAGATCAAACGCAGAGACACTGGGTGAATTCTCAGTGAAGAAGCAGACAGATAAATAAATGAAATGACTAGAGGGAGTTTATTTTAAAGAGAGGAGAGTGTTTTTCTGTTGTACAACATACAGGCGTCACCCCCCCTGTTTCCCTTTTTCCTCTATGTCCCCCCCCTCCTCGTTCTCTTTGCTCAGACACACATGCTCCGGCTCTTCAAGTTTAAAACATGCTTTTCAAAGGCGCTTGGGTGCCTGTATCACTGCTTTAGACAAATGGGCCAGCTCTTAGGAGATAGAGGGGACATCTGAGGCAGCGAGAGAGAGAGAGAGAGAGGGGGGAGACAGGAGCAGAGAGAATGAAAGAGCGGGGTTAGAGAGACAGAGGGTGAGACAGAGAAGGAGAGAGTAAGGGAGACAAGGGAAGAAGAGAAGGAGGGGGCACGATTGCACGCTTTCAACTGCCTTTTGTGGGCCTCTCTGCAGATGTCACCAGCTGTTCCCCTGCACGGAGGGTTCCAGAGCGTGGAACATCGCCTCCGGCCCCGTCCTCGGCCACCTTTCAAGTGTCAATCAGACAGGAGGGGTTGGGGGGGGGGTGGCGGTGACTGAGGGGTGGAGGACCGGTTGAGGGAGGCAGGAGAAAGGGGGGAGTTCAGAGGCAAAGGGGGCCAACAGACTGGGCTTCGGTCACTGTCCTGAGAACAGTGCCAGCGATTCGCCATTGATTCAGCCCCCCCACCCCTCTCCATCCAACCCGCTCAATAACAGAGAGGATGGAGCCAGCCGTGTGCGGCGTGCAGACAAAAGAGGCCCGTGGGCAAGGTTAGCTGGAGATCACACGGCTGCAAGGCTACTGCTTCCACAGCGCGAACGTTAGCCTTAGTGATTAGCGATAGCCGATGCCCCCAACCCAACCCCTCCTCCCCACTAGTGCTCCTTGGTTCAACACACGCAGAACCGTGAGGGTGACCTACGATTAGATGTGTAGCAGGGAGGCGGGCGGGGAGCAAGAAAAGTTGTCATTGCGAGTGAACAAGCAAACATAAAAAGAGGCTGACATATGGCGTGATTGACACTGAGACAAACAGTGTCTAACGAGGAGGAGAAGGTGTGCTTAACACCGCTTAACCTTGGAGCGTCTAGTCGGCTGACATAACTCCAAGACACTTTTATTGACGACATCAATATCTACTGTACGCGGGTGTGTGAGTATAACCTTCTGATCCAGCCGGGGATGATGGCGCTTGGACCTGCAGCACAGGGCCATTTAATCAAGCCGACAGGGTCAGTCGTAGAAACCTCGCAGACAGGAACACAAACAATTCTTCCACGGTTTATACTGGCAGACAAGTCCGCGTCGAAAAATGGTACTGCTGTCACATTGATGTCATATAATTCAAAGCCTGAAAAAACACACCAATTCCCAGGTTTTATTGACAGCCTAAAGTGAGTCACAGTCTCTGAATGCATCTTATCAGGCAGCGCAAGTAGGTCTATTATACACACTATTGCCGCTGCCCTGCTGATAACCTCTGTGCCGAGGCTGTAGAACAAAGGCCTTTGAAGAGGAGAGGAACCGGTGGATTTCGTGTGATTTATGTCTTTTAAAAACAAGATGGCTGAGCAGAGGTAGCAGACCATGGCTGACCTCAATGCTTCCCGTCACCTCCTGGTGTGTGTCTGTGCTCTGCGGGGGATAAGTACAAAACACACACATAAAACAAGCACTCAGAAGATCTCAGTCTGATGACACTTGTTCTGAACTCAGTCAGAAAAGTTTATAATACACAACTGTGCCACCACATAGAGAGATAAGTATCAAAGTAAGACAAGAAGTCCTAAGATCTTTCCCACTGAATGTATTTACAGACTGTCGACTGACTGTCTCGCCTCAGAGCTGCAGCATTTAGACACTGTGAATGAGAGGAAATTGTTTATATATAGAAACCTGTGTATTTTTAGTCGTGTGTTGTGCATATAATGCAATTTCAATGACTTGTGCTAATCTTAAGAAACAGCCTTTCAGTAAAGCATGTGATATCATTGTAGGACCATTTTTAGACAGGTTAAAAGGGATAGTTTGGATTTTTTTCAAAGTTGGGCTGTTTGACTGATCCATAGTCAGTGTATTACAAACAGTAGACAGTGGTCAGCGGCTCCCTGCACTGTAAATCTGACAAGTTGATTCTACTTTTAAAAAAATCTAGTAAACCAATTGACTCGAAAAATTTAAGTAAATATAACTATTAATCTTGATTTATGTTTAATTTAAATCTAATTGTTGAATTTACTTAAAATTAAAGTTATATTTACTTCATTTTGTGAAGTTGTTGCAACTTAAAAATGACAAGTTTAATTAAATCAATCTCTCTAAGTCAACCACCATCACTGTATGCAATACATTGACTAGTACCTCATACAGCCCACTTCATAAAATCCAAACCATCCCTTTCAAGGAGCAGTTTGTAGGATTTAGAGGCATCCAGCGGTAAGAATCCTGATTGCCACCAGCTGAAACTTGTTCCAAGTGCCACAAGTGAACTCCAAAACAAACAGACCAGGTGATTCAAACTGGTAAAAACACTTAATAAAGCAGTTTCATGTAACAAAACAAGTTTTCTCCTCCCCTGATCGGATCATCGCCATTGGGCTGCTAACTATGGTGGCAGACATTAAAAGGTGAATGGCCCTTTCTAGAGCCAGTGTTTGGTTTGTCTGTTCTAGGCTACTGTAGGAACATGGTGGCACAACATGGCGATCTTCATGGACAAGGACCCGCTCCCTATCTACATATAAACGGCTTCTAAGGTAACAAAAACAGTTCATATTTTCAGATGATTATACACTTAAGAAAACACACAATACTTATTATTTTATATTCCATTTCTGCCAATATATCTCCCTAAATCCTACATATTAGACCTAACAGCCAATTTACAGTTAATCTCTCCAAAACTAAATGACACATTTGACCAGACGATAGTAACAGAAATGGATGTCTTTCTTTAATAAATTATAATCTTTATCAGAGTAACCAGTTTTTGCTGCTACTGGTTTAAACTCATTTTAAATTCATCAAAAAGATATTTCCTGACTCATGAACAAGAGATGACCCCTCTTCAAACTGTCGTCACAAAACAAAAGGAGGCCAAATCGCTCCTGCCTGTCAGACATGTAGCAAAACATAACTTCAGTCAAGGGGCCAGCGCTTTTTTCCAAGGGGTAATATCCTTGGGCATTAATCACCCCAGTCATAAATCAAAAGAGCGTGACCACCCCTCCACTTCAACGCCCCGCTGCATCCCTCCTTCACTTCCCATCCCCTCTCCCCCCTTCCCCTCCTGTGCTGTGCATATACTCTCCACAGTTACAAAAAGTTGAAAAATCATAAATCAAAAGAACGACCTCCACTATCCTGCCACACGCCATCGCCCACCCCCCTCTCGCTGTCCCCCTCCCGCCACACCATCACCCTCTCATCCTCCTCGACCTTCTACCCATCAAAGTTCATCAAACGCGTCAGAAATCAAGAGTTGCTTCCTCAATACTTCCTCATCATCCACCCCCCCATCTTCCGAAATTTGTTGCCACCACCGACTGAACCCAACACCCGCCTCCAGTCTGAGGTCACAGGGTCACAACGAGGTCTTGTGGCCGACCGGCTGAATGTGTCATTGTCTCACCAGCTCTGAAGCTCTGCTATCTTTGGGAGCTGCTTACTTGCTTGTGGAGGTGGCCCCGTGGTCACAGAGTCCCGTGTTTTTCTGATCCCCTCCCGCAGAAGTGAAAAATAGCAGGAAACGTATATCTGTCATTGTCCATTCAGGAGATCACCTGTAAGGAAACGAAGCGGCCAGCAAGTGCTGACACAATCATCCCTGCGCCTAGCAACACATCCTGGTTCCGGCCCAGACGCGAGGGACCGTACAGTATGTCTGAGCTGCTCTGCTTCCTGCCCTGCAAGGCAGAGGGAGGGGGGGTGGGGATGGACGGCAGGTTATCACAGGCTGAAGGGGGAATTCTGGAGAGAAAAATAAGGACTTTTGTTCTAAAGGTCACTGAATCAGATCATATCTCGCAGTTCTTCATTTGCAAAAGAAACAAACACCAAAACATGGTGGAAATAAAAAGGCAAAGGCATGTTGTACATGCCAGATTGAAACAACAAACATAAAAAACAACATTAAAATGGAAAGTAATACGTTTTGACCTTTTCAATTCTACCCCCATCTAGCGTCTCCAAGTGGTATTATTGTTGACACCACTGTCGCAAAGACTAGAGGGATCGCTTTCTGTTTTCCTCAGAGTTTAGCAACTATCCACCGACGAGTGATCAACACTAAAAAACATCATCAACACACACAACATTGAAGAGAGAAGAAAAAACATGTTCACTGAAAAGCTAAAGTAATTTTGAAATGACTTTAGATATAGATTTTTTTTTTTTAAATGAAAGAAAGTTTCTGTAACCTAGCGTTACTTGATTTTGGTCATAGCTGTGAACTCCGTTTGTCACCTACATTCAATTGCTTTGAGAAATAACTCAGAGAAAATATAGGGTGTGAATTGCAGGGTCAGGATTTTAAGCAAGATGGTTGCAAGATTTTAGCTATGTGGCAGCTTTTCACCTACCTTTACCAACATTCATGAAATATATATAATTATTATTGCTCATACTATGAGATGTTCATTCCATATTTCCTACAGTAACTGTTACAGTAACGTCACAAACAGATCGACCAATAAATCACTCAATTCACTACTAGACAGTAATGACAACTGCAAAAATCACTCCTTTGCTACTGACAACTAGCACTGGACCTGGGAATGCAAACAGCAGAGTCCTTTTCCTACTTTTGTTGCGCAATGGTTTGACGCAATTTCTTTTGTGCAGTAAATCGATCCTTCATTTCACCCAGGAGATCGTACCTGCAGGCAGGCAGCATTGCAGTGAAATTTAGGCTTATAGCAAATCAACTAAATCGATTTTTTTTAAAAATTGTTCAATAGCCATCACATCGTGCGATCAACATTAAATTTAGAATTAAATGTTAAAACAAAAAAGTTATCTCTGGAGGCTTTAAATGTTACCTTACCAAGATGTAAACCAGTTGTTCCAAATAGAAATTGACTTTATAAGACACCTGAGACTCCTGCTTTGTGTGATTTTCTGTTCTGTTGACGCGCCTTCATCAGTCACGCATGTTTTTTAGGCAACTGCTTGGTTTTTTCTTAACCCTGACTCAGCAAACAACCACCGTTTGATCTTCTCTGCTGTTGTGATGTCGTGTTCCTCCCATTACAAAGAGTACCAGGAAACAGTGGCCCCTCGAGAGATGAGAAAGAGACCCTGTTTATCCTGAGCAGAACCCATACTCGTGATTACAACCCGGCCCTGCACCTGGCCCCTGTGACATGCCAAGTACACACACTTTGGTACCCTTAACACACACACACACACACACACACACACACACACACACACACACACACACACACACACACACACACACACACACACACACACACACACACACACACACACAGCTTGCTCCACTCCCACAAGAGGTGCTGATATATAAAACACAATGTATGCCACACACAAGACTACTAGATTGTAAGAAAGTATGCAATAAAGAATGCACAATTTTTAGAAGCTGCTTACACTCTTATCTGAGCACCATAAATTGGTAATGTTTGATGTTGATGTTGCAGACCAGATTTAATATTCTGGGTTATGGTTTATTTTACCTTTCCACAATTTCGATGACATAACAATTTCTGACCAAAATTTCAAAGCCACGTTAGTCCTCTGGAAAATGTCCCACTAGACCAATAGCCTTTTACTAAGACAGCCTGTTGTCTCAAAAACAAACAACCCAATCGGTGGTTCGAACCTCCTTGAAGCCGCTGGGGAAACTGAAAATTATGTATTTTCAGAAAATGGGACTTCGAAGTAATGGGCGTTTATTTTTTGGGATAACAGGCTGTTGGTACACTTGTAATAAATTTATTCCAAATAACTTCTAGCAAAACCTAGAGAGTGTTTTGGTGAGTGTACAGCTAGTCGGCTGAACCTTAAAAATGGGAATTTGTGTACAGACAAGCAAAAAGTTTCTAAAAATAAATTAATAATAAAATTAATAATTAATGAATATGTACTTGGTTTTATATGGGGCAGTTTGTTCCAAGAAATGTCCTATTGTAAGTACCAAATTACATAGCACTTCACAGAAAACATCAAAGAAAGTAGCTAAAAAATTACGGACTTGTATATAGTGACACAATATTTGTGTTTGCCATAAAAACATTTTTTAGAAGCTGAAAGCTCGACGATACAAAATGATAGCTAAAAATATAGTTTAGATAGCACACTTAGATGACCCTAACACGTTTATACCAGCCATACTGATGTTTTACTTCTATGTAAATTAACTTGCTGACCTTTGAAAGCCTGTGTAGTTCTGACTAAATTAAAAGCGTGAAAGAACCTTGTTTAAAAAATATATAGCTAGCGGCTAAAGATACTGACAGCACAAACAGTGCTACAACAGCTACAGTGCTGACAGAGCTAACGATGTTAACATGGGGGGTAGCAGGAGGATGGACAGTAAACTTGGTTGGTACTGCTTTATCAGTGGTGATTGCCATATATGCCCATTGCAGAGTGGTGGCCATTAGCTAGCCAGTGGGATACAAACACAGGGACTCACATGTGCTAACAGGCACACGCAGACAAACCGTCTACCACAACAAAGAACAGAGAAGCTCGGATTACAACACACACAGAAGAAGCGTGACTTAAGGGGTGCTCAGGACATTGTTACTCTACTATATCTTCACATAGTTTTATATTAATGCTCTGCATGTAGTATACAGCTCCTTTAAACACCTTAAAACTGCCTCCACTTTCACAGCACCTTTAAGGCATGTCTTGTGGCTAAAATCTTCAAAAACTGTAGTAATACTCTGCATACTTTCTAACTTATGTTATTAAGTCATTAAAGCCATATTAGTAATGAAAAACTCAGACCATAACTAATTATATGTGTTATCTATGTTCTGGACTGCATTTTTAAAAGTGATTTTGACTTTTCACAGAAATAAAACTTAACTAGTTGTGAACACACATAAGAGGAGGCAAGTAGTGTCAGAGGCCAAAACTAGCTCAGCAAAAAACGGAAAAAGTGAATATTGCAATATTTTTCAAGCCCAGCTATCAGCTAAGTTAAAAGGCTCACTCAGCCTGTGGGATTCAAATCTGACACACACACACGCACACACACAGGCCATGCTTTCTAAGAATTTTGTGGGAGCCGTTTATATCGATGCGTGCTCTGGCCGGAGATGAACTTTATTCAGAAAGAAGCTACAGGCCAAAGGGAACCTTTTATTTGTACATGATCTCACCCAGGAAACATACAATATACTCTTACTAAAAATACACTGCCACAAACCACCAAACATGTTGAATCAAGGCCATAGAATCCAATTTGGCAGCAGAGGTTTGTATTGTGTGGACGATGGAACAGCGCTACAGTGCTCGAACGACTCGTCTTTGTGCTCGTGAGGAGTCATGTTGCAATGTTGGAATCAAAGACTCGCCGAAAACCATCGACAGGCTTTTCAGTCCCTTTTTGAGCTGAAAGAGCTGCGAGCTGAGTGTAGCCTCGAATCTTTCATGCTCCTTTTCTATTTACCTCCTCTTCTCTCTGCGCCACTCAAGTTCACTTACTCTGTCTGTGTTTCTTTTTTTCTACAGTAACTCAAACCACTTATTCTCACCTTTGAATTCAGGCAAAACTTGGAAGAAAGAATAGATTTGGAAAGTCTCTCTCATGCACACACTATTACAAATGCCTCTTTCCTTTTTTTTTCTCGCTTTATAGTGTACTGGCTGCCAGCTCTGGAGGAGCTCTATTGTCTCTTGGACCAGCACCTGTCACCACAGTGTTAAAATGCAGAGGAGAGGGGCCGTATGGTGTAGGACGCCCTCAGCAGGCCATTGGATATGTGTGTAAACCCTTCAATTTGCACGTGCACACACATAACACATGCACACACTCACAAGTTATTCCTTGTTAAATTGGGGAGGGGTGTGTTGGAGGTGTTGTGGAGGTCATTGAAGTTGTGTGTGTGTGTGTGTGTGTGTGTGTGTGTGTGTGTGTGTGTGTGTGTGTGTGTGCAGGCGCATGCATGTGTGTGTGCATGCATGTGTGTGCAGGCGCATGCATGTGTGTGTGCATGTGCGTGCGTGTGTGTGTGTGTGTGTGTGTGTGTGCATGTGTGTGATTAATCCACAGAGCAAAGACAGTTTGAGCTGTTAAACAGCTGAGTGTCAAAGGGCTTTTATCAGGGTGAGTGGCGCCTGGACTGACACACACACACACACACAAAGACACACCACGCATGTACTATACGAATGCATCAAATTAGACTACATCAGCACAAACACTCACACACACACACACTCAAACACACACACACACATACACACTATAAGTAGATGGCAGAGATATCGTTATCATTTTTAAAAAAGCTGTTGAAAACACACCCACACTTTCAGGTCTTGCCGTCTGGACGCAGCAGTGAAGCCAGCTGTTGCTACTTCTCACTCTCAGACTACATGACAAGAGCATGTGATGAAGACATGCAACAGCAGCACATGCATGCGTGTGTCTTCTTGAAGCCTTATTATGAAGCCACTTCATTACTTTCTTATACCTTCCACTAGATTTTGAACACATATTTGCAAGATATTAATTGCATTTATTTTTGAAATATTGTATATACTACATTTAACTGAATTAATTGGAAAAAAGTAACCATGAAAGTAACCAGTTCCAATTATATTCAGCGCACTGGATAAATTATTGACACGCTAAATTGCTAAATTTTAAATTCCTCCTGACACTGTGACAGCTGCACTGATTCTTTCAGTATAGATATAGATTAACTGGATCAGCCTCCGATGAAACCACAAAAAGCCTAATGTCACAGTTACACTCAAGGCTTTATTTAAACAATCTATAGTGCATGGTGAAATGGCCATTTAGAGCATGTCCAACTTCACTTTTGCGAGCTAAACAGTGCATTATCTGGAGCAAATTAAGGTGCAAGGGGCAAACGATTTTTATATAGTCCCTTATCGATCATATCTCTTCTGGGAGAAACATGAATTAAAATAATCAGAAGGTCATCTCCCATTTCCTTTAAAAGCCAAGGGTGCCTACACTGGCGCATTGCTATTTAAATGTACAATGACATGAATGAAAACATTATCGCGACAGCACACAATGAAATGGATGAAACTTACTGGTGACGGCGCACTTTTACAACTATCAAAACATTATTGATCGACATGGATTGCTGATGTTGCACATAACGACAAATATTAAAGTTGCTGTACTGGTGATGGTGCACATTGACAAATATGAAAACATTATCAATAGCACACAATGACAGAGATAGACATTATCCTGATGTCCCACAGAGTAAACGTATTGGTGACATTGCATCTTGAGAAACATGAAAACAGTATTGTGATGGCACACAATGACACAGATGAAACTATCAGCATTGGTGACAGCGCACCTTCAGAAATATGAAAACATTATCAATGATTGTGCACAATGACACAGATGAAACTGTCAGTATTGGTGACGGCGCACCTTCAGAAATATGAAAACATTATCAATGATGGTGCACAATGGCGGAGTTGAAAATCCTTGGCAACAGCATACTTTGACAAATATGAAAGCATTATTGTGACGGCACACAATAACACGGATGACACCAGTTGGTGTTGGCGCATTTTGACAAACATAAAAACATTATGGTGGTGCACAATAACACTGATGAAACATATTGCTGATGTTGTACTTTGACAAAAATGGAAACCTCATAACAGCACATAATGACACAGATGTACCAGTGACGGTGCACCTTGACAAACATTATTAATGAAGGAGCATAATGGCACAGTTGAAAGTATTTGGTGACGGCGCACCTTGACAAATATGAAAACATTAGTGGTGACGGCACACAATGACACAGATGAAAACATTGTCGTGACAGTGCACAATGACACAGATGAAACTTCTTGGTGACAGCGCACCTTGAGAAAATGAAAACACGGTTGTGACGGCACACAAAGACACAGATTCATTTTCTTGGTGACGGCGCACCTTAACAAATATGAAAATATGATCGATAAAATGTACAATGAAACGGATAAAACTCCACGAGGCATCTCGACAAATACGAAAACATTATCAGTGACAGCCCACAAAAACAGTTGAAACTTACCGGTGAAAGCGCATCTTGACAAATGTGATAACATTATTGCGACAAAACATTACGACACAGATGAAACTTGATGATGATGTAACACCATGACAAAATGAAAACGTTATTGTAACGGCCCTCAACGAAGCGAAGTAAACTTTTTGATGATGGAACACCTTGACATTAAAAAAACCCATTATCCTGATGACGCACAATGACACAGATGAAACTCTTTGGGAACAGCACACAACAGAGATGACAGTTCTTGGTGCACCAGCACATTGGCAACACAAAACACAATGTACACAAGTTAATTAATGGGTCAAATAAATAAATAAATAAGTTTTACTCACATCAAGGGGCACTTGCCTGGGATTCCGCTGTCCAAATCATCTGTTCAATCCTCTGGATCCAGCTCGCGTGACCCCTGAGACACAATATTAAAAAAGCCAACATTTAGACACAAAACAATGTTTTACATTTGCATCTACCTTGTCACATGTCTCTGCAATACTCATGCAGAAAAGCGATGGTATTTGTGGCATATGGCTCTTCACCATCTCCAGTGGTGTTGGATAGCAGGTCTTACATTTGGCTCTTGCTCAGTGGAACTACTACTGCTTGCTTTCTCGTCTATCTTAAAAAATTAAAAAACTGCCTACTTTTGGAAGCTTTGCTTTTTCTTTCCCTGCTGCTTCTTTAGAGCTGCCTCTACACCCCGCTCATGTTTGTATTCCTAAGTTTCATCTCTCATTTACTTGTTATCTTGAAACTTCCTTGGCACACTAACTTTTTTGTGAGGACTGTGCCCATAATTTCACCCATCAAGCCTTTTTTTAACCTTCATGCAGATGACATGGGTCTTATACTTACTGCTTACTGTTAAAGCTTAGTACATCCTTGTATATTGCAGACTCATTGCTTGAGATTATTTAATACAACAGTGGAAAGAGACGTGGGTACGTGTGAGCCCCCACGCAACTTAATTACCCACATATTTGATAGTTTTGCAGCTGGTATCTTTTTAATTTATGATTATTAGACTATATGACTCTATCTGAACAGCAACAGCTGTAGCTGCAAGGGGTGATTATAAGATAATCGCACAATGAAATTCATTTGTTTTCTACCTCTAGTTTTACTCCTGTTACAAAAACCATTCCCATTCTCAACCATTTTCTCTTTGACATGCCAAAATGTTGTGTTACAGTAGCACAAGTCATGAAGAGTCATAAAGTCTTGAAGCTGACTCTGTAATGTCAGTTACACAGAAATATCTATCTAGCTCTTTGCTAATATTAGCTGGAATTAGCAACCATAAGCTACCAGTCATACAGGAACAAGTGAATCTGTAGCAGCAAAACCCCTGAGTGTGTTGATCTGAGCTGGAGTGTGTTAAAAATGCTTGTTAATTAAACTTTGTGTATATAAGAGGTAGACTGTACAGTTTGCTTTCTCAAAAGATACCTAGCATAGCAATGATGCAGGTATTTAATATCACTGAGGGCATTTCAAGTCAGCCACAGTCTCATGAATGTGAAAGGTAGAACAGTTTGATGCAGAAAGGCCATAATAGCCTTGCATAAGCTGCTTAGCATTCAGACTTGCTATGTTGTGACTGCATGTCCATGCATCCGTGGACAAGGGCTCCTTTGTACATCATTATACATTTCTCATGTCTGAAACCTATATATCCACACACACACACACACAAATGCAGGGCTACTCCTGCATGCAGAAACAAACAGACACTTGCACATCACGTACTCCACCCCCAGCATAACCTACATCTTTATCTAAATAAAGGCATGTTTCAGATTATCATGCTAATGCGGAGGCATTGTTTACCAGACCACTTTCCTCTAGCCTCCTAGACCCTCCGCCTCCCTCCTTCTCCCCCTCCTGTCCCTCCCTTCCTATCCCCATCTCCGTGCAGACCTCCTGATTGTGCATTTGCAGCTCCCAAGTCCTTCATCCAGCCATTATCTCCTCTTATCTCTTTCTAAGTCCCCGTCGCCCCTGCCCAGAAAATGTCCTCATATTGTTGCTCAGGAGGACTTAAGACGCTCTTGGCCGCACTGAAATGCTCCCAGCAGATGTTTCGCCATTTGAGCGCTTTTTATTGCCTGGGCTCTCTTCCTTTGAGGGGTGGAGAGAGGGAGAAAGAATAGGATAGATGGAGGGGAGGAGGTTTTAAACATTAGAAGGCCAACAGCTGGTTGCTTCTCCCTCCCTGGGTGCATTAACCTCTTTGGCCCTCTTGCAGCAGTGCCAGTACAAGGAGCCTCTCAGCATCTGGAGCTTAAGTAGGGCGAAAATATCACTGTCACCACGGTGAGGGGGACAGCTAATCCTAGAAACAGGCTGGAAGATGGAAGAGCAGGTCACACCAGTTTGATGTGTGTCTCGGGCACCATTACATACTAAGCCTTTGCTAAAAACCAAAAAAAAAACCAACAACAAAAAAGTGAAACTGTGTTACATAATAGTTCTTTCCACACTCCATTTTCTGCAGCTTTATCTAATGGGACTGTTTTGAGGAAGGTTTGTACTCATACTGGTAAAAACTCATGGTCTCAAGTTTCATGAGCTAGTCGAGACCAGTCTACTCGCTGTCATTGACATGACTACAGACATGAAGACAAATACAGCGCTTTTGAATAGTATTTTTAAATGCAGCCATACCCCGCCCTCGAACGTGAGAGCCAATCAAAGCAGAACCACCAGAAATCACAGGGGGAGTGTTGCGTGGCTCAAGCAATACACGACCATAGGACGCGACAAAGACACTTTAAAAATGGTGGACAAGCTCTCATTACGTCACACACCAGTGGGACAATATTGTTACAGTGTGGTGCAGTGCATTCTGGTAGTTGTAAGGTTTCCACCTCTTAAGCAAAAGCAAACACCACCAGCTCTTTTCCTCTGTTTTCTCTGGTCATGAAGCACCAACTTCAAACTTATTTGCGTCTTTCTACTGCATAGACAGCCTATTATCTAACAAATGACTAATAAAACCCTTGTTTCGGGCCACAAAAGGCAGCACTTATCTGTGAAAAAGCTATGATGAACCCACTCTGCACTTCCTGCTCAGCACGAACAGCGGACAAAGCTATAAGGTGAACATAGTGGAGTATTTAGCAGCTTTAGAGCCAGACATTTCCTTCAGGAGATCAAAATAGAGCTACAAGGAGAGTCGATATTAGACTTGAATTCCGATGATGCTCCATGTCTGATGGTTGTGTAAATAGGCAACTCTTTGCACAATATTAACAACTTCTGAAGGTGAAAATATGTCGGCGTTAACAACTTGTCCCAGTGCCCCTGAGGGACCGAAAAAATAAATTATTACTCCTTTAAGAAGAACTGCAAACTGCAACTAAGCCAAACTTCTAATCTCACTGTCAACATACCTTTGATTTGCATGCAAAGACATAAAAAAGACATTTCATGTCGCATGGGTAATAGAAGCCAAACTATTCGTTTGAGTTAAAGATACGCACTGAGGTATATAATCTTGTTTACTTGGTGAATTGTCATGTCACAGGGCATTATTGTGATAATATAATATGCATGTCAAGCCTCAAATTAAATGACAAACAGAAAGGTGAAGCTCAATCAAGCAGGGACCTGAAGCATTAATAGCAGGGAGATGGACCTGAAGGCACTCCTGCTGCAAACACACACACACACACACACACACACACACACACACACACACACACACACACACACACAAGTTAGTCGCCATTCACCAGCCGTCACTTTGAACATCCAAAGTGTACCTTTTCTTAAGTAAACAGGCCAATTGTCTGTGCCTCTCTAAACCCCTGGCAGCTGCTTCGCCTTGAGCCATACCCGTCATCGTTACCATCATCATCATCATTATTATGATCATCAGCCTGCTTAAACACGAGACAACAAAGGTAAAGACACACAATGGGCCTCAGTAGCTTTGAGGAACATATCAAGGCTTAATAAGAGAAAAGACAGAGGGTTTGCCGTCTTTATTTGAATAGGCGCCCTTTGCCTCATGCAGGGCTTGGCCCTTTCTTCATCTTTACTCAGTATTGGGTGTTGTGTGCTCAAGTGAAAGGTGTGCGAGTGTGGGTGGGTGGGAGCATCACAATAGGGGCAGGTGCTCCCGAGTTTACCTTCATATCGTTTGTTAGCTCAGGGGACAGACACACAAACACACAAGGAGAAACGTTCTCTCCCCGACACTTCGTCTCTCGTCAGTGTCATCGTGATCTCTTCCTTTTCATATGAAGGTGCATCATATCATTCGTGTCTGAAAGTGGCAACGCTTGGCATCTGCTTGCGCCATGGGCACGAGCAGATGACAAGCATCCACTTCCTGTGTTGAAAACACACATTGTACACTGCACTCCCTGTTTAAAACCAGTTATTTAATGTGATTAAAGGGGCCCTCCTCTGATACCCAACTCAGAGTTATGCCAACAGCATCGGATTTGGCTGTTCAATATGAATATTTGCTGATTTTTTTCTTCCCATATAAAATTTTAAAGTTTGAACGGGGTTCAATGTGACAGCGGCATTCATGTAATATAGTATATAGTAAACAAGCTAATGGCGCTAACAACAGATCACAAATGCAGGACTTTTTTTTTTTTTTTTTTTTTTTTCTAACACTAGATATCAAACAAAAGCCAGAGAATGTGTCCCATTAAGATGCTATGAACTGTAAATTCACCACTTTTAGGCGGAAGAGGAGATAATGTTATCTCAGAGCCTTAAATTACAGAGTTTCTCTTCCTCTGTGCCGCTGCATTGCGTCTTCTACCAAAGAGAAGTGTGACAGTCAAGAGCGCTCACTCTGCAGCAAAGTCTGGGGAACAAAACATCTTCAGAAGCAACAAAAAGCACTATCTTTAGTCAAAGCTATGTCAGTCAACTGAGGGGTCTCCGACTGATTATTAGAATCTCTGAATCTCAAGGGGCATCCTTAAACTTGACCCAAGCTAGCAACTGAGAGTTAGCTTTTGGTGTACCAATTATAACCACCACAAAGAGTAAGTATGCTTCAAACAAAGTGGCAATTTTATTAATTTTACAAAACTGACAACTTGAAAAATATGTCCGTTGAATTCAATTGGCCAGGTGTGTGAAGGTGTGACAGTAAGCACGGTTATGCTGTAAAAGAAGTAGTTGGTCCAGCCACTCTCTCAAAGAAGATATTCACAATGTTGAACTTGTGAATACATTGAACAATGAACAATGTTTGCACTCATGAAAAGTGACAGAAAAAGTTACATAAAGAATAAAGAGAGTAAACTTCAGTTGAAAATTCAAACTCCGCAAACTGCGGACTTTCATGCACACCTGCCAACTGCAGTGTGAAGTGGGCGTGAAGCAGTATTGTAGTCAAGACCACCTAAACTAAGACCAATCCCTAAACCAAGACCCGTATACTGTGAGTCAAGACTAAGGCCAAACAAGTGCAAGACCGACTTACGATAAAATGTGGAACATGTAAATCATAGGCACTCAAACTGATTTGAAAAATTCACATTACCATGAAAATACCCACAGAACACAAACGAAAATGAATCTTCCGTCATCTCCTTTATTGCCACATACATATGTGTTTATGTACCAATGCCATGAGAAATCTCTTGATAAAATAATTAAATGGCATTACAGAATCTTCCTTTGTGTTCTCTGAGCAACGTAATAATCTTTATTGCACACAACACTTTTTTTTCACTGATATCCCTACAGTTGTGGACTTGAAAAAAAATCCTGAGTCCTATTTGTCCAAGACCAAGACAAGACCGAGAAAAACTACGGCCAAGTTGGAGAGGAAACCAAGGCCTTCACACAAACTACATCTAGCACATGGACGGGGGACATGCTCCTGCTTTTGAGGACACACTGTCTTAAAGTGTCCACCACTTTCCCCAAATGGAAACCATTTTCACATTTTTGCCTCTCTGTACGACAGCAGGCATTTGAACTTTTGGAACAGCCATAAACACTTTTGCCTTTCAACATGTTCAGACAACAAAAAGTACAAACCAACTTTTTTCAAACATATTCCAGCCTTCACAGGTCTCTCAGCTTTTGAAAATGCGGCACTAAATCACCAGGGTGCCCAAAAAGCAAAACGAGAGAACTGGACTTTCTGAACCTTGGCGGCAGCTGATCGGAGCTGCACAAGTTAAATTCAGTAAACCAAAAATGGCTCGCATCCTCCACACTGAGCACCTTTATAAATCCTAAAGCCTAATTATTGTGTACAGTTTCTCTCTCTGCCTTTCTTTCTGTTTTTATTTTGTTTTACCGGCTTTGTTTACCTATGCTTTCTTGAAACGCAAGGAGCATTGAGTCATTTTCTGGCAGCCGCAGGAGATGAGGGCTGAAATTGCAGGAGCAGACACTTCCATAGCCAAGTCTCATACGGCAGCACAGCTAGAAATTAATTAAAACAGGAGATGAGAGTGAGAGAGGACAAGAGAGAAAGAGAGGGGGGGTAAGAGAGAGAGCGAGAGAGCGAGAGTGACGGGGGTGGGCAGACGGGAAGGGATCACAAGAAAAATACAGACACACACAGTAAAAGGATGTTGTGCAAAAGCATTGTTACTTGTGTGTGTCTGCGTGCTGGCTTGCATGTGAACACCAGTTGTCCTCTCTCGACTCTGCCACAGACAGGCGAGGGGAACAGTGCGATCCTGACACAAATCCTTGGTAAGGGTCCTTTTTCTGCCCTCCCTCCCTCGCCCTTTTCTCTTTGCCATCAGTAAATCCGGGTTTCACTACAACTTAAGCACTTAGCTGTAATCCCCATGAAGAGGCGATAGCCCTGCACAAGTCACTTTTCCACCATTAAAGGCATACAATAGGGGCGTGTTAGGGACTCACTTAAATGGATTGAGCACAAAGCCTGTGCTTGATAAGTTTTTAGCTGGGAAGAATCCGCCGTTTACACCCCTCCTTTTGTGCATTCTCTTAGATGTACTTGTCTCAACAGTCTAAGCCGATTTTATCCCTTTTTTGCGTTTGTTTAATTCCTGCAACACAGAAAGGCTTTAGAATATGTCCTATTTCTTTCTTTCTCCCTCTGCCTTTTTTTTCTCCAAACAAATGTCACAGTGAAAGATTTACAATGGAGGATATCTCTGTCCACTTCCTACAAACAAAACACAAGGGATGATGGCCTCTTCTTGATATTTCCAAAGCTCTCCCTTCAAATTAAGCCGCTGTTTCTAATCTTTTAACATGGCACATCAGCCCGGACTGAGGGGAAGTGTTTTGATACGCTTCTTGTCTCCCTTGGACGAGGAGGAAGTGGACTCCAGACTCTTCAGAAAACACTAATACCCATCATCCTATGGGAGCGAGGAAGAATGTGCTCCGATACTGCTTATCAAAGCAAGAACACTGAAACACAAGCAGCCGAGAAAAGAGGCCAGGGACAAAACGGGGCATTGTCGCTGCTTGTCATTTGCACACTGGCCATTGAGGAACATTTCGGAAAGACAATCCACAGTTGTTGCATGTGAAATCAATTAAGGAAAGAGCCCGTGGAAAACCAGGGTGGAGGATCGCTCGGATGGGGAATCAACATAAACTAGTTCCAAATCTTTGGAGAGTGGGAATTTTGTATGTTCAAGGACATATGAGTTAGTTTTTTGGATAAACAGAGGTCATTAGTTAGGACAAGTTCTTGATTTCATGTCCAAAAACACCTACACATCTCACTTTTTGCAGTGAAGCAGGACTCAGGTGTAGTTTTGTGGTGGTCCAGGTTTTAAAAAGTTATCTGAATTAAGTTGTTGCTCAATAATCCCGCTTCTCTGTGGAAAAATCTGATGCTATACATCTGTTTGCACTAGCATTTACCTTAAGACTCTTTTAAAAGGCCTCTAAAGAAAGTGCTTTTAGTCCGACAGACAGATAAAGCCTGGCAGAGAGCAGGGAGAGAGAAAGCGAGAGGGACGCCGCTAAGTCGTTGAGAGCCGATCTAATCCAGAGGTTTGAGTGTTTGCCACTGCCACCATGTCTTAAAGCAGATCTCAGTAGGAGGTGGTGAGATGCTCCTCAGGGCTCAGGACTCTAATGGTTTGATTAAGCTCATCCAGCCAGGCCTGCGCAGCAAAGACTAAACCTCCATTTAAAGGACCAGACAAAGACAGGACCGCCGGGACGGATAAGAGTATTAAATCTGACTGCCAGGCTCACAAACACACAGATGTAGATTGAACACAATGTAAACACACACACACACACACACACACACATTGCCAGTAATGGTAAGTGTATATGTGCATCACACACAGCAGCAACTATAGTGTTGGTTAGTTTTTACTAAGTTCTGAGACGGGGTTGCTAGTTATATCCAATATATATCCGATATATATATCCAATATATATATCGTCACATTAAAGTTCAGGATTTGTTGTGAAGATGTTTTGGCTTCACTTTTGGACAGATTCATCTTCCATCTTGTGGGCCTCCACGACTAAAAGTAAACTCAAAAGGAAACAAAGCATTACTCGCTCAGTCGTGATTGGGCTTGTCACTCTACCCGTGGCTTCCAGCCGTGGATGAGGGTTTCGTTTCAACATTATAGATAGACACATATGAAATGGGGGTTTTGGGGTCCTCCCCCAAGAAATTGTAAGTATCACACACTTATTTTCCTGCATTCTGTTGAATTCCATGCACCATTTTGTGCCTATTCTGCATCAATTCATGGTGGAAATGTCTTTAATTTCATTAAAATAAAAGTCCTGCAAACCCGACGCCAATGTTTTCACATCTGCAGCTCTGAACTGTATTTGGAGACCTTATGTTTTAGGCTTTTTTTAGTTGACACTTAAATGCCATTTGCTAACTCCCTCTTCCCAATCTGGACAAACTTCAGAAAACTGTACTAATGTTAGTTAAATAGTTTTTTTTTCCTCTTCTGTTGCAGCAATTACAGAACAGTCTTTCAGTAACTATTTAACCACAGCGTGAGTTTATCTACACACTTTATAGCTGACTAAAGTAACTACCTTGAACAGCATGAACTGTTACGTGACTGCGGCAACGTGCTGCTACTTCGCTCATAAACTGGGAAAGACTTTCACATCAAACCTGCGAGACTCCTTCACACACACTGACAAGGTCACCTTCCATAAAAAGGGGCAGGCTCGGCCAGTAACACACAGGTGCAGTTAGACTGTGAGTGTGCTAACCAGAGGTGGAAGAAGTATTCAGGTTCATTCCCTCAGCAAAAGTACAATTAGTAAAATCTAGAACTTACTGAGGTAAAAGTATGTAAGTATTACAGAAAGACTTACTTAAAGTTTTCATAGTGAAGTAAAAGGTTGTGTTTTAGTACATGATGTTTTTAGATTAAGGAAACAGCTGCATTAATGTGTATGGTGAATTTTTACAGCTGTTGACATTTCAGGTTGTGCTTATTTTAACTCATAATATACTGTTGGGTAGTTTAATCTACAGCAATGCATCATATTATGTAAAATCATTATATGTTTGAAGGATCACTGTCCTATGAGAAACTCAAATCCTAAAAAGAATCACTATTTAAGAATTTATGGTATGTTCAGTCAGAGAAAATGTGTACATAGATTTAAATAGCCAATAAAATAGCCTAAATTCTCAAGATATTATTTATAAGCCATATCACCCAGCCCTGGTTCTGAGATATTCACATTAAGGTTAGATTACTTTTTGAAGTATTGAATTGTAAGTACATTGCTGAAGCATTATAATTTGTTCTGTCATGTAGGTTGTGAGATGTGTGTGGTTTTAAAATGCAATCCACAGCCACTACTGTAGACTGAAAACAGAAATCAATTACAAGCTGTATAGTCTTATTTTCTTCTATTTACGTGATTTCTAATAGTGTGTTCACACCCGATGCAAAGCAAGCATTTTGCACAGCACAATTACACACAAAATGAATGCAGAGACGTGAAAGAGCTGGGCCACTCTTGTATTTGCAGGAGTTAAAAAAAATTGACTTGTGCAAGAAATTTGTGAGGGGACAAACTTATGTGGGCACCCTGAGCTCTTCCATTCAACTTCAGGACTGTATAGGGATAAAACAAAAAAGGAGAGGGCTCTGTGATTTGTGAGCGGAGCCAAAGCACCACACGGTACGTTTTGAAAATATGTGTTTGTGAATTGTGTAGGCTATTTCTTGAGTTGCTTCTTAATGCTGTGAGTAATTTAAGTACTTAAGTACTTAAGTACTTAAGTAAAGTCTTTTGTTGTTGAAAGTAAAGAACGGAAAGAGTAAAACAGTAATGATCTGCTGGTTCAGAGCATGGAGCCTCCGTTATTATCATGTTCAAATCACTTGATTTCAGCCATGAGTTGTACTTTACTACGAACCAGATTAGCCTTTAGCTGCCTTCCAAAAGTTAGATAGCACAAACGTGAGCACAGCTGTTGCAAAATCTCCCAAAAAACACCCCAGTAGCCATAATGCAAGGTGTAAACTTGTTTGGTGTGAACGCAGTAAAAAAAAAAAAAACAATAACAAGAAAAACAGAGACATATTAATGTAAAATGATATAGTAATTTTTAAAAAGTTACATCCTATATGATACTGATCCAACACTGGAATCACCCACACACAGTATAAAACTCAACGACACCTACACACACAGCTACAAAGAAAACGCGTGTTTAAATCCCTAGTTTACTGCCGTACATTGAGAAAAGTAATACTGAAAAGACACATCAGCAGGCATGAGAATAATGGTACACACACACATACACACACACGAAATCACACATGTCTACACATGCCAGTGTATTGTCCATGTTTAGCATTGTTTTGGAACATAAAGGGTTAAGTCCGCCAGCTCACTCTCCCTGACTTTGCTGGCTGGGCTGTAAGGCTACTAAGTAGCAGCTGTCCACCTGGCGAAGGAAGACCCTTCTACTGACACACACACACACACACACACACACACACACAAAGCCAAACACAAACACACAAACATAGACATACACATATATGCCCTCTTGAGGAGAAACTGCTCTCAAACTCTCGCTCACACACGCGCCTGTCTGCATGTGCGCGCGCACACACGGATACAAATACACACACACGCACACACACTTACACACACTCACACTCACTTTCGTGGAGGAGAGGCCCAGATGGTCAGGGAGGGGAGCAGTGCCCAGTGTCAGTGAGAGAGAGAAAGAGAGAAATGGAAAGAGAGTGAGAGAAAAGGGAGAAAGCGAGATAGGGAGAGAGTGAGATCGTTGGAAAGAGAGAGACGAGGGACGGCAGCCAGCGACGAGTGGAGGAGCTGAAACAGGAAGACAACATCACACCAGCTCAGCAGCCAGAGCTGCAGACAGACAGAAAAAGGGGCCATCTCTGTTACCAAACACACACAGTCTGTAATCACATGCCTCCACTGAACTGTAGTCTCCACCAGCACTTCAAGGTCTCAGTGGCAACACTGAGTCATTTAAAGGAATAGTTCAACATTTTGGAAGAGTTTTTCAGAGACTTACATGTAGTTAAATGTAGAGTTAGACAGTACTGACCGGGAGGAGACTACCTTCGCTTTGTAAACAGACCTAGCCAAGCTCAGTCTATAGTAAATTATACCTACCAGACTGCATTTTTTAGGGAGAACTATGTAGTAAGGCAGGGAATCCTGATACCAGTAGAGCACTTCATTCGATACCCATAATGTGAATAGTATGATGTGCAGTACAGCAATACTTTCTAACGTTTTGGTGGCATGTTGGCATGCTGAACTGCCAAACTCTGTCAAATACACCACAGTTAACTTCAGAGAGGGGTGTAGGAACAGTCCTGGATCAAGTCCCATGCACAAAATTAAATCAAATGCAAGTATTTTTTGACTGGAGGAGTTTCAGTACTTCTTGGTCCTGGGTTATTTCGGTCAATAACTTGAGGTACTGTGTACGGATAACCAGCTGTAGCGCACCTATCTCTTGATGAACAACAGTTCATCCATCTGCCGAACATTTCTCTGCAGCAACATCACACTTTTCTTTTTGGATTTTCTGTTAAAAGCTTCAGAGGGGCTCAAGATCCATTCCATGAAAAATAAATCCTCTTCAGAGGTGTTGGTACACATGTTTTTCAACTTTGGACAGAGCGAAGCTAACCATTTCCCCATGCGTCCAGTCTTTATGATAAGCTAAGATAAGCATGTCCTGACTCCAGCTCCGTACTTAAAAGAATACCTCACAAAATAACCATTTCTAGGTCAATTACTTACTGCATGTTACTTTGAATTTGTAAAGAAAACTTTATTTTTTCTGGCATGTCTCCATAGTGAACCAAGAATCCATCAAACTTTCTTTATTAATTTAAATCATATGTGACAGCAAAACTATATTAAAACATTCATCTACAAACTCTCACACAACTAGCACAGTATGATCCTAGTCTTATTTACCCAGTGGTATGTTCTTTAAAACTCATGCATTTTTACTAAAATGTTACAATATAAAACACTGCCTGTGAAAAGCGCACCCTGAGCATCTGTGTGGAAATGAACTCTGCAGAGTTCAAATGCTCAAACTAGCAGGAGACTGTTTTTTCTCACCTTTTAAACCCTAATAGTCTAGCAAAATGCTTCTGTTTGGGGAGTACGGAGGATGTGACTGGATAAATGAGTCTTGGATTATTCTGCATGAGTTGTGTGAGAGTTTGTAAACAAATGTTTTGATATAGTTTTCACATTGTTCAACATGGTCCCCATTTACTTCAAGTCATAAAGAACATCAGACTTTTTTGGATTCCCGTTCACCGTGAAAAACAATCTCATCTTCACAACTTAAAGGTAAAACTCGTATTTAAATGATCATTCAGTGAGTGAAGTATTCCTTAAAGCACACAAGACTGTAGTAAATAAATGTTTATCCTAAAGGTTGAACCACTCTACTGTTGATTGTTTAAACTGAAATCATTTTATCCATGAAAGCAACAGACAGCAAAACAATTTCAAACAATGAGAAAAACAAACTCGGGCAATTGTTGAATCTAGTTTAGCCTACATACCGTAGAAATATTCAGCTGATGGTAAAAAAAAAAAAAAAAAAAAAAAAGAAAAAAAGGGGAAAAAAACAAAACAAAGGCAGGCATCTGAGCAGTGAGTTGTTTCTGGGATGTGAAACCCTTCGTCCAGATGGCGATATTTTTTTCCAGCTTTAATTCATTTATTTCATGTCACAGTTGTGCTTTGATCGCTCCTCTCTAATAATTAATGTGGTTTTGCTGCGCACTGCTCTTGAAGTCATTGTTCCAGTCTCCGCTGTACCAACGCGAGCTGGCTTTGACTTCTACACCTGATGGGAAAAGCGGCGCCCCCCCCAGCTCCTCCTCCTTCCCCCTGTCTATTTATCTATCTCTGTAGTACTTCTCTCTTTCTCTGCGCTTTGAATCGTCTCGAAGGGAGTCTCACTGCTGCTTTCACACATTTGTACTGACACACACACACACACTGGACTGTCTGGTGTCTCTCCAGAGTGGTTGGGATACAGTGGTTGGCATGTGTCACTCATCCATTATTGATTAGATCCAGCTGCCATCATCTACAGATCACTTTGAGATATGCCATTGTCTCTGTCTCACTCACACCCAAGCAAACTTGATCGCTCACTAACTCATCTATTTATCTTCGCTCAGCTCATTGCCTCGTTATCATCTCAAAATTCATAATTTGTCTTTACTTTTAAGTAATCCTCCACTTACTTTTGATTACTTTACATTATCCACACAAGAAAATGGGATTGCTTTCCCATCCCCACCCCCCAAAAAACACAGGATGTAGTAATTTAATGAAGTTAAGTCAAGTAAAGTAAGCAAGAAAATAAAGTACTTTAATGAAATGTTTTTATTATTATGGTCACTTGATTAAAAACCAAACCTCAATCACACTTTTTTGCACAGTCACACTCACGTCATTACGTCTGTAACTGCTCAATAAATTATGTCAAAGATAGCACTAACCAAAACATATGTCTCTGTCTCAGTGAAGTGGAGGACGGGCTTTCTCACACAAAGGGGTATATAAATCATACATTATTGATGGTTAATAAATTCTTTATTGGTGCTTTATAGATCAATAATAAGTCATTATTAAAGACAACTTTTGGGTTGCCATGTTGTGAAAATACCCTTTGGCTGGTGTTTCATCTCCCCCAGCATGACAATTATTTTATATTTTTAACTCTTTTATTCATCAGAGAGAGTTTTTTTTCTGCACTTTTATATATTAAAAAAATAAAGATTATCAGGCTAAATTTTCTCAAAGGACCATTTGTCTAGTTACCTTTAAAAAAATATGTTGAGAATCTAGAAAAATAATTGCCTATATAATGGCCGAACTATACAGCATTATGAATGATTAGCCAATAAAGATACAGTTGGTAACTTTTATGAAAATATTATTTTAAACTGTCATTATTTCGACACAGCTGTACATGAGACAGAAAGTCTGTGAAAAAAATCATGTTACTCTGCCTCGTAGTGCTTCCAATGGCATTACCACAGGTGAAAAAAAAAATCTCCATTTCTAGTGGGGGACACTAGAAATGGAGATTTTTTTTTAATTCAGCTTTTTGTAGTCTTTCTAATTACGTACTTACGTATACAGAAAAAAAATGTATACATACATTTTTTTCCAAGTTTCAGCACTTTTTTTCTGGTAATTTTCTTGTTTGTTTCTGTTTTAACTTCTCTGTTTTTGTCTTTACTTCTTACTAGTTTCATTGTACTTTTGGGCCACTTCTTGTTCAGTTGTCCATTGCCCTCTACCCATGTTTTCAGAAGAAATCAAACTAATTTACTCAAGTTTCAAAGGGTTGAAGATGCTAGAGAAGCTCGCAGAAAAAAAACCTACAACTTGATACAAGAATTCAATGTAAGTATTGACAAGTAAAGGTGCCCCATGGAGAAAACTTAAATGGATTAATGTCAAATCCGAGTAGTGCTTCTCCCATTGTTTTTCATTACTTTACATTTTGTTTGCTTTTTGTGCGCTTTGTACACTCGCCCCACGAGGGAGGGAGGGAGAGTGAGAGAGACAGAGAAAGAGGGGGACAGAGAGAGACATGCACTTGTTGGTTGAAGGTTTAGGGGCGTAAGAAGAGGGGGTCTGAGAGAGACACGGAGGGGAGGAGGGAGCTTTTGCCCTCTGCAACATATCCACTCAACCATGTCTGTTCTCAACACCCCCTCTCACTCCTCTCTGACTCTCTTTTCTTTTTTTCCAAATGCAAGTCACCGTGAAAAATGTGCTGGTCCAATATTTGCACAGAAGTGGTGCTGGGACAGGCAGATAACCTATCAGTATTTGAGTTTGGCTTCCCATGCTCCAAATAGCCATCCTCCGCCTGTTTAGCTTATTGATTGGCTTGGCAAGAAACTAGGTCCCCTCAGCAGTGACCAAGGTCATACAACACATGGACTCTGTGCCACCCATCCGCCCCCCCCCCAACACGACTACCACCACCCCTTCAACACCCACCACAATCTCTTCATCCTCCTCATTTCTCTCTCTGTCACACACATGATGTGCACACATGCATGTATGAGTGTGTCAATGCATTCAGTCTATCACATACTTGCACAAAGGGGACGGTATTAACAATGTAATGAAGATTTAAATGTGGAAGCTATAGAAATGAGACGCGGCATAAGAACACTGTGGGCGGTTCTGGGAATGGTTGAAAAAATAGTGTGTATTTTTTTATTTGCAGACATTTTAACTCAACATGTTTACTTTGGTCAAAAAAACTGTGTGGGGAAAAAAAGTCCTTTTTATGCAGAATTTTCACATTGCATCTATTACGAGAAAAAGCCTGAAATGCATAAATGTAATGAATGGTGCCCCGCTACTGTACTGTATTTTGTGTGTGTGTGTGTGTGTGTGTGTGTGTGTGTGTGCATGTGTGTGTAATGACTCAGGGTATGGACCAGAGGCAGCGTCCTCCACTCCTCTGTGGGAATCAATGAGATTGAATTCTGAAGGTTTTCTCAGGGGCATCAGTCCTGCTTGTCAATACAGCTCTGTGTCACAAGTGCATTTTCTACACACACATACACACACATGCATAGACACACACACTTCCAGTTCACTGTCCCAAGCCAGACCTCTCCCTCCTCTTCACTTCATCTCCCGCTCTCCAGTCCTAAATTAAACTTGCCCCATTTTTTCCCCATTTTCACATCCCCACCTTTATCTGCATCACCACATCTTCACACTATGTTTTTACCTCAACCCTTTTGGTTTCAGTGCTTTTTCCCCTTTCTACTTAATACCAGGAATGTTATAGTTAAACATCAGTTGAAATTCTTTAGTTGTATGTCCCATATGGCTAATTTCAACTCACTAGTGCTTCTATGAGCTGCATTTACTTATGAAATTCAACTTGAGTTATTTTCCTAATTTCACAATTGTAAAGTTAGTGGGATAAAATATTTGACATGTTGATTGGAAAGTTCATACTTAACTTTTAAATAGTGGTTTTACCAAAAAGAAAAAAAAACATAACTCAAGGTCCACTTATCTATTATCTCCATGACAACTGCGCAAACACCATCTGCTGATGAAGACCAGTCAAAAGTTCTTGAAAAAAACAGCAAGTGGAGCTTAAGTTCAAACCCTCTGTGTTTTCATTGTGATCTTATCAGTAGTTAAGTTTTGTTTAACTTTCTTAGTCATACTGCCTGTAGTTAAACACGGAGTCAGCAGTACGATGAAATGTATTGGATGAGAGAATGGGTGAGCTCAGCAATAAACCACAAGTCGCAATAAAGATGAAAAATTACTTAAATAAAATATAATGTAAAATGTAGCACTACATTAAGATAAAGATTGTGTGTAAAAGTATGTCACTAAACAAATGTAATGAGAAAAGAAAATGAGATATGAATTGAGCACTTTAGGGCCTGCACACATGCCACGTTTTTTGGGCTCTTAAATTAATTGTTTTTTTGGAGAAAACACATGGAAGACGCATTCAAAAGCAAGAGCGATGCTGTTGCAGCATACAAGAATTCCCTATGATAAACAAAGTTCAACAGTGCAGCAACTCACACTGCATGTCGTGTGACGAGGATCGACTAGAAAATGAAGCCAACGTTGGAGTGCAAAAAAATGCAGTTCCTCGAATGGCCACTTGAGGCTGACACCAAAAGTGAGTCAATTCCCATAAACCACCAAGTTAAAATGTTCAACTTTACATCAGAAATACACACGTTTATGGCCTGGTACAAAAGATTTTTTGGTGACGGCCAAAATGTTGAACTCAAAACGTGAATCCACAAACCAATGGGTGGCATCACAGTTGCTACGTCCATTATATTTATAGAGTCTACATTTTCAACCTTGGGCTCATAATAGTGGCCTTTTCTGACAGCGAGTATGCCACCTTGCATGTGCCAGTCCTGCCATACAAACACATACTGAAAAAAAAAAGCCTTTTTAAAAGCTCTAAAATAACCTTAACTTTCACAAACACCACTGCAAAGCAAGTTTGATAAAAATGAAGAAATATTTAAAAAAGTAAGGTGGCAACTTGCTGAATAAACAAATAAAAAACACTACATTTTGTTTAAATGTCTGGCTCCTTGCATGAAGGTCAAAGGTCAGTTGAAGAACAGCATCTCTAAAATTGACAGATATTCAGGGCCTTGCTCATAAATGATTGAAAACAACAGGATATTAGTTACTTAAACCTGATTGCTGCAGTGCAACATCAGTCTCCCTTTTATATTCTATTGTATTCTATTTGTGATTTGTCGTCACGTAAAACTCAGACGGTGTAACCTGTGGTCGGTGGATGATGAGCGGGACAAGCTGTGTGATTTATGGCCGCTGCTGTGATGTTCTGCCGTTTTCCACTGTGACAGATATTCCTGATATTCCCAGAGTCCTTGCTCGGAAACCCACAGGGCTCGGAGGGGAATTGGCCAAACCCCTCCCTCCTGCCCCGTTTCTAATTTGAAAGGGCCCTTGAATACCTGCTGGCTGCAGGCTAAAAGTCACACACAGACACACAGATACAGTTGATACACACACATAATCACTTCGTGTTGCACTTAAATATGGCTCTGGGGAGTTTGAGTGTCATTCTCCGGGAGGAGTGAAGGCCCCTGGGCCACAGCTGTGTGTGTCTGAGTCCGATCTGGTATCCTGCCACACGGAGGGAGGCCTTGGAGCCCGAGGCTTGCCTGGAGGCTACAGCCAGGCCTTGAAGGACATGAGATACAGAGAGAGGAGACGCTGCCTCTTTTCTGTGCCGGGCCAACAGATTTTGACAAGCTACTAACAAAAAAACAGACTCGTCTACAGTGGAAGGATGAAGAAGATTCTTTTTTGATTTCTGATTTTTAAAATCCTTTATATTCACTCTATCATAAATACATATTCACAGGTTTTTTCACCTGTCTTGCAGAACCACATTGCAGCCCCCTCCACGTATGCATCCCCTGCACCCTCCACACACACACAGACACACACACACACAGACACAGACACACACACTTAGAGTGTTAGCCCCCGTCGTTAAACAGCTGTCTGAGATGTGGCAGTGTGGCGCACCCATGCTTCATCATTGTCATCTCCCCATCACCTGCGTTCTTTCTCCTCCTTCGCCTTCTCCTCTCCATCCCTCCATCCATCAGCATTTTCAGACACAGGGCTCTGACAAGGGCACATCCATCCGCTGGTCATACATCACCTTTATAGGGGGATGGTGGAGGAAGGGTGGAGGGGGGTTAGCTGTCCCAAACTCCTTCACAAGTTGGGACGGAGCCAAGTGTGTGTTTGTCCCTTTCCCTTTTTCGTTTGTGTCTGAGGAGTGGGTTTCTTTGTTTAGTGACACCCTAATCATTTTTCTGTTGGGTTTTTTTCTGCTTCAACTTTTGTTTTCATGTCTCCCCAAATCCCCCAAAATGTTATTATTATTATGAACATCTCTCAAGGTCTTAATTTAGGTTTAACATTAGATGTTAAACTATCCATCAGGCTTGCAAATAGTGCAGCAGTAGCATTAATGGCTCTTCACATCAGCATTTAAAAATGTAAAATTTCATGGGGAAATCAATTATTTTATACTGGATTCACAGTAATCAGTGGATTTCAAGGCCAGATTTTGTTAACTTTGACCCACAAGTATCCAACATTGACCCACAGCAAGCCCACTTTTCAGCCCTGACAATTAAGTTAGCTGGAAAGCCAAAAATGGAGGAAGCTATCATAACTCATTTGCTGTGTTCAAACATCCACTTTACCTACCCTCCTCTGTCAGAGTATAAACTGCTGCACAAAGGAGTTTGTAAAAAGTTATACACAGAAGTCGATGCTACAAATACATCTGCAAAACAAACCGTAAGAAGTAATAGTCCTGTTTGTGACCGAGCTAACAAGCGCGCTACTCATTGAAAGTTGAAACAGAAATCAGTCCCTATTAGTCCCTATCCAACAAGATTGCTATCAGAAATTAACAAGCAGTCAGTCATGTCATTATTTATTCTATTATTATTATTTATTATACTCTTTTTCAAAAGAAATTATGTACAGTCCTATGAACCTAAATGCCAGGGGTGAGAAAACAACAGTTTAGAGACAGCAACAAGTAGATGTGAAGTTATTATGACGAGCGTATTCCTGGCTGCCGTGTTGGCGGTTAGCTCGCCAGCTACAGAGGGAAGTTCACCAACTAACCCTGTGAGTAATCACTACATTCACATTACAGGGCTTAATGCTCAGTTATTATTGGTTATTTCCCCAGATCCGATCTTTCTGTATATTCTGCCTTGACTGAAGTGACCACAGCTCACATCAGCGTAAATTCGTCTCTGCCAGGAAACACCTCACATGCAACCATTAAAGTCACACTCAGGGTGGGGGGACGACATAGGGGTGCAAGCTTCACCTCGGAGGGATCGCCATAGTAGGAACGTCCGGTGAAATCATTCTGCATAATAATAAGCTATGTGCTCCTTTTTGGGAGAGCGTGGAACAAATTTTCGGAGGCCTTTTGGAGGCCAAAGGCTGTCATAAAAATGGACTTTGGGTCTAGAGGAGTCAGGAGTATTGGGGCCACAATGTAGACGGTTTCAAGGAGGAACAGTTCCTCAAAACCTTAGGATGTCTGGTAAAACATTCCAATATTTCTATCTGCACCCCACAACAACGCTGTCACTACATGTCTGCACGCTGTCCCAATCACAACGCGTCTGGCCGTCAGGCTCTATTGGCTGGCGACTACACAACAGAGATGCAACCACCGCAACACAGTACGGTGCGTGATCTGCACTGGCACAAGTATGACATGAAAAAACTGTGGATGTATGGGAAAAACACACATTCATTCTGATATGACCCTTCTCACAGCAGTCCCTTAACCAGTGTTTGGATATGTATCAGATAGGACCACATACGAAAGTGGCCCAGATCTGATTGGAAAAAATTAAATTTCCGCATCCCCCCCTTCTCTAAAAGAAACAGGTCTGTTTCACATGAGAGAAACAAAAAAAAAAAGAAGCAGAATGAGGCCACATTTGCTTGCTATTTCATCAAGCCTCCAAAAAACTATTTTGCAAAGAGGAATAGATAAAAATTGCTGTGCCACTTTCTGATGTGACCAGTATAAAGCACTAAGAGAGGACCACTATGAAAGGCACTTTTTCAAAATATTACTTTTAAACACAGTCCTATGGTAGCTCTTTGTCTGAGGAAAAAAATCACATCTAAATTTTCCATAAATGTTAAGATTTGCTAAGCTGATAGCTGATGCTAAGCTGTAGGGCATACCGTTTCTGACTTCAACTTCCATTACTGCTCGTTGCACAGCATCAGCATCGTTCGTTGTTTCAATGATTTTCTAAATCTTAAGAATCAGACAGTAAATCTCTAAATTTCTCTACACCTATTGTTTTCTTTCAGTCTGCTGCACGGTTTTAACTTGGAGGACACCTCCTGCCGACCCTGCTTCGCTCCTCCTTCAGCGCTCTCCTCTATCACGTCCTCTCTCTCCCTGCCTCCCTCACCTGTTTCTTCACTTTTCACACCTGGACTCTATTCTTGGCTGTTTGTTTACTGCTTCTGTTTTCCAAAGTCCCGTCCTCCCTTACTTCCTCTATTTCCCCTCTCCCGCTGCACCATCTATCACTCACTCCCTCCTTCTCACCTCTCCCTCTCCCTGCTACCTTCTCTCTGTCTGTCCTTGCTCTGTTTCTCCTCTGGCTCACCTCTCATTAAGCCCCTGTGCCTATTGCCACCATGCCCAGTGTCCACCCACACGTCTCACACCTCTCTTTCTCGCTTTGTGTCTCTTATCGCTGTCCTTCTTTCTCTTTCCATATTTCCATTACACCCTCGTGCAACCTTCCTCGTACTCATGCTCGATCTCCTTCTGTTGTGTGATTACTTTATACCTTGAAGTGATATCTCAAATCTCGACAGATGGTGGTGGATAACATAAAATTGACATTAAAATGCAGATATGATATTTCTTGCTCCAGCGACAAACTGCAAATTGTCACTGAGGTATATGCTGGTTTATAATATTTACATCATTAAAAAGTGTCAGTAAACACCTCATCTCTCCTCTGAAGGGGAAAACAGTCCTGTAAATAATGTGAGAGTGCACTTCTTTAAAATCACACGGGAGCCGCTATTACATTTAGACTACTTTAGATAACATTAATTAAACTTACTATAATATCAGTGCCCTACAGCCATTAATGATATGATGTAATAGATTAGCATATTTTAGTGAATTTCATGCATGTTTTGAGACAGTATAGCAGCACTAATGTTCCTGAACGCCTTCAGCAGTGCATGTTTTGACTGTGTGCTATAACATTATCATGCAGGGATTTCCAAACTCCAAAACTACAGGTTCTTATAGAGGCTAACAACTTTATTTATCTTTTTTTTTTTTTTTTTTAACCAAACACTGTTTGAATAGTGTTGCATCCTTTTTGTTTACCCCAAAAACAGCCCCAAAATCGCTGTCTCCAAATCAACCAGATTCCATTTAAATAAAGTTGTTTTAGCCTGTATACAGACCCATTTTTAATTATTATTTTCATGGCTAACTGGGATAATTTAGGGTTTATTTTGACCATCCCAGAGTTGATGATTGTTGGAACAGTGGAAAGAAAAGACGGAAACCAAGATGGTTTCTGTGAGTTTTGCTTCTGTTAACTTTAAATGAAGTGTTTTTTACGATAATGAAATGACAGTATTTAAATGGAGTCTGGTGGGTTTGATGATAGCGATTTTGGGGCTGTTTTTTGTTTTAAAAAAAAAAAAGATCTGACTCTTTAACAAAAAAGTCTATCTCTGTAGGGATCCTTTCAATAATGTTGCCAGACACTTAAAATAACATGCTTAGACCAGTTTTCTTCAAATTGTGATCTATATTTTATATTTTAAATTTAACTTTGTTATCATTTTAACCCACGGTACCATACGGTTAACCCATCATAATAAACTTGTGATGAAGCACCAAACAATGTTTCTACAGTTTCCTATCTTAATCTGTTAACAGAATTTGAAGAGTCGTGTAACAGGATTTTAACGGACACCTGCCAACCAATCAGAAGCAAGTATTCTCCCTTGTCGGGCTATTCTCAGCCTTTATGCATACAATAGATCATACATTAGTATCTTACTCACAGCAGCCCTCATCTCCCTTCCATGAACGTATGCGTTTAGATCACCCGGCAGCCTTACCTTGACCGCACGGCTCCTCCATTGATTACTGCCTGTACTTCTTCGCTCAAAAACACAATGCATCACAAAGACCAAACTGTCCGTGAAGGGCTAAAATAATTGTTTATAATAGACCCTCCACTTGCAATGACAAGAGTGCTATGATGTGTTTTAGGGTGTAGACAAGAGCTCCCGCTTTGTGCTCAGGTAATTTTCTTTCCAGGCGTAAGTGGTCAAGGTCTGGCGTTTTTAAACGCATGTGAGTGATGTGGTGTGGGGGAACCGTATTGTTTCAGGAGATGCGCCAATGTCCATTTGGAGAGCAGCAACACTCGTCTCCCCACTTGAGGAACAATGGAATACACTTCAGAGATGCTGTGTATGAAGTATGTTTATGAGTGCGCTCGGACAATGGCGGACGATGTTACACAACACAAGAAATGGGTTTTGGCTCCGAGAGAAATGAGGTGGACCCGGCAGACATCCTTGACATTCACCGCTAATTAAAACCCGTTGACATGGTGAGAAAAAGACTGATTCACTGGCAGTGTTTACAGTAGCATATGATTGCAGAAAGAGCCGCGACCACTTTGAGAGCAGGAGAAAGTGGGCTGGAGTCATTTGAGGGTGGGGAATTGTTGAGGTACAGTGAGAGAGAACACAATGTGTTGGTGTTTTGTTTGACATAAAA
Source organism: Plectropomus leopardus (assembly GCF_026936395.1). Taxonomy (NCBI): domain Eukaryota; kingdom Metazoa; phylum Chordata; class Actinopteri; order Perciformes; family Serranidae; genus Plectropomus; species Plectropomus leopardus. The sequence continues at coordinate 12,372,798 of NC_142191.1, read as the reverse complement.
GCCTGCTAACAGCTACTGTAAACCAGGAGCTCTGCCAAGGCTCACAGGTGTCATCAGGGATCTGGCTACGTGCCACAGAGAGTAGACCCAAAGGCCCCAAGGCTTGCCTGGAGGTGTCACCCTGCTGCAAGATGTAGCAAAACACCATGGTGATGGGAAGAGGTCAGGGGAGGATGGAAAGTGTGAGCAGGATACTGGGTGTTTATTTGTCACTGTATCTAATGCTTAGAGAGGTGAAAAGAATACGGGAAGGAATTTTTCACCCTAATTTAGGATGATATAATGACATGTTAATGATCCCAGCATCTGGCCATTCCATCAAAGGTGTATATATTTATACTGAGAAAAAGAGGGTAAAAAAATACAGCATGCAGAACAAATGCCTTTGGTTAGGTCAGAGTGTCTTCTAATGACCTCATTTACTAACAACAAACCCTGCAACCAAGCAGGCAAACACACAGCACAGCAAGACCTCTCCTTTATCCCTGTGTGACAGTGGACGGAGGGAAAGAAGGATGGAGAGAAGGGAAGAGGAGGCCAAGTGGGAATAAGGAAACATGGAGACAAGGGAGGGAGAGCAGGAGAGGAGATAGAGGTGGAGAAAGTGTTGGCTGAGAGGGAATAAAAAGAAAGTGGAGAGAGGAGAGATGGAGACAGCAAGGTAAGAGAGCCTAAAGGAGCAATGCAATCAAACACCACAAACACAGTCTCCTGCGTGTGACTGCTCAACCTTGCCAAAGAAAATAGGTTACCTCTGTTTCTCCTGGTGCCCAGGGGAGACACAAACTGGCAAGAGTTGTGCCCCCTGTGTCATCCTGTAAACATTTAACCACAAAAAACTGCCCCGCAACACCACTGACAACACTCCACAATAACACAGGACAACATATAACGTGTAATGTAAAATGTGTTGCACACAATGACAAACTGAAAAGACATGCCTCTTTTAGCCAAAAATTTTAACCACACAATCTGGGCGGAGCGTCACTTTCACAAAAAAAAACTGATGATAAATACTCATTGACATACTTTTTTTCCAAAATGAAAATCAGACTAAAACTAGATAAAGTAATGTAAGTAGTATGTTGTGTTACTACAGGGGGATCTGCTCAGTGTGCGTGTCGACAACCACTGTTGAATATAAACAAGCAAATGGTACCTTGTCTGTTAACCTTGTGGTCGACTACACCTGCAGTCTGCACCATACAAGGCTACAGCCAGCAGCTGGTTAGCTTAGCTTAGCATAAACATAGAAAACAAGGGGAAACAGCAAGCTTAGCTTTAGCTCAGTCTAAGAGTAACAAAATCAAACATCACTAATGAAACCAAGATATCTTGTTAAATATTTTCAAGAAATTGTCCTGCACATTAACCTATGAACAGTCGATTTCACATTTTTGTTTTTTACTGCTAAAACGAACAGGCTATGACGTGTTAACTTTTTTTTGTTTTTTTTATATTTTTTTGACATCACCAAATGCTGTTTTTTTCTTTAAAATGTGTATGTGTCCCTTTGTATCACTCTGTGTCCCCTCTCTAACTTAGGCATTTTTCAGGTCCGTAAACGCAGCTCCGACAGAGCCCTAAATTAGTTTTTTTTTTTTCCTGAGCAGCAGTTTGTAATCACAGGGTGGATAACTCATCTGTCAATCCCTTCAGGGCTGATCAGATCAGATCGATGGATGAAAGGAGCAGCTGCTGCAAGTGAATGCAAGTTTCACCTTCAATGCGCCTGGCGTTCTGCTGCTCCATCTGTGCCCAGAGTACACTCTGTGCTCTGAGAGTGTGGTACAATGCATAACCGATTATGTATATATATATTTCAACAACACTCCTAATGAACAGTCAAGCTTCAAAAATAGTAAATCTATTTGTGGCAGCAGATTTTTATAATTTTGGTTGGCCGCCACAAATAAATTAATGTGTGAAAATACCTTAAGTTCCAGAGATGACGTGGATACTCCAAATAATAATATAGATTTTGTTGTGAGCATTTTCATGTAGGAACTATTTTACACTACATCCACCAACTATGCAGAAAGAAACATACATCTTCTCACAGATGAGAGGCTCATGCTGGAGACATCGCCAGATGTAAAAATTAATGGCATCCTTCTTAAATGAGCTTTAATTTTAGCTTGCTCAGCAGTGCTAGTCGAGCTAGCAGTAGATGCACACTTGGTTCTGCCTGGTGATATGGTTGGTGGGTGTAGTTCAGCAGCAAGAACATAGTTCCTACAGGAAACTGCTCACGACAAATATGTGGATTATCTTGAGTAACCGGGTTATGATTTCTGGAAAGACGCATTTCTGTTAAGTTTGAAATGCATTTTTCACACTCAGAAACTCACACCTAAACAATCTAGACTGATAAACAGCACTGAAGGTTTTGATTTGAGGGTGAACTGTCCCTTTAGATATGACCACAGCTGTAGCCTCAGATTGCTTAGAATAAAAATGAGACTAAAATTTCATCGTTGAAAACTAACTGAACTCTAATTAATTGCCACACTGGCTGGATGCAGTTCCACTCGGCTCAAATGGAATAGAGGAACAGATTCAACTGCAAAGGTTCACTTCTTTTCTTGACAGTAAGCATAAGTGCATCCAGCCGTCCCTCCATCCCTCTCTCCTTCCATCCATCTGAGCATCACTAAAGCCCATCTTAATCTCCCTCTTCCACAATCACGGAACAAAGAGCAGAGTGCTGGCAGATCCTTGTTTTTCTAACTAATGTCGATTGCATATTTGATAAACATGCATTTGCATTAGCATTAGCCGAGGTCAGGATTAGCAGCGTTCATCCTCAAACTGCTCTGTCTCTATGCTTCGCCTGTTTGTTGATCTTTTTTTCTGGTGGTGACATTTTTTTTCCTCCTGTTGTTTGTGGCCATCTCAAATCCTAAAGGACACGACTCCACACAAGCGACGGCACAAATATTTGAAAGGGTGATTAAAAATCGTTTGGGAAAACAGATTATTGACTGTTTCTTTTTTTTTTTTAAATCAATCTGTAAACACAAACAGGGTGCTTTAAGGAGTCAAAGGGGGTCAGAAACAGTTAACATTTTATCTGTTCGTTCACATTTCGCCTCACTTTAAAAGTCATGAATAACGTTAGTCATCATTTTGTGTTTTATATCTCAGATTTATTTGATCCCTCCGTATCATGGATCCCTTGATATGTAACATTTTTGCAGCTAAATGCACCAACAAGTGTTCAGGCACAAAAAAAAGAGATTTGTAAGTATTTCATAAAGTCTTTTCCTCATCTCTGAACAAAAGCACTAAAAAAAGAATTAGCTCCAGACAGCTGGGGCTCACGAAAAGTTTCAAGTGCCTCTGTTGACCGCACACAAAGACACTGATCTGCTTAGCAGGCTTAAAACTCTCCCTCTCTCCCTCTGTCCTTTCTTATGTCAGGCTCTTCCTAAAACCCCTCTCATACCCCCCGTACACACCACACAGACACACACACTCTGAGATGCCTCGAACACCGCGGCGGCGCCAGATCGCTCGTCCTGAATGAGGATCTTAAAGACCTCTTCCCAACCACCTATTAAACAGCTTAGAGGCATATAATTGTCAGCCAAACGCTTCTCTCCAAAATGGGTTTTTAAAAGCCACATTGTTCCTCTCTGCCACCAAAGGTTGAGTAATCCCGAGGCTTAAGCAGCCGAGAAATGGTCCGTCTCATTCTGTTTTCCTCCAGCTAATAAGATCCTTCCCTTTATGAATACTCCTGCTTTAATTGTTTGACATGAATGCTAATCAAGCTTTTGTCTTTCTTTAACTTCTCCGCCAGACTTACAAGTCTGTCACATTTCCCCTCTGTTCTGCTTGATAATTCTTAGCGCATTTTACTTTTAGGATTTATTTTAGAGAAATATTTCTTTTGAGAAAAAGAGGGCAATAGTAATTGGAAGTAATTACGGAACATTTAGTAAAGAATATGTGGATGCTGTAGTGATGAAACGAGGAGCTGCATCCACAGATGGACCTAATTACATTTGCGGAAAACAATGTCGGACAAGAATCAATCAAGGAGTCCTGTGGCCGCTGCTAATCTGATTCTATTAGTGTCCTTATTGCTCACTCATGGATCTCAAACGGAAAAAAGAAAATTAGCCGACGACTTTCTCCGACGGTCTTTTTAATTGGAGAAATGACAAAACAACTGCTCTGGAAGTCTTGACATCTGGAAGATAAATTAAGGGCTGGAGAAACCAAGTGAGGAGAGGGAAAAAAAGGATCCTTAATTAAAACATTTTTGGTCTCCTTCCTCCCTGACCAGACAATTAGAGACCTATTAACTGTATCAATGCAGGCAGAAAGAGTTAGAAGATTCAGCCTCTGATAAAGCAGGATTATGAGCCCCAACGAAGATATTTGGTTGATTACACAACATGGATGCAACCGTGTCTTGGTTAGTGGACTCATTAGTCTCTGTGCAAAACACTGGGTTTTCTGAGGGCGCATTATATTTAAATTCAATATGTGATCACATTTTTTTCCAGTTTTATTCAAGTCATTTGGTGCAAAAACTAAAGCAAGTTGACCGTTTTTATTCCTCCCTAAGAATCAAAGCAGTCCGTTTGCTCCGGACGACTCAACAATGACATTTTTTTTCTTCTATTTCCATAAAGGCAAGTGCACCTCCAACGCTGTTATTTCTGTCACCGAGAACTTAAACCAAATAAAACGATTGGAGAGATTAGAATTGTTCAATTAGCTTTCATTGAAGCCAAGTGATTGGTGGAAATGAAATCAGGGCTCTCCTGCTGGATCTCCGGGGTCGAGGATTCGTAGAGAACGTGATTGGTTGCTCGTCCCTCCGAGAGTCGTCCAAGTGCTGGTCCATGCAGACCCCTCTGACCCCTCCAGCCTCTTCATACTCCCAACTCCATGGCTCCATTTAGCAAACAGAAGCTGCTAAAGGACTGCTAAGTTGTACTTCAGCGGTCCTCCAGTCCAATCACTCATTTACCTGAAGTGATTTTATCACTCTCCAGAGATAATCATGGAGAGTCCGACACAAAGTGCTGGGTTATTGAACTGACAACGAACAATTAACAAAGTTACAAACCTTGTCCGTGTTCAGGCTCTGTGTTAGAAGCATCTTAATAAGATATTACTGGGGTGAGTTTGGGGCATAAAAATGTGCTTTATTTAGATGCTATGATGTAAATAAATATTGCTGAGTTAAAACTAGACATTAGTCTCTAAGTAATGGATGGTGGATATCCTCTCCAGATGGATTTCTCTCTGTCAAGTAGCTCTAAAAGGTTTTGGGATTTGTGGAGTGGGCATGGCCACTGGTTTTTTTGCATTTTGGGTCCTGCACTCGCAGTGGTTGGTCTGAGGGGAGATTTTAAGAGGGGAATTATCTGGGAATGGAGAGGGAGGAATGAAGGCGATTTGTGTGTATCTTTGTGTGTGAGTGTGTATGAGAGAGAGAGAGAGAGAGAGAGAGCATGCTTCAGTGGTCCCTTTGGTCAGTGTGCAAAAAAACCCACAGAGGGGCCTGAACGCATGGACCGTTTTTTGAGAAGGCTGCCTGCATCAGCTTTGCTCAGATCTCCCTAATCCTTCCCACTTGAACCTTAGTCCACCACAATCTGCATGCCAACAGATTAACACAATACGCAAAGATAATTCAGCCGGCCCGCGACTGACAGTGATCTCGCAAATCTCTGAACGGCCAAGGGAAGATACCTTCCCAAAACCCAGATTAAGTCCACAGATCTGAAGCCTTAGACCCTCTTAGGGCATATATTAGCATTACTGCTGGATGCTTTATTTATATATTTATCTGATTTTAAAAAGAGATAATGCTGCCCGGTCAGCTTGAGTGTCACAAAATCTGCCTTGGGTAGGATGGAAGGATGAGATCATATCCCAGATTGAGGGAGGAAGAGTGGGAGGTGGGGAGAGAAAGAGAGCGCTCTGTAATCCATATTATATGATGCAGAGAGCGAGGGAATTATTTAAGAAGCTCTTTGTTGTACTCTTTTTGGATGTGTCACTTGGGGATGGGACGAGGGCGGCCGTTTCTATTCTGTGGCAGATTATGTGATTTCAATTAAGAGGCTGAAGATTGAAGATTGGAGAATTATGATTTCCATTTTCAAAAGATTGAAAATTGAGAGATTTAGAGGAGAGAACAAGTGGCAGGGAGAGGAAGACAGAGGAAATGTGAGTCTGGATGCAACACTGTCGTATGTAGGTTGAATGAGTTCTTGGTAGGGATGCACCGATTTGTCATCTGAACATCGGTATCAGCTATTCAGTAGAAATGAGTGTTTGGCAAAGGTAAATTATAATGCTCTCATGATGTGTTCAATTAAATCTTGAATAATTACTTTTTTGGCAGGAAACTTCAATAAATGCAGCTGTTTAAAAGAGTAATTGTTTTTCAGTAAGATAAGATAAATATTAGAAAAAGAATTGTGATATATTATATATAGTTAAAAGGCTTTTGAAGTAGGTTTTTGTTGAAAATATTTTTCATGGGAAAGAAGGTTAAATTCTATGGTTGTTTCATAAATGTATATGGTTGTGTTTTAGCTTATTTACAGACAGTGCTATGGAGGACTAACTGACTGCTGTTATTTTTTCAAAATTGAAGATTTCTTTGTTTTGCTGGCACAAAAGGGGAATAAATGACAACAAAAAGAACATAAACTACAACAACAACAAAAACCACTGGTATCAGTTATCAGAAAAATTGGCATTTTAAACATTGGTATTCGCAATAGGTTCATCTATAGTCTTTGGCCACTGTAATCACTCCTCCTCTCCAAAGGGTTTCAAAAACATCAGTCCTGATAGTTGCATGTAGGTTTGTTGCTGAAACAAAGCTGGCAATAACCCGTCACACCAGGATGAAGATACCGTCCTATTTGTTCAAATCACAGTAGCTGTGCCTTAAAGGTATGATATGTGAACATTTAACGTTATTGCCAGACTAGACCACTGATGCTGAGTGATTCTACAAAACCCTGGACTACACATTGAGTGACATTCCCTGCTACAATGTGTGCACATTTCAAGTCAATTTTATTTATAAAGCCCACACATCACAATTATCCTCAGGTGGCTTTACAGCATAAGACATCTCTATGTGTCGTGATCTGTAGTTCTGAAACATCAGCTTTTCTCAAATCAACATGGCCTAGTTCAAAATTTTGTTTCAAATGTTAATTCCAGGTCTGTGACAGGAAGTACATTTAACATTCAGACTGACTTTAGTCCTGTGGAAATCATTTAATAAGACAAGTCCACCAACACAGCTAAAGCCAATGCAGAGGACTCCTACTAACTACTGTTTCACCTTCAGCCTTATTCATCTGTTACTCAAACCGGCATCCTGAAAGATGTTATGTCTTAGCAATATCTAAAATAACATGTCTCCTGCAGCACTGGAGTGTTAAGAATAAATTATATTGCAATTACTTAAAAATAGCATTGCAACTGAAAAATGCATATTTTTGCTTCAAGATCAGTGACAAAAGAACTGCAAAGCCACAGCATGTTAACAGGCCAAATAATACAAAGAAAAAGGAAATAAAATAGTTGTTTTATTGAAAAAAAAAAACTGCCACTCTATGGCAGGAAGTGGCACATCGAAAAAGCTATGTGCCAAAAATTCAAAGTATTTCCCAAAAGTGTGTTTTTTACAAATTTGACATGTTTGTGATTTATTTGTGGTCTATTCAATATGAGATCACGACCCACTTTTGGACCACAATCCACCAGTTGGGAATCACTGCAGTATATGACTCCCTGCATTGGAAACATTGGCAGTTTACTTAAATTGTGATGCTGCATCGTTCAGTGTGGACATATTTGGAAGGACTGAATATTATATTTAGACAGATGTGAAAAAAATAATACCTCTCCTTAAAAGAAATTCAAAAGTATGTCTGGGATTCATTCTGCATATGAGCTAAATAGACAACATCCAATTTGAGCAGCCCTGATTTGCATCTCCACTCCCTCAACTCATAACTTTTTTTTAATTTTTGGGGGAGAGGGTGGGGTGGGGGGACGAAGTTGCCAAACTCCTTCCCCATTGTGTTTTTCCCAGTGCGGTGCTGGGATAGTTTGGAGAGCTCGCTGTGTTCCCGCGGCGACAGACTGCGGCCCCTCTCTGCCGCGCTCAAGGGCCCTTGAGGCGGCCATTATCTGGACGCCCGCCTCGCTGAGGCATATGGGTAATTACTGAGCTAATAGAGTGATGGAGGGAGAGGCAGAGGCAGGAGCCTAGGCCAATTAGATGATGCATTAGTGCTCTGTCTTTTGTAAGCACCTAATGTGTGGGGAAAGGATGGGGTAGATAGAGAAAACGTGTCATTTCTGAAGGGTCAGGATCCTTGAGCAAATGCAAACAGTCTCTCTCCCTCCCTCACACACATGCACACACACTTACGGGCCTCACTCGTGCACACACATTCACACAAGCGCATGTGCGTGCAAACACATGCAGACACTGAGACCACATTTGCACAATTGCACTTAGAATGTACCAAACCCCACACACACACACACACACAAACACACACTGATTACTGCGCTTTGTTTTGCTCTTTTCTCTAAGTGTCTGAAGAGTGTGAAGTCGTAATTATTGCACACTCTGGCTCTACCTCATGCCTGCATGCGCACATACACACATAAACACACACACACACACACACAGACCAAATGCAGATGAGTCCAAATAAACGAGGAGACCCTGCCCAGTCTATTGAGGTCTGCTATGAGAATCCACTCCATCAATTACATTAAAGAGGCTGCCTAATGATGGCCACAGCTGTAATCACGCTCAGCTGAAGCATTTTACACCCCGCTTCTTTGTTTTCACCTATTATCATCCATCCCACAAAGGAGAGAAATTCTATCTCAAGCATCGGCACAGTGTTTTGAGTTAAGAATGTGCTTTTTGTCATCATCCGGTTTTGTCAGATTGTGAATCAGTGTTTTGGCAGTTGCAGCTGGAGTCATTGAGGTTGGCAGGAAAAGGGAGCAGCAGAAAGTTGTCAATTCGTTGCAGAGTTTTAATCTTTTAGTTTTAACTCACACAGGTTGCAGCATGAAATCAAAAAGGCCTGAGTGTAGATTAACTATCAGGGTGTTTCTAATACAGTTTCTGCTAGAACTTATTTTGCTTAAAAGTCAAGCGTGTAACATTTAGGGGAATTTAGAGACATCTACCCATGAGGACTGTAGATTGTGACTGGCTGAACCGTCTCCCAATTAGAATTCGTTCAGTGTTCATAGTTCAGGAGGGAGCTGAATTATTCTCAAAGGTCTTTTCTCTCTAAAACAAACAAACAAACCCAGTGATTTAAACCTGTAAAAACACAGAATAAAGCAGTTTCACATTACAAATCAGTGTCTCTCCAGCGCTGTTTGGCATGTTGGAGGCAGGCTGCCAGCCAAGTACCTGCTACTGTGTGCTAACCTGTTTCCTCTGATAACTTAAGATCCAGATGTTTGAGAGGTTTTTACCAGGAGCCAAATTATCTTAAGAGGTCTCCTCCTCTCTAAAACAAATGGATCCAGTGATTAAAACTGGTAAAAACACTGAATTAAGGCTGGACAATATGGCTTTAAAATGATATCGCAATATATCATATCACAATCTGTTTTTTGTTTTTTTGTTAGATGTCTGAAATAAGGTTATTAATTATTGAACTAAAATATTCCAAACTCTGTCTGAAGATTTACAGATGCGACTTGTACCAGACCCAGTTCTAGCACTGCTGTGAGAGAAGCTATGATCGAGCTGACAGATAGCCAATATAACATGATAGTCTTGGTTATATTTTTGGTACAAAGACTGATTTTGTTATTGAAAGCAGAAAAACCCACCAGCCTACCTAACTTTACTTAACGGAAAAAATACATTTTCATTGCGAGGAAGTGTGAATTTGCTCTCCCTGACATGGCAACCCTTTACGACTTTCAATAAGATAAACCCATGACCAACACTTGATAACACTGTGTTACCTACAATGACATCTCTGACGTCCTTTTTTTTAAAAATTTATTTATTCATTTTTTATCTATTATTTTTTACATTTCTTTTTCTTGTTTACCTGTTTGTTCTTTTATGTGTGTATATAGTATGTATAAGTATACGTATGCTCTTTGCACTAATGTACATTTATTCAGAAGGAGATTCTGTATGTGTATTTTGACCCCCCCCCCCCCAGAAGTTTTTAGATAAATCACAAAAGCGGTGTTCATTCTAAAGCCTCTTGCTGAACAAAACATATCATAAACATTTGTTTGCCACAGAGCTTATTTTCTGCAATTATCCAAAATCCAATGGAAAAATCCCATAAGCTTTTTCAGGAGAGAGCCATTACAATGCTAACTTTTGCATTGGCCTATAGAAAAACGTCATCCCCAGGGAACTCTATTATATTACATTTCTGCCAATACATCTACCTTAATCCTACAAATTGGACCTTTAATGTCCCTATTGCAAGATTTACACTATAATTATGACAGTGAATTGCGATCTCGACCTCTGCCGACTTTTGTAAACAGTGAGGACTGAGTCACTCATTACAAGTACCAGTCTTTCTCAGCACCGCAAACATGTTCTCCTAAATGTTCATGTCATTAACTTAATTATTATTCCACAGTACAATTAGCATGAAAACAGTCCCATCAAAGGGTGAACACAGCCAGGACTTTATTGCTGGACTAAAGCATATGATTAACACTCCTAATCGACTTCATTGTTACACCTGTAACAATAACTCCAAGGACCTTTGCTTTCCTCTCCGTGTTGCCTGACCAAGGTGGCTGGCCACTTCAGTATCAACCCCATAATTACAGACGTACAGAATGTGTGTTTGAGTGTGACGCAGAGTATTGCACGAAGCATTGTTATTCATTCAATCCCAACAGATGAAACTGTAATAGCCATGTATTATTATTCTCTATCAGAAATAGCAGCTCTCATTATCAAACAAAAGACTCTATTACTGATATCATTATCAAAAGGGGAAATGGAGAAAGAGGTCTATAGCTTTCAGCGTTCGAATGACTTTGTTTCACAGCCCCTTAGTGGGATTTTACTGTTGTCGTGATTGGCATGTACGTTTTTTAAAAAACAGGTCCACTCCACATCTTTGACCTTGTTGCTGCTGAGTGACAATGTGTGAAGTTAGTGGGCGATTATTGGTAATGGTGAAGCCTGCGCTCTCCTATCATGTGGTTTTTGTTTTATGGTGGCTGTGGAAATACCTTAATTGCACCTAATTCAAGCTCATCTTTGATGAGTGGAAGAAGGGAGGGGGGCGTGGGGGGTAAACTCAACTGTGCTTGCATTTTAGCAGACGCATTGATCTTTTGTGCAGGCAGGCGTAGCTTCAGGGAGGTTCAAAGACATTCCCAATCTGAATCACCTTGAGGAGCTTGCTTCAGGCGGTCTTAGCTCCGCTGACTCACAAATGAAAGTGGCTCATGGATGGGAGCTGGCATGAAAATATGTTTTAAAGACCCTTGAAAAGATATTGTGACCGCTGAACACAACCTCAGCCACCAAGGCATGTCTCACTCATGCAAATTAGGCTCGGGCGGTATTTATTTTTTCATACTCTCCTGACATTTCACCGCGCTATAAGGTATATCATGGTGTTTTTGTAAAATTAATTATATATTTTTTTTGAAAGACAAAAGCTGAGCGATTGAAGTCATTGTTGCATATTGACACTGGCTACAGTTACGTGCACATTAGTATTTCCCTATTATTCCACATATGATAATATTCTGAATTTGATGCAGGTCATATAAACAGCATATTCCTCGTGAATATTCCGGATTAGGCCACTTTCCAAATTATGCATTTTCCAATTAAGACATGGGCTGCAAAAGTTTTAGGAGTATTAATTATACATTTGGAATATGAGTCTGGGGTTTTTACAGCAGTTTGAGACACACATCATCTCATCTGTTTATAGGTAGCTCTGTGAGTTACCATGGATACATTGTACACACACCAATTTCCCAACAATTTGCAAAGCTGTGGGGTAGAGATGCATGCAAAAGAAAATCCCCCATTTCTGGTCAAAAGGAAAAACACTCCTGCTTTAAAACTTTATTAAAAACTTGGATATCAACAGGTTTTGGGATATGCAAAAATATCTCAAAACCAACTTTTTAAAGGTGAAGGGAGGAAAGAGGGAGCCCAACAAGTCTACCACTGGCGGGAAACTGTGTGATGCAAAAGAAGCAAAATTTCAAGCGGCTCCAGCTGTTCTCCTCCTCAATATTTTGATGTGATAAGCAGCATATGAGAGTATGTTAATCATAATATGCAGAACTGAGAATTTTGTGCATGTAAATGCACTCGTCTAGCCTACAATGCTGTAGTTCTAAGATGCAATTAGCCTAATTCGTCAAGTCTTACTCGCTTTGGCCCGAAGAATGGGAAAAAGTGCCCTTCTTCCATAGATTGTTGCTGTAGGACTTCATGACACAAACATTCTTGAGGCAAAGAGTGAACAAAACTTCATTTGTGCTGGCCAGCTCATATTTATCATCTGGAGTAAACACCAAAAGTACTCCAAAACAGGGTAAGAGACCTATTTCTTTTCCACTAGTCCTGTAACATTATCCCCACAACTCAGAACCAGAGGGCATCTTTCTCCACTCCGCTGTCCGTTCCAAATAACGTCGGTACTACAGATTACCATTTCTCGTTTAATCATGTTTGGGGCAAGTTTCTGTACCTAAGAGTGCACCTGTGTAAGAACACAGAGTTCAGTAAAGGTACAGAAGCATTGTAAAGTGCTCTGAAGCCGAAAAAGCTGCCTGCACAACTCCATGAGCGATTTCAGGGCACTTCCCTGCAGAGACAACGTAGCTCCATTGAGATATCGGGTTCAGAAAGGAAATAGAAGTGTCACAAAATGCCCCGAAACCAGGAAGCCAATCAAGGATCTCCATTGGTTTTCCAACGAGCTGAAACTTTCACTAACTGGTTTATTTTCTTATTTAATTTTCAGAAAAAGCCCAGTATCACTTTGTGATTGTGTTTTTTAAATTGCATACTTGTTTCATGTATTTGTCAGTTGTGTCTAAACAGAGAGTGAGAGAGACGAGTAGACACGTGCACATACACACACACACACACACACACACACACACACACACACACACACACACACACACACACACACACACACACAGAAGAAAGTAGATAGAAAAGGAGGCAAATGGCTTTTTGACTCCAACTGAAATTACACTGATGTTTTTGCAGAAAGAGTGAGTACAAAAAATAGATAACACTACTGAATTCAAGGTAGTCATTTGAGGTATAGAAGTATTGTTTTGAATGCCAGTGGCACCCAACTCAAACTACTGCACATCACCTTAATACAGCATTTCTGTATTAGTTCAGTACAAAGAGGAGCATGTATTTTTGGCAGTTTTGAAAATCAAACCTTCAGGATTTCTAAGTACCCCTAGCATACCATATTATCATGATATGGCTGAAGCCAAATGTACAATTGCACAACCCAAGTTAACTGATCTGGGGAACCAGACAGGATGTTGCAGTACTCCCTGATTATCAGTGAACAGAAATGATGGCTAAAACTTCAAAAATAAGACCCCAGTTCAAATGAACCAGGGGCCTAATCAATTAATTTCTTCAGTGTTTCTTCTTGTGCTTGTGCAGGATATATAAACTACAAATATTCCAGACCAGGCATACCAAAAATCCCCTGGTGATTCACAAGTGTAATCACAGTTCAATTACAGACACAAAATCCCCAATACTGTCAACCATGCAAGCCTAATTTATGGATTATTGTCTACTACCTTCCCTGAAGATGAAACAGTTCTTCTCATGTGAAATGATGCTGCTAATGCCTTTGTTTGTTTGATTTGTTTGTTTCTGAGTCTGAGTTTGATGCATAACGTTTAAGACATCTAGAGGATCTGCCAATGATATTCAATTTCAGTTGATCTGCATTATTTATGAACTTTACATTGTGGTAGCATACATTTTGTGATTTAATGTTATAATACTTAATATTACACAGAAAATGATGCAGCGTGTAATACAGCACAGTTTTATTAAATTGATTACTGGGATGTCCCTGTATCAAGTTTTCATGCTACCATTATTAAGGCCGGAAATAACATGGTAAATGGTATTATCGTGACAATCGTCAAACTTGTCTTTACAGTTTAGTTAAGATGGATTATATTTAGTGCAATGGTGGTTGCAACTACAAAAGTGTTACCAGAGACAAAGTATGACATCATACAGTATATTTATAGATCACAATGGGGTAGAAACATTTTAACCAATCCCCTGTTTGCGCGGTATAAATGTGTGTAAGAAAGATTTACATACTTTACATAAGCCTAACACGCTGTGCAAATACTGCTCAGCAAACAAGACAGCGGCTTTACCCTCCTCTACATCCCCCTGGTTGTTAGTGATACAACTGAGTAACGGACTCTGGGACAGCCGAGCCGAAAACAAAACACATGCTAATGCGTGACCTGGCTCTCCAGTCTCACCTCCTGCGATAGAGAACCATAGTTCTCAAGTACAGCCAACCTGGTCCTTAATCTATCAATGGGAGGCCCTCCTCTCCCAACATTCAGACACATAACCATCCTTCCATCCTCCAGACAGAGAGCCCTCTCCTTTCCTCCTGAGCCACCACCTCTCCCTCCCACACCCACACAGTGGCCCCTGCCCGGGGTAAGACCATTCCCCATCTCCTCTGGGCTGAAGGGCCCTTCAGACGTCTACTGAGAAAGAGCAGAGGGGTGGGAAAGAGAGGCAGAGGAGACAAGCAAAGAACAGAAAAGACTGGAGAGAGGGGAGAAAGTGTAGAAAAAAAGAAATGACAGAGAGGTGTGAAAAGAGAAAGATTGAAGGAGGAGATAGAGGAGATGAATATTGCATTGGGCCCCTGAGGGTTATGGCTATAGTTCATGTTGTGTATTAATGTGTGGCGCGCTAGTATTCTCTGTCATGCTAATCTCACTGTGTTTCTTTGTTGTGTTGGCTGGTGTCTGCTAGTGTCACATACACTCATCTCTCCTCTCTTCCTTTGCTTTCTTCTCTTTATGCGCTCCCCTTTTGGAGTGGACGATCAGAGGGAGTAATAGGGGGTAAACAGTGCTGTTGTCTAAAAGGATCACATTTGAATAACTAATACATTGTTAGCATTAGCATACATTAATTATTCAGCCCTGCAAAAGGTGCTAGCCATTTTCCAAATAAGCCTCAGTTGTTTTGGGTTTTTTTTTTTTCAATCGTTGTTTACAGAAGGAATGCTTCCAGGAATCAGGACACATGAAAGAAAAAAGAAAAAAGGAAACTGTTAAAAGCACCTCAGCTTGCTATCATCAGCTCTGTAGACCCTGGGGCTTAACAGTGCAACGTCCGTCCTCGTGTCACATTTTTTATGCAACAATCGAAGTGGAAAAATTTCAGTGCTGAATAGTCAGCAAGCTGTTTTTTTTCCAGTTTCCTCCTGATTACTTTATCGGTTTGAAATCTTGGATGGGAAGAGAAATTGTGAGAGCGAGCAACGCCAGAATTTCCTGGAGGTAGCATATCTCTCAAGTCTCAGTTGGTGTGGATGGAGGAGAGGAGGGGGATCTCCTCCTGCGTGTTTATCCACAGTAATCAGGAGTCTGTGGAGCAGGAGCGGAGGCTTGGCAGTGGGGGGACCCTGCCACATTAGAGAGGAATGAATAGAAATGTGCCAAGCCTGGCACACCAACACTTTAGACACAGCATCCTTTCTGATTTGGTCAAAACTTTAGGAGGGAGAGAGCGAGCGAGAGAGAGAGACGTTGAGACTGTTAATCTGGAGCAAACTGGACCAATGTTTCAGTTTTGTTGTGTTGTTTTTTTTTTTTCTTTCCCTTCTATCCGCCCATGAACTTTTGCAGCAAAGCAATGGGGAGGAACAAAAGAAGCCGTTCTGGGTTGACAAAGAGGAGAATAGATGGTATGCGAACGACAAGCCGCCATCTGCTCTGGAGGACGACCAAAATCTTGACACACTTCAGCAATCCCACAATCCCCTGCTCCAGGAGCGTTCCAGGCGCCCCATTCATACTCTCCCCTCCGCTCCCAGAGTCTGTGTGATTTCCCCCTTTTCTCTCCTCCTCAATTAAGTCATTAATTCCTTTCTTCGCCCCCCTCTTAATGACCGCAGAGGCACAAACAAGCCTTGGTTGCTTCCTATTGAGGCCCTGTGATTGGGCATAATTGCTGCGAGGGCCTAAGTATGGGGAAGCGGGAACAAGGGAGGAGGGAAGCATTGTTTTTTGGCTGAGGCTTAGAGGGGAGCAGAGATGAAGATGCACATTAGGTAGGACCCTTCCTCTCTTGACCTGCGCCACATTAGTGTCAGTGAACATTTGCTTATGTGAGACGGAGGGGCGATGACAATGAATTGAACAAATCCAGACTAAAAAAAAGGGAAAATGCTAGAATTTAGCTTCATAGAAAACACAGGGGACTGCATAAATTTCCATGTTAAACAGCAGATCCTTTGTCCACCTCCTAATTATTATGACACATCATGTCTTCATCATGCAAGTTTTAAGTCTGCCATGTGTGGAGTGCTTCAGGGGGAAAGGTGCTTTTGTTGGCAGTAAAGGAAACCATCTTTTAGAAGCAGCCCCAAGACTGAAACTTGGGCTGGGCAATAAAACGATAATTATCACAGTATATTTTTTCTGGATAGTGATATAATAAATGTTTGATAAATCCTCCATATAATTAAACCACCCATATGCTCATAGAGGGGGGCAGTAATGCACCTTAAATGCCAGTTACCACCCACCATTAACCAGAAGGGGAAGACTGAGCAGCAAAAGTAGTAGAAGAAGACAGTAGGACCAGCTGACCGTCCAATAAACAGCACGGCAACGTTACAACAACATTCAACATGTGCATGAGGTCATTTAGTTATAACATTACTTTGATTATAATAGTTTTTTTAATCTACCTCAGATTTATGAAATGTTCTGCCGGTTATAAAATGTTATGTTCTGACAATAATAGTAGTTTAATGCACATTGAACAGTATGGTTTCTTTAACATTCACTAAAATTAAAATTAATAATGATTTGATTATTTTTTTTAAATTATCGATATCAACCAATATGAAAATTTTTATTGCAATAACACTTGTAGCCATATCACCCAGACCTGACGGCACATCAATTAAAAATGTGTTAACAAGATCATCATAAAAAAGGGGGGGTTATTTTTTGCAAGATGTGTGAGGTAATCACCTGATATATGCATGGCACCCAGCATGTCTTTCTGCAATCCCACTACATTGTTTCAGGCAGGCAAGCTCTTCCTCGCCCCAGTTTTTGGACTGCAGCTCGGTCCAGTTAAGGGAAGATTCGGAATTGGTTGTGACTGGTGCTGGCTCGCTGCATACAGCTAACATCTAATGGCTTCTAGCTTGCAATGTCCACCAAGGATGCCCTCCAAGGGAGAGGGAGTCCAACATTCCACCCCGAAATCAGCCGTCTTGTTTGGCTGATTGTGCATTATGTGACCATCTGCAAAAAAGAGTGTGTATCTGTGTGTGCGTGTGTGTGTGCGTGTGTGTGTGGGTGTTGTTGTTGGGCATGGTCAGGGGGTGGGGCTGGAGTAGCTGAGGGGATGTGAGGGGAATTAGACAGTCTTTAATAACACATTTTGGGGATAAATGCATTTTTGAAATACTCACAGATTGCTCCATTTATAGATGTTGAGAAGTAGAAACAGAGAGAAAAAGAGAAACAGAGGGAGAGGGGAACAGATATAGTAAATCTCCAGATTAGAGATTAGCCATAGTAGCAGATTTAAAGGGGTGTCTGGTCCTCGGCCAGCCTGCTCAGGCATCTATCTGGCTTCTGCTGGTCGGGCCTGCCATGGCCCTTCTAAGTAGATCACTCAACCCTTACTGGGGACGCCATGTTACCACAGCTATCTCCTATGGTCTCTCTTTCTGTCTCTCTCTCTCCCTGTTGTCGCTCGGCTCTAAGAACAGGAGACAAAAGCTTCTGCCTGAATCAGACAGAGGATGGAGATGGATGGATTTTGTCCACTCGTACTGGCTTTTTGGTCGCTTTCACATGATTTTCCCTTTCAAAATAAAACTCCAAAGCCCCCCTCACTAATGTCCAGATCAGAGGAGCAGTTAAGCATCACCACCGACTGCTAGTTTCAGGAGGGGTGGAGGGGATGGAGGAAAGGCGGTAGAGGGGTATTTACTCCTTTTTAACGTGTAATAGTGTGTGTGGGTGTTTGCGTGATGCAATGAGTGATGTTCCCCTTTGGCCTAATGATTATCTTTGGACGTTTTTAGGCCCTGTAAGCAGTTCTTATTGGGAACTAATTCCTGTTTTTACATGGGTGTAAGTAATCTGCTGTAATCGGCACATTCACCCAAACACACTCACATATGTATACACAGAAAAAGCAGTGGGTCAAATAACTATTACACTCACTCTTGGTGTAAATCCCATTGAGGCTAAGCTTTACGGGTTGGGCGCAGGGGGGTGGCTCTGAAAGTTAGAGGTTAAATTTGATCTGTGGGAACTTTTACCGCCTCAGTCATTTAACCCTTTTATATCTTTTTAATCGGTTTTAGAATATGTTTAAACAGACATTTTGGGCATCTGTTTACTTCCCAAATCTCTTGAGCATACGAGCTCATTGTCAACAGCTGGACACAACTGCAAGTGCACTGATCCAGAGACTTCATTTAAATAACAACACTATATTTTAGAATTATCTGCTGTGCATCATTTTCTACAAAGAAAGTGTGTTTAATGATAGGCGCAGCAAGTGCATCCAATTTTCAAAAAAAACTTTTGAGGGGGCGAAACATCAAGAGTATTCAATTACTGTCTTTATGTGATATTTAAATATAAAACCTCTGTATTAGGGATGCACAATAATTATGTAACATCATCTGCATTGGCAGATGTTGGCTTTAAAATGAAATATCAGAACTGGCTGATTTCTGCTAATATAACAAACCAAATACACATTTGGTGAACATGTACAAAACATTGATCTTAAGTTGAAGCATTTTTTAAATAAATATTGCATACACTAAAAACCATTATAATTTATGTCACCATCTGCTGGCGGGCCATCAGGATAAGAGTATAATATGATGTGAATTCCATTACAAAAGACACTTGATGATCACTAAAATTCAATGGGGAAAAAAGTAGATATATCGATATAAGTATTGGCCACATAAGTCGTTATAGCTATCGGCATATCGGATATCAGCAAAACATACTATATTGTGCATTCCCAATCTGTATCTTAGGGATAGACAATATATTAAATATACTCAAGGTATCATGGCTTGTTCCACGAAAGACATGAAATGAATATATCACTAATATCAAGTATAAATTGTTGCGTTGTTTTTGTAAGCCACAGCACAAGACTCACTTTGGCGCTTTGGTTCTCTTGTATTTCCTACTGCACTCTCCCTCTCACAGACACACACACAAAGCAGGGCTTTTGCAGAGCTTCCAGACCATGTCTATTTAGTCACATTTTGCAACCATGTTTCCAGCTAACACTGAATGAATCCTCATGGTTAAAGATGCTGCAGTATGTGCTTAAATCTCCACTAATGTTAACATCCAACTGTTGACCAGAAGCTCAAGGGTCACAGCAAAAGCATCAATACTTTCAGCCTGAGACAAGCCAGGTCCTTCAAAATAAAAGCACCATGGGTCCAGCTTTGAGTTAGTTAACTATAACAATACTTTTAAGTCTCATTATAAAAGTACTTTATTTAACTTCCTTATCCCCATATTTAATTAAAACGTCATTATAACAGTAGTGTATTCAACTTTATTTTATGACAGCAGCTACTTTATTTAACTTGACTGTAACTGCAGTTCATTCAATCATTTTGTATTAAAGCAGTTAACACTGGTTTAAAATATCGAGATATGTATCACAATACAGCCTTAAATTAACGTTATTTTAAAGCCATATCGACCAGCCCTAGGCAGTACCTAGTTTTAAACATTATTTTACCTTCAGTTCAATTAATAATTGCACAATTTTGTAGTTAACATTAGTTTTGGGAAGATTTCAAACTATCGAGATATATATTGTGTATCGTAATATAGCTAAAAATACCACAATATTATTTCAAAGCCATATTGCCCAACCCTAGTGTATCTCACACTTTTAACAGAGCCTTAAACAAAGACTGAGCTGCTATATCTTGCCCTGCATTATTCTTCTCTAAGCTGCTTACAACCCAGTTGTGGTCTGATACAGAGATGAAATCTTGGAGAGGCGTGTCTCTGGACCCAGGAAGCGGTGGCCGCTGATTGAAGAATAGAGCTCTTGGATGGAGGATGTGCTCTGGGGGTATCACACACACCCCAAAAGACGGCGGGACACAATGAGAAATCACAGCTCTTTCACTTTCCGTCCATCTGCCCGCCATGGAGCGTGCTCAGTGTGTGCCACTTGGCTTAATTCTGTCCCATCAGCCACCACAAAAGCCCCCCCATCCAATCGCAGGGATCAGACCTGGGCCAAGACCATGAGACGGGGAGCCAAGGAACAGACCAGAATCAACAGCCCATTCTCCCAAGATCACACACACACATGCACACACACACACACACACACACACACAAATAAGGGAGCTAGAGGAGACAGAGGGAAGAATATGTAGGAGAGAGTGGCATGAAAAGTGTGGTCAGAAAAGTGAGGAATACTTCCACCTTTAATTCTTTAATTTTAAAGTTCAGCTAGCTCCAACTCTGCCTCCAGGAATGGATGAAGAGATGACAAAAGTCAAACAAAACCAGAGAGGAAAAGTTAACATATGTTACAGCTGGTACGCTACTACAAAAAAAAAAAGGGCCAGGAGATCAGGGTAGAAAGATGAGGGCAGAAAAATGCTTTTCTCAAATACCTTACATTCTCTGTACCTCCCTCTCTCTCGCTGCTTCAGCCTCTCTCACTCTCTCACTCGCTGACTGTTAATTGTGTGAGAGCAGGTCATCAGTAGCAGTGCATTAGAATAATGGAAATAGATGGCAGAGACCTACGGATGGCAACACAAGCCATCTTCCCTATTTGCATGGCTGTGTGCTCCGGGACAATTATGTCATTATCACAGACCTCTGTGTGTGTGTTGTGTGTGTTTTGTGTGTGTGTGTGTGTGTGTGTGTGTGTGTGTGTGTGTGTGTGTGTGTGTGTGTTGTGTGTGTTTGTGCGTGTGTGCTGGGTGACAGGTGGGCAAACGAAGCCACTAAGTGCCAAGGAAATCTGAACTCAAACTCTTTCACTTTCTCTGTTGCTTTTTAAAAACCACTTTAGGTGGTATGTTCTCTGTCTGTCCTAGCAGTTTCTTTTTTTTAATTATGCAGTTTCAACTCAAAAACATTTAATTCTTTTCTCTAGTTTCCTACTTTGTCTCCCAAAAAGTGGCATCCCTGCAGCGAGCATAAGCTTTTGTCTTGCTTAAAGAAATGCTTCACACAAAACAGTAATTACCTCACTGAACATGGGAGCTGCAGGTCTACCACTGTAATAGGGCTTTATTCATTACATATTTAACATTTTGATTTAAACTGGAGCACTTTCATTGTTTTATCCTTTATCTTTTATCTTCTTGTCATGGTTAATGCTGTATGTTGTCTGTGGTGTCTGACAACTGCGTCAGTGGATGCCTTGCACTTTATGCTGCAAACCAAATCTACCTATGGGTTAAATAAATAACCTGAACCTGAACCTGTACCCGACTCAGAATTATGTCAGTTGATTTGGATTTGGCTGATTCAAAGGAATATTTGACTTTTTGCTCCTTTCCATGTCGAGTTTGAGAGTTTGAACGGGGTTCAGCCGAATGTTCAGTGTGACAGCAATGCTAACTGCCCTAAAGATGGATCAGAAATGTGCAACAATATTTTTTGCAGACGCTAAATATCAAACAAAAACCGGAGAAAGTATCATATTAAATTGCAGTGTGTTGTAAAATTCACCACTTTTAAGCAAAAGGCAGAAGATAACGTTATCTTGGAGCCTGACCAGGAAAAGCCTCTCGTCCTCTACGCAGCTGCCTCCATCTCACTCAGACTCACTCTGGGTCTGGGTCCACAGCTGCCTGTTTCAGAGAGCAGCGTGAAGGTGAGGAGCACTCACTCTGAAGCTAAATCTGGGGATCAAACTTCCCCAGAAGTACATTGTACACTGACTGACAAATCACCAACACAAAAAGAACACTGCTCAAGTTGAAGGAGTCACAGTCAACTAAGAGGTCTCAGACTGATGACTACAATGTCCGACTATTAGGAGGCAGCCCAAATCGGTAGTTTGTTTGCTATTCTGTAACTTTGATGAATCCAAAGTAACGCTTTAAAACACCAAGTCTCTCAGAAATACAAACTAACTAACTGATGAAGGCAGTGATAGGCCAGCAGCTTCAATGTTCACTGAGGAAAAAATTACTGTTTTTGTCAGAGGAGTCTGGCCTTAAATAGAGCACAGAAATGCTTTACTTTTAGCTCAGAAACGGCTGTCTGTTAGTAATGTACCGAACATATGACTGAATAATGAACATTTTTGGATTATTCGTTCACCAGTTATGCAAGAAAAACATTTTCTTTAAGAATTCATTGTAACACAAGGTGAGAAATTGACTCTCATGTCTCTTAGTTACATATGAAGTTGGAGCCAGCTAGTTTAGCAAACAGACTGGTAGCAAAGCATTTCAAACATAACCCCTGGTAAACCATAATGAACTGAACCCAAATGGAGGGGAATTCCACCTAAAGTCTCTTCCACCTTGTGACCCGGTCATGCTAAATAGGGCTCCAGACATGGCCTTCCTCCGTTTCCAGGATGCTGGTAAAAAAGCCCAGAAAGGCTAAAGAAAATAGTAAAAACTCATCAATGACAGCGTTTTCCCTCCTTCCTCATGTTCCCCCTCCACCCCTGAAATGACTGAGGCCTTTTAAATGTGGCAAGACCTCATCAGGGACCCCAGACTTAAGAAAACAGTCCACAGAGAGAAGAGGGATGACCTTTGACTAAAACAAGTGTCCTCTGCCTCCGCTGTACACTGCGGACACTTCCTGTACTCATCAAGACAGGGAAGAGAGGGCCACCTGCTAACCATGCGCCGTCACCTCTGTTAAGGGCGGATGCGGTGTGTGTTTGTGTGTGTCTGTGTGTGTGTCTCTGCTCTGTTGCTACTTAGATTTGATCCCACTAAAACAAGTAATAACCTATTGAAATCACCACCAGCCGGGCGCTTTTCACTCTAGTTTCAAAACAGCGCAGAAACATACAAAGTACATGTTTTGATGGTGGCAGCCAGATCACAGCTCCGTCTGAATTTAAAAAATTAGTATTGACATGACAAATCTGAGCAGTTATGAACATGGACAACAAGAGGCCATTAAATCCATCAGCAGAGTCTTCAGGCTGTTTCGGTAGCGTCAGAGATGTTGGACAACATGCATTTATCTCACTAGCAGCAGGCATTGTGGAGAAAAGGTGCGAGGTCTTTTTTTCTGTGAAACCTCTTAGCGTCCCATAATCAGGAGTGATAATGTGTCTCATTCTATGCTAATGTGTGTGTTTTACAGCAATCAGGCGACAGGTGATGATAGCGCGCGCTGAGAGATGTTCTGCTGTGTGCATGTTGCGGCGGGTGTGTGTGCGAGCGCGCAAGTGTGGACGCAAGGCACCATTAGTGACTTCCCAGGTCCTCTTCAGGAATACAATGGGCGGCGAAATTGCTTTAATGGAAAAAGGCTAATGTGAGACGCACACACACACACGTACACATACACACACATGAACACACCGCCTTAGCAAATCACTCAAGCTGGTGAGAGGTAGAAAAAGGGAGGATATTATCACTTACACTTGAAAAAATAGAGATGGAGGAGAGAGAATAGACAGCGTGGAGAGAGTCGGTGCCGCTCTTCTTCCACTTGCACATGCTTCCACCCACTAGAGTCAGTAGTTTTCCAAAACACAGGCATACATTCTCAAGTTAAGATACAGAGGAGGTTTTTTTTCTAACCCGTCTACCATCCTTAAACATGCAGACGTGATGTATGAAGAGAAACAGGAATGGAAAGACAGAAAAGGATGGATAAAGAGGAAAAAAGGCTGTTAAATATAATAAAATCTATCCTTGCCATTGCTAACGCTGATGGTCATTGCATCCTCACATTTTCAAGTCACTTTTCCTTTTTGTTTGCAACATGAAAATATTTTGTTGTTTTAAAAGACAACTCTAGAGCAGTGGATCCCAACAGGTCCAGCCACTGCATCCCTCTTTCTCCATAGTCATTAGTTCAAGGTCCACACTTTGGATAAATTATCACATATTTGATTTTACTTAATAAAATGTAAACACTTTTGCTGAGAACACAAAAAATAGAGCATATTGCAAAAGTAAAGACAAATGGCACTTCAAAATAAAAGCTCAGTGCCAGATATTCTGTGTGTTTTACGGCTCCAAAGTCACTTAGGGTCCATTCAGAATAGACCCATGACCAATTTTTGGACTGTCACCCACCAGTTGGGAACCACTGCTCTAGAGATATAGTATATCAAATATGGATGCATTAGAGGAAAATAAGAACAGTCAGCTGACATCAGCACAATGTCAGGTCTAATTAATGTGAATGAAGTGAAATGAAACAATTAATCATCAGGCTAATTCCAGAAAACCCCAATGACGTCACTATGTTTTTTTATGAGACTTAATCAAATTCCTCAACAGCAACAGAGGACATATAATGTTTTTTTACAGATAGGTTTGTATTCCTTGTCAAGTAAGCTATATATTGATGTGTAAAATTGATGGATTGCCCCATTACAGTAATAATCTTGTAGATTCTCATTCAAAGAAATATTAAATCAGTATCTATGGCCGAATGAGGAAACTACTATGTAATTATTAAGGTATTGCAATATTTAAATATTTGCAGAATTGTGATCTTGGTGTCAAGCTAAAATTCACAGAAAAAATGCTGTATTCAGTTACTGCGATGCAAACTGAACATTTACTGCCAGGACAGCTTTACATTTAAAGCATTTGATTGGCAAAACACTGGTTGACTTTTATATGAAGGGGTCACATGAAACTTTAGTGAGCCTCTGTGAGCTTAGCACCATTCATACTCAAAAATACATCTACAAAACAAGATAATGGTCATTTGTCCTTTCTTGACAGCGGATCAGCTTGAAATATTGCAAGGAGCAACAGAGGAGAAAGGTGCAGCCACAGTGAGGCGTGAAAGGAAAAGCTGCAGGTGGCAGGCTGCACACCCCCAATTTACGAGGGTTAACCAACTTTCACTTTCATCGTGCCCTGCTGTCCATGTACTCATGCCGTGTGCAGCATAAAATCAAATCACTGTTGCTCACAAGATGATGGAAAAAGACCCCAACTTAGTGCCTGACTTCTTTATAAAAACAACAAAAGTCTGTTTTACTGCAACCAGAATTCTGTGATCTGTATTAAACTGTTAACACAGTAACTACAGGTGTTGCCAAAATCAACCACTTAAACCTCTGAGGTTTGTCCCTGTTAGTAAAAAAAAAACAGCTCCTCCTGCTTTTTTTCCCTGCTGTTTTCTTGCTGTTTACATGTCCTCCCAAAACAGAAGATGTGCATTAGCTAAGATGAATGAAGATCCATTTATCCAAATGTGGGCCAGTTTTGAGACAACAATCACACAGTTTTTTTTAAAATCTGAACCTGCTCAACCAGAACCTGCAAGGAACACTTCTTCCGTTTAGCAGCTGGGGCATCATGGTCTAAAAATCCTTTGAATATACAATCAACTGAAGACAACTGATGCGCATTAGCATAAACTCAACAAACAAATCACGCTCTCTTTACTTTGAGAGACAGGTCCAAACACACACACTCACACACACACACACACGCTCCTGCACTGCTCGGTAAGACAAGGCACGTCCCTCCTTTGCTTCTAAATGGTCTCATCTGTGCCCTGCTCAAGGCTGGCAAGGCCTGCAGCATCTGTTTGACTGCAGGCCATGCCATAAGGTGCCAGGACTCCAAGGATCCTCCACACTCCCTCAAGAACACTGCTCTACGCCCCGCTAACCCCACCCTTTCACCCGCCTCACGCCTCACCCCCAGACGTAGCTCTCTACACTGCTACCTTAGACACCAGGAAGTCCAGCTGTGGCCACTGCTTCCAAAAACTGTCCTCTCTCACCCATCACTCGTCACTTTGGTCTTACAGCTTCCTCACCACATCAAAGTTAACCTTCCACCTGGCTCGCTCTGCCCCCACCCTCCTCCTCTGCACCTCCCCGACACCCCTCCGTCCTCCCCTCATTTCCGTTTACTAACCCCCTGTCAGGATGTGTGAGATGTCATCTACCTCCCTAATCTGCTGCCCCTTTTCCCCCACCCCACCCCCTCCTCCCCTCTCCCTCTGAACCTCTTCCGTTGCTCTCTCCCCCCTGAGGGTAAGTGAGATGTCGTCTGGCTGGGACTGCAACTGTAAAGGCTGCGTGTGTGTGTGTGTGTGTGTGGTAACAGTCTCATCGCCAGAAAGATTTGCGCCTCGGAGGAACAGACAGATTAGGGGGTAGATTCTTGCTCCCAGCCTGGCGTTGAAGCTGCATTCCCAGGAACGTCTCCTTAACAAGCATCACATTCCCCTCCAGGTCGCCCGTGGCGGCCCCACGACCGCAAGGAGAGCAGAGAGTGATCTGATGGCACTCTCTCTATTATTTTTCCTTATCTGTTTTTTCTTCGCGGGTAGGCTTGGGCGGTATCACTTTTTTCATACCTTCATACCTTCCTGGAATTTCTGTGGGGTATACAGCATACGATGGTATCAGCGAACGCGAACCCCCAACCCCTCCAAACACCGCCGTCCAGCAAGTTTGCTATGTTCAGCAGGCTGTCTGTCCATTTTCGCTCTACTCAATACAAAATACACTCACGAGATGTCAACAGAAGGTAATATTCTTAAACCCACTTTTCTGACTGAAAGCAAAAAGCCCATCACACACAAAACAGAATAAAAAGCTGCACACAATAGCATATCGCAGGCGAATGCTTGTCAAATTAAAAACAAGTTATAAAGTCCAGACCATCAGTGAGTACAAAGCTAAACAGCTCTCAACCGTCTCTATACCACCTTTTACTACAGTATCAATGTATTCATCTGTCACAGACATTAGGAAATGCGAATTAATATGTATTATTTTCTGTTTCTATTTCAAAATAAAAGCCCTCTGACAATGTTTCTGTTGACAGAATCCCATCAGTTGTTGACACAAGGCATTTTACTGTGAAATATTTGCAGGACCTTGGTGTTGACAATGCAGTAGCTCGCACCGCATCATAAATGAGTGGAGTGTGTGCTTTTAATTGAAGATATACAGTAGTTATAACAGTAGGCATCTCTGCAGCAGCACCGCAACAACAAACTCTGCCAATTTAAACACACACTGCTAACACATGTAGTGCGACCCCGGCATAACCTCCTGAGCATGTGATACACACCGCATGCAAAACATCCTCAACACAGCCTCTCTAGTATGAAGTTAATAAATAGATAAAGGTCCATATTTTTGGCGGTATTTAAAATCACACAGTCAGGATTTCTGTGCCCTGGTATACCGTCATACCGAAACACCGCCCATGCCTATTAGTGGGATAGTCGAACGCCTTTGCCCCTGAGCTGCAAGCAGGAGATGTTTCTGCATGTGTGTGTGGCACAAACAGGAGCCCCCGCTGAGGCCCCTTCAAGCCTCGAGAGAGAGGATGGAGTGAGTGAGAGGGGAGGGAGAATACAGGCCTAGAAGGAGACATGATCCGGGGGAAGGGGAGGGTGGTCTTATGACAGAGGGGGTCTGCGGCTAACAAGCCGGTGTGGAGCCACAGAAGGTGTGTGTAGCCAAGCGTGAGGAAGCAGTTGAGACAGCACGAGCCCACTGAGATGACCGTGGAGCTAATGCTATGTTAGTGAGCTGCTAACGGCATGCCTGGGCCCTGGCGCACCGCCCTTCCACACAGATCACAGAGGCCCACAGCACAACGAAAGGAGACACCTCAGGTCTGGGGGGGAGGTATTACTAGTGACACGTCTTTTGGGCACCGGTTGGGACTCCTTTACCATCTGAGCCTCTCGAATCATGACTCACACGCAGGCATGTGGGTTATATAAAGAGACCCCTAAATCCAATGTGGCGGGGAAGGTGAGGTAGAACAATGCTCGGAGCGGGGAAAATAACCGGCACTTCGAATCGAGGTATACGGAGGGCACTTTATGGAGCAAGGCACCTTGGGTAATTCGACTTGAAGGTACATCTCTCAGGGTTAGCAGGCATTTAAACTGCACTTAGTCTCCCGCTCCCTTTCCCTTGAATCTGTTCTCCTTAACTGTTGTGTCAAAAACCATCCTACAGTTTAACTAGTATCACTCAAATCAAAAACACAATTCAACATATTCAAAAACGAATGATGTTCAAGCAAAAAGAGGCCTGAAGTTTCAGATTTTTAAGAACTGAAATACAGAAAATTAAGAGAAAACAATGTGTAACCTAATACATTTTGGCTTAAGTAAAAGTGGTAGTAGCAGTAGCTGTTTTAAAAGTACTGTACTGAATTTTTACTAAAGTAGAACTAAATTATTTTGGTAAAAATTAGGGGTGGAAATCACCAGAGGCCCCTTAATTTATCACAATACTTATACCGCAATTCATAATTATTGTAATTTTAAACATTTGCAACATGCTTACTACTGACATACCATATAGTGCAAGGTATTTGTTGTCATCATTTGTTATATCTTTTGCTTTTATTGTAACAAAACGTTTGTCGTGGTTTTGTTTGTTTGTTATTTCAGTTAATTTGTACCTGTAATAAAAAAAAGAAATCGTTACGTATCGACCACGTATTGATAAAAAGACAAACACAAAGTAAAGAACACATCTCGGGTGCGAAATAAAGACAATTATTGTAGTAATAATAATGTAATAAGCCTAAAACTCGGCATTTTGTGTGTGCACACTAGTCTTGCTAGCCCAGAAACAACAACACAACCCAACAACAAAAGTGACCAACAAAAAGTAACAAGTGGACACCAGCGGCGGGTGTAATCAGCATTAGCAGTTAGCCAAAAACTTAAACATCAATGCAGACAACACTGACATCAACAACACTGTCTCAACTATTAAAACAGCAACTGCGACCACAAACACACACAAAAACAGCTGCACCGTTTTTACACAATGTGAATGAGTAGTGCAAAGCAGGCATACAATGCTAACATCACGTTTCGTAGTAACAATGTCGTTAGAAATACGTTTGTTGTACTCACCTGTGTGCAGGTATCCCGTGAGTCTGCCCCAGGTTCAACAGTCCACCGGGCGTCTCTGGTCCCACGGCGCTGCTCAAAGTTTTCACACATTTTAAGCTAAATGAGCTTCAGTAGTGTCAATGCATCCTCGAGTCTCACACGGAAAAAAATCACAAACGGCAGAAAGTCCCCACACACGTCACCGGACGCAACAGTTTCTCGGTTCACGCAAACATCCCGCACCGGCGTGCTACAGCTAGCATTTTTAGCATGTTAGCTAGGCCCACAAACCACAAACGCAACGTCATGGGCGTGTTTGATTTGAGTCACGTGCTACCTGTGCGTAACACACATCCACGTGCGTAAAGGCTTCCAGCGTTAAATCAGGAGTTTTTGTGGCTTTTGTATTTCGATAATTAGGATGCTACTATAATAAATAATAAGTAGCCTACATTACTGGAGATTTTCATGGATATTTAAGTAAAAGTAAAATCCCTCTTTTTTTATAAAAAAAGTAGTTTGATATAGGAAACAATAGTAAATGCAGTTCTTTATTTTCACCCAGTCAATGCTGAATACCCAAATACAAGAAATAAAATCCCCTTAATAATAATAATAATGATAATAAAAAAAATAATAAATACAATTAATTTGTTCTGTTTACTTATATTTGGTTATTTGTTTTAAATTGTACTCCTAATTTACATTTGATTTCATTTGTTTGTTTGTTTTGTTTTTTTCTCATGTCAGTTATTAGGTGTCTAAAATGTGTTTTTCTCTCAGGTGTACAGGTGTCATTTTTTTCCTGCTGATTATTAATTGCAATTTGTGCTGTTGCTATATGTTACAAATTCCCCCTTGAGGTTGGTCAGACAGTTAAACTAAATCATCAGTAAGACATAAAGGGATTTGGAAAACAAAAACAGACTTAAAAATAGCTTCATGTAACATATTTTAAAACTTTTTTTTAAGTGACCACCAGTAATTAATTATTATGCTGCACTGAAATGGGGTCATGTTTAAATTGTTCTCAAGAAGAATCCATATGAACGCCAACGCACAACCTCATGAGTGGAATTTTTTTCTAAGAGCTCTGAGTTTACAAGTTTCATTTGAACACAGCATTATTCAAGGGTCAAAGGTCATATGTGTTAACCACAAAATCTTTAGTTTGGCTTTATATGATCTCATGTTTCCATTGACTCCTCAATGACCTCGCTGTATTGTCTTGAGGCAGGAGAGCAGAGCATCACAGTATGAAACCACACCGCTAATGAAGGCCCCTCTGCAAACGGAGGGAGTGTGGTGCACCAGCACACTGTGGGTCAATGACCTGTTTGTAAGATCCTTGGACCCTTAAGGCCAATTTGTGGTTAATTTTGGGGTTATGTTTACAGACACTGATATTTAGTGATTCTGCGACCGCACATGAAACGTCTTCTGCATTTACCTCGTCACCACTGCAGAGGAGCTGAGGTAAGAGGCTGAGCTGCTTTGCACGATCTGATCAGATTAAGGCGTGAGACAGCCCAAGGCATGAGGGCACTGACAAGTAGTATTACAGCAGTTAATTAACGGCAGACCAAGAGGAGATTTAATTAGACCTTTATTTTTATCTGGAACTCATTTTTGCCAAGATGTGCTGTGTAGCCTATTACATTTTTTTAACTCAGTAATGTCTGCATGTTGTTGTGTAAGGACTCTTATTCAGAGTCACTATATTATCAAAGGTATAGAAGATATTTATGTTTTGATTTATTTTTGTATTTTTAGATATAGGCCCTTTTCTTACAAGTGGCAGTAGATTTTATGATATATTCGGAAAAGACACATTTTTGCTGTGTGTGGTGGTTGGGTTTTGTTTATGGCTCTGTTTTTCTTCTTTTATGATATTTTTTTCCCTAAGGTGAACACTGGATGCCAGCTGCAAGTGCTTGTTAAACTACAAAACTACATTTACTGCTATAAAAAGTAGATGCAAGGGGCAGAGAAACAAAAGAATGTATTTTTTGACAGGACATTATGTGGGTGTTTTAATCATAGGAGGCCATTGTGCATTTGGTTGTGTGTGTGTATACCTGTCTGTCCGCAGATAATCCAACAAACCACTGGACCAATCAGCCTAATATTTTGTGCGCACATGAATGACAGTATGCAAAAAACAATTGGACTTACCGTCCGTTAAGAACCACAGTTTGGCCTTTGTTGTGGCTCAAAAATTGACATCCAAAGAAAAATTTGTTCTCATTTAGAAACAGAGCATCTGCAGATTAAAATGTTATTATCCACTAAAGTTAGGCGTAATACCTGATGAATTTATTACTGTTTTTGTTATCATCGCCACCATCTTGACTATAAGGGAGCCAGGAGGGACAAATCCACTGACTGTCCTGTCCACTGCTCTACCACAAGTGTTTCCAAAAGCGGCCCAAATTTGTAGATTGGTTGAGTTTAATAGATTTTGGTCATTTTTCCTTGATATTTGTGCTTGTGTGTAAGTAAGTAGGCTACGTTTGTTAAATTGATTGTTTTTTTTGGTCTGTTTTCACTGTGTTTATTGATAATTCCTACTTTGTTGTGCTATAGGCTATAGACAAAAGTCCCTTTTACACTGCCTGTTCAACGTGGAAATATCGTGCCATTATGCTGCCTGTATTTGAGGTACGATCGCAGCATGGAGTGAAGGAGTTGTCTCACCTTTAGGCCAACATAGTAACAGCGCCAAAACATTGCCTGTATAAACAGGACAGCCAGCAGGATGGGACCATGGGCAGGACATCTGTGATGTTTCGACAACACGTCCTGTGTGCGACCCACCACAAGTGATTTAAAAAACAGCAGTTAGCAGCATACTCAGAGATAAAGAAAAACAGCTGTAAATGTCCGAAACCGGGAAAACAATGAGATTCAGGAGCTCCTCACCCTCTGAGGAGCAGACATGACCAGCCACCATATAACACAGAAGGTTAATGATTGTTATTGACATGTTATGCCATTGTTATTGTTTATTAAGCCCTGCCTACACACATATTTTATGTCACATGAGAGGCCAACATGGTTGTGTAAAAGGTCATGCCTGTCAAGCCTCTTTTGGTTCTGCAATGCCAGCATGCTGTCTAAAATCACACACTAGAGTAGCATGATGCCGTGATTTTTTGGTTCTGTGTAAAAAAGCAAAGGAGGCATAAAAAAGGACTTAATACGACCTATAGCACAATCTCTCTGTAGAAAGGACCACGGTTTATACCATTAAAAGTCTTGTTATATGACAAGAGTCAAAGATTTTCATTTGTGTTTTATTATAACAAATACAGTAGTTTTGTTAACTACTTTGTAGACTATATGTTGTGTTATTGAGACACAACATCTTGCAATTAATAGAACTTTTTTTTTTACACCTTTACCTGTTTTATAGTGCTGCTCCTAATACTGTGGACCATGTAGCTTGTGTGTGTGTGTGTGTGTGTGTGTGTGTGTGTGTTTGTGTATTTGGGGGGGCGGGTAATGAAGAGGCATTGTGTCTCTTCATAATGACATCATGGCTCTGACAGAAGCTGGAGAAGACGCCTGGGGTCTCAGAGCGGAACTCTTCAGCTTGGCGCAAGTGTGTGTGTGTGTTTGTGAGAGTGTGTGTGTGTCCGTCCCTGGGCTATAGGAGTCCTCCTGGGCTTTGTGAACGAAAGTCAAACCGTCAAAGACAAAAACAAAACCTGACCAACAGCAATATGAAGCAGAGGGCAGGCCATTTGGCTGCTGCCCGCTCGCTGGTGCCTCAGTGTGAAAGCGATGGGTGCGAGGGCTGAGGGGAGGCGCGGTTGAGGAGAGAGGGAGAGGTGGGAAAAGACTACAGAGAAAGAGAGAGGGAGGTCCAGGAAGTTGCAGATGGGGTTCAGGGGTCAATTCAGCCTGCAGGCCTGAGTGACGCTTTAAGGGCTCTGGCCTGTATTGCATCATGGGAGTCCTTGGCGTGTCCTCTTAATCTTGCCTCTGACCAGACGGATCCTTCCCTGTGGCTTTGCACACACACAAAGACACACACATATACAACACATGCACCTTGGTTCTTTGTGTGTGTGGAGACAAATAGACAATGGTGGGAGAAGTACTCAATTACTTTACTTTCAGGACTTTCAGGACTTCACCTGAAAAATGAGTGTATCAGTGTCTCACCCCATGTTACCTTGAATTGGTGAAGAAGCCTATTTTTCTCACATGCCTCCACAGTGAACGGAAAATCTAAAAATGGCACTGGTGTTTAACGACAGCAAAACTAGATCAAAACATCAGTTTACAAACTCTCACACAACTCGGGGAGTACAACCCAAATCTCATTTATCCACTCGTGTGCTCATCACTTCCCACAAACATGCATTTTGCTTAAACATTATGATTTAAACATGTCAGTACAAACAGTCTTGTGCACTGCTCAGGGCTCCCCACTCTTTATATTCTAACATAACGGTGAAGACCATGTGTTTGGGACATAGACTGTAAAAATGATGGACTGTAAGCATGTTTATTTCTGCTAAAAAGTGGGGCATTTTAACACGGGGGTCTATGAGGAATTGCTCTGTTTCTGAGCCAGCCTCAAGTGGCCGTAAGAGGAACTGCAGTTTTTGGCACTTCTGCAGTGGCTTTATTTTTCAGCGTCGGAGGTTGTTGCTTGGTTTGGAACATACTTTGCATACATCTGGAGAAATGACACTTGGATTACACTGCACAAGTTGTGTGTGAGAGTTTGTGAAACAGATTTTTTTAATGTAGCGATGAAACGTGGTTTACTTCAATACATGCACTTTTTTTGGATTCTCCGTTCACCGTGGAGCTCGCAAGAAAAGTTTTAGAATTCGATGTGACTCATGGCGAGTGATTACAATACAGATGGTCAGTTTGCAGGTGAAGTATTCTTTTAAGTAAAAGTGCTGGGACAACAAAGTACAAATATTCCATTACAAATTAAAATCCTTTATTCAGAATCCTACCAAAGTAATAGTACAGTATTATTATTATTATTATCAAATAATATCAAAAATAAAAGTACTTGTTTTGCAGATGGATACCCCGTAACGGGATTTGTTACAACATTACATCGCAAATATTGATGCATCAGTAGCATTTTACATTATAACTGATCAAAGCGGAGCTAGTTTTAAAAGAATACTTTAGCTTTTAAGTACATGCTTATTCACTTTCTGGCGAAGAATGAGATGAGATGATTAATACTATTATCAGACAGTGGAAATACTGAAGTAAAGTGCAAGTACCACAAAATGGTATATAAGTGCAGTTCTTGAGAAAATGTACTTTCCACCTCTGTAAACAGTCCGTTTTGTTAGAGATATTACAACTGTAGGGCATCATGTTGTGCTGAACCACATTACACAGGAATTTGGATTTTAGGTTTTTCATGCTTGCCGTTTTAAGCCCATATCGGATCAGTCTGAAGCATGAGTGGAAGAACTTCTTCATGCACTGCAGCATTAAAATATGCTTGGAGGGATTTTGCGTCTATTGTGGACACACTGAAGGCACATCTCGTATCTGCGCTGAGTAAGATTGACAGGTTTCTTCTCTGAGCTGAAGTGAACCTCTCGCCCTGAGTGTGTGTGTAATGAGAGACAGGTCTTATGACAAGCACTAATCAGCCCAGACTCTTGACCCTGTGGCAGTGAGGCTGACACCAAGGGGATACACCCCGACACCGCTAACAACTCCCTCGACCCGTGTGTGCGTGTATGTGTAGATAAGCGTGTGTCATTTCAGGTAATAGAGGACTTACTTCGTGTTGCAGATCATATTCAGTTGAATCATGCACTGGTGTAAATTTTCTTCAAAATGGAAAAATATTTTAATAATGAAAAGTTACTAAATCGCTTTTAAAGCGATTAGTGAAAAGAAAACATGTTTGGTGATCTTATTTAAAGTTAATTTATTTTTTAAGTGTTTAAAAAGCCAGAGCCCTTACAAAATCAGTAATGTTGCTAAAACTAGTTACTATCAGTTAACCACACACTACACACTGAAGGTAAGTCTGTCAGTACTCAGTACTTCCCAGTACATGCATTTTTGCTAAAAAACAAACAAACAGAAAAAACTGTACTGGAGTCTAGCTTTGAGGGGGGCACAGATAAGTTTCACTTTTAGATCAGTTTTAAACAGAAATGTTTTTATTCTGAAGGTGAAGTACTCCTTTAATTACACCTGTACTTCAAGCTGGCCTGGGTATCACAAAGATGCAACATTAGGGGAGTCAACTGTTGTCAAGAAAAATGAAAAATGTCATCAGTAAAAATAAAGACACTCTGCTTAATGTGAAAATGGAAATATGGTTTTCAAGAAGTTTGTTGCATACTGCACTTGTTTGCCACATTTTCCAAACAGAATTTCAAACAAACCAAGACATTTTTAAGACCTGAATCTGATAATACCACAACGGCACCAGTTAAGGTCCCATGTGTATCAAAGAGTGGTCTGGATTTACCATGTTTAGTGTGTGTGTGTGTGTGTGTGTGGGCTCATACTGTATTACCGTCACGGTGACACTCAGCAGGAGTGACAGCAGCTTTCTATGAGTATCATCCGTCCTGCTGATAAGAGGGGCCGTAGCCTCAGAACAAACACGACACACTCCGAGCTCCTTACACGTAATCTGTGAATCTATAAAAGAAGCATCACTTAATGTTCTCATCCAGGTAAGTTTATTGTTATCCAGAGTGCACTGACAGACCAGTAAAAGATATAGGGCACAGACAAGAGTGAGCATTCAATAGAAAACAGAAAGAAACCCCACTGAGATGGTTATGTATGATAAAAACGGTTAATAGTTGAAATATGGATCTATAGTTAACATGTATCATCCCGCAGTGCAGCGGAGTACAGAGTGCAGCATCTACAGTGAAGTGATTATCTGTGTGTTGTTACAAACATGTATTAAGATGATATATGCTCTGGTAAATCTCATCTGATTATACAGAAAGAGATACATGGCATGTTATGTAAACATGGCAATGTTTACCATATAATTCAGTCATAGTTACAAAATCAGCATTAAGATCTGTGTGGTAAGTTAGCAGATGTGTTGCTCAAACATAAAACAATCAAATAAAAAGGATTTGATTGATGAGGCAGTAAGTGATTGACATGAGTAAGGAGGCTTTGAGACCTCCGTCAGTGTTCCTCTCACTCAGCACAAAGGTTTAAAAGGTATATTTACAAGACACACGTTATTTATTGATCGACAGATTTTCCATCGTATTAAATATATTAAGTAAATCATATCCTCCCATGCAGAAAATGCAGTGTTGTACAGTACAGAGTTCACTCTGTTATTTATAAAAACAATCTGTAAAAGGGCTGGTTTCAGATGTGCGGTTCAAGCCTTGTCCTTCTTTATTCTTTCTTTCCTAAATAAATGAATGAAACACACTTACTGTCCATGGAGGCTCTCGGCCCTTTTCACAGCTATTATCTATTAAATAACTCAATCTTCATCTAACTAATACTTCACTAAACAACAAAACCATCTCCGACCTCAAAATATTTTGTTCATTGACCTTGTTTAGTGTCTATCTCTATCACTGTCTGTGAGCTGGTTGGCTGTAAAAAAATGGATTGGCAAAAACCTGTAGGAAATTACATCTTTTCCTAGATCAGCAAAACACAACCCAAGCTTCAAATAAAATGCTCAACCTGTCTCACTCAAAGCTAATCTCAGTGGGCTCCGTGAGGAATGATTAAAATGTTACAGATGGCAACAAACTGAGTGTATTGCACGTGTGTTTTCAGGAAAGCTGATTTAAAGCTGGGGCAGGCAGTTTAATTTTGGCTTCACTGGGTGAAAAAAACGCGGTAAACTTTGATCGTACTGTGATGCCTCGAGCAGACTGAGAGACTTCTGCACCTTCTCTTGACTCTGTTTTCAGGCTTTAGGAAATCTACCTTGTGACGGGAGACTTTGGCCAATCACAGATCATTTCAGAGAAAGGGCGCTCCAATTGGCTGTTCCACAAATGCAGAAGCACATGCACGTCACTTCGGTGCAAGCATGATTCAATTACGGAGAATCCAACGGAGAAAGTTGCTATTCCAGCATTGGCAAAAACTGCCTACACTGCAAAGCAACCCAAAAAGGAAGATGGACTTAACAAAAAGAGAGTCTGATGATAAACCAAATAAAACCTGTGTCAGTATTGGCAAAGTGTTTCAGAGATGCAGTGCATGAGTAAATGTTACCAACAGTTTAGCCTTCTCCTAACTGAGGCGAGAAGCTCATGGCTGTGGCATCAAGTTCACCTTCATGTAACTAACGTTGGACAGAGCCTTGAATCAGCGCGTCATTCGCACATAGATTTTAATGCATCATTCGCACATAGATTTTAATAATATCTTGACATCAGGCCAAAGATGGCGCCTATTCCACTCTGTGGAGCAGCTTGCCTGGCACATACATCAAAAAAGTGCTCTAGTTTCCGAGTTTACCTCCGTGGTACGAGGCCTACTGAATATGTGCAGTACTGTTTCTCACAGTGGCCTTGCCTGTGAGCTACTCAGTTCATAGACTTTACACTGTATTGAGTCAAGGATTTTCAAATTGTTTTTTTCAGGTAAGGAAAGTTTTACAAAAATATATAAAACCACTGTGGCTCAAAAATTGATAATAGAGAGATTCGTAATTGACTTTGTTTGCATTGTGAGGAGTTCTGTCAACAGATTTACAGACATGCCTCTTATAATGTTGGCTTATGTGGAAAATGTTCTCTGGGCCCCCTGGCCACCACCTTGCTGGGAGGACCACGGGCAGCAGCTCTGGAGACTGACTCCCAGTTAGCGGGCACAGCAACGTGAGTACCGTCAGCGCAAACACCAGCAGTCCAGGGGACAGAACAGTCTCGACTCCTGGCAGGATCAGCAAGCTTTCTGTTGCTGCCTTTACACAAATTAGACCTAGCACTGCCACTGGCCACCAACCCCCTGTGACAACCAGCACTTTGGGGTTTGCACTGTCCAAATTCAGCTCACAACAATTGTTATTTGGAGGTCTGTCTCATGAGGTCTGTGTCTCTCCTCTCATGGGACTAATTCACAGTGGTGGAGAGCGAGGCGGAGGAGTGGTAGGGTGGCTAACTAGCTAATTCTTGACTTATTTGTGGGAGAGGGAGAGAGAGTGAGGCAAGCTGTGAGCAACTGCAAAATGAAAAAAGATTAAATAAAACACTGGGTTACTGCATGAAGCTCGTGCAAAAGCCCGTGGTCGTACTGTGAGAGGAGCTTAGGACAAAGAGGGGGCGCAGCAGGAGGAGGGTGTATTTTCAAATTCCTCCATTTTTGTTGTTGTTGCCACTTCACAATTTCAGCCTACCCCACCTTTAAGTCTTTGTCAGTTTGAATGTGTAACACACACAACTTAATACATGCAGTGAAAACACAAAAATGTCCCCTTTCACTTGTGTCATTTGGCTTACAGCTAATGCATGAGGAGTGTAAAAGCAACAATGTTGTAATGGATCATCACTCGGTACCAGCACTTATACACATATAAATTATTGCACCACACATGTTGTTAAGTGTTCCCTGCACCAAAAAGTTTCCACAGTAAACCCTCTATGAGATAAAGACATGAGCAATTTACAAGGAAGGTAATACTGCTTCTTGGCAAATTTCGTACAAAAAAAGTGAAGTACGTGGGGACTGAATGGCCGTACACAAAATGAGAGGTGTGTACAGAAATGCATAATCTGTATATCTACTTGTGTGTCCAGAGGAATTAATTCAGGGCAGCCAGTCTCCCAGCACGCAGCTCAGGTTCCCGCAGTCCCACAGTGCACAGCGCCTATTTGGGCCAGTCCACACTGGCAAAGAAAGGGTGGGATTTGATATCATCCACGCCTCCCACACCTGCACCCAGTCTCTCCGTTGGGTTGTACTGGAGCAACTGCAAGACAGGACAGAGACCATATGAGACACACAAACATTTTTATTCAGCAGAATCATTAATAAGTGATGCCATAGCGTCTGCATTTCCACTCCTTTACGGCATAATTTTTACTGGATTCATGGCAGATTTGTGCCACGTTAAGCAGAGATAAATCCATGCTGACCATATTAATATACATCTAAAGATTACCCGTGTTGAGGATTTGCAATTAGCTTTAAGATATTAGCATGGTGCAAGCTCTGTTATTAAGGAAATGTGCAGCATGTCTAGGTCAGATGTGTTTATCTGTTATAATCCGTCATCATTTTAAGTGGTCTAAGTGAGGTCTGGTTTTTTGTAACGTCTTTAGAAATGCGATCTCTCAGAGATCACACACCTATCTGATAGTGTTTTCAGTACTGTGATGCGTTTTACTTGTGTGTTTTGCCAGTGAAGGCACCGTTTTGGTCACCACTGTAGTAGTGTAGTCATGATACTGGAATTTCTATGTTAAGTACAACACTTTGAAAAATATAAGTGTTTGATATCACTAATCAAAAGGAAAAATTGACATTCAGGACATACAAGTTAAAAATTATATTAAAAGAGAAAGATTAAAAGGCTTTAACATGACAATGAAGACCTCTCTTTTCTTGGTCAGTAGTAGAGAACAGCATAATGATTGTAGTGGGCACTAACAGTAAGAGCGGGTAATGGTGAATGTATCGATACTACACAGAAATTAGTATTGAAATATATATTATAGTATTAATATAATATTAATATTTAAATATTCAGATTTGATATAGATCGATAAAATATTACATTTAATAACACTACACTGTAACAGACTGTGCCGATTTCAGATCTTTTTCTGTATTTTTCTTTCTTCTTTAGGAAATTACTTATTGTGTATACTTAAATTCCTGCCAAAAACTGGGTATTTTAAAAGATCACATTTGAACACATTTTTGTCCACATTAAATTATTGTTTCTACCACCTGTGAGAAACATCCGTAACTTGAATCTACATAAAAATGCAACAGATAATTACTGTAACATTATCGTGGGACACCTCCGTATAGAAAATGCAGCAAACATGGTGTTATTTATGTTTCTTCTTTCTGCACATTTGCAGAAAGAAGAAACATAAATAACACCATGCACTTCATGACTTTTGTAAAGAAATGTGAACACAGAATTACAACTAAAAAAATGCTCTTAGAAGAATGCAGATCTACGCCGGCTACCTGAGCTGATCACAGCCACTCTAGAAAATTTCTGGTGTTTACAGCAGACACAGCGGGCCAGTTCACAAGCGTCCCACGAGTTTACCAGGAACTAATAAAAATACATGCATTTTCAGTTTTTTCTTCTGCTATGAAGATGAATGTATTTTTGGATAACTCAAATACAGAAATCTTAAACAGTATTAATTTGGTCTGTGGGCTACAGCACCACAAATCAGACATTAAAACTATAAAAAATCAAAATAGATGATAAAAAAGAAACATTTAATTACATAGGCTTCTTACTTATAGTAGAAGCACAAACATCAAGCAAAAATAATCAAATCAAATAAAAATGGCAAATCTACAAAATTGGGCAGGCAAAACCTTACGCATTTGAGATGCACCCCGTGTATGACACTGTGTCAAGATGATGAAGATAACAAAACATGGGGATTTAGTAATCTCATATTGTATCTTTTTAGCTGGGGAAAATTTATTTGAGTGCGCCACTTAATTATATTCTGTGCACGGTATGATGAAAATCTCAGCAAACTTGATACCAGTAACACACTGGACTCTCACCTGCTCCAGCAGAGATCTGGCCTCCTCTGAAACAGACTCGGGGATGTTGAGAGTTGTGTGGCGACCAATTCCTGCTGGATGGCACCGCAGCAGAGACTGCACAGAGGGAAGGAGGGGTGGAAAGAATAGATAACTATCAATCAAAACAAAGAAAACCTGACAGACTGAGAGCTAAAGGGACAGATATACCGACACCCACAGAGCCTCGGTCAATATGAAAACACCATGATGGGACACATAGGAGGAGACCAAAGAGCCGAAGCACCTGAAACAACACTGATCACACCAACTACAACAAGGTAATGACGGAACTACTGTTGCTCTTTCTTAGAACTGCTGTGTGTGAGTCAGACACACTGCAGTGTCACAGAAAAAAATGACATGGAAAAGTTAATTGCTTTTGGTTAGTTTGTTCGTCATGTATAAAGAACATTTTTACTGGAAGAACATACAGTTAAAGGAGCAGTGCAGGGTTTCCCACACATTTATCTGTGGCAGCTCGCCATGCTTAAAACATATGCACTCTGGGCACAAACGGAGCAACAGAATGTCAGGCTCAAGTGAAACTTAACTGCTCCAAAATTCTGCATTCGCTCACCGCAGCTGCTCCTCTCATCCATCGATCCAATCAGCTTTGAACGAATCAGCATTTCAATTATCCACCCGTGAGCCACAAACTGCTGGAATAAAATAACTCATGGAGAGCTCTGCCTGAATACAGCGGTTTCGTGGTACTAATCAGTGTCTCTCTGATGCTGTTTGGCATGTTGGAGACAGTTCACTAGCCTAACACCTGCTAATGTATGCTCACCTTTTCTCAGATCCAGACAATAAGAAAGATTTTTTCCATGAGATGAATTCTCTGAAGAGGTCTCTTCTCCAAAACAAACCGACCTGATGTTATAATCCGGTAAAAACACTGAATAAAGCAGTTTTACGTTAACTAATCAGTGTTTTTCCGATGCTGCTCATTGTGGAGGGCCTGCTGACTACAGTGGCTGATGCAAAAGTGTGGAAGGCCTTATCTAGAGCCAGTGTTTGTTTTGTCTTCTGTGGGCTACTGTAGAAACACAATGGTGCAACACGGTAATCTCAGTAAATGAAGACCTGCTCCCTATGTAGATAACAACAGCTCATTTTAAGGTATGATAGATTAAATTATTTTTATCCAGTGCTTATACATAAAAAAACATACTTATTGTATTTTATTCAATTTCATCCAATATATCCCCCTAAATCCTACACAAAGGACCTTTAGGTAGCAGTAAATGTAAAGCCTTTTTATTTGTTTTTAAGAGTAAAATATAACAAGGTCAAACTGCCAATTACAAGGAACTGCTGTACTCATAGAAACTAAAAAAAAAACAGAAATAATCTCAGAAATGAGAGAAAGGGAACACAAGACCTGCAAGTGCTTTTCCAACTGCAGAATGCAGCCCCATTGTTAAAATAATTGACAATAATGACCGTAATCACTCTATGTTGCAACAGCACATCTTTCAGTGCATCTACACCCACAAACTGAAAATGCTAGAACAGAACGTGCGCAGCAAGAGAGAGCCCGTCAACTGTTTGTGTTGGGGGACCCTGTGTGTGTTTTTTCCATCAGTTAGGTCAGCTGCCTCTCTCTTGCTTTCTCTTTCCCTCCCGATACGTGCTGCAGGAGTTCTGGCTGGGTTCCTAGCTGCAGTCAAGACTGCTCCAGGCAAGATCTTATCCTGCAAGGATCAAGAGACACTATGTGTGCCTGTGTGTGTGTATCCTTGCCAGGGCTGTACCCAGACATAATCATCAAAGGAGACATCTGTGTGACTGAGTTGTTTTTTTCCAGGTAAGTGGGTGTGTATTGTTCAACATAGGAACACTAGCCTAACACCCCGACTCATGTTTGGGGCCATTGATGGGAACCGCTGATATGAAAATATGCCCACTGGCAATCAGTTAGACTTTATTCAAATTTAATAGACGATGAAAAATTGAAGGGACGCTCTGCACCTGTGCAGGGTGTCTGTGCGTGCAACTGTAGGTGCATTTGTCCTTCAAGAGAACAGCAAGTTATAATTAGCATGTGCATGTGTAACAGCTGAATGTGTACGTTGCCTTCCAAACAAAAAGGCTCTGAGATGCTCCCCTTCCTCCCAAGCCTGTCTTAAAAGACTGCACCTCAGACAGCCCCTGATTCTGGACCAGCCCAGTTGCAGCACCTTGAGAGCTGCCCCGGTCTTCACCTTCCACGCCGACCTCAGATCGGCGTGCTCCAAGCCCAGCACTGCTCCAGGAGCCAGCAAAGGGGGGCCCGGGGAGAGCTGACCCCCTGGCCCAGCAGATGGAGCTCAGGCTGGGGGAGAAAGTCACACCGACACCCCTGGCACTCCCCGAGAACCAGAGTAAGAGACGGCAGCCAAGACGCGCCTCTCTCTCTCACACACACACACACACACACACACACACACACACACACACACACACACACACACACACACACACACACACACACACACAGAGAAACAAACTCCACCTGCAAACACATGCAGACACGCGCAGAATCATACACAACCTGGCACGACCATAAAGAGTGTGTGAGAGTTGAAAGCCAAGACACCTACAGACGTCCCACAACACCTTAGCAACAAAAGTAACGCTTACACACTTTTTGACTCACCATGCTTGTCAGGAGCTCAAACAGGATGGCGCCCAAACTCCACCAATCGCACGCTGCCGTCTCCTCACTGATACCTCCCACCTCTGAAACAGGAGCGAAAAGGAAGGAACAATTAA
The DNA here is from genome assembly GCF_026936395.1 of Plectropomus leopardus. NCBI lineage: Eukaryota > Metazoa > Chordata > Actinopteri > Perciformes > Serranidae > Plectropomus > Plectropomus leopardus. The sequence continues at coordinate 12,328,917 of NC_142191.1, read as the reverse complement.
TCAGTAAATTAACAATCAGAAGAACAGCTTATGAATTTGAGAGGAATAATCATCTAGTTATAGATGAGAAGAAAGAAAATAACTAAATATGTATAATTAAAATCAATGTCTTTATCTTAGCTAAGTGCATTAAACCCCTTCAGTGATTACATCAAATAAAGCCTCAAAATTCAACAGTTTCGCACTGACATATTAGATCACTAAATATTTCATTGAATTGATACAATCAATTCAAAATGAGCACAAAAACATGGACACAGTCTCACACACGCACACAAAAAGTGTGTGTCTCATAAAAGGGTGATTTGCATAATAAAAAAGCAGTTAAATTGAGGAAACCGTCTGCTGCAACTTCACGCCATCTGCATGACCTGACCTCAAACACAAACACACACTCGTACGACATACACACACACACCAAGAAATGTAAAGCAGGACAACTGAGAACAGCGCAACATTTTCATTCAGTGTTCTTCAGCCCTGCAAGTTTTTAAGCTTCTAAAAACACGGCAGACTTAGGTTTACCAGTACTTACATCAGTGATTAATCTGCTGATTAATTGTTGTAAAATATCAGGAAATAGTGGCAAATTACTAAATCACAATTTAGTAAAGCCCAAAGCCATTTTGATCAAACGTCTTGTTTTGACTGTTGAACAGTCCAAATTCAAAAGATTTTCAATTTAAGGCAAATTTATTGCTAAAGCACCTTGTATACCCGATGGCAACCAAAAGTGAGTTGATTGCAGGTAAAAGCACAGGAAACCAGTGATAAAAACAATAAAAGCAAGCAAGCAAAAGCATAAATATTAAAACAATATAGCCACACAGACAAAAGCAGCAGAGTAAAATTAAAAGAAAATGAATTATAAACAATAGTAAACAGGTAGGTCTTTAGCATGGATTTGAAAGTGGTCAGCATTGTGTTAAGTTTTAGCTCCTCTGGCAGTTTTTTCCACATCTAAGCAGTATGGAAGCTAAAGGTAGCTTCATCTGGTTCAGTTTTGACTCTGGGAACAACAGCAAGCCTGACAAGTCTACTAGGTTCACACTGGGGTCACAGATCTGTTCACTGTTTTGTGAACAAGCAATAGAAATGGGAAATTTACAAAAGAAATTACAACGTAGCTAATCTTTACCTTGAAAAATAACTTAACTACGTCAGATTGTCGGCAACAGTTTTCAGCTGTATAGGAGCCATGTGAAGTAATTGCCAATGAAAAATCAACTTTTTCAACAATTCAACAATTTCCTTATTTTGCTGCTCCACAATAAAAGCATAGCTACCTTTTTATAAAACTCCAACCTCACCTAAGCACTATAGGGGTACACGCACATAAACATTTCCAACACAGAAAATAAAGAGAAAATAAGAAAATAAAGGCAGAGGGCAGAGTCTGCAGAAAAATACAAAATCCTGCATAGTATATCTAAAAAAGATTAATCCATCACCAGATCGGCTAATTGTTGCAGTCTTACCAAAGACCTGATGCTTTCCCAAATATTCATGCGTATAATATGTGTTTGTGGTGGCCCACCATGATTTTAAACATCTGCCGCCATAAATACATTTTCTATTTCTGGAGCTTGACCATTCATCAGGACCCTTATTTTAATATTTACAAGGTTCCTTCACATTTTCATGGACAAAATTTCAAAACTTTTCCATGACTTACCCATAATAATTTTTTGCCTTGTGATTATCAGAATCAACTCTATTCAGACATAATTTCAGCTGACAATAATGAATGCAGCAACCTAACGTAAGAATAGAATGAATGTACAAGATGGCAAACAAAACATTATTATTAGAGCTACATCACGTCAGCCAAAGAAAATCAATGTGGCTTTATGATACATTAGGACTTATCCCACCAACAACAGTTTAATTACACACACAAAAAAATTCCATGACTTTTCCAAAACTTTCAACAATTCTAACTAATTCCATGACTATGATTTTTACTATTTCAATGACTTTTTCAAAGCCTGGAAAATGTGACTGTGAAATTCCATGACTTTTCCAGGTTTTCCATGACCATATGATGCTGTCATGGAGAAGCAGACCATCAGGCGCATTGAAAGTGGAACTTAACCGTTCATTCTGCGGGATCTAAAATCTTCTTTTACTTCCAGCAGCTGCTCCTCACTTTTATCGATCTGATCAGCTGTGAACGGATAAACACATCACTTACGCAGCCCACAAGTCACACACTGCTGCTGAGGTAAGAATGAACTCATGAAGAGCTCTGCCTATGCTGCATTCACAGACCTGCAAAAAACTCAACCGTGACAACAGTCTGTATTTATGATTTTTAACTTGACCCAAACTAATCACAGGCTCTCAATAATTACAGACATCATTTACCAGCTCCTTCTTTTTTAAAATCCTTCCTCTTTAGTTAGTCGATCTTTTACGTAGACATGTATGGATTAACAAGTCCTCTTAAGACAAACATTTCATTGAAAGTCTGTGCACTATCGAGCTCATGGCCACATTCTGCAATATTCTGATCGCTAACCAGTTACACGTCAGGCTGTTAGGCCCCACAATATGTGTTAAAGTAAGACAGAGAAACTACGAGTGATACTCGTTTGCTAAAGTCAAAAGTGTACACATGAGAGTGTGTGTGTGCTAGCTCCACTGGGTACCAGATGGCCTCTTGTGCCGCTCAGCTTCCCTCTGCTCTCTCCAGAGGGCCGGGACCCAGGGTCACGGCTGCGTGTGCCCAGAGACCAGGCTCCTCAGCTGGGGGAACATAAGAGACAAAGACCCCTCATCTCCTGGAGGCTGCCGGGGACTCCAGGGGGCCAGCGCAGCTCTCTTGCAGCAAAGGTTAGAGAAGGCTATGATACGACTTCCACACACACAAACACACACACAGCCAACTGAGCAACCAGTCTTCAGGGCTCCCCAGGACTACTGTTTTGACAGCCAAGGAGAGAAGATCGTCATTGAACGGACTAGTGATACCTGCGTAGTTATGAGCTGGAAGGGAGATACTGGACACACACACACACACACAAGCACACGTCTCAGAGCAAGGTCGATGTCATCACAATGGATTAATGTCTAAGGAGCTGCAGGGAGAGTACAGTGGAGCTGGCTACACTTACCGCTCTGTCAGAGCGAGGCAGGGAGAAAGGGAGACAGAGAGAAAGAGGACGGGAGGGGAGAATTAACCGCATCCACAGGCCATGGGTCATTCAAAGCGCACTGTTACACTGTGTCATGTGTACACTTTAAAATTTTACCTCCACTAAAGCTTTTCATTCTTGAACAGCACATGAAAAACTTTAAGAATAATAATGAAAATTCAAACAAAACAAAAGGTGGGAGTTCAGATACACCAGTACAAACAATGCTGTGCATCACCTTGTGGCCTCTTCTTCTTCCCTTTCCCCTCAACAATGCAGTTACTTCTTGGTTTGTATCTTAATCACACTCCATCTCCTCTCTCTTGGGGGCCATAAGGAACTTTCTCTCTTCTCCTCTTAGACCGACTTCCCTAAAAACTTAACCGACAGTCATTGTTGAAAGGGGAAGTAAAAAGGACGTGAGTAGGAAGTAAGGAGCGATCAGGACTGAGTGTGTGTCTTCTGAGCAGGGGAGGCTCTGTTGAGTGGTGTTGATATAACCAAATAAGTTATATATTCAAAAACAAAACCATCCCATGATTCATTTTCACTGTGATGACAGAATATTTGAAAATATTCAAATAATAAAGCAGAAGTACTTTCAAGGTCTTAGTTGAAACACTTTTCAAATGAGATGAAAACTTGTGTCAAAAGAGGAACTAAATTTTATCTTCCATGAGATCAGACTATGGCTGAGCAGGTACAAAGGAACACCAAACAAATAGCTACTATGATGACGACTCACCAGTAACTGACTTGTCACCTCAGAGGGGAAGAAAACTGAATTTCCCTTTTCTTAGACACTGAAGACAATTGGTCCTGGCCTTGCTTCCCTCTCAGCAGAACAATAAACAATTCCCATTTCTGCTCAAACCAGATTGCGGCACACTGTCACTCAACAGCTTGTTTTTTTTTTCTTATTAGAGAACAAAACAATAACCATCTGATGTTTATCGGTAATGACAGAAATGGTGAGAAAGTAAATAAGCAGAAGTGCAGAATAAATAGATTAATACCCTGCTGCTGTATTTTCCGAATCCACTCCCGTGTTTTTTTGGGTGTGAATGTGTGCATTTTTTAAAAACATGTTTCCCTCCGTCTTACACACACACACACACACACACACACACACACACACACACACACACACACACACACACACACACAAACACACGCACATACGGTCACAGCAGGCCCCCTGCTAGCTTTCTGGCAAACAGTCATAAATCTGTCATCAGGAATGAAGCCATCGCTGGAGCTGACCCTGTCTGGATAAACAGCAATACATAACAAGGGCAGGAGAGACACACACTCACTAACCTCTGCTGAAGTGTGTGTGTTTGTGTGTGTGTGTGTTAACAAGCACACATATCTACACACATGCCTGTACCAAACATAGGTGTTTGCAGTTATAAAATAAAAGCATGTAAAATAAATAGTAGCTGCTCCTCAGTAATATATGTACTCTCAAATTTACAACAACAGCAGAGAAAAGTGGACATAAGAGACGCAGAAGGAAAAGAGAAAAAGTTGCCAGTGTTTGAGCTGAGTGCGACAGTCAATGATGTAGATGTGGTTCTGTGTTCAACAACAGCATAACACACCCCCTGCTGGCTGCTAATATGTATTACATCCATTGATCCACCTGGGATTCACAGTTGTGTAACTAAAAAGACCTTTCACACCTGGGCTGAGGTCACTTCAGTTCCACTTCTTTTCACTAAAGCTCCACCTTTTCTCCCCAACATTTAACTTTATTTTTAACTGAAAATTTCTCTCCTTAACACAGTTGTAATTATTTGTATGAGCTGAATAAACACCACCCACATGTGACTCAAGCAGCACTGCTCTAATGATTTTTTTTATTGTGTAAGTCTTTATATAAAGACAAGTTTCTGGTTTTATTGCCTCCTCCAGCTCCTCTGATCATCCACAAACACTGTGTCTAACACTGGTTATACTTCAAACTAAACTGCATCCACATCCAACAGTGCTGAAAAGATGCAATGATTTGTCAATGAATCATTTACATTATTGTCAACAGGGCATCGACACATAAACTAGCTAAATTTAAGACTTTTTAAGACCTTTAAAATACGTAAGTAAAATTCAAGACCAAACTTGTAATGGAAATACATGCCAAAAGTGAAAATATCAACTTTCCATCACCAAGTAAACACACTGATGTCAGTTCAAAATGTAGTTAAGATAAAATGACACTAATGACACTGTGTGCTCGCTGCTCCGCACAGAAAATTATAAAATAATAAGCTGTCTAGAGAGCAAAGCCTTCGTTTAACGATGCAAACTCATTGCATGATCTATGCACAGAGGGGGCGGAAACAGGAGCATAGCATGCACACAGTATAGGTGCTGTGTTTCAGGCTGTGTCCCTGTTGAATATTTTTCCCTCCTATTTTAATGTTTCCCCTAGCGCAAACAATGGAAATTCTTGCAAAAAAAAAGAAAACGAAAAAAAAAAAAACATCCAATCTGAACTAAAGACAATTTAATACTTTTTGAGGCCTTTCATCAGTAAATGTGAATTTAAGACTTTTTTTAGACCTCTCAATGACCTGCAGCCACCCTGGTCAAGTAAGAAAGTCAAACACTGCTTGCAGTTTTCACAGTTTCATGTCAAGTGAATACCTTACAGTTTTCCGACTAGAAAATAAGACATTTGAGGATGGAACTTTAAAAAGTAATCATTAATTTATTTGATAATTAACTGAGTAATTATTTGATAATAATCTTGATTAAAGCCCCAAACTTTAGCTTTACTGGACTGATCCAGAACTGGATTAACAGTACTTTAATAACTAAACTGTAAATCAAATTAGGGCTTTATATATAGACTCAGTGAGTGAGGTAGAGGTTCAAAGACTTGTGGAGTCATGGATAACCCTCCTTAAATTTCTATTTGGAAATCTCTGAGGTTGTGAATCTGGGAAAATGGGACATAATATCAGTTCTAGAAAAATGTCTTAATTAGTGACACTGGGTATGATTTGCTCAAACAAACATACGCTATTTACCATTCAACTTCACAGTATCTTTAATATCTTTTCTTTTTTCTCCTTTATTGACCAGTTTTGTGATTTTACTGCTTGCACGCTTTCTTGTGAAAAATTGAATAAATATATCATTAAAATAATAATAATAATAATCATGAATGCAGTATTGGATTTTCTCCACATTGCCCAGCCCTTAACAAAAACCCTTTTTTCCTTTTTTTAAAAAATTTGAATACCAAATTCATCTTTAAATAGACAGTAGATTCTTCAGCATATTACAGGTTACCTTTCAAAACTCCCACCCACACTTTTAGACAAGTCTTAAAACCTCTTGCTGCTTATATTAACAAGAAAATGACTACATTAAATACACGATGACTTAAGCGGCCAAACATGTCTCGGTTTAGCACTTAGATTTGATGCTACATTATGCATAAAGCTCCTTGCGCGGAGCTTTACTCCTGTGTGTCTTTAGGTCATCTGCTGCTGGCCACTGAACATATGCCTCTATGTGCCTCTATTACCATTAGTAAGCTGTTGCTAAGGGAATAAAAATGCACACTTTGGATATTAGATGGAGCATTTGTTGCTTTCAGATTTATTACAACAGTGGCATACTGTATGTTCTAGTCACAAGGAGGATTTAAATCTGAAGTGACCTTCCTAGCTCGAGAGAGAGGATGAATATAAGAGAATGGCTTAATATAAGTGCACGGGAGAGTGAAAAGAGGTGAGCGTCATTGCCTCGGAGTGCGTCCAGAGTTTTCAGCTAAGACTTATCTGTCCTTCGTATTTAAGAGAGGTGTACACACTGAATCTATCCAGCAGCTTAAGAAGTATGAAGCCATAGGCTTAAAGCAGCAACATAATGTAAAAGTTCTCCGTCTATAGATGTCAGATGCATGTGCACATGTGCACTTATACACACACACACAGAGACGTCCCCTCACACACAGAAGTGCTAAGTAGGGACATGGTGCTTTAGTCTAGCAGCAGTTTGTTTTAGGCAGCTTGTAAACAGCATGCCAGAGCTGCCACAAGCCTGCTGAGGGCAACACGCGGGGTTACAACACGGCTGGCTCACTGCTGCACAACAGCACACTCTACAGGACAGAGAGAGAACTACTACACGAGCCAGACTCAAAACTGAGGGCAAGAGTAAAAAACAAATATTCCTAATTCCTCCTCCAGATGTTAACCAATATGAGTGTTAATCGAAATATAAAATAGCAATGCCATGATGACTCCTTTAAAGTGCTACTTTTCCAATTTTCAATCAGTTTTGTATCTTTACAATGTGGATCGTATGTGTATCTCACCAGAGCCCAGATCTCCCTGCTCATTTCTCTCTAGGACTGTTGCTCAAACTACAAATTGTACTTCCGCATTTTTGTATGCCCACCACAATGGACACAAAGAGTATAAAAGCAAATCGAGAGAATGAGAGCAGCCCCTCTCTCTCTCAAACTGAGACCAAACTCTGATCAAACAGATAACACTGTGTTACTGCACTGCCTATTTCAAGTCTAAAATGTCTTCAGCGACGTATCTAGTGCACTGTTTGGCTGTAACAATAATAATTTATGAGACTGTATTTACTGACAGAGTTTATGTTGTAACACAAAATGTTAAAGTCTCTTTACCTTATTTCAGGCGTCTAACCAAAAGCCCATTCAAATGCCTTACTTCTCACCTAAAATGTTTTCCAAAACACATTTAAGTGCACTTTTTGGCTGCACTACAAGACTGTTTGTTACCAGCCGGCCACCATGTTGTTTCCTGTGTCAAAACAGCAATGCTCATATTACATCACTGACCAGCAGGGGCTTTTATTGGCCTAATGTGGTGCAGTGCATTTTGGCAGTTGTTGGTTTTATTTTTAAGAGAAAAAAATGCTGCAGTCCTTTTTTTCTTTTTTCTCTGGTCAAGTAGCAGCAATTTCAAAAGTACTTTCTACTGCACTGAAGTTACAGTTTTCTGAAAAGACCATCTTTTCAGCAGTGAAATACTTCTTTAATGGCAACAAAGCAAAAGAGCAGAATAAAAAGAGAACCTTTGCATATGAATATCTGTTGATTTCTGAGTCAAGAACAATCAATGTCAATCTGTTTCTACTCTCTCGAGAGGTTTGTATACACTTGGATTGTTTATTCATGTCTGGCTATGAATGAGGGTTTTGTGACCATGGGAAAGTGGCCTACTTATGGCCCTGCATGCCTGCATAGAATTAACCCCACATAAACCCCCTAACTGACATGCAAACACAAAATGAGGCTCCCAATTAATAAATATAGAATGAGGACATGTGTCACATCAGAGATGAAGTGAATCTGAATGTTTTTGTGTGTCTCACCTGGTGCACAGTACATATTGGCAATGGCCTCTTTGTCACAGGACTCCTCCACATCATTCCAGCTACAGAAGTAGGTAAACTGAACATGACCTAAAGAGACAGAAAGAGAGGTAAAGTGTTGAGCTCAAAGTGTAAGAAAAATCGAATGCTCAACCTCAGTCAAGTGTCACCCCGGCTCGCTACTTTTCAAACTGTTTACTCACCTTTAGAGCACTTCCTTCCTCCGTTCCTTTCTGCCTCTCTACATCCCTCCGCGAGCTTTTCAAGCACACAGCCCTGGCGATTACTCCTGTTTAGCGGCTACCCGTTAACGCTATCATTAGAACTAATGGTGTCATTAGGTAGCCGTGGCCATTAGCCTGGGCTAGCCAGACTGATGCACCACACTACGCCGTTGATGGGCCCTTTAGAACAATAATTACCACCAGGGAGACGAAAACAGCCACTCAGCTAATTAGACGCTTGTTGATAACGAGGTGGAGAGAGATGACTGTAGGACGACAAAGGAAGAAGTTGAGGGGGAATCTGTGACCTCCTGGTAAAACAACACTTTTGCTTCTACAAGAGCCGTCAATTTAGTGAATAGCTTACGACATGGTTGAGTGACAGAGACAGTCCTTAAGTCAAATACTATCTGCTGCTCTAAGAGACGAATAAGCAGAGATCTCTCTCTTTTTTTTGCTGGAGTACTATGTGGATTACATCCACAGTACTATGTGGATTACATCCACATAGTGGATTATATCCACATAGTACAGCAGCTCACAGTGATGTAGTGAATCACTGCTGTAAGAAAAATATGAGCAGATGTAACCAAGAGTTTATAGTATTTTCATTAGGTATTTACTGAGCTATTTACATCTGAAAACTCTCAAAAGGCCACCTGATAGGTCTTAAATTATGCTCCCGTTGCAGCCTCTTTTCAGTGCATTTCTTTGAAGTTAACAGTTAACTTTCACAATTAATAAGATTTACTTCAAGTTCCCTGGTTTCTGTTATCCATCTTTGCTTTATAAGTAATCTAAATGTTATCTCCACTAAGAAGTGACAAGAGTCATGTGTTAGAGTGTAACAATAATAAGCAGCAGAGGTTTGCATTCTCTCAGCCTATTTTAAGTTAAATGAGAGTCACAGATTTATCTCTCACTAATTTAACTTTCTGTAGCTAAAATATTTTGTAATGCTGCCCTGATATTATAGCTCACAAAAAGCAAAGTAAGTTGTTTGGCAGTATTACAGCTAAAACTGCAAGAAAGTAGTGTAAATTCGGTTGTTTTTTAAAATTCTTTTTCCCTACACTTGAAAACATATGCTGTCATCTCTGTGTGCAAAAACCTAGAGCAAGATTTAACCTCTTCCACTCTGTAGAGACGCTGGTGTTCCAGGCCAAGATGACCGTCTTTAAGATGCTGTAGTGGGCTAAGTTTTGAGGCCACAATGGAAATACTGCTATAATACCTAATCTTAGGAAACCACTGGTATCAATAACTCCATGCTAACTTATTGGGAAGGGGGTTAAATAGCCCTCCAAAGTTAGGCTAAATTTTTATGAGGGAAAAACTGGCATTGATATTTTCACAGGATCCCTTGACCTCTCAAAATGGGTTCTATGGGTACCCACAAGTCTCTCCCTTAACAGACACGATCACTTTAATATGTTAATATTCAAAGGTTTGGGTAAAAACCATACAGTTTTTACAGTACAAATGTGTTATTTTTGCCTATTGTATTTGAATATTTCTGCATACTGGTGTACCTCAACAGTCTTGAAGTTCCATAAATTTGGAAAGCTGAGACTTGTGGATTCAATTAATCCAATTTTAGTCATGTGGGATGATACTAACCCCCATACCAGCAACTTCATTGTAGTGAGACCATTTTTCTTAAACAGACATCACTGTATAAATGACCTCTGGGATAATCAGAGCCTCATGAAACTTTACAGCCACAATCTTGAGACTTTGGGTATTCAGAAAATGTGTGGCTTTCATAGGTATACTGACAACAGAAGTACTCAACTTCCAACTGATAAAAACTGTAATCTTCAAATGTCAAAAGTTTTTTTTATAGTGGTGTTCCTCAGTGTCTGTGTATCTTAATGTGGTATTGTGGAGGGATTATTGACTGCTTTTATTAAGTCATGATGGGGACAAAAACTCTTAAATTTAGCACTAAAACTGGTGAAAAAAATCATATCAACCCAAAAATTGTAGCAACAACTTATGAGACTTACTTGAGCATGTGAGGGCCGTTATAAACGTCTATCACAATGTTCTGAACCCCTAAATACACCAAACATTTAAAGTTTGGATAGGTGCCGCACCAAAACATAATGTTTATTACATATTTATGACTAATAAAACTTGACAGACAGGGATGAGCTGCATGTCAAATTTACCCTTTGGCTCCCAGCTTTCAGATGATGTACACCACTTCAATGTGACATATACTCTGACCTGCTATCTCCCCAAAAAGACCCCTCCTAAAAAAGACAAAAATGGGTCTATGGTAGGAAGGGGTGGAGTAGAAGTTAAGGGAGAAATGAGCAGATAAGAACACTGAGGGATCTTAGTGAACAAAACTTGACAATAATCTGTGTTGATAATGGATGTCTAACCTTGGTGGTCCAGCAGGATGTTGTTGGGGTTCAGGTCTCGACAGATGATGCCTTCTTGGTGCAGAGAATCCAGAGCTGTCACCATCTCCACAGCCCAGCATCGTACAAACTCCTCCGGGATGCGAGCTTGGGATGCGGCCAGCGACAGCTCGTCTAGCTCTGCAAACAGCCGTGATACTTCTTTATCAAATTCGCTGCCACCTGTATTACTAATAACTCTTGATGATTCACCATCAAGGCCTAATAAACTCTCAACTGCTGCGCAGGCCTCAGTCCCGTTTGTGGCTGGGATAGAGCCTGTGATTTTAGGTTCTGGAACCACCTCGGTACTTCCTCTTGCACTGGCTTCTAGTTTCTCCTTAAGCGTGTCAGTAACTGGAAGGTCAAAGGGAAGGTCGTCATTTTGGCATGCAGGATTAACTTCCATTTTGTCAGAGGCCTCTTGCCCAAACGCCAAGCTGCAGTCCTCCCACAGTGAGTTGAAAGGAGAGGAAGATGCAACACTGGTGTCACAAGCTGCAGAGGCTGTACAAAAAGATGAAAGCTCCTGCTCCAGTGGCTGCTCCTCCTCTTCCTCAGGCTGGCTGGGAAGCTGTAAAACATCAGGCTGGATTAACTTCTGAGGAGATGCTGTGGCCTCGAGGCCCAGACACACCCCTGAAGTGTCGAATTCCTCTTGTAAAGAGTCTACAGTCCCCCCCATCACAGGTAGGTTGACCAAAAGGTCTGGCGGATGACCCTCATCCTCCACTACTGCCTCTTTAAATGAGATAACTGGCACTGACTCGTTGGAGCCTTTATCACTACAGTCAAACCCCCAAAGCTCCGAGCTGTGGCCCCTGACCTCCTGAGCCAGCTCTGGAAGATCCTCAGTGACATCCGATCCCAAGTCAGACGTAGAAAAAAGCGGGACCTGCTTATGAGAAGCGCGCTGCTCTCCTGAGTCAATACAGGTCACCTCACTTGCACTGTCTTTACTGTCAATGCGAAAAAACTCCATTGGCGTGTGCTTGGACTGATCCAAAGACAGAGGCACTGCAGGGGAGGGCAAAGGACTGAACACGTCGCCGTGGTCCTGTCCCTCGCCACGGTATTGCTCAATGTCAAGAGTGTGGCCGCTTTTCTCGGACGACTCTGTAAAAAAGCCGAGTTCCTGAGAGCTGATAGGTGAGGAGAGGCTGTCGTTGCTGAGCAGCGAGCGGCTACGTGAGGAAGTGGTGGTCGTCGCAGCGGGTACTTCCAGCGACAGCATTTCCTGCTCGCTCCTCTCTTCCTCTTCTAGTGCATCTGGTTCTACTTTGTCTTGTTCGTACTCGTTGCAAAGTGTCAAATAACTGTTGGTGCACTCCTCCTCAGAGGTGGCTCCAGAGTCCGACTGGGCACCAATTTGTTCGATGCGCCTGGGAGGGAGAACGTTTTTCTGAGGTGATGTGCTGAGTTTCTCAGCTTTGCTCTGCAGCCCTGAGACCGCATCAGAACAAGCAACCGGCCCAGAACCAGAACTGGCTGAACCCACATCCAGCTGTGGCACAGCATGTTGTGGAGAGTGGACAGCTGCTGTGTGGCTCTTCTGGATGAAAGGAATGTCAAAGCTCTCCTCCGGGCTAGAGTTACGCAGGTACTTTCCAATGTGAGACCACAGCTTCCCACCTGAAGATGAAGGAAACAGCGCATTAAAGACAAAGAAAAAAGAAGGGTATTCAGGGCTCCTACAGCTTAAGCCAAGCTGAGTTTAAGACTCTTTAAGACTTTTTAAATGCCTTGCGGAATAAAATTCAAGACCAATTTTACAATAGACAAAATTGAAGGGTAAATAAAACATCAACCTACATCAGTAATTTAGGATTAAAGACAATTTTGCCCAAAAGTTTAGTTTAACATTTAACTATTATTATTATTATAATTTTTTTTAAAACTTTTTATTTTTTGGTTGAGTCAAAAAGTTATCCACTTCAAATGTGGAAATTTTTTAAAAAACTTCCTAGAGTGAAACACGTGGCTTTAAAAAAAAAGCTTGTTCGTTTGTAAGTTAATTGGATGTAGTAAATGATTGTGATTGTTGTTGGTTCCTTTGTCCTGATCTCCGTAACCTCAATGCGAGAGGCATTTGGTAAATTATTTTAAAAATAGATATTACCAATTTGAGATTTTACAATGCAACATCAGAAAAGAAACCAATACCCTACTTTCCATATGTTAATATTTTTTAAAGACTTTTGAAAAGACATTTTAATGCAAATTAAGGCATTATTTTAGATTAATTGATTTAATGTCTTTTAAGACTTTTTAAGAATCAGTGGGCACCCTGGTGTTAAGAGGACAAATTATGAATTACAGAGTAAGCGGTGCAATGTCTTAATAATTACAGCATTTCCACTGCATTAACTTGCAGTAATGTTTTTAGGAACCCCTGACATCAGAAATGGACTGTTCAGTGGACCGTCATGCTGAGGAGCTTGACTCATTTTGAAAAATATTAAAAGGAACAGATAGATAAATGAAATTAGATAAAACATTTGTGGCAATTAAGACCTTATAAATTCTTCACTTTTTGAAGACCTTTAAAGCCTAATACTAATAATACTAATAATAAATGAAACTGAAGACTTTTCAAGACGTTTTATGGAACTGCAGATACGCTGTGTCGCGTCGCTAAAAACAAATGTACAAAAAGAGACTTTTAGCTCTTGCTTTTAGTTTCCTCCTTAGTAACTGAGACTATTTGGCAAAAAGGGTCATTAGTTTCCACTTAGGAATGAGTAACAAAGGCAAACGAGAGCAGTAACGACTGAACCCAGTTTGGCTTAATGAGGTTGGGTGTGTGTTTTAGGTTGCTAGTGTTATTTTGGTATTTTGACTTCTCTCTGTCTTACACACACACACAGACATACAGATACACACACAGCTGTAGTGTGAGCAATTGGAAGCCAGCATCTGTTGTGTGTGATGAGAATGGATAGGGAGCTCACAGTGATGATAATGATAGTGGGGCAACTCGATGGCTTAGAAAGTAAAACCATCCACATGTTGTTTCGTCCAATGTCACTCAGGTCACTGCCTCCCCTCTGTCTGCCTGTCTGTCGTCATTCAACCCATCAGCTGCTAACAGCATACTAAAGAAGCAACAAGGAGTGACCCTGGATTTTGTGAATCACAGAGGTGGGATGTAACAGCGCTGAAACTCTGCCTTTTCTGGCATTTGATTGGCTTTATTAGATTATGTTCATATGATATTCAATACTGTCCACTAATATTAGCGCAGGGCGGTTATAGAGAGCACCAGATTGAATAGGTTACAGGGCATTAAAAAATATGGCTGCATTTCATTGTACGCACTCACCCACACACATGAGCTACGCACACATCCTAGAGTGAGTGGGATGTAAGGAGGCCCAGGTGTTGGCATAGCTAATGAAGCATGGCGCCACCTGGTATTCAGAATAATGACCTGTGACACACACCCATCTCTATCAAACATCTGTCTGGAACAAGGGCAGAGGGGGGGTGGGAGAAGAGAAGAGGAGGGATTGGGTAAAGGAGGAGAAAAGGCAGTTGGAGGTAAAAAAAAAAAAAAAAAAAAAAAGTAGAATTATTGCCTCGTGTTTGGACGCCCCTCCAAACCAGTCAAGTTTACATCCATGTCTGTCCAGAGTCATACGTAGCTTTGACAGCTGACAATGCTTCATGTATGTATGTTGCTGCAAAGAAGCTACATGTTTGAAAACATGGATGCTGCAGAGACCTCTTCAACCCTGCAGCACAAAAGATCTTAAAAATCAGCACAGTATCAAAGTGGGCCCCCAAGATTAGTGTCACCAACTCTGTATCGGATCAAATGCCTCTCCTTCTGTTCCTGAGTTATGATACTGAATAATAATTAGAAATGTGTTTTTGCAGAACATGATGAAGTTCATCATTTTATCCTATTAGATATGTGTGAATTTTTGTCATCATAAGCATATGAATTCTTGAGTTACAGCTGAAACTGTGCTTTGTGAGGTTACAGTTACCTTGACATTTGACCTCTGAACACCAAATTCTGATCAGTTCATTATTGAGTCGAAAGGGATGCTTGTGCCAAATTTGAGGAAATTCCCCCACAGTCTTCTCGAGATAACAAAAATAAGATGGGCACAAGATCACAGTGACCTTTAACCAGCAAAATCTAATCAGTTCATCATTGAAGCCAAGTGGATGTTTATGCCAAATTCCGAGAAAATCCCACAATATTGCGTCCACGAGAATCGGAGGGACCGGGTCACATTGACCTTGACCTTTGAGAAGCAAATACTTATTAGTTCATCACTGAGTCCAAGTGGATGTTTGTACCAAATTTTAAGAGATTCCCTCAAGCAGTTGTGAAGATATCATGTTCGCCAGAATGGGAGGGACAGACAGTAGGACACAACTGCCACTGGTGTGGAGGCATAAAAAGAGGGAGGATGAAACTATTGAATATGAGGTGCATGCGTCTTACCTTCAGCATACTGTAGCAAAAGAAAAACTGTGTCTTCAGAGACGATGAACTTCCTCAGCTGTACCATGTGGGGCACAGAGTGAGGCATGATTGTCCTCTTAGTCAGTCCACAGTCGCTGCTTTTCCTCAGACCCTGCAATAAGAAGGGAGGTGAAGAGGAGGTGAGTAATTAAAGCTGAAACAAGCAAGGAAATCTGCACTTAAAGGTGAGAGGAGAAAAGACAAATTAACCTAAATATGGAGGGCATGGGTGGGAGGGGGAGGAGGAGGAGAAGGAGGAGGAGGAGAAAGGTGAGTGTTTTAGTTTGTGTGAGGAATAAGGTGTAAAAAAATGAGGAACGAAGTGTGGCAAAGGAGAAACCTTCCATTAACGAGGTGCCAGCTTTGCCCCATGGCAACCCAAAGTCACTGGATTCATCAAGCCACATACAGCGCGTGACTTTAAAAGAGCCACACAAATCTATCAGCACTACACGTAAAGTTCACATTGGCTGCGTGTGTGTGTGAGTAGGGTAAGCGTGTGTGTGTGCGCACGTGTGTGTATTCATCTGTGCCTGTGCTGTGCGTTGGCATCTGGCACACGTCTCACACCTGAGAGCAGAGGAGCTGACAGGGACAGGCCCATTAGAATCAATTACACCGGTCACACACAGGGGCTTCTGGCACACTTCACACTTACACTTACAGTCAGGACGACGAGGATGCAGGGAGCGTGCGTATGCGCACACACACACACACACACACACACACACACACACACACACACACACACACACACACACAAACATATTAAAACTTACTTTGAGGATGAACGTCTCCTGTGTTCTCTTGTCCATGACCAAAAGAACCTGTGATGGAAGAGTGCCATTAATTGCCAGGTATGAATAGACATACACACGGTCTAAGATGATGTAGTGGCCGTGTCCTCCAGAGCAGTGTTTTTCAACGACTGGGTCAGGGCACACATGAGGGTCACAGCAAGATAAATGTAAGTCCCTAAATTATACCAGAAAACTGGCATTAACACATCGGATCCTGCTGTGCGGACCAAGTCAAGCCCCTGCCACATGACAATGACTTAAAGGAATCTATAGATGTCTACAGTGTAATAACAACAGAAAAAAAAGGTCTACAAATGCAATACTAGCTGCGAACCACCCCCAAAACAAAACAAAGAATGTGAAAGTGAGAATTAACACATATTTTTCTAAATACCCCTGGATCAATTAGTTCATTAATCAACTTGTCAACTGACAGAAAAGTAAACTTTTAAACTTTTAATAACAGGGCTACCACAGTTTCATGGATACAATTTTAAAACTTTTCCATGACGTTTCAAGGAACCATTAAAACTGTATATGAATATTCCAAATGTATAACACAAACAGGAGTGTATATTAAACTTGAGCGTAACTGTACATTATTCCAATGTGCGCAGCAGTGGCGGGGTTCTCCCTCTGCAGTATTTTCTTAGATATTTTTTTAAGTTAAGTGTTTGAATGTTACTGGACACAGAGCACAGGTGAGGTTGCAAAGGAGCGACTAGGTGTCAGACCATAAGTGAACATCTAATAAGAGGAAGCTAGAAAAATCATGGACACTGCACTGGAACTTACACAAATATAGAGGGGCAACATGCTAAAATGCTAAGCGGACAAAGCCAATGTGGCTTTCATTTTCGCTGGCGATACTGTTTACAAACAGAAGCAGACCATTCCTGAATAGTATACCTTCCAAAAGGGGGAAAAAATCTTTTTTCCCCCCAATCAATACTAAGAGATCACCTTTATCTTAAACATTTTAAACTTAACAATAAAAAAATATAACTGACAGATTAACAACTTTAGAAAAAAATCTCTATTTACCGTTCTAATATTCACCGTAAACTGAAATATGAGCAACCTAAAAGCCAAAGAGCTGGTTATGTAAATTTATGTCCATATGCTGGATGCAAAATGTATTTTCTTTTGCTCCTACATTTTTAAACTTTGGAGCACATGTGTTCCTTGAAAATATTTTACAGATCAATGCAGTGCTTCATGGTAGACACAATCATATCTGGCAGTGCCATCTCTAAATCCCTCTCTTCCTTCCATATCTTTGGCTAAACTCAGACAAAAAACTAGCTCCTATCTGTCATTTCACTAGCCTCTCCTTTTTCCTTGTATCTTTATTTCCTCCCTCCTTCTCTCTGACATGTCCATTGCTCTTCTGCTCCCTTAGCGTCTCAGGGGAGAGCTTGAGCATATGTGTGTGACCGGCATGTGGTTGTGCGTAGTGCAGTGCGCGTGTATGTTTTGTGGGTGCGTTCTCTCCATGTGACCCTGGCTGGGACCAAACAGGTGCAGGCTAAATGGATATGAATGGAGCTGTGAGTAAACAGAGTGGCGGTGCTAGCCAGGGCGCTAATATAATTAAGACACAAACATCAGGGAAGGGGGGAGGTGGAGAGGAGGGGCAGAGGGGGGCAGTAGGGTGAGGAGCTCTCTCCATCTGTCCCCTCTGTCCCCATTAAAAGTGAAAGGAGGAAGGAGGAGGAGACAGAGGAGAGGAAAGGCGGGTCATTTCTGAATAGCGCAGTTTGAACTTATAGCATTTTTTTTCTTTTCACTGCGCGTCTGATGCGTTTCTGACATATTGTGGACTTTGCAAGCACCTCCGTAGAGTAACACATGTAAGTATTGTGTCAACATTTTCCTTAGGGTTTTGTGTGTGCGGAGGACGAGCATCATTGATTCAATGTTGTGTGCCGCTCCCTGAGCTGCTTGCCAAGTCATTTCATGGCTGAGTGGTGAAGTTGCTTCGCCGGCAGCTGGTTGAGAGGACCAGCAACCTAAACTGACCTTGTGGTAGTCATAACTGACGCTGAACATACACACACTCAGCCCTTACCATGCCATTCAGTAAATCTATTACGCTTTATTGCTTCGGATAAAAGAGATGGTCGAAGAAGGAAAGGACAAAAGGAGGGGAAATTTGACACATTCACATTTATCTGGGGGAATTATTATATAAATGAGAGTCTGCCGGACACAAGTGTTATTAATTTCTTAGGACCTTGATTATTGTTGTCTCCTTAAAAGATGTCTCTCACCAGTGCAACGCAAAAAATGCAATGCAGGGGTATGGAAAATCCATGTGCAAATTTCAAGCTTAAAATAAAATTATGAGCATCTACATCGTTTGCCAGCTGCAGCGGAAACCAGTTATTTCGAATATTTTCCCCCCTGCACACATGTTTCGCAGCAGTACAAGCATTTATAAGAACCCAAAAATGGACTTTTTGGATCAAAGTACATCCTTGGTGTGAGATGGCTTTAAGACTTTTTCTCTTCAATATTACCAATAATATTCAGGAAGATTCTGTCATCAAATCAAATAAATGTTATTTTTAACAGATTTTTTGTCTTTTTGTGTCTTTTACTCACTTTCTTAGTGGGAAAAGATAAACTGATTGTAATTATAAATGAAGCAAAGCTAAAGTCAACTCACAAAATGTGGCTGCAACTTGCACATCAGCATACTGACCTTATCTATGACCCCCAACACCCGGTAAGCTCTCAGCTCCTCAGATGGACTCTGCTGGCCTCCTCTGCTGGTGGACGGGCAGCACTGTGCTCCCAAAGCCTTGGACAAATAATATATCATAGAGCTTCAGTGGTTTGCAATTTTATCATGAAAACATGGTCACATTCATTAGCAACAAGTAGCCCAAGTATTATGTGAGGAAAAGTAAGTCTGTGTCTCAGCTGGAAATAAAAAGAAGAACTCCAGACTTTGATCATCAGATCCAAGAAGCTTGAAGTGGCTTGTTTTAGCGCAGTTGCCTGCTTTAGCTGAAAATGATTATTTTTTTTACTATTATTGATTATTTTTGGTGCATTATAATGTTTTTCAACACAGACCTGCTTAATTTTTTCATCTGTAACTAACCCGACTGTACTGTGACATACTGCGTCTCAAGTAATTTGAGAACCCTGTTGGATGTATGCAAACAAAGCAGATGTGCATAATCTAACATACACTCTATACGGGCCAGCGGCATGTCCCTCCCACTCACCACTGTCTGCGTGGACCCTTGACCCATGCTGCTCCCCAGATGCTGACTGGATATCTGTTCTGCACGCATCAGATACTCAGCAGTCTTCTTCTTCACTGCCTCTCGTCGCGTGGGACTGGGCTCACCTGAAAAGAGGTGAGTGAGAACAATCATTTTTCTTTACGAAGCAGTTTTTGTAGTGCAGGGTTAAAAGTTTGTGTACTAGCATTGTGTTTATTGACATAACAGCATGTTATTACTGTCATAAGAGCTAGAAGCGAACTGGTCACACACCCACCCACGCTAGTGTGAGCAACCACTCTTTGCTAGCTTGCTGGTCTCCACATTGAAAAAGGTTGACAACCTCTTTTCTAGGGGATTGTTTTCAAAGTTTGTGTCATGGCCTACAGACCTTGTGGCAATGGAAGATTTTTAATGGGTCTATTTGCAGTCATGGCAAATACTACTTATCTGTGAAAAAAAGTTTTAAAATGTCCTCTGTGACTCTGGAGGAAAGTTTCATCATTTCTGAATCTGGACTTGGGCACAGAGCAGGGTTTCCTAGAAGATTTCAATGTCCTGGAAACATGGGTGGAAATAAGATAAAATATTATCTGTGTAAAATGTAGTTTCCTTTAGCTTACTTCGTCCTAACTGAAATTTGATGCGAGTGAGCATCAGGGTCAAATTAGTTTGGATTGGTTTCTATTGGAATGGCCTGATTGGCCTTGAGCGACACAGTGCTGTGCAGTGTGCTGAACTTTTGCCGGACACCATGTTTCTATGTCATCTCCAGTAAATATCACAATATAAGATATGTGTTTTCTGTTAACAAAGTACAAACGTCAGAAGATATCAAATCCTCACCTGTCTTTTATGGGGTTAAATCTATAGTCTGATCTTTTTTTTAATTTTCTTTTTAAAGATTATTTTTATGGGCTTTTTTGCCTTTATTGATAGGACAGATAGAGAGTGAAAGGGGGAGAGAGAGAGAGAGGGGATTACACATAGCAAAGGGTCGAGACCAGAATCGAACCCACGGCCGCTGTGGCGAGGACCAAGCCTCTGTGCATGGGGCACCAGCTCTACCAACTGAGCTTCTGGGCACCCCTACAGTCTGATTTTGAGCATGCAGCTGAGATGCATAGGGTTGTTTACATTACATAACAGTAGCGCATATTTAATGGATGCATCATAAACAGAGAGCGACGCTCACATGTTGTTAGGACACAGTGGGCCTATTTAGGCAAATATGTCACACTTCACATAGACTTTCCCAGGAAAAACAAAGAGGAGGAAAAAAAAATTAGCAGAAAGCCTGCATCGCAATTTGCGGGCATATAGTTTATAGTTTATAGTTTGAAAGTTTGAAAGTTGTGAGTGTTTACCAGGCATGGAGGGCCAAATGTAAAGATGTTACTGAGTTACATTATGGAACATGCACGATCCACAGTTTTTACAACTTGAACCAAACTTGCGACTAGAAATCAGGATATCTCAGCCTCTGCTGCATTGATTTTAACCAATCTCTATTAATCTGTCTTTCGTTGCCGAATCTGTCATTTGCGCTCTCATATAATATAAATGTTGTCAACTGCTGCACATGTGTAGGAAAGTTCGATAAAAAAGTCGGTATGAAGATATGAAAATAGAAGTAGCTCTGTAGAGGATTTTGGCAATTGAATAACTGTCTCTTCCCTTTTTTTTCAAACTCTGGGCAACCACAGTAAAGCCACAGAAAAACTGACCTTGCACTCCTTGCAGCAGCAGGTCCACTCCGCTGCGATAACAGGAGAAAGCTGCCTGGAAGTCCTGCTCTTTCTCCTTCTGTACTGCCAAACAGATGAGCTCACTGGCTCTGTCGAGGTAGTCTGACTTCACCTCTTTAGAATTGCCAGCAGTGGCTTTCTTCAGGCTGCCGGAGAAGAGTGGTGTTCGGCCTGGCCAGCTGACCTCTGGGTTAGGGGCTGAGGAGGCAGGGACTGGAGCTGGAGATGGGGTGCGACGATCATGCAGGGACGGTAAGCGAGGGCTGCAGCTGCTGCTAATGTTGGTGGCTCCCCCTTGTGGCTGGTTTGGGGAGGTGCGGCCTGAGGCCATGCCATCATCCAGCCCAGCCAAAGAGTCCGTATCCACAGCCAGGGAGGTCAGGTCGCTGTCACTGGACGGGCCTGGGGAGGAGTACAATGCTGGGGTCGATACACACTTTATAATGAACTTATGTATTAGCTCTAATGTAACAAACCTTACCTCCATACTCAGATGTGATAGTCAAATCATCAGCACCACTGATGTCTCTTTGGACTGAAAAACATGCGCACACATCTCTGAGCAAGTTTAAAGGAACAGTTACTGTAAATTAAAAGCAAGTTGATTCAGAGGAACAGTTAATGTGTGTAAGCTTACCGTCAGAGCTGCAGTCTGATAAACTGTCTGCCAGGAAATCAGAAAAGGGCTCAGCTGGCCCAATGAGCTCTGAGCCGTCGTGGACCTCACCTCCCTAGGAAAAAAAATTAAAAACACTGCAGTCCACAGTTTGTCTAGGAGTTTGTTTGTGTTTTTGCGTGTATATATTTAAGTACCTTGAAGAAATCTTGGATGTGTTGGCTACTATAGAGAGCAGGGATGTTAGCGGAGAACTGCAGCAGATCCTCAGAGCACTGTCTTCTTTCCTCAACTACTGAGTCATCAAAACGACCTGCGCATGCATACATGGACAGGAGGATACACACATACACACATCATTATGATATTGCCTTAGTGAAAGTGATCATGCAAGTAAGAGTAGCGCTTACAGGCACAGAGCTGCATCAAGAGGAAAGAGTCATCACTATCTCTCAAGTGGTCAGAAGATCCAGGATTTATTGTCTTGTACTACAGCAGTCTATGTTTTTTAGTTCTTCATTTAAGCAACCTTCTTTAAAGCAAAAGAGGAACAACGAAAAAGTGAAATGCAAGCAGAAAAAAGAAAGAGAATGTTTGCTACTAAGGCACCAAGGTGATTTGTTTCTTACCAAACACTTTGGCCTTGGCAAAGGGAGGAAACAGCTCTGACTGGCTACATACATTCTTGTGCAGCTGCCAGAGGTTCTGATGAAGCTTCCGGAAATCACTGTATCTCTTCCATACTGTTATCTGAAACAGGAGAGACAGATGAACCCCCACAAAACAGGATTGGATAGATACAGTAAAAATTATTTATGTTATGGAAAAGATTACTTTCTCTCTTCACCTTCAGGAAAGTGAGTTCATTGGGCTCTGGACCCAGTAGGTAAAATATGTAATAGCATTACAGTCAGATTTTGTGGAGGTACTGGATAAATGACCCTATTATGTTGTTCTATTCTGACTGCTATTCTTTTTTTCTCTCAAGTCTCCTCCTGAAATATTTTACAAAGCTTTAGTGCACTTAAGTACACTGTAGAAAGTTCTTAAATATTGGAAAATCTGAACAGCAGGAGAAACTAAACTGTCTGTCTTGAGGTATCGGTACAGAGTACAAGGTGGATTTATTGGTCTTTTTTTAAACCTTGTTTACATTTTTTTTAGATGTTACAATTTGTAATCTAGTAGTACCATAAACTGCTGTCCAGAAAAAATAAGAATTTAAGAATTAAAAAAAATAAAATAAATAAGAAATTATATATATATATATACACACAAATAATTCAAATATTAATTGCATTTTATCAAATTTAACAATGTTTAAAAGTCTTAACAGCACTCCAGAGCCTGACACTACTATGACTCAAACCTAGCCTGTCATTCTTATACCAACATATGCAACAATGAATCTCAAATGACATGTTAAATTCCTAAATAAAATATATAAAACTTAAAACACAAGAAACATATACACAAATCTTGATGAAGTATTTCCTTACTGTGTGGCATAAAGCAAGGCATAATGACCTAATGTTGAGATGAGAGTTCGCTTAAAATCCTGGCCCGCCTGCTGGTGTGCGGGAAACCAGCAAAACAGGAGCACTGCTCAGTAATGAAGGTATGTGTCCAGGCAAAACTCTTTCACTTTGTCTCTCAGACACACATGCAGTAATCGACATCATGCCTGCTTCATTAGGGCTGGTTCCAGACTAGACTGGATTCCTCAGTGTATGAGAGCACACATACAAATTTTGAGAGCATGTTTTAAGATGCATTATGAGAAAGGAGAGTAGTTACTCGCTCTACTTCCACTTTTCTAACTCAAGGACAGTTAGCTTAAAATGTAAAAAAAAAACAAAAAAAAAAACACACAATAAAAATAAGTAAATGAATGACAGCAACTCTTCACATGTAGACCTAATTCTTGGCCTTTTTTAATAAATTGTATTTCACAACTAATTTTCTGGCCAAAAAAAGCTTTGCTTTATAAAATCTCATGTAAAAGGAGGTGGATAAGGAACATAGAGCCACACACAACTTGCACAACATCTTACCACAAGTTTAACCATGTTACTTTCAACTTTTCAACTTTTTACTCTCAACATTTCTGCATTGTAAATCTCAGAAATATAGACATTATTATATTGTTCTTAGACTGTCTCAAACATCTGAGTCTGAGATAACAGATCGCTTAAACTATATAGAGCAGCAGTGCTTATCTTCAAAACCTGCAGGAAAAATGAATTCCAGAAATATTCCATTAAACTCCTGCCTAAGCTTTAAACACCCACAAAGTCCCAATCTAGGTTTAGGTTTATATTATTTAATGGACAGGAGACTATTTTTCATCCATAGTCCCTTGGCCAAGGTGTTACATAAGGCTTTCTAAAACACAAAAAAAGCAAAAGAACAAAAAATAGGGCATACAGTTTAAATGACATCTTTAAAGACATCAACGAGAGAGGGAAAAAAAGAACAAGACATGCATTTAAGAATAAAAGCTGCATGTCTTACCTCTTGGACATCCTCTGGGTTCTTTCTGGAGATTATCTGTGTGGAAACAGGAAAAGAGAGCCTTAAAACTTTAGACCCTCTCAGTGGGTGATTTCTATCTGGCTGCAGACTTTCTTGTGAGGCTGGCACAAGTATGAGCAGGGTCACAGCTCTGACAGTGACAATGAGTGCATTATATGGAAGTCTTGAGTGTAGGAACGAGACATCACCAACGATCATAACAAGCAGGATGGCAGGCAGTGAGAGACGAAGACAGCCGGCATGTTCTTTTCCTTACTTATTAAGAAGGTAACTGAAGGTCTGACAAAAGTATAGATAAATTATAGGATATGTATTCATTTCCTCATCACAGGATTTATTTTTCTTCACAAGCACTTGATCTGTGAGTTGATGTATATTATCATTGGAAACAGGAGCCCATGCTTACAAATAAAAGCCAGGGTTCCTACAACTTAAGGAAAGTTATCTTTAAAAATGTTTAAGACTTTTTTAAATGCCTCTTTGAATTAAGTTTAAGACTAGCTCTCTAACAACCAAAATTGAACAATTTTATTTTGCCCACATGTTTACTATAACAAAAACATGACATTTTTGTCCAGTGATAAAGTTAAATTATCTTCTTATATGTTTAAAAAAAATAGGTATTTTTAAAGTGAAGCACACTGAAGACAGTGAATTTATTATAGTGTGATTAAGGTGTCTTTTTAGTTTACCAACAGAAGTGGGAAATATCTGGCATTTCTGGCCTGTTTTCTGGACGATTTTGTATTTTTAAATCTCAGTAATCATGATGGGTTTAAGAAAAGGAGTTAGTTAAATTCTTCCCCAAAAAGAAATGTTCCCATTTATTTTGAGATTTTACAATGCAATGTCAGAAAAAAAATCCTACTTCCCATGTCTAAGCAATTTTAATACCAATTAACATTTTGTTTTTAGATCAATGACTTCAATGCCTTTTAAGACTTTCTAAGGAACCCTGAAAAAGCATTATGGTCAAAACCTGAAAGTGAAATTTGTCCAGGGTTTGGTCCTAGCATGAAATAGTTTCAGTGTACAGCAGCATCTTACACTGAGAGATAAATACATGAGATTTAAGTAATCGACAACTTATTGTCATGAAGTCAACCCAGGCTTTGACATTTTTTAATAAAGGTTTGGACTGATAAAAAGGGATCCCCAATGAAGTTATTATTTTTCTATTTTAAGACATTTACTCTGAGATGCTTACCTTAAAAAATGCAATGATGATATAAATCAGCTATCTGGTTATGTTTCAACTTAAAGATGCTTCATATCATCTTCTCAATGCTGGTCTATCGTAACGCTTACTACACACAACACTAAACTAGCTCCTTAGCTATTATTATTAGCGGTTAATAGCAGGTACATTGGATTCAATCAGTATGGCTAATGTTGCTAATGTAAATTAGCATCCAGATAATCCACTTGGGGTTAAAAATAAAAATAAAAACCCCATTTTAAATCACAAACATGTCTGAATGTAACTGTTGGCTACTTAGTCGGTTGTCACAAAAGCTGTTGCCACTGACAGCTAATTTTCCAGAGGTTAAAGTACCGTTTCTTGTGTTTGCATCATATTAGCTCCAAGCTATACAGCTAGCTAATAACAGCTAGCATTAGCTTTGCTGCCAGAGTGCCCATCCTCGTCCTTTACTTACCCTTGCCGTGACTTTGTACACAGTGTAGCCTTTCAGGTGCTTTTTAGGATCTGTAACAGTATAAAACCGAGCCAATTCTCCTTTGTCCCGCTGTGATATCATTCTGATAGTGACAACATTGCCAAAGCTACCAGTCGGTTAGCCTTACACATTCATTCCCTGACAGCAGCACAGTGACAGGCGGACAAATAACTGAGAGCTCCTCCCTGTGGAAAGACCGTGAAACTGCATGCCTTAAAGGGACAGTTCACCACAAAATCACAAACATATTTTTAAAACGCTTGCCTATAGTGCCCTTTATCAGTATAGATTATTTTGGTTGGGAGATGGATGTCTTCCTTTAAATATAATAAACAAGATGAATGTATTTCTTAAAGAAACTATTGTCTTTTAATGTCAGTGGAAAAATGCTGCACATGTTTTACTCTGCTTTTATTGAAAAAGTTCTGATATTCTGCAGTGACTACAGACAGTAAACTGATGGGGATTAAATAGACAAATATTGAATGTACTTACAGAGACAGAGAGTTATATAAAGGCAAACATCATGGTAGGTGACGAAAGGTACCACATGGCCTCGTTATTTAACCTGTTTCCATCTGGACGATGTTGTTGCCCCCTTCTTTTTTTTTTTTTTTTTACAAAAAACAGATCCAAACTTTCTTTACACCACAAGCTATGAAATGTGCATTGAGCATTAAGCAATATCCAGCTGGTCTGGTAAAATGTATTCCCCTGTTCTGTCTCATCAAATTCCTACTTATAGTGCAATGTACATGTACATGAAACTGCTCACAACAAGGTTGCGGTGGATTATCTTGAGTAACCGGGTCATAATTTCTGGAAAGAGACATTGCTGCTGAGTTTTTTAAATGTATTTCTTCAGCGTTTTGAGCGCCACAAGCTGAGTGCCCTCTAGTTCTTTTATATCAAGAAAGAAAGCAGACATCTCTAAGGCCGATATCTCCAACACTCTGCAGCTCACACTAAAACTATCTAGACTGATAAATAGCACAACGGGTAAGAGGGAAATGTGTTTTTAATTTAGAGGTTAACTGTCCCTTTAATGTCACTTGAATACGCTTTTCTTAAGATTTTAGCACTAGTTTTTATCTGTTATTCAGGCTGTACATATATATATTTTATTAAGTGAGAACTTGTCAAATGATTGGCATTTTTATATAACTTCATACATGTAAATATCAGCAATAAGGCTTACAGTGCTTGAAATGACCACAATCAAGTGCTTGTTCACAAACAGAGATAAGTGCATGAGGGTTACATGCCATACATAAAACATAAACATAGACTGAATGAAAAATGTAATGTAGAGTTATGCAATATAGATAAAACCTTCTATTACAGTGTTTGTAAATGTGCATAAGCACAAGTGAAAAAATTAAAAACTAGAACTAGTTTTATGGCATCATTCTATAGGTATTAAGGCATACATTTGATCATGTACAGTGAAATTAAACCAGGATAAAACTGTGTAAAACTGTGTAGTTAATTGATTTGTCTTTAGGAAGATTAGGCCTAACCTCTTGTCCTCTGACAAAAAAGTTTATTCAACTTAACAGTCTGTCCTGTTATGTTGAATATATTTAGTTGGATACAATAGATATTTTCTTTTAATCAACGGCGTCTTCCTTTCTCAAGATTGCAGTGGTTTGGATCTGTTGCTTATGCAACCATTCACATCATTACAATCCAGAGCAGCAAAAGCACGACTCCTGCTGGGTTCACAATGAAGGAAGTTCTCAGTCTGCTTGCCGTGTTGCCACTCTGACAAGTGACTTTTGGCGTCTTCGTCATCTCTCTGACAAAGCCATGCTCGTAATGACCAAAGTTGTACTGTAAAAAAAGCAAAGATGATATAACAATGAAATACCTCTGTTTATGATACACGGTGGATTATTTTAGGTCCTTTTATGCCTTTATTTTGACAGGACAGTCATAGTGTGAAAGGAGAAGAAAGATGGGATGAACCTGCTGCCTCTGCGGCAAAGACATAGCTTTTGTGCATAGGGTGCCAGCTCTACCAGTAAGGCTACTGGTCACCCCATTAGGTAATAGAAAGGTAATAGAAACACACTAATTCTTAGTTTCACATGATTATACACTAAAGAAAACATAATTGTTATATAATCCTGCATTTCTGCCAATGTATCCCCTGAAATCCTACACACTGAACCTTTATAAAGACAAAAATTTCTCAACAAAACGGTCATTATTAGACTGGAGGTAGTAAAGAAACTACAGTGAAATATTCAGACTGTTACTTACATTGTCATCCGAAACAAACTGCATTTGCTTAACACTCTTTAGGAATGTCTCCTGAGCAGCAATGTCTTCCTGCTCTGAAGTTGTGCTCACCATGGACACTCTGTTAGAGCTACTTAAAAAGAGCATATCAAGATAAATAAAGCATAACATATATAACCAGTCTCAGCAGTAATATTAAGTAGAGTCGTGCTTGCTACCTTGTATTTGGGTGGCTTTCACATAAGGTAATCTTGATTGCAGGGTAGTAGAGTAAGAAGGCCAGGCACATTTCGTCAGTGGTTGCTAACCCCATCTGAGGTAGGAAAATGTGAAACATGGCAGCAATAATTGTAATAACTAGAAAATAATTGGAAATATCTAATTATGCTAATTACACATATAGTTTTTCCCTGGCTTTTTTTCAAATTCCCTGAACATTTCTTCCTTGATTTTTTAAAATAACTTTCTAAATCTACTTATTTTTGTTTGCAATTTTTCTTGCAAACTATGTGGACTTTGAACTAAAGACTAAGGGAATATCTGGACCCATGTCTGGACCAGGAGAACACTGCTGTGAATGATACAGGTATTTATGTGAACCATCTCAATTACAATTCCAGTTTGACCAACACATATTTCATCAACCTTTCTGATCTCTCTGATCAGATCGATAAAATAATTCACTGCTCACGTCTTTTAATAAAAGTCCTTAAGGTGTTTTTTGTTCTGGGATAATTTCATTTAAAGAACACTGTATGTGTAACGTGGTCATACCCTGGTTACTTCAGTGCGGTTGGTTGTATTGTAGGTGCACTCCACTGCAATCTCATCCCCCTGTAATGGGAGAAAAGTTATGTGGTATCAGATATTATAGAGAGCACAGTTAATATTATACAGCTTTTAACAGCCAATCAGCTAATTACTCACCAAAAAAAAACACCAACATATTTGGGCATGGAGGCAATAGAGACTTACCAGCTTGATGGTTTTGATGGTTCCCAAACTTATGCTCTCCTGTCTCTGAAAGTCATAGTCCGCATCTGCGGCCAGGTGTTCGATCAGCTTTCCTCCTCTGAGACAAAGAAGTATGAAATAACATCACGTTTACAAGGAAACACTGGAACACAACCAGGGGCGAATTATGAAACAATGGACCCCGGGGCACAGAAGGCCCCACCCCCTCTCTTCCAAGACACACAGACTTTGTGTTTTGTGTCTCTTTGTGTGCATTTCATGTGTTGTTCTTTTTTTTTTTAGTTATTTTCTGTCTTCTTGTAGTTGTTTGCTATGTCTTTGTAGTCGTTCTTCCCGGTCAGTGTATGTAAACTTTAATTTTTTTTTCAGGTTTTCAAGGGTCTCCATGACTGTGGGAACCTTGTAAACTCAACTCCTCATCATAGATATTGACATAAATCAAACCCCCACTTTGTCTCTCTTACCTGTACAGAACAACTCTG
Source organism: Plectropomus leopardus (assembly GCF_026936395.1). Lineage (NCBI taxonomy): Eukaryota > Metazoa > Chordata > Actinopteri > Perciformes > Serranidae > Plectropomus > Plectropomus leopardus. The sequence goes on along the minus strand of NC_142191.1, from coordinate 12,298,980 downwards.
ACTTTTCTTCCAGCTGTGTGAGTGTGCAGCATCACAGCAAACACATGAAGGTCAGGCACAGGATTCATAAGCTGGGGGTGAAAAGGAACACCAACAGAGTAAAAAAAACATTACCTCTTTGCTTGTCTCTGTTTGAAATCCATAAAGAACCACTACAAACCTGAGAAAAGAGACTTGTGTTACACACGCCGTAGGAGTGGAATTGAGCGGCTTTTGGAGGTATGTTGTAGGCCATATGTGGAATTATCATCAAACCTGTTTGCAAGGTGGCCACATCATATTTCCGGGGGGCTGTATAGTGCAGTTTCAGTCCTGAGCTGTCTGTCCTACCTGTATGGAGAGAGACTGCACTGTGTAAAGGGAAATTTCAGCACATCACTTCACAGCCTTTTAAAACAGGCCCATAATGTCCTCAAACAGTGCTCCTTCAGCAGCCCAGTTGCGAGAAGAAAATGTGTGTCTGCAAACTACAAATACGTTACATCTGTATGTTTCATACGTATCATGTCAATGTTTGTTTTATATTATATTATTATATTTATTATCTGACTTTGTCACCGGGAGGTGGAGGGGATGGTGGAGGATGTGTCATCTTGGCAAAACACTTGCTAAGCAGCTGACCACTGCAGACCAGTGTTCCCTGTAGGTTTTTAAGCACCAAATGTGGATGTTTTTTTTTTTACAAAGACAGCACAGCTTTTACTCTTTTACAGCTTTTTTTTCATTTAGACATTGATACTTTCCTTTTGGGATTGTGGTCCAAAAAACTTCAGCAATGCTACAGAAAGCTACAGAAATGTGGCCAAAAAATATTTGTTTTTTGCTGAGGCATTACTGCTTTTCCTATTGGGACAGTGGCCCTAAAGGTGATTGTTTTTCACTGAGACATTGCTGCCTTTCTTGCTAGGACAGTGGCCTGAAAAGCAGTTGGTTGTTTTTTATTGAGACATTGCTGCTCTTCCTCCTGCAATAATTATCCAATAACCTTTTTTTTAGCATCAAATAAAGTGCAGTGTGTTTTTGGTTGTTCTTTACAGAAACATTGCTGCTTTTCCTTGAAATACCAGGAAATAAATGCTTTTACTACCAACAATATGCCCCTAAAACAGAGTATTTTCACCCAATACATGATCTTTCCTTACCATTACCAAGTGATTTTTGTGCCTAAACACACAATAACCACAGCTTTGTTAAAATGTCAAGATTCAGCTTATCCACTACACAATATGTGTAGTGGATATATGTGTGCCATATATAAATATATAAAGGGAAAGGATCTACCGCAAATACCTGCTTCAGTGCCGGGATTATTGTAGTGGATTTCCAGCCGAAAGATTTTTTCATTGTCCTCCCCAATAGGAATACCTGTATCTTTTGGAAACTCAAAGACCTGAGGTTTCAGGAATAAACTGTGGATCAGCTTAAGCACAAGCATAACATTGACACGTATGTACACACAAGAACAAACAACACAAGACAACAAAATGAATCTTAACTTTCAGAGATAGGCACTTGATTTTCCCTCACCCCTCCTCCCATTCCCCACGCAGCCACCACTCCGAAGCATACATCTCCTATGTCGCCCATGTAGCATGGCCTGTCATACAACTCCGTCACATAGGAGGGGCAGCTGTACAGCAGCATGTGATGCACAAGGTCAACGTTTTCAATCACTGGTTCAATCTGAGGAAGAGTGAGAAGAATTTGGGCACAGAAGGTTAGAAATAAATCTGGAAACTACTTGTTTTGCATTTGTAACCCCAACTTACTTAAAATCCAACAGTAGTTTGATGTGTAAATCGAACATCTCATTTAAATAAAAACCTTAAATAGCTGATTTTGATTGGCGGTGAGTGACGCGTGATGATGGTCACATGATGATGATTACCTGAAATATATGCTTTTTTGCGGTTAGGGTTGGAAACTTCATGAGCTTGCAGTGGTAGTAAGTATGAATAGGAGGGATAGCGATCTGCAACAGAAGAAAAAAAGATAAACAAAACACAATTTGTATTGGTTTGGATGACTACTTGTCTCAGAATTGTTATGAATTTTTATTTGTTTTCCATCAAATCATCCGCATATTTTAAAAATTTAGTGGATGAATGTTCCTAGGTACATTTACTCAAGTACTGTTCTTAAGCACAATTTTGAGGTACTTGTACTTTACTCGAGTCTTCCCAGTCAATGCAACTTGATAGCCCTACTCCTCTACAATTCTGAGACAATTATTTACTCTAATACATTTCTCTGACAGCTTTAGTTACTAGTTAATTTGCAAATTATATTATTGATACCATATATAAACAAACTTATTAGTTATAATACATAATTATAGATCAAACTACCTCGCTGTACACAGACAAGTTAATTTCGATCCACATAAACCATCTGCAACATTAATGAACAGATTAATGCATCAATAATTATAATTCAGTATCATTCTAAAATGAGCCATTCTGCAGAGTCATTACTGTTACTTTTGGTACTTTTGGTATATTTTAAAGGGGTGGGGGGAAAAAATCAATAAAACATTGTATCGCGATATTTTTGCCAACATTGTATTGATAAATAGACGCCATGTATCCATTTTATGTAATTTACATCATTAATATTACAAATATAAATTAAGCTTTTGATAGCTTACTAAACCAAAACTTTTAATTGCTCTTTTAGTCCACTAGATATAATAAGCTGTAGTAAGAATAATTGATGTTAGATAAAAAGGCTGAAAACTATCTTATTCGATAAAACAAAGGTTGACAAAGTTTTCTTTTGGGGACATAATTTGCAATAAAAAAGGTAAGAAATCCCAATACGTGTTATCACAAAACTCAGCATATAACAACATGTTTAAAATCATAAAGATATTGTTTCATGACTTATGTATCCTGATAGTATTGTCCTTTGGTGATTCTCTCCCTGACCTTTTGATGCCATTACTTTTGTATTTTTACTAAGTAATCCATTTTGAATGGAATACTTCTTGTATCAGAATATTTTACACTGTAGTATGGCTACTTTTACTTCTGTGAAAGACCTGATACTCTGCCTCATTAGATAATCGAGCTATGAGGTAAGATATTTGGAAAAAATGTACATTTTCCCACAAGTCCCACATATATGCATTATCTATCAGTGACATGACTGTTAGTAATGATTCCTACATTCTCCACTCTGGCACTGATGTAGTTGGGGCTGGTTATAGTCGTCTTGGGGTTAAAGTTCAGCAGGTTGATTTCCTTGGTGCCTCTTAGGGCCCCGTGGTAAACGATGTCATCTGTGTTTCCGTAGGCATAGATCACTTTAACGGATTGAGTCTAAAAGAGAGATGAATGTTGGTAAACACATATATATCTTCACTGGAGTTACTGCAGTCCAATCAGCTGTTAGTCTGACCACAAAAAGCATATTCTGTTTATAGATATTAGGGTTAAAGAGGTGTGGTGTGATTCTGTTTTCCCAAAACTGACAGATCAACTCTATATTTACTTTACAAAACTATTTATTTCTTGAATTCAAATGATAAGCAGAGAAAGTTCAATGTTCTGACGTTGCATTTTACAATACGAATGCACAGATATCAACACATACAGCCAGTGATTCTGATGAAATTTGCAAAATGTATAGTTTGCTCCTTCTTTTGTTTTTAATTTGATCTGTTAATAAATAAGTGACAACCTGAGCATCCTGGTGTGCGCTAGAACTCTAATTTCTTTGAGTCATTGTTACCCTGTACCGGCCGGCACCCCGGAGAGAGACACAGCAGTGCACAGGGCTTTGTTTTTTTTTTAAACATACAGCCAGGTTTTATAACCAGAAAACATATAGCATTTCAAGTGCTCAGCACAAAACAAAATCATGTGTGCCTCCTTCTTTTGTTCCTTTTGTCCTCATATCTGAAAACACCCAATTCAATGCATGAAGGAACATTCAGGTATGCCTAACAAATGAAACCTTACAACAGAGTTTACATGAGAACATGCAGGAAACTTGAGCTTTACTGTACATAGAAGAATCAGATCGGCTAAACAAAAGACTCTAGCGTTACAAATGATGAGCCACAACAGTGAAGAACAAGGAAAAGTTTGTGCCCGATGATTTAAAACGACAATAAAAGTTTAAGTGCAGTATAATTAGTCAATGAGGGATGTTGGCCTGTAGGCATGTGATTGTTGCCATGGATACAGTAACCTCCTAAAGGGGGTGATTTTTACCATTCATACAAAACAGTGTTATTTAACCCTTTGAAACCTGAGCAAAATGGCTTGATTTCTTTAAAAAAAAATGGAGAGCAACTTAAAAAGAAATTACCCCCAAAAAATCCCTAAAAATTACATTTTAAAAAAATCCCAACAACAATGAAAAAGTAGAAAATAAAAAAAAAAAAAAAATCATCCTCTAAAATATTATTAAAAACAAAATAATGGCCAATGTAAATACAGGGTTTCTTTTGAATTTTTTTTTCTCCAGGGAACCACCAGTTTGGACCTAAAGAGCTGTAGTTCTGGAGCTGCATGATATTGATTTCACAAGTTTGAGTTTTAGCACTCTGGTTTGGAGGATTTAGGAGTAATATTTTTTGGACTGGTACATCCAGTAGGAATTATACATAGGATTTTTGAAAATGGCCTCAGTTCCCCTTTAAATCCAAATAATGGATAAATCACTCAATACTTAAACATTTTTAGTTGTATCAGCAAAAACTGAAGTTGATACTTTACATATACATTCTCTGCATTTAATACCACACATTCAGAATATACTGTCAGAAGCTGAGAGATAACATCTGAATGTCTTACAGGTATGTAGAAGTCTTGGTCATCACACAACTGGATGGGCCTCTGAACAGTCATGATGGTCTGACCGTCACTTTCGTTCAGAGAGAGGAGAGTGTAGCTCTGCTGATCGTCCACCACGGGCATGGTGTTCCCTGTGGCGTGACGATCCTGATGGACAAAAGACAAAACCTTTAGACAGCCCCATGCAGAAATGTAATGTCTGACATATACGAATGTCTCAATATCAAGAGTGATGTTGCCATATTGTTATATATTATTATCTCAAACATAAAAAACACAAAAAATACATATATATTCTATGTATGACTAATTATATATGTAACATTTATGGCAATAAATGAATACACATATATAAAAATGCTTATTTGTAAAGTCTAGACATGCATGTCAATATATGAAATTGTTTCAATTTCTTACAGGTTTCATATATAGTCATATATAGTTTGGGCCAATGTTTTCATGTCATGTGCATATATTACATTTTTGTAAATTCAGTACATGTAAATGGATCACAAAGCCTGATATTGGCCTAACGTTGCATTACGCTTGCTGTTAATAATGAAATAATAAAACTCAAAACATTTTTGCCTTGTAATTTAAGATAATGGAGTCAACATGTTGTTTTTGTCTTACTGAGAAGTAGGTTCCACTTGATCCAACTCCCCCGATAACGATATCTGACCCCTTCATGCCTCCGTTGGGACTAAAGCCAAAGCTCACCCAGCCTGTTGTGTTGACTATCAACTTAAATGTTATGTTTCCTTGGTGGTTATCAAAGCCCCACTTCAGGCAGACCAAATGGTTCTGGTCCAGGTAGTCCATGAAGGGCAGGTTGGAGTCCACTGCTCCTGCTCCTTTTGTCCAGACCAAGAACAGGCAGAGGAGAGAGAGCAGAGAGAGCATGATGTCTGTGTGAAATTCTTCAAACTGAGCTCCCTGTCTGTGGGTTTTGTTGCCAAATACCCTCCCACCCTCCTCAGACACACCTGCGTTACTAGATGAACTCAGGTGATACAGGCAGAAATTGCACAGTCATTTCACATTTGCCTGTGTAGAACAAAACCCCCCACTATTTGTCACTTTGGCCTCGATCACACTCAGATTCAAGGATTTCTTCTAAGCTTGTTCTTTGGGCTAAATCTGCAAGTTCACCGTCTCTGAGTCAGGTCTTCACGTTTATTTTCTCTTTCTGTCTCTCTCAAAAAACTATGGTCAGAGGGGCTGCACACTTCACCTACGATATTCCTGCTCAGCTCCGCTCTCATTAATATCAACCTGTCCCACCGTTTTTTTCACAGACCACTCAAGTGTTTGATATATGAGGAGGTGACGAGAAGGGAGCAGGAATGAGAGATGCACCTTTCATTTTGGCCTGAGTCAAGATTGGCAATATGTTGCCTCAAGCCAAACCTCTAACTTAACTTCTCATATATCAAACATTAAACATTTAGACAATTTTATATTACAGGAACATAAATAGTGCAATATTTTTTTGTGTTCAGATGGGCCTACTTGGCACTGAAAGTCCAAGATAAAGCACTATTATTATAGCATTTCTATACTGTATATATATAGGTATGTATTCCGTATTTAACATCCAGAACATTAATGTAGCACAGAAATGTCCAAAGTCTGGCCTAGGGGCCAAATGTCTGGGGCTCTGACTGATTTTAAACCACTTTTGTCTTGTTCAAAATATGCTCTGTAGCCTCACACATTATTGTTTAATAAAGCCAGATCACCTCACGATGGCAGGACTATCACACAGTTTGTAGACTTACATCAAGTAGAAACTACACAGGTGGAACTAATGTGTTTTCATGAACAGACAACAAACAAGCAAATGAATGATAAGATATCAATGATAGAAGTTTCTTTTGTGGGAAAGCATCTATGAATATTTAATTTTCCCCCAGTGTTTATATATGATCACTGTGTTGCATTTTATTTTATTGCTGCCTTCTGCCTTGTTTGCTGCCTTGTTTTTATCTCCTGCTTTTCTGCAAACACTATAACCTTTTCAAGAAAAATGAAGCTTATTATTATTATTATTATTATCATTATTACTATTACTATTTTAGACCTTGCTTTGTTATAGCACACTGAGCCCAGCAGAGGTCGACTTTAGCATTAGAAACAGCTCAGGGTCACTCCCTTCCAGCCGTTGAGCCAGCTGTGAACTGTCCACAACATTTTCAGTAAACACATCACAAGATTAAAATGTTAAACCGGAACTTTGCACATTGCTGGGGCTCAAAATAAAATCAGCAAAACCTAACTGAGTCGGAACCTCTGAGTTTTATTTTGGAAAATTGCCTACAAAAAAAAAGAAAAAAAGAAAAAAAAAGCCTACAATGCATGACAGTTTGACGAATTTCTATTTCATATTGTTATCATTATTATTGTTATTATTATTATTATTATTATTATTATTACTACTCTTTACCGTTTCTTATACTGTAAAGATGTGGTCTAAAATGGTTATGAACGTTATCATAAAGTAATATTTTTGTGATTTTAAACATTTCCCATGTTAAAATGTACATAAATTATGTTTTTTCTTCCTTACATTTTATTTAGGGAAGCCAATTTGTAATTTCATATGTATATATATATATATATATATATATATATATATATATATATATATATATATATATATATATATATATGTATATATATATATATATATTGGCCATGTCTTGGAGGGCCATGTCGGACCAAGACTACCTTTCCGGTTTCTCTGCGCGGCGCAGGTCACTCCCTCCGTACTGACAGCAGCTCTACGCGGTTCAAACTTGCAGCCGCACTGAACCAAATAGTCTATCCATACCGTCTTTTTTCGTGTTTTTGAGTTTTTAAGTGACAAACTGTTTTTAAGGAATGCGTTAAAGTGTGCGTTGCGGCGGTTCTTCACCGGGAGGAATTACCCGTTTCGTCTTTTAGTTGAAAAGCAGCGGGGGAAATGTCCAGTTGAGGATTGGAAATCCTGAAAACCGCAGGGCCTGTTTTTGTAATGATTGATCAACGCTTCGACAATGGCGCTAAAGGCAAGTCTGACAACTTTTCTTCGTTGTTTTAACGTCAACATTAACGTGTATCGACTCCTCCAGTTTCCCCTGACAGCTGTATTTTTTACTAATAGTGCGGGCTGTGGACTCGCAGGAGCTCACCCAGAGTTGTGGTTTCTTGCTTTTAGGTTTACAGTTCAATCGCTAAGCTACATATTAGAGTCAAAACTATTTTAATAATCCGGTTAAGAAGCGTGTAATGGGCGTTTATGACGCATTTGTGTGCAGTTAATGTGACACGATTGTTTTTGCTATACATGGAAAATGTGCCTCATTAAGAAAGTGTCTTGTGACATTTTACTACCTTTCCAGTGCGGGTCATTCCTACCTCCGTGGAATGCTGGGAAATGTAGTCTTCAGCGCGTGTATGGTTTACTTCATTCAGTACACTATGTGAAAAGAGGGATATCAATCCTCATCACAGACTACAGTGTGAAATGCAGGTAGTTTAAGTATTATTAAAACAATCATTTCAGGGACTGTTAGTGGTAATGGTATTAACATCTTATGAGTATTACTATTATAATGACAAGTATTAAATGGGCAGATTGAGGCTTATTTTGATGATAGTTTTGCAATTGTGGTTGTATATTCCTGCCGATTTAAATTTAAAAATCCCATCCAGAAAATAAATAGAAATTTGAAGAATAAGTTAAAAGTCTAGTCTCTGAAATCTATAAATCTATTGTTGATTAATCTGTTTCACAATCATTTGATAAATCATTTAGCCTATAAAATGTCCAAATAATGTAAAAAAAAAATGCTGATCACAATTTCCAAGAGCACAAAGTGATGTGTCCTCAGTCCTCAGTCCTCGTGTGTGAAGTGTCCTCAGATTGTATCTTTGTCCAACCAACAGTCCAAAACTAAATGACTCTTTGTTTTCTGTCATAAATGACAAGGAAAAGCTGCAAAATTCTCACAATTAAGAGACTAGCACAGACAAATGCTTGACATTTCTGCTTGAAGAAAATGACTGAAACCATTCATTAATCATCGACCGATTTTCTTTTCATTGACCTGTCGATTAATCCACGAATCGTTGCAGCTTTATATGCAAATGTTCTTCATTTCAAAAGTGTTACTGCTTGACACAAGATGACTCCTGTTTGACTGAGAGCTGCATTTTCAGTGTATGTGCGCATTACACATTTCCACATTACAGTTGTTACAGTGGCATATTGGACCACAACTGGCTTCTAGATAAAAACATCCTTTTTGATGCACGTGTTAAAGTCACACTTAAGGAGATAACAGTGAAACTTGCCCCCTCCTGCAGATGAATGTGAAAACAGATTTCTAGCGTCAGTGTGTCAAAGGTCAAACATCAAAGTGAAGTAACAATAAAGCTGCACAATATACGCAAAAAAGAGATGGTATTGCAATTGCGATACGTGTTGCACTTTTAGTTGGAATGGTCATTTTTGCATTTCATTTTAGCTAAAAAATAATATAAAAATGATGCTGGCGGGATTTTTGCTGGGGTCTGTACCGAACAACATGTTCCCTTGTAGGCCAGGGCATCTCTGGTATGTTTTAACACAATTTACCTTTTTTCCAAAATTGCAGCCTCTGTGATTTGGATATTCCACTTTACCATTTCAATAATATTTCTATTAACTGTACAGCCCTAAGTCCCCAAGTTACATTTCCACCTTTTTGATTAGAGGGGGACTTTAAATTGAAGTAACAAATGTGTAAATCACATCATGCCATCAAACGAAGAAGATCTGGAGCCTCATTTTGCCAAGAAAACATCAAAACATAGAGAAACCGTTTTTAACAACATAAAAATAATAACCGAGGCTGTGTTCAGAAACATGCTTGACTCTTTCTCTTCTGTGTTTCCTGTTTCAAAAGATCGTCCAGCTTCCTTGACTCCAGGGAGGTGCAAAGCTAACACAAAAATAGACCTCTGTTCAGCCAAGAGCAAATAGCCTTGAATTCAATTCACTGGTTAATGAACACGTTAGTCAGACAGTATTGTTCACACATGGCATGCTGATTTTTTGTTGTGTGGAGAAGAACTGACAATCCGAGGTAATTTGGATAGTAAAATATATGAAAATAAAGAAGTGGGTAGGCCTAAAAAATCAGCCATGAAGTGAACTGTGAAATGCAAAGTCATATTTAAAATTGTTTTCACACTTTTATTTCTCACTGTTGTATTTATGTGTTGGGTGTGTGTGTGTGTGTGTGTGTGTGTGTGTGTCTGGGGTGAAGGGGGCAGGGCAGAGAAATGGATGTGGTTCAGTGTGAGAACAACTGCAGACTCCTGCAATAAACTGAACCAGGTAACATGATGGTTTTGGTATTGTTTTTGGTTGAAACTGGTGAGTAGCTGAGAGTCAGCAAAACACGTCTACAAGAACAAGTTTGTCCTGTTTCACTGCGCCCGAATTTAACTTCACAAGAGTTCAGATCCCGAGGGTAATTGTGGGTGTGTTGGTGTGTATATCCACGGAGACGTGAAAATATATGTTCACGTGCCATCTTTATGAAAGTGTTGATCAAACATGCACTAAGCCTTGTGTTTTTTCTCTTAATTGTGTTCAGGCACAAGTTTTATATGACTTCACTGCTGAGGCTGGAAACAACGAGCTGACGGTTAAAGAAGGCGAAACGCTTACCATCACCAATCAGGTAAATTATACCTGCATGCATCCGCCTTTCTTCTATCCATATCCACTCACAATGCTGTGCACATAAGTGCAGGATCTCAGTGTCTACTGCTTCTTTTTATTTTTGTTCGAGTTGTTTACGTGAAGTTTAAATGCCTTTGGTTTTGTGGATGGTTCCTGTTTTATGTGCATCATGAAAAATGTGCATTCAGTTTGTTGTATTATGCCTCATCTGATTATTAAGAATGAATCTGGGCTTAAGTGTCTGTCACCAGTGACACTTGCAGAAGAAAAAAGACTAAAAATCAAATTTCTTTTACATTTTAAGTAAGGGTATTTTCTGCCTAAAAGTTTGGTATTAGCTAGCTATTATATACTGGAGCTCTGTGTGTTGTACCCTCATGTTAATGTTCATGTAACTCTTCTGTAACTTTGCCATTCAAAGCAACAGTCCTACAAAGACCCAACTCACATGATCTCCGGTTGTATATAAATCAGGAGTGTCATTAACTCATACAGAGGAAGGAAACAAAGTGTACACATGATGTCATTGCAACCAGTCGCCAACAGTTCAAAGGTCACTCACTGTGTGCTGACCTACATAGTTTTCTAATCAAAGTCAGTCCTAAGCCAATCAGTACCTACTGTATCAGGAAAACAGACAGTTTTTTTTGCTCTCTAAATAAACCGACTGTGGAGGAATTTGTCCTGGGAGCTTTCAGTGTGTTTACAGATACTCATGTAACCTGGTTATTGTCAGCTTAATAAAATGCAAATGGAAGAGCTGGTGTCCTTAACTGCAAAAACAAATTGAGAGAAACAGAGTTAGAAAGCGGGTGGCACAGTGGCTTTGTTGTTAGCACTGTTGCCTCGTAGCAAGAGGGTCCCTGGTTTAAATCCCAGTTGGACCGGGGTTCAGTCCAGGCGGGGCCCTTCTGTGCAGAGTTTGCATGTTCTCCCCGTGTCTGCGTGGGTTCTCTCAGGGGTCTCCGGCTTCCTCCCACAGTCCAAAGACATGCAGCTCAGGTTGATTGGTGACTCTAAATTGCCCTTAGGTGTGACTGTGAGTGTGTATGGTTGTCTGTCTATCTGTGTCAGCCCTGCAATGGTCTGACGAACTGTCCAGGGTGTACCCCGCCTTACACCCGATGACAGCTGGGATTGGCTCCAGCCCCCCCTGCGACCCTTACAAGGACAAGCGGTTACAGAAAATGACTGACTGACAGAGTTAGAAAGCAACACAGCATCATTTTTATTCTGGAGAAAAGTGTATGTGCGCGTCAAATACTTCATTCAGTCTTTGAATGTACCGCTTTTGCAGCAGCTCAGCGGGATCAAATGGAACATCACTGCTTGTTGCAATGTGTCCATGTACAAAAGTAAATGAGATCCATGCATTTGAACTGAAAATTATGGGTTTTGGTTATTTTTGGCATCAGAACACGGTTTGCTTTTTTCATTTTCACTGTCCTCTTGCTTTTAGAACAGCAACAAATAAGTGATTAGTTGTCAACTATTAAATTATTCGTCAACTCATTTGATAATCAACTAAGCATTTGAGCAATTTTTAAAGAAAAAAAGTCAAAATTTCAGCCTCTTCAATGTAAGTATCTTCTGGTTTCTTTTCTTGCCTATTACAGTAAATTGAATATCTTTGGGATGTAGACAAAGAAAGAATTTTGCGGGCGTCATCTTGGGCCATTTTATAGATCAAACACCTGATTGATTAATTAAGGAAATAACAATGAAAATTATTGTCAGATCACCACCTTAGAATAACAAGCTTCTGTCTGGTTTGAGTGGTTTTGACATTTTGAACTTCAAAGTTTTGTATTCCAAATAGAAATAATGATATTAATCTTTTTGTTTTCTAAATAAAAAGCCCCAAAATGCATATAACTTAAAAAAAACAACAAACCTCACACAGTAATAACAAGGCACCCCAGAATAAGAATATATGGATAACTCAGTTTTGACAAAAACTTCAGGTAGAACCTTATAATACTAAGGTGACGAGATGCAGCCCTACTTGCTATCACGCAACATTTTTCACATTTTAACATTTCCTTTTAATGGGATTTTTCCCAGCAGCCTGTTTTTTTGTGTGCATGTGATGCAGACACCTACTCTCTGCTGGCCTGAGCCAGTCCTGGGTGTTTAAGCTTACATGTTGTTTTTTGGGTCTCGCTGTATTTCAGAATATTGGAGGCGGCTGGATTGAAGCGCAGAACTCCAGAGGGGAGGTTGGTCTGGTGCCAGAAGACTACATCGAGGTAAGAAAGAAAGAAAGAAAGTCACTTAGTGTGTGATGGCGAATTCACACTAGAAATTTATGCAGCAAAGCCATCTGCTATCATGCTTTGAGGTCAGGATGCACAGTATGTACTATCTATATCATAGTACAAGCAAATATTTAACATTTAATCGTCCAAATGCCTCTGAGAGTTAAATCTTTGTTGTTATAGTCAAGGATATACTTCTGTGCTCTGCAGACTGTGCTGCTGCCTGAGACTAAAATCACGACAGGATGTGCCTCCTTCAGGGTTTTTGCTGATTAGGGTGTTTATGTGTGTCCAGTAACTCTGATCTCATCATGGGGATATGATTCACTCTGAAGACATGCACAGAGAGACACAGACTGTTTGATTAAAAGTCTGTGAAGTGTGTTTAACAGTTTAGCCTCACTCTAAACAACACTCTGTGCAGCATTTAACAATGCAGAGTCTGTGTGTACAAGGGAGATTGAAATTATCCGTCCGCTTTCCTTAGAAAACAAGCTCATGTGGACGTGTGTTTGTTTGACCTTAAGTTACCTCCCCAGCTGCCCCCAGACTGTTACGGATTTGTTTCCAAATCATAAAAAAAACTTATTGATGACAGTTGCATTTGTTGCATGTAACGTCAAATGAAAAACAGCAGGACAAAAGCTGTTTCTCAGGCAATACTTTCTATTTCTGTGGACCCTACTGGTAAAAATGAGATCTGCAAAAACAAAAGTTGAGCCACAAAAATAGCCGAAAGAGTTGAAGGGATAGTTCAGATCTTGTAAAGTGGGGTTGTATGAGGGGCTTATCTATAGTCAGTGTATTACATATATTGGATGTCAGTCAGCACGCTGCAGTTAGGAGAAGCAGGAAGGAGCATTGTACTGCTGTGGAGGGGGGTTGGGGGGGCAGCAAAATGTATTTTCGCCACCTAAAAAATCTATTTTAGTTTGAGTGTATGCTACATTTAGAATATTTTCACCCCTTTCCCTTGATGGAGATAGCCCTTTCAGACAGGGAAGCCCTGAAAAGCTTCATTTCTCCATCTATGCTCTCGTCACATCCATTAGACTCCATTGAACAAAAGCTTTAGCTCACAAAACACCGGAGCTGCTGGTCTACTGCTGCTGTGATCGGTTTGTTTATTTGTTTGTGTTATTGTGTGACTTTCATGAATCTGAATGAATCCTTTTAAATGCCAAAGTCACACAATAACACAAACAAAAAAAACCTGATTGTGGCTGTGGTCGACCAGCAGCTCCTGTATTCAGCAATGTTAAATCACTGTTTTTCTTAATGGAGTCTGGCTTTGTGGGTGACAGCAAAGTAAAGCATTGAAATATTCTAAATATAGCATACACTTATACTGATGGTTTCCTCGTCCACAGCAGTACATTGCCTAGTTTTCATGTTGGTACTCCTGCCTGCCGGCCCCCATCTACTGCGTGTAATACACTGACTATGGATAAGTGCCTCATACAGCCCCACCTCAAAAGATCTGAACTGTTCCTTTAAGTGTTGTATCTTCATACTGACTACCGGTAAAGCAAAGCTAAGTGTCACCAGCAAGTGCTATCTTTTTTTTTTTTTTGTTTTATAAACTGAGAAAAAGCCAAGTTTGCAAAGCCAGGGAATGCCAGGGAGACATGATCACATTACCACAGAAGAATGTACCTTTAAAAGTCATTAAAATCACACCGGAGTATCTGGATTTATTCACCTAAAGGAACTGTTTTCTGTCTCTCTCTCTGTCTTTCATCCTTCCATTTGTAGCTCGGCAAGTCTTTACCTATATTTCCAGCTGCAGCACCTATTCCAAGTGTAGGGAATGTTGCAGCTCCAGACCTGTCCATCTTTGATTCCTATGCTCCCACAGCAGCACCTGCACAAAACCAGGTAATGCACTCACCTAAGAAAGTATTGAATTCACACTGGTGTCATATCAAATGCCCGCCCTTTTTTTCTATTTACTGACCTTTTGTTGAAGTTGTAGATTCACATACAACCTTAACTTCTCTATATTCAGCAGCCCAAACCAGTGCAGGGGAAGTGGGCATAACCTACACATTACCATGAACAATGCCTCGGTGCTGTTTTGCATTTTCTCCCACAAAACTGTGTGATGGGGTGACGCTGAAGATAAAGCAGAAAGCAGAAGTGAGCGATGACCGACTTTTTCTGACGTTTCAGCAGCCTGTGACATTCCCAGAGATGCAGAAGTGAGAGCAGCTGCTGTGGAAGATACTTACACCGCACTCATGTCATTTATAACTGACACGGATTTTAGCTCTAGTAAAATAGAACCAAGAGGAAATAAGTTCAGTTAAATCTTTTGTGCAGGGCTATCAGGAAGTTCCACAAGTATGAGCGTACTGCTGGATCAGTAGAAATTTGGGCAGAGTAAGTGGTTGAGTCAAGGCAGGAAATGTGTCAGCCATCGTCCTTCATGCTCTCTCTTTTCACCCACGCAAACGCATCCATATCCAGCATCACTTTAACCCATCCCACACTGAGTTTAAACCTTCACTGCTGCCGCTTTGTGATAATGTCACCTTTTTTTCCCCCCTCAAGGTGGATGCTGGGGGCTTAAGTCCCCAGCCGGACACCCCTGACACCCCAGTTTCCCCCTACCTTTCGTCCCCTGATGAGGTAACCGCCACTTAGGGGTGGTGGATGAGGCCAGTGGCATGAAACCAAGCCCACCACCCTCACCCATTCTCTGCCCCAAGCCCCCCTCCGCTCTGATTGGTCTGCTTTGGCAAATTCCCCCTCCCACTCTACTGCCTGCAGACAGCATGATCTCACCCTCTCTGTGCACCTTGCACTGTAGTGCACACATTCACAAGTCACCAATCAACTCCCACACTCTTATTTTCAAATGTGTCAAAACTTGAAAAGCTCAAAAATCAGAGTCAGTGTATCTCACATATAATTGACTAATCACCGGAAAATCACCACAGAACAGAAACATTTACCATGATGATCAACATTTCACAAATAGTATTCAAATTGTTATCAGTGCCCTTTTGACTGACTGTTGTATGGATTTGTATCTATTTATGTGCGATGAATGTGCTGCTAAATCTCTTAAAATGCGTCTGGGATGTCTTTTCTCATCTCACTGCTGTGTTCATTTGTCTCTGCAGCTTCTTGGTGAAACTGCTGGTTCATTAACAGAACTTCTCTGTGTGTCAGTGTGCATGATGTGGTGTTATAAGTGGCCATGCACTAGTTCTGTGTTCAGGCTCAGGACTTCATTAGCAGACATCAAAGGAATACTTCACCCCCCAAATACCCATTTGTATATCAGTTACTCACTCTGTGTTACTTTGAATTTGTAAAGAAAACGTCAGTTTTTCTAGCATGCCTGTGGTGAACAAAGAATCCGAAAACTGAGAAATGTTTGAGTTGAAGTCACAGGGGTCTGAGTTTCACGACAGCAAATCTATATCAAAACATCTGTTTACAAACCCTCACAATTCATGAAGTGTTATCCAAGTCTCATTTATGATCAGTACCTTCGATACAAACAGCCCTGTCCGACTGAGCGGATCTTGAACTTAATTGTTCTTTCTTAACAGCCAGGCTCAGTTGGCCAGAACAGTAATTTTACCTTGCTGAACATGGGAGCTGCTGGTCTACCGCTGCATCAATCGATAGAATGTTTTTGTTATTGTGCTACTTTGGTAAAACTGAGCTAACTCTTTAAAACACATAAGTCACACAATAACACCAAGTAACCGAGGCATTTGTAGACCAACAGCTCCTGTGTTCAGTGAGGTAAAACTACTGTTTTTGTCAATGGAGTCTGGCTTTGCACACAGCGTAGATTAAATTTTACTTTTAGTTCAATTCTCCATCAGTGCTGACATGCGAGTGGATAAGTGAGGCTTGAATTATACTGCGCAAGTTGTGTGCAAGTTTGTAAAGTTTCTTCACAAAGTCAGTGTAACATGAAGTGAGTAATTGGTACACAAATGGTTATTTTTTTTGGGGGGGGTGTCCTTCAAACACACTACACTCTATTGCATGCCTTTGCCCATGAGTTTTCATAGTGGTCCACACAATGTGTTGGTTCTGCAAGCACGGCATGTAGTTGCATTTTCAGCATGCAAGTACTTCAAAATGCACATTCAGCATTGTATGCAAGTGTCTTTTAAAATATGTATCATTTTGTATCATTTTGATAACTGCATGTGTTACCATTTATAAACTTCATTGTCACTGTCAAGTCTATTATCTTAACAGGTTCTCTGTCAGAGGCCGGGTCTGCGTCATGTGTTTGAGATAGCATGTTGTTTGAAGACGACTCGACTGGACTCTGTGCTCTCTCTTTCTATATATCCTCTCCCTTTCCATACGTGATCTGTTGTTCTTTTATCCCTCACATTTTCTCTTTGTGTCTCTTCCAGGCTAGTAACGGTAATGATCCCTGGTCGGTGTGGAACGCAGACCCTTCAGGGGGCTCCAACAACAACTGGGCGTCCAATCCAGAGGGCACCCAGACTGGGAAAAGTGCCGCTGACCCCTGGAGCTCCATATCACAGGGCCACCCTCAGGCTTACCAGGGCCCAGGTAAGAACAGCAACAATGTGTGGGCCTGTTAGAAACATATGTGTCAGTGCAGTAAAATTACTGCCTATGATCTTGTCCCACTCATGAATTATGGTTGTACTTAGACTAATCAGTGCTGCTAAACCTCGTGACAATTTAAATCAGGACATAAAGACTGTGCAGCATTCTAAACGTCTCTGCTTTCTTTTCAAGTTATTATATGTTTGCTGTCTATTGTGTATCACAGGGATTTAATTTTATTTGATTGTAAGATTTCTAAAGTAGCAGACATGATGATCTGGAAAATGTGGTGCTTAAAACAGAGATTACAGAGACTGCACATCATCTTATTGTGGTTGCACGCATGGGAAGGTCACACACTGTTTTAATCGCTTGGCACCATCATCTTGTTGAACAGTTCAGCTTACTGTTTGCAGATAGCTTGCTTTTTAAACTGCCATTGTGGGAACAGAATGTACTATATGGCTGCAGTTGATGGGATTGCTCTGGAAAGCCAGGTCTTACTGCTGAACCCTCTGGATGTGTGAGCTTAACTCATCAAATAATCAAAGCTCATGATAATGAGCAACACTGCAACCCAGTCAGATTCTGTGTTCTTCATTTGTAACAGCCCAGCCTGTTGTCAGAATTAGCTTTTTTGGCAGGATTAAGGTTACAGTGCAAAACTGGCTTTAAGGTAGGATGTAGTCTTTCTGAATAAATGTTTGATTTTTTTTTTGTTACCACAATCCAGTTCTCTAGACATGTGTTAAAAGGTCTCTGTTTCAGAAGAGTAAGATAATCTGCAACTTTGTGTCTTAATCATATGACAGAAGATGAATTAAGAATAAGTATTTTTAAATGAGCTTGATGTTTTGCTTGTTTCCCTTATTTTTAATGTTGAAGAAAGACATTTTCTGTTCACCAGGGAGACTTAAAATCCATGTTTCACAAGGTGAAATATAGGCCAAGTAGTCCTGGCAAACAGTGCTTAAAATCAACTTTCTCGGAGTACCAGATGGGCTTTGCATCAGAGAACAATATAAGAAAAATATTGTTTATGCTCAGGACAGGGTGCTGTTTCCCGTGCTTCATTGTAACCTGATACGAAGTCAAACAACCTTTAGAATATACAGAAAACCCTCTCTTTGATCCAGTGTGTATTATTTGCATTTCATTAAGATTTTAACAGATTTGGAGTTACTTAAACTCCCAGATGTGGTTCTGCTCAGTCGCCTCTCTATGGCCAGTCCCTCCACAGAGACGCTCCAGCATGTGGACAGTACAATCAAGCCATGACTCTGTTTTTGCCAGACTATGGAAAAGTTAGCCTCACTCATGACTCAGAAGAACAAATTGCTTGACCTGTTTTTTAAATTCTCCAGTTGTTATGGTAGAAATGGAACTGGGGAAAATAAATGGCAAGGACAAATATTAACAAACTTTTCCTTTCTTTCTCTCTTGCCAAAGACATCTACCCGTATCCTTACCTTATCGATTACACAGGTATCCCTTGCATCGCCTGCTGGAAGCTTTTTCCACTTTTTCGTGTGTGGGGAGTTTCCAGCAAATAGATTTTGGAAATTACTTAGTCTCTAAAGCATGTGTGTGAAGCATTTGATTTGTTCCCTGATATTAACTTTGTATTAACTTTTATGTGATGTGGAAATGTGCTAGTTGTGACTGACCGGAGCAGTGTAACTGGTTTACAGTGTACATCCGATAACATGCCATGTATTTGTGAGCTTAAAGCGAAAACTTTGAGAGCTTTTTGACTTCTGTTATGATCTGTGTTTCAATGAGTGTCAAAATGTCTCACAGTCACAGCATGCTTGCCCTGCAGCAGAATATATAGGCGAGTGCTGCATGCCTTCAAACTTGTGCATTTGTTACCTGAGGAAAAAAACTTTATAATCTAATGTTTAGGGCCACAGAATTGGTATTTTTTTCTCACATATGAAATAAGAACAGGAATCATATAAAAATATTCTTTCCTTTCATCTAGATAATATAAATCAGACTCATGTTTTCACATGTAGTTGTCTCTCTTTCCAAAATCACAGCAATAAATAATGGGAACAATTAAGAATTGGTTTAATTCATAGATTTAAAATTCTTTTAATGTCTGTCTCCACTAGTTGTTAATTTATATAAAAGAGCAAAAGCTGCTGTTTGTATCAGTTTATCTTCCCCAGCAGCTATTTATATTTGACACAAACATTTTCACACGTTGCACAGTGGCTTGTTGAGCACAATATGTACTTTCTGAGCCTGTGATTTTAAACACAACAACATGTGCATGTATCTTTGCTCAGGAGCGGAGGATGATGAGTGGGATGATGAGTGGGATGACATGAAGTCCACCGGAGGTTACGCCGAGTCAGAATCAGGAGACAGCGGAGCAATACAGAGAGGGGGAGCTCATGCAACTTCTATGAAAATCTCCCTCAACAAGTAAGATTTGAATTATTGAATTTTGTAGAAAAATAGAACAATTATGGTTCTAAAAATTGTGTCAAGCACTGGGTATGACAAAACACATCACTGTCTGAAGAGGAAAAAAATAACAAAAATACTTGGATTTAAATTATTATATTGAGCTGAACTGAGAAAAGCTGTTTTTTTTCTAAGAGTTTAAAAACCTGCATGTTTACTTTTATTGTTACTAGAAAGTATTCATCTTTGTTAGCGCATTGCTGCATATCTTGGTGTGTTACCACCACTTCTGCTAATACAGATAAAAAAACTTCACTGGAAACCTTTCATGATGGTTAAAAAATTATATTTGACTCCTAAAGCCCCCCAGAAAGCTGCCTGAAGCAAAAAGTATCAAAAAAGTGTCCTGACTTGTCCTCCCGATGATGAAGTTAAAGAGAGTGAAAAGGATCATCGCTTATCAAACTTCTCTCTGTCTTTGAGCAGGTTTCCTGGTTTCTCCAAGTCTGGACCAGAGCTCTACCTCCTATGCAAGCAGCTTGCTAAAGGCAAAGAGAAGCTGCCAATCTATGTAGGTTATCTCCAAATAACCATTAATATTGTTTGAAGATAATCATCACGTCTTTACTTGTTACATCAGTGATCGTGATGCAGCCATTTCACCTATCTAACTGAACTGAATACAAAATACTGTTAGATGTACATTATTTTCACAAATATTACAAGTTCCTATTTTTGCCGTATAAATCTATGTTTAATTGCAATAAAATGCAGAGCATTAGGTTTCTCAACCTTATATTTATTATGCAAAGGTTGGAGAAGTTGGTCCAGTGTGGTTTTACCCAGAAACACAGCTGGACTGTGTGGTGGCTGATCCCAAGAAAGGCTCAAAGATGTACGGCCTCAAGAGCTACATCGAGTACCAAATCACACCCAACGTAAGTGTCTAGAAGCATTTAACCATTTTCTTGTCATATTCAGGAAAATAAATACAACACAATGTGGTTTCTCTATTACTCAGTGTCTCTAACTCTGTGTTATTGGTTTTTAGACCACAAATAGACCAGTAAATCACAGATACAAGCACTTTGATTGGCTGTATGAGAGGCTGCTGGAAAAATTTGGCTCAGCCATCCCCATCCCCTCTTTACCAGACAAGCAGGTGACAGGTAAGTGCCTGACAGTCTATCCAAGACATAAAAGAGATAAACTGATGACCACATAGTAATATTTTTTTTTCTGTGTGTCCTCCTCTCTGTTCCAGGGCGATTTGAGGAAGAGTTTATTAAGATGCGTATGGAGCGATTGCAGGGCTGGATGACCAGGATGTGCAGGCACCCGGTTATTTCCAGCAGTGAAGTATTCCAGACTTTCCTCACCTACAAGGACGAGAAGGTTCGCTTCACTTCTTCTCCGTCTCCCCTTATATGAAGCATTAGAAAGTCCTGATTTTATTACTGCTTAATTAAAATGAGTCATTCATTGGTACAGGACTGGAAGACGGGGAAGAGAAAAGCAGAGAAGGACGAGACAGTGGGAGTGATGATCTTTTCCACGATAGAGCCCGAAGCTGCGGATCTGGATCCCGTAGAAGTGTGAGTTTTATCAAACTTAATTCTAAACTGTCTGAAAAGAAAAACTTACTCAAAAAGTACCAACATTAAAGCAACTTTCTGTTGCTGGTAAGACAGAGTGCAGCCTGTCTCTGGGGTCTCCTGAGCTGCCATCAGCTCTCCTCCCAGCAAAGTCACAAAAAATCAATGTATGTCAAACACTGTACATTTCATTAATAGCTACACACAGCCACACACAGCAAGGGCTGTGAACAAACGTTGGATTTTCTTTGAGCGCACAGAGAACAGACAGCTAGTGGAACATGAGGAGTATATATTAGCTGAATTTGACAAAAAATTAACTGGATTAGAGTCACAGACTCCACCTTTAATTGTTTGTACACCTGCTTGTATTTTATTGTTTGTGAAACGTGTCCCGTGTCCACAGGGAGCAGAAATGTGAGCAGTTCAGCAGGTTCACTAAAGCCATGGATGACGGGGTGAAGGAAATCCTCACAGTGGGCAACGAGCACTGGAAGAGATGTACAGGCCGTACGTACACACTGCGCTGACACTGACTAAATGTTTCCCACACACAGGCCACACCTTCACTATGTGCAGTAATTACTGTTTCTATTGAAGAATGAGTCATTGGGTCGAGTATTTTGTCAATATGAGACAAAAATCATTTACACTGTGTGTGTGCGTCTGTTTCATTTCCTCCCCTCCGCAGCTTTGCCAAAAGAATACCAGAGAATCGGCAAAGCCTTCCAAAATCTCTCCTCCGTCTTCATCAGCAGTGGATACCAAGGTACAACAATAAACACAAATATGACATCAAATGTTGATTTGAGTGACACCCTCAAAATGTTAACACATGCAATCATCAGAGTGGTTGCAGAAGTGGATGTAAGTAAGTCTGCAGTCATTCATTATGTGAAAGTTGTTGTTTTTTTTTAAACAAATTGGTACATGGTGATGACAAAATTTAACCCCTTCTCTGCTGTAGGCGAGTCAACCCTGACTGACGCCATGACCGCAGCAGGAAAGACATATGAGGAAATAGCTCAGATGGTGGCAGAACAGGTAGGTATAGCCAAAAATACTTTTTTATGTTTCCTTTTTATGTTTTTATTTGCACTGAGTTTATTTTAGACTCATTTATCAACAACATTGTTTAGTATTCACTCTCAATAATCATAATATCTCACAGCGTCCGTGAACATTTCCTGCTTGCTGTCAGTGTTTACATCCTAGTTGTGGCGTTTTTACGACCCCTTTAACCCAGCATCCTGTTCACAAAGTCTGTATTTGTAAAAGAGGAAGCCCAAGCCATGGGCAAAATTATCTCTAGTATTTCCTAAATCTTGTTTTGACCTACAATGTGTGGCTTTTTCTGATAGTTCTGCGTAGTCTGACTAGTACGGTGTGTAATAAAATCAAATTTTGGCCTTTTATGATGTCCTAGCAGCTGCCAGAGGGAGGATTCATCTGGTAAGCTTATTACTACAGTGCTACTGTAGTGTTGTTGCCTTTAGTAGAAGAAAGTAGAAGGTAGATTCATTGGTCATTTTTTAAACAAAGTTTAAAAAACGAAATTAGATATGTCTGTGATAGTTTGGACATGGATTCATCGCAACAGCCCAAAGTCTAAAACATCAGTGTATCTTCTGCATTAAGGCTGCAGACAGCTTTCCTTTCAAGAGGGTTCAAGGATAGGCAAAAAATGTAGGTGTTGAATTTTATATACATATAGCCAGATGTGCTTCAGGATATTTGGATATATCAGATAAATATTATTGCCTCCTCTTTGACTGTACATGTTTTTTATTTTAGTAATATAGCAACTCTTTGTTGTACTGTCTGCTGGTCGCTGAATCCGTGGTCCCTTAATGAAAATCTGCATTATTATAAACTTGAATCACCCCTCCTTTAGGCAGTTAGGCTGCTGTGTTAAAATTAAACTCCTGTGACGTCACATTTCCCCGTGTTTTGTCTTATCACTTTCAGAACTGTGTTATTTCCTGTTTTTGCTTTTTTAGTTTAACATTTATCTGTTTTTGTCTATCTATCTTTGCTCTTGTTACAGCCCAAAAAAGACCTCCACT
Source organism: Plectropomus leopardus (assembly GCF_026936395.1). NCBI lineage: Eukaryota > Metazoa > Chordata > Actinopteri > Perciformes > Serranidae > Plectropomus > Plectropomus leopardus. The sequence continues at coordinate 12,275,571 of NC_142191.1, read as the reverse complement.
TCGTCATGGAGACCAACAATGAATATAAAGGCCTTCTGGGATGCTTTCCGGACACCATTGGAGTCCACAAGGTACAGTGGGAAAAGTTACACAGAGCTTTATCATATATATATATATGTGTGTGTGTGTGTGTATATATATGTACACCCTAAACTGAAGTTGTGAAGGCAGTTTCTTTCAGAGGCATGTGGTTCTGCAGTCGGAGCTGGTTGCATCACCTTTTTAAAAGTCCCCCTCCAGACATGTTTTAAAATATGTACTTTGCTATGATTAATATTTTGTTAAACAGAATTTTACCACATAAAAACCTTTTTAAAAAACCCTGAAAAGAGACTGGAAAGAGATCTACTCTTTCTCTGTCATTGATAAATTCCATATCTTGCCTCTGCCCTGCTCACCACAGCTGCTTTTTTTTAAAGACTATTTTCTTTGGCTTTTTGCCTTTATTGGAGCGAGGAAAGTGTGAAAGGGGGAGAGAGAGAGGGGATGACATACAGAATAGGGTGGAGGTCAGAATTGAACATATATGTTGGACATAGCCTCTGTACTTGGGGTGCTCGCTCTACCAGCTAAGCTACTGGGCGTCCCACCACCACCACTGCTGCTTGTGTTAGGTTTCACTCTGCGCTCTCTCAAGCGTTGCCATGGCGCTATTTGGGCCAGACCAGTGACCTGTTTACTGATAAAAGAGCAGTGTGCATCAAGATGGCTAGTGTTAGTGTTAGGACAAACATTGGAGAGATTCGGCCATAAATATTTGAGCCTCAGTGACACCCAGACTCAGATGAGGAGGCTGTTCTGCACCAACAACTAGCAGAAACATCAGAAGTGTAGTTAGCATCTTGTGTTTATGGCGCTTGTAAACTTGTAGGCTAACTGGCAGTGGCTGATGCAGAGTTAGTGGTTGTGATACAGGCAGTATTATCTGCTCATTGGGGTTTCTGGTAGATAGTGGAAGGAACCTCCAAGATTCGGTTTACATCCTGAAGCTGCTCACTCTACCATGTTTTTGCTTTCAAAACTTTCACAATGTTAATGCAAACTTTCGCTCTCTGTACTAACATTTCCACTCTGTGCTGGAGGATTCAGGTTTCTTTGTCGGTGTTGTGTCGAATTTTGTTCCCTCATTGAATTGGGGAAAGCTATTGGCTTTAGTATTAGTGACGTACTAGCTTGCCCTGCATATGTTTGAATTTCAGATTTTAGGGAAGTATATAGACTTTGCCCCCCTTCAGTGACAAACTTTGCACAGATACAAGTCCATTTTTTAAAGTGGAGGGGGACTTTAGATGCCTTTACCTAATCTGGATTAGATAAAAACACTTGTGTTTTTTTGCTTCTTTTTAAATCTTGCAGGCAGCCATAGAAAAGGTGAAGGAGGCTGACAAGCTGGTGGCCACCAGTAAAATTTCCCCTCAGGACAAAGTCACCATGGCGAAGCGAGTCAGCACCATGTCGTACGCATTACAAGGTAACACGCTTATTAGGACACACAGAAGTGTTGGAGTTTATCGTAACATGAAATCTGATTCAAGTGTTGTTCCCATCTTATCTCCCACAGCTGAGATGAACCACTTCCATAGCAACCGTATCTATGACTACAACAGGGTCATGCAGTTGTACTTGGAAGAGCAAGTCAAGTTTTACGAGACAGTAAGGGCATTTTTATCGACCATCTATCACAGTAAATTGCAGTCTGTTGCCTTATTGCTTGGGGATAAGTTGTGCTCACAAGTTTTTTCTTCTTTTGTATCTACAGATTGCTGCAAAGTTGAGACAAGCACACAGTCAGTTCACTACAATGTGAAAGCAACGACCTTCAGTCTTGCACTACAAGACAAGAAGAGTTAAACCAGCTCGACATCCAAAATATTCTTGCTTCCATTGCGTTCTTTCCTCTCTCTTTAATTTAAATTTCACTTCTCTCTTTCTCTCACTCTCACCTCTTTCCCTTCCTTTGCTGCTCGTGCAAATAGTCCGAGCTCACCGTGTTACTTTAACCCGCCGCTCTCAGAAGTCTACGAACAGTTAAAGAGAATTTACAGCAGCTGAAAAGGCTTTGCAGTTTTTTTAAAGAGCAGCAATGATAGCTGAACAAGGCACACTCATTACGCACACCCTTCCCTTTGCCCGAGGTCTGCAGCTTGTGACACAGGAAGTAAACGCCATGAATTGCCACATTGCATGAGTCAAACCCCAGAGTTTCTCTAATGTGATGCAAGTTTTGTACAGCTATAGGTGCCAACATGCCTCTGCTCACATTTCATCTACTTATTTTAAAGCAATACTCTGCAGTTTTTCTTTTTTCCATGGTAAAAATGGTGAAGGAATGGATTTATGTGTATTGAAACCGAGAAACCAAAGCCATCCTCCTCTCTGTCAAAAGCAGGGGGGTCGATTTCTGAATGCAACATTGGCAACAAATCAGAGCTTTACTGTCTTTTTCTTCAGCCAATATTTTGATTATGTTGCTACTCATTCGTAGTTTTAACCAGTCCCTCCAGGAATTTGCAGGCTGATTTTGGGATTGTTGCAGCAAGAAATGCTGATATCATGGCAGCTTTTCTACAAAAATTGCAAAGCATGTTTTGATGTTGAAAGGCGTTGTTTTTTTTCTTTTCTTTTTTCGGCAATGAAATTGCAGGGCAAATGAATATTGCCAAAATAGTTGTGATGCTGTCTTGTATTTGAAGCCTATTATTATGAGCATGTACCACAGATTTAAAATCTATTTTTTGATGGTGAGGGCGTGGGGGGGTACAACAGCTGATTGCTGATGATCAGCTGTTGCTGCCTTTTGAAGAAGCACTAAAGGTCTGTCTCAGGCGCTCCTCCTGTTCTCTCTACCTAGTTAGCACGAGCTTACATAGCAGCAGCGCCTAACATGCCATACAGAGCCGTTAACGAGTCCAAACAAACTGACACCGAAATGGTTAAACTCTGTTGTTTAACACGTTAAAACTGTGGGTAACATCAGCTGTGTGATGCCAACCGTTAGAATTTGCATCAGTAGTTGCGATCGCAACGTCCTGGAGGGACTGGTTAAAGGAGCAGAGTGTAGGTTTTAGTGGCATCTAGCAGTGGGGATTGCAACCAGCATGTGCTAAGTGTGAACTGCTGGTTAGAATTCCTTCAGTGTTCATCATTGAGGAGTTTTGTTTTTTTTTTTTACCAGGAGCTGAATGATCTGCTGAGGTCTCTGCTTCTCCAAAACAAATGTACCTGCTGATTTTAATGGTAAAAACACTGAATGAAGCGGTTTCATGTTAAAAATCAGCGTTTTTTTCTGAAGCTGTTTGGCTCATTGCTGACCGGCTGCTAACTACAATGGCTGACGCGAAAATGCACATGGCCGTTTCGAGAGCCAGTTACTTGGTTTGTCCCTTTTTGGTTAATATAGACAATGGTGGACTCTGAGGAAGAGCACCCACTCCCTATGTGGATATAAACAGCTCTTTTTAATGCAATGAAAACATGACAATTCTTATTTTCAGGTGATTATACCCTAAAGAAGACACATATATTATATTATATTCCATTCATGCCGACACATCCCCGTAATTCCTGTGCACTCGACCTTTAATATTTGTCCTAACATCTTTGGTAAAAGCAGTAGAGCAATCCTTTTATAAATCCAAGTGTTGTCAAAGGCAGAGTGTGTCCTCTGTATGTCCACTGCTGGCAGTCCCTAGCCCCCCCCTTCACTCTGCACTTCCTCAAAAGCTAACAGGAAGCTCCACCTCCTTCCTGTCTTGCCCCTTTGAGGAAAATAGAAATGGTGGACTGAGTTGCCCCCCCAGCCTGCGAACCGTGACACTGCAGTTTACATTTCTGGAGAGATAACAAAATAGGGGATGATTGATAGTCAAGCTGGGGTTCAACTATTGCCTCCCTCCTTCTCTTTCCTGGTTTTTCTGAAGAATATTTGTCCTTTTTTGTTCAGATTATGGTGTTTTATATGAAGGTGTAACAGCAATATGAGCTGTAAGAATCTGTACTATTAGAAGAGTTCAGGATGGAGCCACGGATTTTGTCACGTATGCAGTTTTGCTTTTCACTGCCCAGTTTTCAATCAGTCTCTAATCTTGTTCACTCTTTTTCTTATCTCTTGATACATGAAAAATATACATATATATATATATATAAATATATATAAATATATATATTCTATCTGACCTATCAGGTGCTTCTTGTCATTGAGATACTATTTTATGTATAGGAGTATTTTCAATACAGTGTAACTCAAAGAGGAGCAAAAATTCTGTTTGATTTATTAAACAATGATTTGTACTCATCGCGACTTTGTTTCTTTGTGTGTTTGAAAGAAACCTTGTCTGGTTCTCTGCGTGGTTTCAGAGTGCACAACACACAACGCACTCTCCGACTCACTCACAGTAAAGCCCTTATTCGCTTCGGCAGATTCTTGCGTAGAGATGGAGAGGAATGAGAATGAGTCGGCAGCCTGTGCAGAGGGTCAAAGAGTGTGTTTGTGCAGTCCTGTAGTGGAGGACGTGAAAGAGCCCTTTTACCCCAAATGCAGCTCTCTGCCCCCATCAGGTGCAGCTGGATGTGTGTGGGACACACAAAGTAAAGATCTCATACAACAGATAGCACATGCATCCTCATGTTAGTTTTGAGTTTTTGCATTCTCGTGTGTTCAGGACATCATTAAATCTCGAAGTTTTCATTTTAAACTGCAGAAAAAGTTTTGAAAGGATAGTGAATTTATTAATGTCGTTCACATGCATTTGATCCTTTGAAACCTGAGCAAATTGGTTTTTTTTTTTTTTTTAAATATTAACTGAAAAGCAGTGAGCAACTTGCCAGGAGATGTCCCACAAATTGCAAGAAATTAGGAAAAGGTGACAAGAAAATGAACCGGAAAATTAGTTTCAGAAGAGAGAGGGGGGAAATATTAGATGGTTATAGTAAAAAACACAAATGTCCAGAACACCATTTAAAATCCTATGAATATAAAGTAGTTATCTGGATTTTTTTTTTTTGTTTTTATGAAGGTTTTTAAATCTTTTATTCTCTACATGTTTTGGTAAATTTAAGGTAATTTTCTCGTAACACAACTTGTAACTTATTCCTGTGTTTTGAAAGAAATTAAGAAAATTTGCTCAGGTTTCAAAGAGATATAAACCTAAGGCCTTAAGTGGTATCAAAAAGTCTTAAATTAATCCTTTAAATGCCACTGTTCACTTGTTCAAAATCATAATGAAAGTGGTAAAAGGTAACAAGAAAATGACCTAAAAGGGAGTTTAAAAGAGAGGAAAAGAGAGTGACATTTTTTTTTTAATTTGTCAAAAAAATTTACTTTTTTAAAAATCACTTTTTACAGTAGCTTTTTTTTTCTCTTTATGACACCGTGCTGACGATAGCTGAGGCCAGAGGCATTGAGTTTTTGGCTTGTCCATCTGTGCAGCACATTCTTGTGAACTTAATATCTCAACAACACCTTCAGGGAATTTCTTTAAATTTTGCACAAACATTCACTTTGACCCAACAGTGAGCTGATTAGATGTTGGTAGTCATAGATCAAAGGTCAAGGTCACTGTGACTTCATCAGTCTCATTCTTGGAATTACAGTATATTACAAGGACACCTTGAGGGAATTTCTTCAAATTTGGTGCAAAAAGAGGAGACTCAAAGATGTACTGATTAGAATTTGGTGTTCAAAGGACAGGGTCACTGTGAATGCCATGTCTGAAGATGGCCTTGAGGAAGTTACCATAAACAAATATGTTTAATTGTTTAGGGTAGGGGTTATATAGGGTGTCAGTGGAAAAAAAACCATAACAAAATCAATATATGTAGCCTGTGCGTGTTAGGTGATTGTGATGCAAGCAAACTCTTGCACAGACAAACCAAGAACAGCTCAGATGCAGGTGATGTTATGTTGAGGGGTTCGTAAATATTCTCTCCACTGAGGTTTTAGAAAGCACAAAAAAACCCTCAAACAGGACATCAAAAGACAGAACTGAAGACTCAAAAGAGCAGAGAGATCAGATAATAATGTCTGCTAACATGAGGTCTGCATTCGATTGAGGAAGGATCAGAATACCCTGAGTGTGTGTCTCCTCAGAGCTCTTAAGCCCTCAGAAAGGGCGTCATCACACACACAGAGGGGAAATGCACCAAGCTGCTCTCAATTCTTAATTAGGAGTCAGTCCCCACACACGGCACAACAGGTGATCTGAATAACCCTCCAATCAACTCAGGAGCATTGTGACATCCAGCTAAAATGAATTGGGGAAAAAAGAAAATGAAATCAAGGACCAAATAAGAGACTGCTACAGGGTAAAATGTAGCCCTTTAAAAATGGTGAAAATTGGCTTTATTTCTTTCCAAAACATGGGTAGAAGGAAATGAGTGAGAACAGAAGAAAAGACCAAAAAAATAGCAAGAAATTAGAAAATTGTACAAGAAAATTATCTGAAAATTTGTAGACAAAACAAGATTAAATAATAAAAAAATTAAATAATAAAAATAATAAATACTGACAAAAGGGATTAAAAACAAATTATAACATATAACATATATATAATATTAAAAACAATTATCTAACATAATTGCAAATATGTAAACTTAATTAATTAGCTATAAATATAGTTGTTATCTAGCTTATTTCATTTGTCCTTTGACATTTTTCCTTAACTTTTTTTTTGCTAAATATACAAATTTCTTGCAGTTTTGTCAAACATTTGCTCATTGCATTTTCCCCCATGTTTTTAAAAGAAATCACACCCATTTGCTTATGTTTCAAGCACAAGTAAAATGATGTAAGGGTTATACTAATAGATATCGCCTCGAAACATCCCCTGTTGATTACTTATTAAAACAATTATTTTTCTGTATTACAAGTTTAAGACATTTTATCCTTAAACAAAATGAGGTATCATCGAAATAAATAAATATGCAGCAACATACATTTCCAGAAAAAACATCTGAACATTTGAAAAGCAAGGTTAAATATTTTTGTTCATTTGTTGGCTCATTAGAGTGTATGGTTTTTACAGTGGGACTTTTGGATATCTCTTTTTATCCCTCCATACATCAGAAAATACAGCCATTAAAAACCATTAAAGAAAAAAACAATAAGGAAACCCCTCTATAAAAAACTTAAGAACTAGAAAACTTGGCATATATAAGTGCTACTGATGTGCAGAAGTCTTCTGGCTCAGATGAGGAAACCCTCATTTCGAGAAAATAGCCTAAATTAAATACATGTTAGGACAAAAATAAGACCCTAGGTAATAGGGTAAAAAATTTAAGGAATGAATTTCACCATGAAACATTCTCAGTTGTGTTATGATGTTAAGACAATTATTTTTTGTACAACAGGTTTTCTGAAATGTTATGTTTAAATAAACAAGAAAAAAAAATATGTTTAAGTTTCAGAACAGAAATATGAACTAAAATAAACACCACAATGTGAATTTCCAAAGTTCTCTTTCCACCAGTCTGAAGAAGACATGTTAAAGTTTTCACTATTGTTCTCCTGTAAAGTGAACTGATTACAAACTTGCAGATTTATTCTTCTGTATTATTATTACCTCTGCTCAACACATGCCTGCTATATTGACACAAACCTGCCAATAGGCTAAAGGCTGTGGAAACCCATGCGTGAAGTAATTTGAATGTAAGTAACACTTACTTACTGGATGCCACAGATAAGCAGTAGCGTGTTTACTGTGTGATAAGAGATATCTCTCGAGTAGTGGAGGAGGTGCTCAGATCTTAATTAAAGTAGCAATAATACAATGTAGAAATACAAGTAAAAGTCCTGCATTTGAAAAGTTACTTAAATAAAAATAGTAAAGTTTGAGCATTAAAATATAGTTCAAGTACCAAAAGTAAACAGTCATTAAACAACTGCCCATTTCAGAATAATATATCTTATTGTATTATCATTACTGAAGCACTGATGTACATCAGTGTTTGTGAATTTCCCTTTGAGGATCAGAACATCCTGTTCTAATCTATTACATCATCATTTATTTGTTTTTAATAATTTGTATTATTAATCTGCAAAAGCTATGAAATATATGAAGTGAAGTAAACAGGCATAATATTTCCCTCTGAGATTCAGTGGAGTATAAGTATAAAGTAGAAAAAAACTGAAATACTCAAGTACTCAATACTCCTCCTGCAGGGAGGAACTAGAACTGAAATTAAAAAGTAAGTGTCTGGGCTGTTTTAAATTAAATTTTAATTAACTGAATTTCACAAGACGAGTTGGGGTAATTTGTAATGTTTAAACTTGTCTTCTCAAATTCAGTCAACTTAAAACTTTAAGTTAAATAAATTGTTTGTGCTCTTGCAGAACTTGAACCTTTGTCTTTATATGAAATAGGGTCCTTTGTATCACATTTTGTATATATACAGTGTTTATTGTACAATCCATACATATTTACACAGTCCTCATATCTTCTCTGCCTGACTCTACACTGTGAGACAGCATTTATCGAAGGGTTGTTATAACTAATATAATTGAGTATTCTTTAGTCTGACTTGTTATATCAGAGGTGGGACAAAGTCTTTTTTGCAAATTATAAATCTCAAATCCCTGGTAAGTCTTATGTCCTGAGTCAAGACTGACAAGTCCAAAGTCAAGTCCTAAGCTTTGAGTTTCGAGTCCTAGAAGTATCATAATGTGCTCTCCACCAAATGTGATGCCATTTAAACAGCAGTGTAATAATATATAAATTTACAAAAAATTAATTAAAAAAAAATAGATTTTAAAAATTGTTTTAATATTAGTAGTGATAGTTTGTTAGAAGTATCTGCAACCCACACGTTTTGCATACTACAACCTGTTTTTGTAATTTGAGTTGTCAAATTTGTGACTCGAGTCTGATATAAGTCCACACCTCTGTTATAGTATAAGAACCCCTTATTATTTCAATAAAAAGTTTACACAACAGATTAAACTCATATTTGGCTAAAATTCAAAATGGATAAAATTGGATAATAGAGTGATCATAAATATGCAACAAGCACACACTGGATCATTCAGTAAAGTCTCACCTGATCTTCCTGCCATTTGCACGTTTCTCCTCTGTGAGTTCACAGATTACATATCATGTAAATGTACCTTTTATTTGGCTGAGTTGCTACAGTGTCAAGTGTCAAAGTATCAAACTAAAGGTACAAAATATAAGTACAAAATAAGGAAGAACTCTCTTCCTCTGTGATTAAATGAAAAATGTCCATGTCCCAAAAAGAACTCCAGAGTATAAAGTTTGTGTTTTAAAAAAATATGTAGCAGAAAATGAGTCCACAGTTTTGAGAATATCGAGCTTGGGTCTTAAAAATAGCAGACGAGAGGCCACTGTTGTTGACATTCAGTTCCCTCTGGACGATCTTTGTTGACAAAAACATCACTGGATGTCGTCATCATCGCCGTGTCCCAATGATCCTCGCTGCCAGGATTGTCTCTGTGCCCCAACCATTGTCATGGTAACAGCGGGTCAGGGTGACAGACGGGTTCGGAAAGAGCGTGGTCGGATCATCATGCTGACTTTGCGTAGGGAGTAGTAGTCAGAGTCTCTCCAGGAGTACCAAACGATCCCATCAGGACCCAGCGGCCCCCGACCTTTAGGGGTGTAATGGCCTCCCTGCAGGAACGGGAAGTAGTAAACACGCTCATATATTTAAAAGCATGAAATGAAGTCACGGCTGTCTGTCTGCACTCACCCTGTAGTAGACGCCATTAAGGTTGGCGTAGAAGCACTGGTTGTACCACCAGCCACCGTGGGAGATCTCAGCACAGATATTGCCGCTGTCTGGCGTGCTGAAGCCCTGCTTGTCGTGGTACCAGCCGAAAGAGTCCTGGACTGTCCCACTGAAGCCGGACACATGGAGACGGTACTGATGGTCCTCATCTTCAACACTAAACACACACGCACACACACACGAAGGGGAACAGTTGAGAAATTATGCAAGAGGCTGTGCATGTTTTGCAAAAAGTACATGTGTTTGCCAACTGTTTGGGTGCATTTGTAAGACACCGACCTAAAGCTCTGGTAGATTGCATGTTTATGCTTGTTGCTCCAGTCCTCCAGGTCGATGCGGAGGCTGTAGTCTCCCTGGGTGCTCAGGTCATGTATGTGGTTATTGCCCAGCCAGAACTCTGAGTGCAGGTCACCAAAACCGTCCCTGTAGTCCCTCCAGCTGCGATCAAAGCTCAATGAGCCGTCGACACGCCGCTGGATCACAGTCCAGCCGCCACCTGAGGCAAACACAAGGTATGGCACTGGAAGGTGAAGCATATGCCATGTCTAATGTGTTATATCACTTGTTGGCCAATTGAGGAATAAAGGTCAACTGCGCTACAGCCACCCTGCCACAGCCAGAAGAGTGTGTGCTTGTCACCACATGGACTGAAACTGGGAATTCAGCTAAAAAAAATAGCTTAGCCAATTGTGTGACTGTGTTTGTGACTCACCATCTGTGTCCATGTCACAATAGACCTCCACAGGCATGCCAGCCACTGATGGCACTACTGTGTAGAGACCTGATCTCCTCACTCCATTGTAGTAAATAGAAGCACAGTCTATGGGACAGTTTCTCACATGCGGCATCTCTGAGGGAAAATAATGTAAGACAAGAGTGAGGGCAAGTAAATCAACAAGTGGAGTTTGGTGCCCTCTGCTGGGATATTGTAGAACCTGTATGTTACTGGGAGGTACCTGGGTGCAGAGCTTCCTGAGCACTCATCAGCGGGTTGGGACGGACGACGTTGATCAAGCACCCAGGGCTTCGTTTTACGTTATCCATCATAAGTGTCAGATTATGGAGCTGGTTCTAAACAGAGATACAGTGAAACTATCAAAAGCAGCTCAGCACACATAGATTCTGAGGTTTTTGTTTCTATAACACTGAAAGTGAATTACTCATGATGGCTGTACCTGGAGGTCAAGGATCAGAGTGCCCTGTAGGTGCAGCAGAGTGGTGGCTTCGGCATAATGATGCTCCAACTCATGGAAACGATGCTCCAAGGAAATGTTCAGGTGGGTCCTTTCTTCAGTCTGTCAGTCATATTACATGAGCATGCACGCAGACAAACACAGATCTGTGTTAAAAACTTGTTAAAATGGTCTAAGAATACCTTAGATGTCTCTCTGTCACCTTTAATTCACACTATCTTTCAGACTGTAGGCTAGTTTTTTTTGCAAAACTCACATTAACCACAAAAAACACCAAACCAGAGAAACAGTATTCTTGCTTTACTTGCAAAAACAACCAATTCTCGCAAAAGTCTTCAAACTCTATAAAAAATTGTGTTTTTGTGTCAATACAGTGCACATAAACCATGACAACAACATAACAACACATAAAGCACTAATTACGCACTGATTGTAAAAAATGAAAAACACTCGCAGCTTTTGCTTTCTTTGTGTGCAGGGTTTACATTTTGCAATAAATTTGTCATAAATTTAGGAAATACATCAATCCATTTTTGTGTTGAAAAATAAATATTAGGCAAAAGTTTGCCTTCTTTGGGTCCCGCCAGAAGGGTCATCCACATCACATGTTTTACTAAGCTTGACAGCACATGTGTCAATGTGGACAGGCAACTGGCAATAAAGTGCAGCAATGTAAAGACCAGTGTTTACAGCTTTGCAAAAATTGCTATAAAAGTGTAATGCAGAAAACATGCATTCAGTTTGGCACACTTGGTACATGCATTAGCTACGAGTTTTAAGTTTCAGTTCTAGTGCTTCAAGAATCAGTGTTAAGCATTCAGAAAAAAATTGTATAGGACCAGCGTGTAGACTTTAATGACATCTAGTGGTGAGGTTGCAGATTGCAAACAACTGAATACCCCTCCCTCCCTTTCCAAGCATGTGCAAAAACTAATAGTGGCCTTCACTTCAATGTAAACAAACCCAACAGGTCCTCTCTAGAGGCAGTGTGAATGTTAGTTTGTTCTGGGCTACTGCAGAAATGTAGCAGTGCAATGTGGAGGGCTCAGTGGAACAGCACCCACTAGATATGAAGCACTCATTCTAAGCAAACAAAAACACAATAATTATTAGTTTCAGGTGATTATACACTCATGAAAATAAAGTTAGAAACCTTATATGCAATTTCAGCCAAAAGATCCCCCTAAATCCTACACATTGCACCTTTAAAAGATGCCAGGCCTAACTGACCGCTAGTACATTGCACTAGTCTATTTCTATGCACACATTAAAACTCAAACACGCAATGTCTCCTGGTGCTCATGAGACAAAAACAACCCCAAAACTGTCTTCAAAATCAGACACTTCAGCATGTGGTCTATTCTGAGCTTTGACATAGAGGATAACGCTAACTCCCATTACCACAAACCCTGGACCTCTTCACCCCCGCCCTGCTTTCGTGTAAAACACTGTCTCCACCGTCCACCTTTAGTCACTGACCCGTCCAGCAGCTGAGAGTCTGTGTTTGTATAGGCTCACTGCCTGAGACACACGCGGCAACACGTGGAAGAGTACGAGGCTAATCCTGTTAGTGGCTAAGGTCAAGGACATGCTGGGGGGGAGCCAACTTGATGACCAGGCACCACGTTACAGTGCAGAACTGAACACAACACATGTGTTTCCTGTACTGAGAAAGTTGACCCATTTTTTTTAAAATTAAAAGCAAAAGTACATAGGCAACTAAATCACATCTAATAAAATATTAATGCCTGTCTTTCAACCAAATGAAAAAATACAAAAAAAAAGTAATATATATTGAATGAAAAGTCTGGCTTTGAAAAGTTATATTTAATGTGAGACTCATAGGAACTGAATAAATTTACTTTCTAAATGAATAAAAACATGAGTTTTGTCACATCTCGTCTGTAAAATGGAGCAGTCACACTCACAACATCCGGTCAGCTCCAGTTGGACTAAAGTGAGCACTCAAAGCAGTTGAAAGGATTGTTGTTGATGTTTGACCTAGGTCTGCTAAGTCGATATGGAGCTCAAACCTGCAGCTCGAGGACTCTGATGCGGTGCCGGTGGTTCCTCAGCTCCTCCTGCATCTCAGAGATGGTCTCCTTAAGCGCCACTATTTGCTGCTTTCTCTCCTCGTTCTCGTGCAGCCAGTAGGAGACCTCGTCTGTGCAGCGAAACATATCTGGGCATTTCTGCTCGTCCAGCTGAGGCAGTGTGGCCACCAGCCGACACATCCCATCCTCCATCACCTGTTAGATGACAAATGAAGTTTAACTTTCAGACCTGCTGTTGCCCAACAGTGTCAGAGTATCCCCAACAGCCCAGCAGTGATTTTCCCTTTGGCAAATCAATAAAGTCTACATCTGTTAGATTCAGAGTTTAACTGCAGTGTGTTGGGTCCTGCCAATAGCAGTATTTTTATTTTCTTCACACCAAATATGCAGAGATGCCAAACATGTTATTTTTCCCCTAAATTTGTGCTGATATAACCACCTTGGATAATTACATTTTTTAAGCATGCCAAAAAAATGTTGGCATTGTACAGTTTTGCAAACCACAGCACATAATTATGCAGTTTAAAGGATATGTTGAAACTTAACATTTAAATAATGCTGTGGTATCAAGTGCAGTTGGGTTTAGGCAAAACACCACTTGGTTATGGTCAGGAAAAGATCATGTTTTAGATTAAAGTACTTGGTTTTGTGGTCACAGTCCTTGCTTGAAAAGGGTTAGGGTTAGGATTAGGCATATCTCAGTTAAAAACAACTGCTTTTGTGGGACTATCCACTCTGGAAACACAGTGAAGGGTCACTACCAAACACCCATTTTTTGTGTCTAAAAAGCTGTTGCAAATACAGCAATGGGTTATTACAACACACCTAAATCAAAACTAGTTTTGTAATTCTCAAACAGTGATCTGCAGCAGCTTTTACGCCATCTATTTCCTTATGACAAAGTCAGATCATACTGTATGTTATATCCCTTTAGAAATGATGATATGATACGTATGCGCAAACATAAGGCATCTGTGCTCTGCCGAAACTTACAATGCCAAAATTTTCCTCTGGCAACAAGGCTGAAATTGCATGAACCATAACAGCAGATTTTAGGGAGTTGATATAGCTACAGTAATTATATTATTCTGAATCATAGTTGATTGCTGTTTGTCATCGTTCTTCAGATTAAGTCTCAGCATTGAACAACTTTAGTAAGAACAAAGTATTAGATAGCCCAGAGATGTAAAAGTATCCAATATTTCACCCCCAAAAAATCCCCAAAAGAAGATACAGAAAATGATGTTGTTTGTTGTTGTTGTTTCTAAGGACTACTATCATTTGTCTCGTGACCATTTGAGGGGGGACCTGACCCTTAGCTTGGACTGTGCTAAACTAAACTAGATGCAACTTGAGCACATCAGTGCTGCTCTATTCCTCAGTATTAACATGTAGTGATGTAATATATAATAATACATTTGTCACAGGCGCCAATTTTCTGCAGAACATCTTCTGCCACTCTTGTATAATAAATTATGCATTTCTGGCAGAGCACGACATTCATTAAGATTTTATGTAAATGTAGTTGAAACATCACTCTGTGTGACTCTGGCAGACATCTCTGGAGTAAAAGTAGGAAACAGACGGCAGTAATACGGTAAGTCTCTCTCTGTCTCGCTCTGTAACATCCCTTTGGCTTGTATTCAGGATGTTTACAGTGTTTACCTGGTTAGTGTACTCCCCACACTGGGATCCCCCACCATTGCGCTGCGTGGTTGTGTTCAGGTCGTCTGCTTTGGCCTCTGGGAGCAACACTATCAGGATACAGAGAGCAGAGCACACGCTCCAGCCAGGAGGGTTGGTTAGGGACAGGAGAGACATTGCTGCCACTCAGTTAGTCTGTCCCTGCCTTGTCAGTGAGAGCGAGGATGGGACACGGGAGTGTGTACTGCACCATGTGAGGCTCTGCTGGCTCTCCCTACAAGGAGAGAAACCGAGAAAATCAGTGTATTATCCTCCCACAATAGAGTATTGTCTAATTCATTAAACCCTCAATGCCTCTTAGCACACAAAGTTCTTTCTCTCGCTCTCTCTCTCACACACACACACACACACACACACACACACACACACACACACACACAGACACTTGTCTCAGTACAACTAATAGGACATAAAAGGAGGAAAGTGAGATTAAGTCTATCACATTACTGTAGTTTATCCTCTGGTAACTCAATAGACACACACACACACAAGCTTGCACACGTCACCTGCTCTGAAAGCCAAACTGAGGTTTTGACTTAATCAAGCTTAATTAGAGCAGGGCTAACAGTTCATGTGTTCTAACTTGGTAACATTTTATCATAACCATTATCAGGGTAAATTAGTTAGAGTAAGGGATATAAAGATTAAATGGACCAGATATTCGATCTATGAACATTACTTGGATAGCAAAGTTGCAACTGACCTTGTCCAGTGCAGTCTGTAAGATTTAGGGGTATATATTGGCAGTAATATAATATAATATAATATAACATAATATAATATAATATAATATAATATAATATAATATAATATAATATAATATAATATAATATAATATAATAAAGTGTGTATAGTGTATAATATATGATGTATAGTGTGTCTTTAGTGTATAGGCCTCTGTATTTAATAATCGTTGTGTTTTCATTACCTTAGATTGAGCTGTTTATATCTACATAGGGGGTTTGCCATATTGCAACCGGCCATGTTTCTACAGTAGCCCAGAATGGACAAACCAAACACTGGCTCGAGAGATGGCCACTCCCATTGGTCACTGTAGTTAGCAGCGTGGTGCAACAGTGTGGTGCATATATAACATTATTTGGGTGGCCACCATGAAGTTGCAAATGAGCTTTATAACACTTAATTGCTTAACATAAAACTTAATATGAACATTATATGCACATTTCTTTTGAACACAGAAGACTTGAGTATCAAACACTTAATTTCCTGCATTCTGGTGATCTTTTATGCACACTTTTATTCCTTTTGTGCATCAATTTATGGTGTTAATGTCTTTAATGTTGTTCATATAAAAGTCCCCCGCTACTTCTATGTATTGTCAAATGCACGTGTTCTAAAATTTAAGGGGGATGTGTCCCCTATTTCCTTCCTGAAACCTATGATTATTTGAATGGCTGTTATAAAGCTGCAATTGATGACATAAGCCTCTAAAATATCCAAACCAGTAATTAACCAATAACAATTATCATTTCATTGTTTTTTTACATTAAAAATAACTTAAGTTGAATTATCAGTGTACTGCTAATTAATAATGTTATTTTAAAGTGTTTTTTTTAGTTACTGTCCTCTAATAGCTAACGTTGTAAATGGTGATGTACTCACCCCAGTTACAGAACATCTTCTCCCCCACTCCCGGCCCATTTCAGGCTGAGGGGTTCTTTCCATTTTCTTCTAATCCTTCTCTGTATCTCCTCCTGTATCGCTCTCTCTTGCTCACTCTGTGTGCTTCATGCTCACTCTTCTTTTCCTCACTCTCTCTTCCCCTCTCTCTCCCTCTCAGTGTAGACATCTTAGTCCCATAATCCACCTCTAAGAGGATTCACCACCAGTAAGGGATAGAGGGAGGCAGACAAATGGAAAGGCAATAATAAAATTATTGGGTAAAGGGACAAAATGCTACAAAATGTGTGTGTGTTTTTTTTTTAATCTACCAGTAATATACATTTCTTTCATGAAACAACTTTAGTACCAAAAAACTTTACATCAAATGTGGTGGCAGTGTGTACTCAATTGTATTTCATGGTTTTAATGCCTTTATTACATTTTACTGAATATGGTGAGGAATAATCAAATTATGTTATCAGATCACAGAAACAGAGAGATTTGCAGATTTTTAAACACAGAAAATAAGAAAATAGAATCAGACTGTTTAATCAAATTGGAATAAAATGCACATAAATATATGCATCAGCAAAGCTGCAACACATTCCTGCACCTACAGTGAACAAACATCACCTGCAGGCACAGTAATCCCGCTCAGAGCGAGTGGTAATGAGGGCTGATGTGAGTGGGAGTACGAGGGGTGTTGATCCTATTACAACAGCCAAGCCACTCTTTACATCTTCATGCTCTTGACTATGGCTCTGCATATATCGCCTCCTTTTTTATAAGAAATGCTATTTAAAGTCCAAATATTTGTTCTAAATATGTTATTACACAACTGTTATAAAGGTTTAAATATACTGTTAAAAACCTTTCCAAGACCAGCTTTCTGCACTCTGACTGTACTAAATCAATTCAAAACTCTTCCTGAGGGAACTCTGTCACACTTAAAGAAGTCCTGAGGAGAGAAAAGTCTTAGCAGCCATCAGTCCTGCTATAAAAAATGACTCTGTACATCACACAGAAGACCGGGCAGCGTTTCAACTTGAGAAACTGCGTGTGTAAGGCCACATGGTGGCACCATGTAACAACTGAATTAGCTGCTGGCTTTTACTGTAGCGATAATGAGCTTCCCTACAAGAGGAGGCGCTGATTTCTAACAGATGACAATGTAGCCTTTAAAGAGCAGAATGAATGCAGAGAAGTCTGCTAACCTGATGGTTTGTTGGATCTAAATGTTGTCATGAATACTTGTATGAAGATGTATGATTCACATGTGGATAATCAAAGTCCCTCAGTGACTCCACTGTGTCTTAATGTTAAGGTACTGCACAGCAAGACCACACAGATGTTTGGACTACAATGATAGACACGGCTAAATGATGTGTGAAATGTGCTTTATAAGAAGAACGACGTTTTTGGCATGTCTTGTCCATGTTCGCGTTTTACCAAGAGCTTCTCAGATCCAATTTTAGTTGTTATTTAACCCATATTTTAAATTAAACTGTGGCTCCTCCAGTTCTTTTTATTATTCATCAAAATGAAGACTGACAAGAGTAAACGTTTTTTTTTTTTAATCAGGATCCCAACAGAGACAGGGTATGTCTCGGGTATGTAAAGAAAGAAGTCTTTCACTCTTTTCTTTATTTTACCTGGTGTGCTGCTTCACAGGATTATAGAACGAGAGAGAATTTTACTAAATTGAATACTTGACATTAATAAAGTGAATTGAAGTGAATGAAAGTGTTGTGAAGCAGACTTTCAAGGTCACCAAGGTAGTGGACAAAACTCAACAAAGAAATAATGATCAATTTGAGCCCATATTACTGCAAAACACCATGGGGTTTTAATTAACTCACTCACTGATTTTCAGTGGCAAATTTTTGTGTTTGATAAATTGCTTTAAAGATTTCACAGTGTACAGTCTCTGCATCGACTGCAGAGAAAGACTCAGTACAGACATCTGCTCAAGGATTTATAACTGCTGCTGATGTTGTGTTAAAAGTTTAGGTGTAATCAGAAAGCAGTGTAAAGAACATTAAAAAAAAACTCTTAGACAGCTTTAAAGCAAAATTATATCACTTTTGCTAAATAGTGGCCCCTGTAGCTATACAACTGGCAACTACAATACAATCACATCTTGAATTCATGACAATAGGCAATACATCACTTTCCTGTTGTGAGAACGACCTTGTCCCTTTCGGAAGTAAACAATCGCTTTAAAAGTTCTGGTGCCACATTGAAAAAGTGGTGGCTACATGCCTAAAAGCTGCACAATTTTAACAGTAAACAATTAAAGAAAAAGCAGTTTCCAATTCCCTTTACCTTCCCAAAGAGTGAGGAACAGTTAAAGAGAAAAATAAGAGATTTGTGGTTTCAAGGCACTCTCTATACGGGGTTTCACCCAGATGGGCGTGGTGGATGGACTTAGCAGTGTACACTTCATTGTGCTGAGCATGTTCATACAGGATTTGATAACTTGCGTGCACCTTTTTAAGAAAGAAGTCTCCTCAAGGTTTATGTTTTGGGCTAGGGCAATTAGGTGTATTAAATTTATGAGAAAATGGCCCTAACTCTCACTTGATTTATTACTTCAGTAAGCATTTTTCTAATGAGTTTATGGCCTCAATTACTAGTTTAAAGTCTTCTTCAATACAGCATGATGTTCATGTGTAAATCATGATCCCATTTAGCATAAAAACAATACATAAAGCACGATGCTTTAGGCTGTGGCTACCTTTTCATCAGTTGCTTCCACTGGCTCTTAAAGACACACCAGCTCCTCCCTCTCAGTCTTATGAATTCAGCTTCACATTTGTAAGAAGACGCATGCCTTTCTCATTCTGAACTCGTCAAATAGTGCTGCTCTGTCAGTGCTTATGGCGTAGGAGTGTGACGCCAAAAGCCACCTTCTGTGTCCACATGCAATGTGCACAGGCAGTATCACTTGACAACACGGCCGGACAAAACCGGTTGAGTGCACCTGAAACTCTGAAGGACAGCGTCAGGTAATAACGCTGCTGGTAACCACATAATATAAGGAGTGTGAGTGCGCTCTTAGGGTTGGAGGGTGGTGAGGTTGATGAGTCCCACAAACAACCAACTTTTGTGCAGTGTGTTTTTTTCTATATTCACCATCTGCCTCTTTTTCCAAAACTTAACCATCTGTGACTTTGGTGCCTAATCTCAACCGTTGTGCGCTGTTGTGTAAACATAGGGACCAATCTGCTTCATCCAACTCCATCTGCATTCGCTGACATCATGATAATGGGTTGTGTCATCCCACCATGACGTCATCCCACTACATGCTTTTGTTGACATCACCGTAACGGCATCCTGGTACATACACTGAAAATGTAGGTCCACTGCTGCAAAGGCAAATTAATCATTATTTCTTCATATACAGCTTTTTCAAATCACTTCATGTGAGTGACAACATAATGAAAATTGAATTATTTGCATTGAAAACCAGTCAGTTCACTGAATTATTCACGATATGCGAAAAAAAGCAGGTAAGCATTTATTACAATGTCAAGTGGCTTTTTTCCAGCACACTGACACTGAGCTAAGAGCTGACGCTGAGTGATGTGACAGTTTGACAGGATGCAGAAGGTGGGAGGTGTTTCTTTGCCTTTGTTGGGAACATGACGCTTGTGACGAGCACAAACAATGGAATTGACGAACACAAAATTGAGTTTTGAATTGATTTCTCCAGCTCTCTTCCTCTGACTAAGGATACAGGATCTTTTGTTGCCTCCAGCATTGTACCTTGAGACCAACCATGTGTAACTAAGGGGCAAAAGTCCATTACACAGGACAAAGCAACTGTTACTAAGGACAAAGCAGCTGCTGCTTTACAATGACATGAAATGATCCAGTGGATGAGACTGTATTTGAGTTTAAATAGACTGCAGTAAATACGATTGCTTCCTGAGACTCATTCATAAATGCATATTTGTATAAATGTCTGTCTGTGTGTGTGTGGTGGTAACAAACCGGGTGAAATGTCTGAATTCACTCACAGCATGCTTCTTCTTTGATCTGACACAGCTTGCTCTATATTTTCTGAATTGAATGAGGAGTTACACAAAGCCCTCTCACCATGGCAAACATCTAGGGCTCCAGTGTCTGCCATGACTGGAATATTGATTTTGTGGAAACACCATGAAACGCTTTTATATTCATTATACAACTCCTGCAATCACTCAGTCACATACACATGGGTAATATATTTTAAAAAGGAAATAAATGTGTAAAGACACATAAGGAATGCTGATGCTTCCATACAGAGCACAGGGCAGAGGTCACTGAATGGCTTTAATGGTATGAAAATTATGTGAATCCTAATGATGCTGTGACCGCTGCAGTCACCACATATCCGTCCTATGGGATTTTCGCACAATCTGCGAGACAGTGCATCAGAACCCCAAATATAGGAAGGTCTGTCAGGAGGAATGATGTTAAATTCTGCTTATAGTGTTCCAGAGAGCTGGAGAATGCCAAGGAGCATTGAATCTGTTTTTGCTGTCCATAGTGGCTCAACACCTTTATGTATGGTTTTTCCAATAATTATGCCCAGTTTATACGGATGCAATTTTTTTAAACAAAAAAGTATTTTCAAAATCCTGTCTGCACACACTTTCATAAAAAGATGTCTGTCCAAATGAAAACACAACTGATTTGTGCATCTCTTCCTCTCTCTTTGTCTTTCCTTTTTGTCAATTGTAATTCAATTGTAATTTATGACATCTATTGCATGTTTGTCCATCCTGGAAGAGGGATTGCTCATAATCCCGTTCACTCTTCCTGAGGTTTCTTCCTTTTGTTCCCCCTGTTACAGAGGTTTTTCCTCAGATGTGAGGGTCTGAGGGCAGAAGGATGTCGTATGCTGTAAAGAGATTAGATTTCCTCTAATTTGTTGGAAGCGTATGACTTTGACAATGTCTATTTTCCTATAATAAGCAAAATGACATACAGTATTCTTTCCAGGAAACCTCCTAGTAAATGTATGTTATTAAAGACCCATAAATAACTTCAAAGTTATTTAATTTTACATACAGAGCATGTGCTCTTTGCATATGTATAAATTCAACAGCAAATCAGATGATTATATCTGCTGCAGAACACAATAAATTACCAGCAGGACCGCAGGGATTCCCAAAAAGCCATGATGTAAATGCTTGACATCTGTGAATAATGGAGTTAGCATTCAGAGGTGTGGCTGAAAGGCTGACTTTCTCTTTTAAATGTCATGACATGCAGGAAAGAAGGACCATGCATCAACGCATGACAAGGTGCTTTTGTCAATTAGATGCTAGTGTGAATGAAAAGTGCAAAACATACATACAGGTACTTGATATATATTTATCCACTTATCAGTGCCATAAAACCAGATGTCTGCTAGCAGATGGATTGTTTACCAGCACTGACATGAACGCTTAACCTATTGCTTTCCAATGAGATCGTTTTGCTACACCTTAAACACAGATCACAAGTCATGCCACCTGTTTGTGATGCACTGAATGCAGTGATAAGCCCCGAGCATCTGTCAATCGATCAATCAATATTAATCAGTATGCACTACCTGCCTGTCCCATTTTCTGGGTGGATTATATCTATCTGCAACACATGCTGTTTTACCAGGCAGCTACCCATAATGATGCAACCATTTCCATAAGATTTCAGTCTTGTCTCTGTCTCTCTTTCTCTCCTTCTCTCAGATATCAAGTTCTATCTCAAAGCTTTTCGGCTGTAATAAATTTGAGGAGACACCAGACTTAATCTGCTCTATTCATCACTGTGCTCCCCTTGGTAACATGTATCATGTCAGCCTTATTACCTGAGTGCACCACAGGGACATGCCAGACTTGAACTGATGTAAGTAAAAGGCAGAAACAGCTAGAAGAGGTGGCTTGGACTAACTCAGACAGACTACTGTCTTTGATGATAACAGCTTCAGATATCATCTTCTGAGATTGAAGGGGGTCACAGAGCAAAACCGCATGAGTCAGTCTGTGGTGATGCATTTTATTTGGTAACTTACTCCTGGTAGGATTTATTTGGAGAGGCAGAGTCAAAAAGTCAGGGACAAGAGGGTCATGATCTGTTTCTATCTCCCTGTGTAGGAATGCCATTTTTATTTTACAGATACTTGAGGTAAGTTTGACACAACATGACGTTCTTTTCCACATTATATTCTCCTGTGCTGCCTCGCTGAATGATTTATAAGAAAAATCCAGAGGGCTTCACCTTCCTCTGCAGCAGGTACTAATTTCAGTCAACTTCAGAAACAACACGGGCCCTGATTTACCATGTCACTGGTATGTTGGTAGATTCATCAAGCACACGGCTGCCTGATTACGTTGCCTGAGGAGAAACTTAACCTGCTCCTCCATATTGCAGTATGTTAACTCCATTTATACAGAATGTACCATGCACTGAACTTTATGCTAGCTATAATGAATTCAGGTATCCACAAAATAATATGTTGTCAAAATGTAAATGTCAAAAGGCTTCCAATATTGTGTAAATGTACATTTAAAAAAGAAAACTGACTGCAAGCAGAAAAAAACAAAATACTAGATGACATCTGTTTAAGATGACTGCAGTTTCAAACTGATTTTACAGCTAGTTGGAGGAAATGTAATACTTCATTGATATGACTTTTGAAGTTGATATGATGAACTTGTTTGCTAACAGTTGCATATTTACATATCCAGCAGAAATTGAGCAACATTAGCATTGATTCTGAGTCAAGACTCTATAGATACTTTGTCCAATATTCATTCTTTTAGCTCCGTTTTTGGTCTCTACCAACTTCTGATGAAAATTTTAGCTCTTTAGCTGCTCAAATGCTCCACTATGTTCATTATTTATGTTTATTGTGTGTTATCTGTTGCTTGACATGTAGCGTACAGTCAGTTTCTTTGACATTTTTGTCTGGACACCTGGAAAAGAGCACCAAGAGTAAATGTGATCTCACAGAAATACCTGAAATGACCACGACCTCTGAACACTGCATAACCCGATGGTGGCATGTGTTCTGTTGAAATTACTTGTTGGCAGCATGATTTTGCTAATGCACTAAAACTACTTGGTTAGGTTCAGAATTTCTTTATTTTTGGTTAAAATAACTGACAAAGGGGATGTAATTATGTATTAAAATGGTATAAAGAATGTGAGGAGGATCCTAATTGACTCTCCATTGGAACCGTTTTCATGATGCTGGCACATAATTTCTACACAATATGAGCCACTACCATATAATATGGTGTTAAGATCATTTTATGTATTAAACATATTATTATATACATACATACATACATACATATATATATATATATATATATATATATATATTGAAAAGAACATTTTATCACTAAGATCATAAAGCCATGTGTCAGCCGGACATCTTGGGGTCAAAGCTTGTCTGTTGTGTTTTACATCAAGCTGACAGATGCATCATAAATCCAGCAGAAATCCCTCCTGCTGCATCCCTCCCCTCATCTCCTCTGGTTGTGCTGTTTGTCTCCAGAGGACAAAACCACCTCGACCTCCACTTCACAGGAAACAAACAGCTTTTCACACATACAGTAGTGCTCATCCTGAGCTAGCAGACAACAGGGAGTGTGTGTGCGTGTGTGTTTGCGCACGTGTGTCTAAAGCACACCAGGGGGACGATGTAAGTGAGAAAAGGCAGGTTTGGCAAATCGTATATTAGCTGGACAAGCAACACTGGCTTTATATCAACACAGTCATTTTAAGTCCACATGCAGAGGTACACGCAGCCTAATATTATCACAGAATACAGCTTCGAGGGCACCAAGTCCAGAAAAACAAAGGTAGTATTCAGCACATTATAATCCCTCTGCAAATGAATAGTGAGTGGACAGAATGTATTTATAAGAGAAAGACACCAGTCCAAGTAAAACCACTCAATATGTAAGCAGGATCGAATATAGTCCCTCGAGTAACAGGCAGGTCCTCAAGGTTAATTGAGTGTTATTGTTAGAATAAAAATCAATATTCTTTTGAAAAGCACTTTTGGAATCTCTCCAAGAGAAGAAAAAAATAATACAAACCAAAACTGACTGAATAATTGATATGTATCATCAAAGGAGCCTATTATCAGACTCCATTTACTGCTGATGAATTAATAGGTTTCAAAAGAGGGAATTTCTAAAAGTGTCTGCTTTCAGAATCCCTTTGATTCATTTTTGTTATAAAGTGATTAAGCGAGATGTTTTTCCCATCACTTCTCAAATAAAGACATTGTGATTTGAAATTATTGTTAATCTTACATTATGATAAGGATTTATTAATAACCAAAAGGCTGTGGTACCAAGCAAATAACTCTGTAATCCACATTTTCATCAAAAAAGTGACTGTGGGGAAAATAAGCTTGAGTTCTGACGAGTTAGCGGAAAGCATTCCTCCAACTGACACATCTTGTTTAGTTCAGCAGTTGCATTTGTCACAAAAAGAACAAGTTGTTTTGTTCTTTCTTAAGAGTTCTCTGGAAGAAGTGCAATCAAAAGCAAGAGGAGAGGAAAGTTAATTTAGCGGGGTGACAGAGAGCAGCAGCTCACCGAGGAAAGGAAATCAAGAATCACAGTCTACAGTAATGCGATATTGGAACCAATCAGCAGGGGCTTGAGTATAACCAGTAGATATCTGGGCCAAGGCTTCCTCTTCCATGTGCCAGTCATTTTGGCTGATCCGTGTAAATGTAGATGTATGCATATGAATGCACATAATTAAAAAAAAAAAAGCTAACATAAAGCTAAATCATTGTCCGACGATAACTGATAGGTTCAGAGATTGCCTCCTTTGCGCTCCAACCTCGACTGTATCTGCCATTCAGACATGATTGGTCAGTACTGCCTGGATTAAAAATGGAAACCAGGATGCTTCTGACACCAAAATATTGCTCCGTTGCCTCCAGATTCTGTAAACATATGCAGTTATCTGTTTATAGAGATGAATAGCCATGCTAGCAGCTCTGTAAGGCTGTATTTGGTACTTTGAGATAAATGCTAACATAAATAGTGTGATGAGAACTACCTAAAATGACAAAATCCATCCTTGGAAAACAATTTGACATCAGTACTTTGATTTTTAAATTTGGTCCACATTCTTGCATAGAGTGGACAGGATTTATGACCTGTACTTCAGCAACCCACCAGGGGCTGATTGAGAAGTTTTGGCTTCCTTTTTGGAGAGCTGTCATGCCGTCCTTAATGTATAGTGTTTCACCCTCTGGGGACCATGAATGTCTGTGCAAAATTTAGTTGTAATTCAATTAGTTGTAGAGATTTCAATCTGGACCAAAGTGGTAGACAGACCAACTGACAGACAGACATTTCTATCCCCACGTGGCTAGTGTAGCCGAAAATACATTACCAATGGCTTCTCAACAACCACACCTTATTCTCCAATTCTTAGAAATGGGTTATTTTCAATTCCTTCTATTTTTAACTAATTGAAAATTAGATGAAGACTACTGATTGAATAAGATGTTTCTGTTCCCACTTGTTGCCTCCTGTGTCCACATACATTCTAGCTAGGTGTAACATGGGAGCACTTAAAGATCTGACAAGACAAGAGCAACACGAGCCAAGAGAGCACATGCACACAAATTCAGCCTGCAAGCAACTCAAAAGAGATTACACACGCGTTGTATGACCCTGATCACAGAGACAGATAATAATATAGATTAAATCGTTTTATGTTAGACCTCAGGCTTTTCCAGGTTTTAACTGCAGTGCATCAACTGTTGAGTCACATGAAATTAGTGACCTGTTGTTGTAAAATGCAGTTACTACTTAGTGTCATGAACTCAGCTGAAATCAAAATATTTTGCCCGGCATGAATATCTTCAAGGCCTCTGCTACAAACCTAAAAAAATGCTCCAACCTGCACACAGTAACATACTGTATTTGACATCCATACTGTATTCAGAGCATGTGGCTCCTCTCCAGCAGAACGGAGCACTGAATGAATGTTTAATGAATGTGGAGC
Organism: Plectropomus leopardus; assembly: GCF_026936395.1. Lineage (NCBI taxonomy): Eukaryota > Metazoa > Chordata > Actinopteri > Perciformes > Serranidae > Plectropomus > Plectropomus leopardus. The sequence goes on along the minus strand of NC_142191.1, from coordinate 12,249,236 downwards.
CTCTTAGTGTCCCTCCTCTCACCCTGCTCATGACGTAAAAGGGAACTGTGGTTTTCCGTCAATTGCATTATCCATTCTGACTCTTCCACTGTTCACCCATGCCTCTCCTGATTGTTGAGGAAAGATATGGCCACCTCGGTCACAGTAACGCACACATAGATTCACTGATGGTGTGGAAAGGAAAGCCTGAAAATAGATTTAATCCTCTGCATAATGCATCCCTTTAACCTGAAAGTCATGCATTTGTAAATTTGTTCTTGTTGTTCTATATTTTACAGTTTGAAATAAAGAGACTTGCAAACCTTTTACCAGCTCTTCTCCTAACTTGAATGTCAAACTATAAAAGTAACGCACCAGAATTCGTATACAACACACATAACTGGGAGGGCTGCAATCACATTACCAGTATGGTGACAGGAGTAAGGAGGTTGTGTAAAAACTATACTGATCTGTATCCATACTAATCTGTGTGCTGTTTTTCACAGATCTCTCTCTGATGTCAGACTGACCTCACTGCATTTCAGTCCGGTTATTGAGTGAAATTGCCTAACCACACTTGGTGTTTTTTGTCCACATTTTTTTATGTTCTTGATCGGGCCGAGCAGTGACAGTGACTCACTGAAGAGTTTTATGTAACAAAGTGTCGAGTAATTTTATGTATTGTGAATGAAAATGCTGAATCACACACTTAAACACAAGCTGAATGTGCTTAATCACACTTCAGTGTTTTTCACACTGAATTAGAGCAGCTGTATTAGCAGAAGTGGATTCTCTGCAGGCTCTAATCATTGCATCGAACATCCTGCTGCTTAAAATGACATTGTAGCACGGTGAAAACCTTGTATCTCCCAGATGTCAGATTGACCAGTGTGCATGTTAGGATTTATGCAGTGGGTTTAACAGCAGTTTACATACCTAAACTGGAAACACACAGCATGTGCATGAGTTCACAAACAGGTGTCCTGACCAACCTGTTAATATGCTAATGCAGCGTAAGGTCATGATCCATCATTGGCTTCCCACCCATGAACACAACTAACATTCATTAAGCCCGACCTAAAAGCTGTGGTTCTGAGATTTTCACACAAGGATCATTTAAAATGAACAGTTTGCTTAAAACAATTTATGTATTAAAGAAAGTTGATTTAATGAGAAAAGACTAAGTCATTTAATTCCATACATCACTTTATTCAAGTTTAGGATTTTGTTTAAGGATATTTTTTTTAATCTTTTTTATGGTGGTGGTGACATCATAAAATATTCCTCATACCTCAATATAAGCTTCATGTAAAACATAAAATAAAATAAGATAAAATAAAATAACTTTTGTTACAGCTTTATCTAAAATGATCTCCCTCTCATTTGTTCAGTGTGTTAATCATATGCATTTTCACAACTAAGGCTCAGGTGATGGGGAAAGTCTTGGAAATTCGGCAGGGCAGAAAGACCAACTGTGGCGTGTGCCTTGTTTTGGAAGCAGTTATTGTTTTTGTTTGTATCTGACCAGTTTATAGCTCTGTGAAAGTGGATCTGCAATATTTTTGCTGTCATTACAGTTGACTATATTTCCAACAATTCACTGAACTGAATAGCGAGCATGATGAAAAATTGTTTTTGAAGAGGTAGCTAGAAGTAGGTATTTTATTATACAGGTTGATGGGCCTGAAATTTCACATCACCATTTTATGCAGAGAATGTCATACAACTTTTATAAAACATCCAATTAGCTTATCACTATAACTTGTTACTTGTGTGACTTGTGTATCATGACATTTAGAGTTACAAAAAAGCAACTTGTACAGTTGTATTTATGTATTTCTAATGCATCATCACCAGAAATCATTTCAATGGGATCAGTGTATGTGCTTCTCTATTTTAGTTTTGCCTTTGCTAAAGGCTGAAAAAGCAGCATCATATGATAAGCCAAAGGTTCGGTGAATCTGTATCAGTTTTATTTGCCACATTATAAAGCAAAACAAAGTGTGGTTTGTTTTCAGTAAAAAGCAATGGCCAACAGTGTGACCCAGTGCAATAAGAAGACGATCAGCAACATTGAGTGAGCAACATATGCTATGAGTTTATACTGTAAATACTCATCCACAAATAACATTTTGCCTGACATGACCTGGAAACCATGGCAACAACACAGCATCATTTGTGGAGAGTCTCCTTCCTGCTCAGATGGAGGTGAAAAAACAAATAAAAACAGAAGAATGGATGTTTGCAGCGGTTACAGATAATGAATGGAAACAAGGATCTGCTGCCGCCCTTCATGACTGACACATGAGTGATGAATTTCCATAATCTCTCAGACTGTACATCAAGCCACAGCTCCATCCTCCGACTCTGCCCTTTTAACTTATGGCTCTATCCACCCACTTTGTGCGCTAATCAAAGTGGCATGCTTTCTTTTTCATTTGTATAATGATAATGATGACAGCAGTATGTGTGTGTGTGTGTGTGTGTATGTGTGTTCTGCAGCCTGGTGATATAATTACAGGATTCTGCTGCCTCTAAGTATTAGGACCATTTAACAGTTTTTACTGGGTTTCCCCGTTCCTAGCAACAAGAGACTGATTACAGCTTAAAAGCTGAAATTCCTATAAATGACTCATCATTCACTATTTGAGCTAATGAGCAATGCAATAGCTCAAGTCAAATATAAGAGATGAGATCATCCTTGATGTAGTTTTATTGCCTAAACCTAGCCTTCATGACTGTCTGTTAATTACGTAACTGCACGTTAAGGATGTAACGTCATTGTGGGGAGCAAATTCATATGATATCATACCGACTATTGTGTTTGTATTTTTTTAGTATTATATGTTTCATATGAACCGCTCTCTGAGGATATGTTGTTTATTCATGTTCACCTGTTTTTTGTGGCAAAACCCTGTTTTGAAATGCAGCAATATCTTGGTGAAAAAAACAACTGGCAGACAACACAATGATGGCACGGTATAAAACACTTGATATATGTTGCACTATCCCCAGTGGAAACACAGTGACAGGTTGCCAAAAAACATCTATGTATTGATAAGTAAATAGCTGCTAGAAACACATAACTTGCTAAAACAAACAAACAAACAGTCACCGTAAAGTATCCATGGTTTGCAGATGATATAATTCCTGACGTAGCCTTAACACTAAACTCCTGTGTATATCTATTGACAAACTGAATACATACATACACACACACACACACACACACATATATAGTTCCCTTGAATCCATTGATTTTAATTTCGATAATAATGGTTTTCATCAAAGACATTAACTCCAAATTGCATGGTTGTCATTATTTTCCATATCATATTCATTAAATTGAACATGCTGTCCTGTGGCCGAGTGCCAAACCAGAGAAAATTTAGTGCCTTGTTCAGGGAGCTTGTTGAACTTAGCATGACATTAATTTTGAAATGGAAGCATTGAAAGGCGAACTATGGACTTTAAGCTTCTGTGTGCAGCAAGAAAAAAAGATACTTTTCAACCTCAAGTGATGAGGTTGATCTAATCGGGCAACTTTCTTTCTCTAAACACCATTTTTTGTCAACGCTTATACTGAGATGTAAGAAAAAGCAAATATGTTGATAAAGGTGTATATGTACATACATTAACCCAACTGGCAACCAACATTGTTAGAGCTTTATTTTTTGGTTAAATTTAGAGTGTGATATAATGTGACCAAAATTTAATGTCACGACTTCATCTAATAAGTGTTGTTAAGTAACCAAAATGTCTACAAAACATTTTATGCCAGTGTCATCTTGCAAATGTCATACCACTCTTCCACCAAAACTAGCAAGCTTACACAGGTGTTTTAAATTTGGATAAACCTGCTGAAAATAGGCTATAGACTCCTTTCTCATTGCCAGTAAAGTTAAGTTGGGGACATGGCTCAGCAGCAGACAAGTATGCCTTTTTCTGTGTGTAGTTTGTTTTTGATGTGTCTCGTACGAGGCCACAGACAGGACGGAGAACAGGTTAGTGGCAGACAGCAGAAAGCAGCATGGATGGAGAACAGTAAAAAATGTATGGTGGTTACCTCTTTTTATATAACGCTTACGTATTTAGCCTCTGTTTCAAACTCATTGCAGACTAATTTGGATTGATGTTTCAGCACTGCTTGGAAGAAAACAGGTGGTAATTAGTAGCGGCATGTCATTGCATCTTGATTGTTCAGGGGCTAAAATTAGGTTGTTACCCGGGTATTGTGTTTTCATTGAAGTCAACTGGGGCCGTAGGGGATAAATACCTGTGACTACTGCAGAGTGGTTTGACGTGGGTGAGACTGATGATTGTTACTTTCAACATTACTTTAAAAAGCCAGACATTGGTGGGTTTTAGCGTGTTTTTTTGTGAAGAGGAAAGGGCCTTTATTGCAGAGGATGTAGAACAAAACCCAACGTCTGCAAAATATCATAATATAAATGTAAAGACATTGTGAAATTCCTACGTTGTCATTCCAACCAAAATTTAATGTCTGTTGTAAAAGTCCCAACGTCTCTCTGTCATCATGTTAACCATTTGGTGCCTGTTGGGTGGTGACAAAAATAAAGGAATAAAACACCATTTGCCTTTGCACAAGTCTCTGGTCATTCTTCGATTACATAATTCTTTCCACCTGTATTAATTTCTTGTATTTAGCATATGATTTGCCTCATTGTCATTCTCATCAAACCCTTCGGTGACCCCTCATGCCTTGTATGAAAATACCTGCATTAATGTCCCTGAATCATTCATTTATATGCAATCACAACTCTGTGTGCTTTAAAAAAGGACAGTAACCCATATTACAAATGTATTAACAGTGAATAAGAGGCTGCCATCATTTAAATAAATTAAATCAAATAACTTTCCATAGTTGATATTTCACACATTGTGAATGAGTTCTGACTGAATCAGCTATACAGCAATGTTGGAATGAAACCAGATTAATTGTTAGAGCTAATGACTAATTACTGACTCGCTTTTCAAGCATCAGTTAACATTTGCCAAATAAGCCACTTTGTCACAACAATTAAAAGCAATGATTTAGCGAAAATTGTCTCAGTTAATGATTATTTTGCTTGTACTTTATTCAAACAAATAGAAAAGATTTACGCCAAGTCCTTTCATCTGCTGCTTTATACATCCGGCGAGAGAGATACAGAAACCCATAATTAACATCATAAGTGTAAAGAAAGAGGGAGAGGTTAGGCCAGGTGCTGAAGTGGCTGTTAATGGCTCAATTTGTGTTAATGGCACAGACCAATGCATTCAGGAGTGTCATATTTATTTCAGAAATGGAGGAGTCATGACAGCAGAAACTCTTGTTGGTGAAAAGGAAATACAGTAACACCTAGTTGGAGCAGTTACGTGGCGATTACCTTCTGGTAACAACCCTTTAGGAGTACTGTCGGCATGGAAACACAAAGCAGATCTATGGTTAAGCTAGGCCTTTATGTCTGCAGAGTTCTGTACACTTCTGAGGGTACAATACTGAAAGTGTTTGGTGTAAACTATATATATCAAAAGTGTGAGTTCATCAAAGGGATTTTGGTTACTGTTAACCTGGCGATTTCATTTTACTGTGTATGTAAATTATACTTGATCACCTTTAAAACTGTAAAGATACCATGCCAATAAAACTATTCGGTATAAGCCATAAAATCCACTATTGTCAATTTGTTATGTGGGACAACTTAAAATTTAAGCTGGAATGAATTTACCTCCTACAACAGGACCAGTATTGCGTGTCTAGCCTGCGGTCAGAGTGGGACAGGTCAAAGGTCACTGAGGAAACAAAGATTCACATAATTTGTGTTGTCAGTTTCAGGGTCCGTGCTCATTTCACTTTCTCCAAATTTTATGAGACTGGAAGTCTACCTCCTCGTCTGAAAGCCACAGACCTCACAGGCATGAGACAAAGATAATGAAAATTGCATTGTTGAATTAAATCAAGGATTATATTTCAGCCAAATGAGAAGGGTAATTTAATTTCTCCAAATTCAGGGGTCATTTGTGGTAACAAACACAGGAGCCTCCTTGCAGGGCGAGTCTCTCTGCAGACTCAAAGCTGCTGTTGTGTTTGTCAGCATGATAGATGATAAGATGACAGATAAAAGAATTACAAGCGCTCTCAGTCTGATTTTAATGAAGGACAGCTTTTTAATATCATTGCCTTTGTTGTTACTGTCAGTGTGAAAGGCTGATATTGCAGTGGCTGAAGAGATAAGTGTGTGTATTGGGAGAAGATTATGTAATACACAAAGTGAGATGTTGCATGTTTTAGTGCTTCCTCTGCATGTTTTTTTTTCATATAATGTGAGTGGCACAAAATACAGAAACCTAGTGGTGGTTTTGCATCTCTTAGTAGTTTTCATATGACCCTCATTTTAAAATGATGAGACTACTTTAAAAGAGAAGCATTTTACAAAAATCTAAATCTTTTTTGGTTATATATTTCTTTAACAAGTTATTTTTTCTAATTATAGGCTGCAGCACACCAATATACTGCCAAAAAAGAACTCCTACTCTTGGTAGCACATCAGAGGCTGACAAATTGCAGCGCTGAACATGTGGGAGGTTATTATTTTTCTTTCACTGCTTTAATTTTCTGGTATCGTCAAGGTCCACAAATAATCCTGAGAAAGGTCTAGAATACATGCTTCAGTTAGGATTGCATATTGCACACATGCAGAAGTGCCGAAAGAATTCAAGGAGACACAATATGGCCAAAAAAGACACAACCCCAAAAGTCACTAAAAGGCCTCAAGAAGTTATGTTAAGAAATTAGGGAATTTCAGTTTGTGGTGTGTTTTATACTGTCTGTTTTGCCTGTTTGTGCTTTGAAAAAGATTTTCCTCTTAGGGGACAAATAAACTACCTTGACATTGTGGCCAAACCCTGCAATTACAACTTCCAGGTCCATCACATGATGCCATGGGCTTTTTCTCATAGACTTGGGAGCCTTGTAGTTACCTTACAATCCTGCACCTTGTTGTTTTTCAATCACAAATAACGCCCTGGCTCAGATAATGGAGCCTGACACCTACCTTGTCTGGGGGAAGAAACATTTGCAATTACAGTCCAAACCATGCTCCTTCCTAGCAATCAGTGCGACAGCTACATTTGCTGCAGTACTTTGAATAGCATCGGAGTCTCACTGCGAGGAAGTGTCCCGTCTAACACCTCACCATGCAACACTTGAGGCATGAAGAAGAAGCACTTTTAAGAATTACTACGTTCATCTGGCCCTGGAATTGCTGTTGCTGCAGCCATCTGGTCAATAGCTGCTTCTCAGATTGACAGCTAAACTTGAAAAGAATAAAAAGCCCAAAACACTTATGTTTCACAGCAGCATGAGGAAACCGTGGGAACAAGCTGTGTGCTCACTACAGATAGTAATTGTTCCAAAACGCTATATTTTTGTTCTTTGAGCTGCAGTAATCAGAAGGAAACTGTAGCTTCTGGAGGAAGAGGCTGTCAATCTGCTTAGCACAGATTATTTTTTTAAATGCTTTACTCAAACGTTGACCCTTAAAAGACCATACTCATTTTCAGTCATTTAATATGGAACTTTGTGCAACATTAAGCCCTCTTTTGGAGCATCTTTATCAAAATGTGAAAAGCTTATTTCGTCTTCACCGTATGGCAGTTTTACACCTCCACTGAAAGGTCCTGGGCCAATAATCTTTCCTCTTGTGTAGGTAGATAATACCATGAGCCAAAGAGGAGGAAATAGCTTTTGAAAATTGTATACCAGATGCAGTGGAAGTGGTAATGATTACTGGTGTGTGTAGGTGTGTGTGTCTGTGTGTGTGTGTAGTGTGTGTGGTGTGGAAGCAAGATGAGTTTGCAATACAGTTTCCCAGAAATGCTACAATTTGCAATTATTGCTTTCTTACTGTGATGACGCCTGAGTCAAGAACATAAAGGAGTAAATGCAGGCCAGTCAGTCAGTCAGGGTTCAAACACTTAAATCAGCATCACATTTGACACTTGAAAAAAAAAATCAGTAGTAGTTACATAGAATAAGGGAAGTGAGGATTCATCAACAGACTTCAGCTTCTCAACTTTGCTGTGATTGGCATAATGTGACATTTTTCTTGCACCTTTCTCAAACTGCTGGAGCTCTTTTCTTCGCTCTCAGTATCAACTTGTGCAACTGCACATTCAAAAGTCTTTAAACATCAATAGAGGTCTGTAGTAGAGGTATCGGCTATGTCAGAGTTTGGCAACACAATACTTGTTGGTAGAATTCTCAGTCTGAACCTGAGCCCTGTAAGACCGGATGTACCTGCTACGTACAAGTACACATGATGGCTGCCACGCTTCCCCTGTGTGGTTTTGGCACGTCAGCTGTGCATGCCCTCCAGAATTAACAGACATGAGATGCAGTATGTATATAAACAGCAGGGGGCAGTGTAGAGGCAGATTTAGAGGCCTTATACATGACGTTGTCACCACTGTCACCCTTTTGGCCAAGTTGGGTAGGGCTCAGGTTCGGTATTTTTTATTTATTTATTTTTTCTCAAATACATAAATAAATCATTAATCACTATAATAATCACTAACTATAATCACTTAATTTATTTAAATATTATTCAACTGTAAATCGAACATTTATTGTAGATATTGAATATTCATTAATTGATTGATATCTTTTATCTTATATCTTCTTCTCTTTTTTGGCATGTTGAGAACTCTTGTTAGTTGGATCACTCCAATGTGGTGTTGGACTTTTCAAATATACCTGTACAAAAAAAATTATAATAATAAAACAGACTCATTCTTTAATTTCTTCCAGTATGAGCAACAGCCTGATCCACAGGCAACAAGACACACAGTGTCATTGCAGCAACCATGTTAAAGAAGAGATAATTGGAGACTAATCTAATATGTTGCCTGTTGCAGGTAAACAGCAGGCGATGGATTAAAATCTGGTTAGCCCATATCCATTCCCTGCCGGTATAATTTCCACACAGATGGCACTTGTTCTCTGGTGAGATAGCAGAAAACACTAATATTATGAGTAAAAAACATGTGGAGATGAACCACAAACACTGCGGAGCTGTTTCCCCATTCCTATTCATTGTGGCTGTGAGCGGCTGAGTAAGTGATATCTGCTGTGACGTACATGGCAGGGAGCACTGCGATCTTAACACCCACACTATTCATCAAAGTGACGTGACGTTTCCATCCAAGCCTAACCCAAGCCTGAAACCACTGCAGCAGTTTTGTCCCTGAGCCTGATGAAAAAAAAGCAACAAAAAGGTAGGCCTATATAGATTATTATGCAGATGATGATCCACTCTTTGCTGCATGTTACTGACATACTGTATCTCTCCCACTGCTGGGGAGGTAGAAGCAAACACTGCCAACCAAGTCGCCTTGCAGCCCCCCAATCTTCCTCTCTCTTTCTCATTTTCCATCCCTCTTTGTGTGAACTACATTTTTCTTCCCCAGTTCCCCACTGTATTGCTCCATTGTTCTGTCCCTTTCCCCCTCTCAGTTTCAGCCCCCCCTCTTTCACTCTCTTTCACTTTTGATTCAGTCCATTAAAACTTCTGCCTTTTATGCATGAGGATCGCCAGTTTCTTTTTTAATTTTTTTATTTTTTTTTATGTGTAGGGAACAAAGGCATGGGTGGTTAGGATAAGATAACAAAAGCACATTGTTAGGTTTGGGAAAAAACATGTTGGTTTTGCTCAACATTCATATGGGAAGGGTGCTAGGGACAGACATATCTATTGCTCGTCTGGATCCCTCCTCAGCCGCTCTTCCTGAGGTTTCTACCATTCCTTTGCCCCTATAACAGGGGTTTTTTGGGGGAGTATTTTCTTAGATGATGTGAGGGTCTAAGGACAGAGGGATGTCGTATGCTGTAAAGCCCTCTGAGGCAAACTGTGTTTTGTGATAATGGGTTTTATAAATAAAATTGACTTGACTTGACTGGACTCCTGCATAAAAATTCCAGGCTTTGTTGGACCAATTCAGCACCAATCCTGCCTGCCCTATAAGGACCTTTGGGGTAACTGGCAGCATTTCAATCTGACACTGTCCACGGTGTATTATGCTGCCATGCCAAGTTCCAGCTAACCTGTAACATGTAACATAGAGAAAGCTTCCTTCTGGCCGCATTACACACTGACACCGCCCAGTGGCATATCATGCTGCCGAGATGATGGCTTTTGGTGCCAGTGTCTGATACCAAAATCACCAACAAAGCAGCAATTTTTGATGACTTTGGAGTGACAATGGGCTGGGCCACCATGAAAAACTTCTGGAAACCACAGTATACAGCACACACACAGTCAGAGTTTTGGAGTTTCCAATACGCATTAGCTATTAGTCTCTACAGGAACATCCTTTTTGTTGTAAATCAAAGAAACCAGAAAAGCAGACCTCTGTGGTTTGGTGATGTTGTTGTTTTTCCAGTGATAGTGTCTACAGGGAGCAGCAAAGTGGAGTTAAATATAAAAGCCCAATTCACTTGTATGGATCCTCCAGTTGAGCTCTCAGACGTATATTGATTATTCTGTCATTGTCTCTGACCGCTTTTTGTCACTCGCCTGTGAAAAGACCGGTAAGTGCTCAGGCGTCTGAGCTTAAAGCAAAGTGAAGGTTATTGTGTAAATTAGTGTGTGTATGTCTGTGTGTGTGTGTGTGTGTGTGTGTGTGTGTGTGTGTGTGTGTGTGTTTAAACCTAAAAGAGTGACAGACAGTGGAGGAGTAGCCATAGAATCTGGAAAAAAATCAAATTATTATTAAGCCCTATCATTTTTCTGTTCTAAAGACACCTTTTGAATTAAGGAATCAATCTACTGAGGAGTGCGTGTGTCACACCATTAAAGAAAGATGTCATTCTGTCAGTGTTATGAATACTTCCCATAATTTCACCACACAGTGCTGTTATTTAAAAAGCTCACTCTGTGTGTTATTTGTCACAGCTGCTGGCATTGTGTGTGCGTGCATCTTGCATTCTGCAAACCTGCCTGTCAAACAAACAACCCCCAAGGAAAAGTTCCTTATTTTCTTCATGACAGGATGCAGTGCTGATCCAATAACAATCTTTGATTCTGCAGAAGGAAAAAACTCTGGAAAGAGCAGAGTCATTGGTAACAAAGAAAGACCCTACACTATCATCATCATGAATAGAGCAGCAGAGGTTCATATTACTGTGGAGCTGCTATCTGTATCTTTTTCTAAGAAAAAAAAAGTGAATTCTGTGACTCATGTGTGACATATGCTGCCTAATATGTAACTGTTGGCAACTTCTCAAGCATCTTCAGCCAACCCACCTTCTGTCGATTCATCTTTAGCTGATAAAGACTCACACTAATACCTTCTCCTGCACCTAATTAAAGCTCATTATGTTGGTATTATAAATCGTTCCCCCAAAGAGACCAAAGCCAAGAATTAATCCCAACAAAAGCCTGAAACATACTTCTCTACATTCCTGTATACACATGTTTATCAGTGTTGTTAATGAACATCAGTGAGGCTTGTCTTTCATACTTATGTTCATATTTGAGGCAATGGGCCTCTGGGCACATATTGTATCTGCAAAGGGCCCCACCATATCTCCTTAACAGGCACAAGATACAGAGACCTAGTGGTGGTTTTGCATCTTTTTGTACTTATTCTGACATTAGATTAGATAGAAAATATTCTGCATACAGTCCAAATTACAGCAAAGAATTTAATATTACAGCAGACTCACTCACTTTGACTGATCTGAACACCATCTGAAACACTTGATATCTAATATTCAGCAGCGAGCCTTGCTGCTGGGACCCCTAAATATAAAAGAAAATGGATGTACTGGTCCCCCTTCGCCCTGATCAACATTACAATAAACTGGCATTATTATTCTCTAAACTTTGTGAGGTAGACTTTCTGACTTTTCTAGTTTGACAATCTAAGCATAAACTACTCTTGTCTTGTTTATCGTTAATGTGTAGCTTGTCAATTTTGTGACCTGGAGCACACTTGTAACATGTCACTGAACATATCACTGAAGAGTACAATAATTGCCACAGTCATTTCAAGTGACCCTTCAGGAGTGAGAATGATGTATGGACAAGCAGAACAGACACATTACTCTGTAGTTTATAGCCCTTATGTGGTTTGTGATGAAAGTTGCAATTGAGAGGCCCCATTAGAACAACATCAACATTTTAAATTTATAATATTATTCTTTCATTGCTTAATCACACTCTCATGGATACATTTTATTGCATTGTGCACTCACAGCCCGCTGGTTATCTCCTCTCACCAGACTGCATACTGAAGTGTGTGTGTGAGTTTATGTGTGTGTGTGTGTAAGCTCAATCAGCATTACCTTTCACATTAATCTTAATTAACCCCCTGTTGTTGAGGTGTACCACTGAGAAAGAGCGATATGGGATAGGTGACACTGACATCTCAGTGGGTGGTGAAGAACACGGGGGCATCGAAGTCTGATGTAAGAGAAAATCTGAGAGTCACTGCCAACCTTTAAACATGTTTCAAATAATAGATAACTACTGTAAATGGTGATATTTATATTGTTATAACAGAAATAACTACAGCATCTGTGCAGTTTTCATCTTTGGCACTAGCCTTTATAGCTTGAGACCAGCATGATATTCAAATTTTTCCATTCCCTTTAAGGCATGCCTAAACCCATTGATGGTGTTGCTTTGAGTCTCCAGCTGTGACATTCTGTGCATGAAGTTTAGTTTTGCCTCTTTCCTGCCATTGCAAGTATCACTGTTGAAGGAAATGAAAAAAAATGCTATTTTACTAGTTACTGTTTAAGACACGTGGTACATTTTTGACTTATGTTACAAAAAATGTCTTCCAATGTGAAACAAAGAACATGCCTCCCATCTGTTGAAAAAAATGTTATTATAAAAGCGAGTTGCACTTAAATGCTGCATTTGATGCTGAATTTTTGGCATATGGGCGCTGTATGCAACATCAAGAGCACATCTAGGATTCAGAGTCTTAGCTGAGATTGTCTGCACATGGTTCTTAACATGGCGGTTGCTTAGGCAACGGCTATAAAATATCTTATTTTGATCCAAAGAAGCAAAATGACAGGCAGCTCCAGCCAATCTACCTTTCTATATTGTGATGTAATAAACAACATGTTAGGGCACTTTAATTGTTGGATGCATGTAAATGGGAGTGCTAGAGGAATATTCTTTTTCAGTATTTAGCTAATTATAATTATTGTCATTTTGTCAGAATAAGGGTGAAAAAATGTGCATGAAAATAAACTTAGTAATAAATCCCTCTTCAGTGATAACAAATGCTTCTACACTAATAAGTGCCTTTTCGGTGATAAACAAATGTGTTTCTAGTAATAACCAAATGTATTTTTATATTTGGTGGTTATATTGGATCTCAAATAAATTAAATATATCGCCTGTGGGCATTCGTTTTGGCAAGCAAATCTCTTACACAGAAACATTTAAAAAAGCCCAGATGCAGGTGACACAGTGTTAACACGTTATTTAATATTGCCTCCACTGAGGTTTTAAAATGTACATAATCACCCTCAAACAGCAAAAGACAGAACTGAAGTCTAAAAAGGGCCTAAAGACTAGAGTGTCTGGCTGACAGTGTCTGCCAACATGAGGTCTGCATTAGATTGAGGAAGGATCAGAATATCCTGAGTGTGTGTTTCCTCACCTCTCTTAAGCCCTCAGAAAGGGCGCCGTTACACCCTGATAGTCCCAAAGGGGAAATGCACCAAGCTGCTCCCAATTCTTAATTAGGAGTCAGTCCATACACACTGCGCAGCAGGTGATCTGAATAACCCTCCAATCATCTCTACGCTGCTAGACTGCTACAATATGATTACCCTAAAAAACCCCAGAGGTTTAAAAATAAACTCCACAACATTTTTCCTGAGGTGCTATCACAGTGTAATTTTGCCGAGGACACCTTGGCCTGTTAATCTGACTTAACATTAAGATCACATGGTCAGCGTCATTTTTAAAATGGTGGTTTGACATTTTATCCTGAACCCAAACTGATCATTTGTGGCACAGACACTGAACTCATTCATTCACTCTGTTTTCGCTGTGTATTTTCCTCTTTGTAGAGCACACCATGTGAAATTACTTTACCCTGACTCACTTCTTTCTCCGCCTGTTTCTCTCAATTTGTCTCTCCCCTGTGTGTGTATCTCACTCAGCATAACAAGTGCCGTCGAGGCTAGAAATGCTGAACCTATTAAAGTAGCGCTCCGTAAATTTTTAATGATTCTCAATAATTAATCAGTTACATGTCCAGGTAGGATGGTGTAGGGCTTGGTCTGACTATTGGCAACCTTGCAGGGGATGAAGAGGGATGGCAGGTTAACAAGCAGGCACGTTTTGGTAACTTTTTTAAACAAGGCTGATGGCTTCCCTCAAGATTGCCAGCTGGCCTTATAATGGTGAAGAAAGTTCTCCAGCACCATGTGACGTTAAAATGATCTGCTCTCCACACAAGTCCACACCAAACCTGACTCTGGTCCTCAGAGGACAATCCCGGAGGAGTCGGACTAAAGTGGCTTACTCTCTTCACACTTAATCTATAATATGTAATTGGCTTGAAACCGCATGTGAATACACCAAACTATGAATGCCCAAGAGGCGGAATATATATATATATATATATATATATATATATATATATATATATATATATATACTTTTTTTAAACCATAACCAAGTGTTTTTTCTGCCTAAACCCTTTCACACTTTATTCAGAGTGTTGTTGAAATGTAAATTTTAAGCATATTTGTTAAATAATAACATGCAAATACTCATGGTTTGCTGAAATGGACAACACCAACATTTTCTGTTGTTTGGTTTGCACATATGAAGCTCCACCTGCATCTATAATAGAGAAGCGTTTCAACAAAGCGTTGGACCCTTAGCACTAATGTGTGTTTGTCAGGAAGGGATAACACAGCGTTGTATAATGATTGAGTGAAATGTTGTTGACCTTATCCACTTCAACTCCTTCATTTTTCTTTGAACGTCTATGATATCCAAAAGGTGCCCTCGACTGCCTGATGAATACCTTGTCAAGACTGCTGGGTAATTATTGTTGCTGCACAAACTGCTGATTTTCCTCCCCTGCACTCCAGGCTTTATACTTCAAAGCACTACAGGCACCAGAGCGAGCTCACATTGTGTGTGTTAATTTAATGGCCATGTATGTGTGTGCGTTAGCAGGTGTTTCATGTGTACACACACAAGAGTTCATTTTGCTCAGTTGTTCATGATGATTGATTTCCGCAGAGCTCAGTTGAACGAACAGGAGATGAAAGACCTTTGTCTACCTTGAAACCACAATTATTCTTTTTGAGTTCTGTCATCTATCAAGGACCAGCAACTGGAACAACCACACACATTTGCCCCATAAAACTTCATAGAACGAAGATGTTTTAGAAAGACTTAATTATATTTATGGTCTCACTTACTTAACTTAAATTCAGTCTCTCTAAAGCAAACACATATCTGGAGGAGTTGATACTTCACCTTTAGAAAAATTACAGATGACGAAAAGCCCATTTCTTATCACAAAGCCCATTTCAAACCACAACAACACTTGGTGGTGGTTTGGAAAAGATCATAATTTAGCTTAAAATACCTCCTCTGGTGGAAAAAGAGCCACTGGAAAAGCAGGGAAAGTGTGCAAAAAGACACCTAGGTCTAATTGCTCAAACATGGCTGAGAATCAGCATTAAGACTTGGTTAAAAAACACCTGGGATCGGTTGCTCAGACCCCACTGAGAAATACCATGAACAGTCGGCAAAAACAACCAGAATGGAATTCTGCTGGGAAGCCATGCAACCAGTCAATAAAACCACTTGGGCTTGGTGACTCAGACACCGCTGAGAAACGCCACAGAAGGTTGGTAAAATCAACCAAGATCATTTGCTCAAATGTCAATGAGAAATGGTACAAAGGGTTGGTAAAACCACCTGGGACCGGTGTCTCAAAAGCTGCTGAGAAATGCAGTGAAGAGTCTTTCAGAGAAATGGGCTTATGGTCCAACTGGACAGTTTTTAACTAATTATGCTTTGAAATTTTGGCAACGCACCAGAGTGTCATATTAAGCTTTCTTTAAATATGGGTTTTTTTTTGTGGTTTTTAACAACAAAAAGTCAAAACGTGTGTGGAGTTGTGCACCACTTTCATATATGTGAATTTGATTAGAGATGATAGATCAATATCAAAGCAAACATAAAGGCTCCTGCTGCTGAAATACTGCTGATAATTTACTGCAGGAAGAAACTGCAGCCTCAGTAGAAATGATTCAGGTTCATTCAGCAGGATTTGGTGTTGAGGTGCGATTTGTTTGTGATACCTGAGTCATTACAATGCAAGCTTGCAGGCAAGAGTATGAAATATACATGTTCAGTCATATAAAATACATTCAACTTTCAGCATTTATATTTGCTGATGTTGCAGGTCATCTGTACTGAGTTTTTTCCAGCTATTGCTGCCACAGTCTGACCAGGAATACTGCAGTATGTTTGTATTACTCTATATGAATAAACAAGCAGGGAACTGAAACTGATCTCCAACTATTTGTTCATTAGATGCAATATAAATATTTTGGAGAAATTTTGAATATCCACAAAATATCCACATCACTGAGCACAGCTCCCTCAAATTAACCACAAATAGATGATGTAAAACCTTTAAATTGGAGTTAGTTTTAATGTGTTCATGGATTAACTTAAAATCACAAAGCACATAATCTGATTTATAATTAATGTTAGATTTCTGTAGGAAAGCACTTTGTAAGCACCTTTTGTCAAACAGGTCACAGGGGAACTGTAAAATGGCTTACTTTACCAGTGTCTGGCATTTTGCTGTGACATCAGACGAGATTACTATGGTAATCGAGTCCATTAACGCAACAAAGTCACCGATAATAAGATTACTGTCATGTAACAAAAGCCACATGTTCCTGCGACAGGTGCTGTCTTGTTCGAGAGAAACAATCTGCAAATTAGGACAAGAGATGCTGAAGCATGAGGTTATATCTCACAAGGAGATTATTAATGAGATGACAAAAAGAGGGGTGCATTCATTAAATTGCTTACTGTCCAAAAATTCCACATTGAAACTCTTAAAACATACCCCAAACCTCCTCCTGAGTAAGATTACAAAAGTTGACGATGTATCAATGTAACAGTTGTCTGGTAACAAGGTTCGGAAACAGCCTTAATCAGGCTTTATACCTCATGTCCTCAGAGCACTCATGTTTAGTAACTCTAATTTAGTTTTGAAGAATAACAATATTTTAATAGATGAAATGCTTTCAAAGTAAATGGAAATTCAGATCATAACAGATAGCAAATAAACATGAGCTGGCAGGCAATTTAGAGATAAGTCTTGTGTCATTGCATGAATCGGGCTGCGAGAGCTTCTTTAATGTAGGTAGAGGCTTTTGAATGAAGTTTTTCACCTTTGTCCTTGATGAGAAATACAACTGCGTTGTCTGACTTTCCACCAAAGCTATGACATAATTAGAAGAAGAAGAAGAAATAGAAATTGCTGTAAAGGACCAATATGTTCGAGCTCCCAACTCATCAGATACAGCAGTGCGATCATTGGCCGTATGCTTCAAACTATGATGCTCTGGGTACCCCTCTAGCCAGCCTGGTCTCACTACCAGAGCGTCAGAAAAGGGCACTGCTTGGGCAGTGGTCCTTAGTGTCAGATACAGACGTCAATGTACTCTCTAGCGTCTGTTTGAGATGTACTGGGCTTGCAACTAACTCCAATGTAATCCACATCAACAACAGACAGTCAGAGCAAGGGGCATAGTGCAAAGAGTAAGAAAATCATCATAGATGGTTCGGTCCAAAAAGTACAGTACGTTGACCCAGGAGACGGATGTTTGTGTCCCACGTGAAATATAAAGTCTACGTTAAGTAACTTGACTGACATGATTAATGCCAACCACAATATTTCCAAACCCTAACCAAGTAGTCGTGTTGTAATGTAAGTGTAAAGTAATGAACCCCCTGCATCATGATACAATGAAAAAAGCTTCTGCCCAAGTGTCAAAATATGATGAGTAGAGATGAGATCAAGTTGCTCTAGCTTGAGTTTTGGACATGTCAGTTTGCACTCTCTACATGCATAGTGTCTTTCAAAATAAATTACTGTGTTTAAAGTAAACACAAGTTTCAGTACCAAAACTATATCAGGTTGAGACAAAAAACCCAACAACCTGCTTTTCATATTTATGTATTTCTAGCATCATTATAGATGTTTAAAAAATACTTGATGCCAAGAGTGACAAAATAGAAAATAGTTTCTTACTGAAGCAGACTACAGCAAAAAAATAGCCCTAAAGCTAAGTTAGAAAGATATACTCACTGTCATATTCCAACAGCGTAAACATTGCAGAACTGTTGTAGATCTGCTGGTAAACAAATGTTTAAAGCATAAATTGTATGAAGCCATATAAAGCCCATTTTATCAAATTCGGTAAAACGGTATGGCCCCTCCCCCACCATGTGACTTTGTGTATACTTGCTTAGTAAGATCTTTTAGATGCTCAAGATTATCCTCTGTATGTAACATACCATTTCGCTGCACTGCATTTGAGCAACCAGCATTTTATGTAAAAGTTATAAATCAGTGGAACACTGCCTGATGATGTGAGGAGCTGCAGCTCTATCAGGACTTTCAAAACCAGCCTGAAAAGACAGTTAAAAGCTACACAGCTCTGTACTCACCGACCTTGAACTCTGGATTTAATAACTTTTTAAAAAAATTGACACATTCACTTGTGATGCACTGTTGTGTGTGGCTTTTCATAGTGTGTTTTATGTAGGATGTGCTTTTTGTGTAGTTTTACGTTGCATTACCTGTCACGTCTTCTTTGTATCATATTATATATTTTACTATTGTGTGTATTGTTTGACTTGTGTGGTTTTTTTTCTTTTCTTTCTCTCCTTTTCTTGTATATTTTTATGTTATTTGTGCTGCGTCTTTGTTCTGACCTGCGGAGGGACTAGAGATGAAAATAAGCTTTAAGCAAAGATCTAGTATGTTGCACCAAATGGTATCATTTATGTTTTAAACTGTACATGGTCCCTTTTAAATAAATAAAAGTATATTCCATCAGCAGCAGCACCATCACTATTAAATGTCACCTTGAGTGCTAATGACTAATACTCCTGAATCCTTGCTGACCTGACCTCTGACCTGTTCGAAGACATTAAGTGGACAGAAAATTCATCCTCAGGGGATTAATAGGACATATAACGCTTGTTGACTATAGTGTGAAATTCTCAGCTTCTTGGTAGTGTTGTTATCTGCTGCTCAGAGACATTTCCATTTTTCTCTCACTCTCCATCTGGCTGCAGGCACTGTGGCTCACTGCACCAATAACACACTGCCCTGTTAAAGGTCATACACAGTGAGCTGATTATATAGGTAAAATAACCCCAAATAAAGTGAATAAACACCAGCAGAGTTCCCTGTTTAATATCATGCTTATTAGATGCTGCTGCCAGAGAATCCATCATGACATATTAAAATAGAATTGTCTTTTTATCAATCTTAAGTTATTTACAAACAGAAACCAAAAGCTTTGCAGGACTGCCAAGAGTACATATACCATATATAGAGCTAAAAATATGCAGCTTCAGCATTCATAGCAATTACAGAACAGCTGTAACCATAGCAACATAAGCAAATCCAGCAGTCAATAAGAAGTCTTTAGTTCTGTATTGGACAAAATGAATAGTATCCACTTGACTTCTTGACTTCACAGTGACATAACTGGTTGTGACAGAAGCTAAAATGGGAATCAGAAACACAAGATCAGATCTGATGATGTATTAGACACCAGAGCTTCTTGTATTAACAAAGAAACTGATATTTTAATAATTAATAATAATAATAGTAATAAGAAGAATTAATAATAATAATTAATTTTAATAATAAAACAGTAATATCAAGGTTTTAGCATAAGGTTTTATTTAATGATTATGATATAACAACTTCTACGCTACGCTCCTTGCGGTTTGATTGACTCATACCATTTCAAGATATGAGCTGTCACATATCATGACTTTGTCAGTTGGACTTTTGCATCTACATGTTAATATTTTATGTTCGGGGTACTGTCCTGAGTCTGCTGCTGATGTTCCGCGTTACCACAAATAACACTGGGACATCAACAAAAGCTCATGGTTAGGATTAGGCAACAAAAACGGCTGTTTATGTTTAGAAAAATACATCATGGTTATTCTTTTGGGAAGCGAACACTGGGCTCCTGGGTGAAAGTCCAGGATTTGTTGGACTCAACCACCACAGCCCCAGGGACCATCCACTTCTATATATAACAACCCGTTTTGATACTGAAGTTGTCAAATATTGCAGCTTTTGCAGTGATTTCAGCGTAAGATCCCAACATCAAAAGTTACCTTTTGTGGCTGTTGATATGCTGCTAGGCATTGTTAGCTGAGAACAAGGCCAGAAAGAACCATCTGTGGTGTATTATGCTTTGTTTGTATGGGTCTTATCTTGAGGTCAGAGGTCTAGTGATGATTACATCTTGGAGCTAGATGAGTAGAATATTGATACCAGGTGTAGCTGTCACAGAAAAATATGTTTCTTTTGTACAGAGTTCCATGTTACTGCAGAGAAAATGTCTTGTTTAAATGTCTACAAGTTCTTTGGCGTGTTACTACCTCCTACTGGTCACATTGTGTATTGCACTTGATAGTCAGCATGCAGCGTCACATGATCAAAAAAAAGGGAAACCTGCTGCCAAGAAAACAGACGCTGGTCGGTGAAAACAAGAAAATGGACACTAAAGGACTGTAACATCTCCTAAATTTTGGTCAGAAGGCGCACACGGTATGTTTTATAATTTATTTTGAACAGATGGTTTATTGAAGTTGAGGATTTATTTGTGCTGACAAAATGCTTGTGTTTGTATTGTTTATTTTACACAGTTTTTCATGGTGTTTGCTGTGCAAAGAGGAAAATAAATGCTGGTCAAACATCAGTTGGAGCGTGGCTTATCTGTACCAGAAGAAAACTTTGGGAGCAGTTATACCAGGCTTAAATGACATGGACTGTGGCCCCTTGGGGTTTTTTTGTGATTGATCACAGTAGGTGAGGAATGTTTACTGATGAATGTGTAGATGTTTGTACCTACATAAGAGATTTCCTTGAGCTGTAGGAGATAGAGCTTCGCATTGGTCCTGAATCTTCTCCCAGGCAGGACATGGTGCCTGGTGGATGCTGAACTTTGTTGTAATAAATTGATTCTTATGCAACCATGTCGGTGTCAGCAGAGGTTTCTTCATCGTCTACACATCATTGCTACTTAAGAAACAACGACAGGTGTTTTGATACACTGTCAGATGACATCATGCCACAGCAGGATGATACGCAAACAGGCAGCGTCAGTTAAGAATGTTACTGGATGAAACCTGTTGCGTTGGCAAAATACACTGCTGGATGGCGTCACTTGAAACGTTGCTAGGAACAACAAAAGGAGCATGAAGATCCCTACAGGGTGGGTGGGAATGGCAGTGGATGGATCCAACAAACTCTGGACTTTCATGTGGGGGTCAGGTGTTTGCTTCCACACCTTTTTTGCCAACAGCAGCTGAGGATGATCGAAGGAAACAAGTCTTCTCCGTGTGTAAGACTTTCTGTCAAAATGAATCTGCCTTTCTCAGCATGTGAGTGCAGATTGGATGTTTCGCTGATTCAAAGTCATTTGCAGGAGAAGAGAGGAAGAGATGGGCAGGAAAGGAAAAGAATGAGAGGAAATAGGAAAGGACAAAGTAGCAAACAATCATGAATGATGATTTATGTTGGAAAAAGTGCTTTCTGGATACAATCCCCTGAAAGCCTTTAAAAGGGTCAAGCACAAACATGTTGGGCATTGCTTTATAGTTTTATTACTGTCATACTACATACTGCAATGTATTACTTTTTTCTTTTGCAGCAGAGGGATTCTTTCCTCGGTTAACTCAGCCACTGGAAGACTGAAATGTCAGCAGAAGTGGGGATTATGGGTTATTCTCGCCATTATCTTCCATTGTGCACTCAGACAAAGATTTTTTACAGCTTCAGCAGCAGTAATAGCTCATCTACGTTGGACATTTCTGCACACACACATACTTTGTTTTACACAAACACACACTCTCGGGACGAGCTGAACTGCAACTGACAATCAAATTACTGTAAATCCTTGTCAGTCTTGGTTTTGTCACACCTGCATGTCATGGTGAGTAATAAGTTACATAAATCATATAGACTGCCTCACTAAATTCAGATTAATTTAATTAGTGCACTAACAATTGCCCTTCAGGGCATGTAGCCATGTCAACTTGAAGTCTGCTTCCACTTACCGATAAATTGCTGCCTGGATATGAGTCGATGCTTGTGATGGAGATTATTGGTCAAAGCAAGGAAAGAGCTCTCTCTTTACCCTTCACGCATTCCCCAGAAAAAAAGGTTGGAATTGTATGTTTCTGCACACCACAGATTCATTAAAATGTATTGTTTCAACAATGCTGTGTTTAAGGTGTGGTTACATTTAAAACGTATTGGTTATGGTTAGGAAAAGATCATGTTTGGCTTAAAATACCCAGTTTTTGGGGCACAATCTTCACAATCTGGAATCAGATGCCAATACGACATCAGAAAGATGTTGGACTCTTACACTGGACCTTAACTTTTGGTTGTGAAGAAAGTCAAATGGATGGTCTGTTTTGTTCGCCATACCTTACAACTAAATGTCATTATGCTACGTCTAGATGACATTGGCAATAGATGATTTCCTGACGTTGAATTTTGGTCACCCGCTATCACTACCTTAAATTTATTCAATGTCTAACAATATTAATGGCCAGCTGGGATAGTCACAGCTACAAAACACCCATGTTTGGTGACTAAATCTATTTTGTTGTTCGTTGGTCTTGTACAGTCGTCTGCAGCTTGCCTCACATTTTGACAAACTTTCAGCAATGCTGGGGTTAATGTGTGATTGAAGAAAGAAGCTGAGAAAATTGGACTGACAACATTTCAAATGTCTACCAATGTTATAATTTAGCATTGTGTGGATGTTATTATTAAGTTATGCAGACACAGCTGGGAAGCGACTGTTTGATACAAAAACTCAAAGTTTGGTACCAAAAATGCAGCTGGGAAAAAGCAATGACTCACACCTTGTTTTGTTGGTCTTGTACAGTTGTCTGCAGCTTGGCAGGTGTCGCTGCATCATTTAAACAATGCTGTGGTTAACGTGTGGTTAGGTTTAGGTATAAAAACCACTTGGGTAATATCTGGAAAATATTATGTTGTGGCTTAAAATATCCAGTTTTGGGGATGCAATCCCACCAGGAAATGCAGCACTGTCTCAGGAAAAAAACCCTACTTTTTGTGGTACTATCCCCAGTAGAAAGACAGTGACTGGTTGCAGCAAAAAACACCCATAATTGGTGTAAAAACAGCCATGACTTTGACTATTGTGTGCTGGTCTCAAACAACAGTCTGTAGGTTGTTAGGCGTCTCACCTTGGTGTCACACCATCAACCATCCCCTCCACCACCAAGTCAGCTGATACACTATGTCACTTTGGAAATGTTATATGTATGAAATGTGCAAATATAAGGCATTTGTGGTTTGCAGAAATGGCTGGCAACACAGGACGTTTTTGATGACTTCCAGGTGTTTCATGGTTTTCTTGAGTAAAACTGCATGCAAATAGCACATGCTACACTTTTGTTGTGCTTTTCTTTTTCTTTCTTTCTTTCTTTTTTAGTTTTTGCCCAAAGCAGAAAGAGAACAGTCACTCTATTTAGCAGCATCTGCCAGTGTGCTCTTTAGCCAGGTACT
Organism: Plectropomus leopardus; assembly: GCF_026936395.1. NCBI lineage: Eukaryota > Metazoa > Chordata > Actinopteri > Perciformes > Serranidae > Plectropomus > Plectropomus leopardus. The sequence continues at coordinate 12,225,368 of NC_142191.1, read as the reverse complement.
CTAAATCTAAACTTTCTCCTCAGAAGCCACCAGGGCAAGGTGGACAGCTTCTTGGATGATGCTAGAAAGAGCCAGAGTGGTCTTTCATAATGTATACTGTACAAATGTGAGGCATCCTCATGATGAGCTTTAGCGCTTTTTGCACAATCTCAGCTGTGTGGAGCACCTTAGATAATATGTTCATCCATTGTCGTGTGAAAATTTGCAGCACGGGAAGCCTCTGAAGTGTTGGACAGTGCGCAGCTCCCCTGTATTTTTTACAGCAGGAGCGCACAGTGTCCACAGCAGCAGTGGGAGCGCAGCGAAGGGCAGCGCATCCAGCATGCCACACCGGTGAATCCCTCCTCTGACAGACACATCCAAACCTCTGCGTCCTCCCATCAAGACGCCTCACTGGGCAACAATGTGTCCAAACACCTGGATTTCACAGAAGCGTTTTTTTTCCACTTGTTTCTTTTACACTCGGTTTTAGCGCGTCTTCTGGTGGGAACGCGATGTCCTGGATGTATTTTCTCGGGAGATTGTAAATTGGAGGGGAGCGCAGCTCGCTGGAGAAGCCATGTGGAGAGCGGCCACGTCTCTTGGTGCGAGCACCGGAGGCAAAAAGCGACACTAACAGGAGATCATTATTTGTGCTTTCTTGGAGGAAAAAGATCCGTCGATGAGGAAACATAGAGAGAAGAGATGGTAGAGAAGTAAGTGCGTTAACAACTGGTGGAAATTCAGCATTTTATTAATTAAGAGCTTAAAAATAATCTGCATGACTTGTATTAACTGTACACCTCCACAGAGTAATAATTTGGTTTAAAAAAGGGGAAACAAAGAAGAAAAAAAGATGTTTCTGTATTGTTAAATAGTGAGTTTCTAGTGAAGTTCTAGAATTTTTCTGCCTCTATTACATTAATCATATTTAATCTTTATCATAGGCTACCTTTATTGCGCTTTTACTACAAATATATTTTGCATGTGAAAAGCAATTTAAAACAACAGAAATGAAGAAAATGCTTGTGCGGTTATATAATATCACATTTAGTTTAAAAAACATTTTTTTATGGGTTGATTTGATAAGCTCACCATTGAGTGAGTTATCCTCTCCATAAGTTATTTACTGTAAAATACTGGCTATTACGACCCCATGGGGTGGTTATGTAATAAAATCTAGTGTAGCAAGCTGTTTGGGAAACAGGATTGTGACAAAGAGTGTTTAATTTTTAATGAGCTTCCATTTGGTCGTGATATTCATTGGTATTGCGGGACCCAGAAGCAAAGAAAAAACATCGTTTAAATTACCATTTCTGTATGCAGACATAACCTGTTTTCACAATATATATATATATATATATATATATATATATATATATATATATATATATATATATATATATATATATATATTTGATCATATAATATATATATATATATGTATTTGAGTTTTGTTGATTTTATTGCAATGAATGCACTGACTTAATGTTTGAATACTCTATAGTTAGGAAGCCTTAAAGAGTTAAATCCAGGTGGAAATCAAAATGCCCTCTTTAGATTCAACTCAAATGAGAAATCTAAGATATGGAAATGCGTGTCCATATGCCATAAATGTTTCTGTTGGATAGTTAAAGGTGGTGAACTGTGTTGCAGACCATGCTCTGTATAGCTGCTGCAGGTCATTATAATAGAGAAAGGTGCTGCTCCACTGGTTCCTTATTGGAGGAATTACTATAGGAGGAAATTGGCTTTATGGTAAAATCACAGGAGGGAGTATTAAGTTCCCATGTGTCAGATTCTGCAGTGCACTGAAAACCTGCAGCTAATTTGTCTTTTAAACAGGTGGGGATAATAAAAGTTATTAAAAAAGAATATTTTGCAGTAGTGTTCAAATGTTACACTCTTATAAATAAGGATTCAAATACAGTTCTCCCTGAAGGGCTGAGGGCTTAATGTATCTTTATCTAGAATCCCCTTAATTCAAATAATTTTACTTGCCATAGATGATATGATATTATACAATAGTTAATTGGGTACCTGTATTGGATGGACACTGAGTTAATTGGTTAATGGGCAGAGATATTGTCAAAATTGAAATAATAAAGGTTGTAGTAGTGATTTCACAAATTCGACAGGACCACATCAACCATGGTCCTGTAGGAGCCTTCAAAAAGCCCAGGGTGGCAGGACCTGGTTCCCTTGACCTCAGGTTAACCTCCTAAACTAAATCTATGATTAACTGAACACTGTATAACGGAGTAGAATAGAAAAATGGTTTTCCAGGCCTGAAAATGGTTTGGAAAGGTATATCTATTATTTTGTCGATTTTTTAAATTCTATTAATAAAATGCTCAAAACATGTTCAGCATTACAATTATGTTTAAAATCTAGTGCTGTGCAATGTGACTGTTGATTGGATCTTCATTTTACTATCCACCCAAAGACTTTGATGTTTTGCAAAGTATCCGTATGTGCCAGTGTGATCTATTGGCGTACGCAGCTAGTTGGCGGCGGGAATGTCTACCATGCGAGAACAGATAGTAAGTGCCTGCAGTGTGCTTATCGGTAAATGCTCGGGTTTTTTCATAGGCCTACCCATTTTAATCTGCTTACTATATAAAGCCATGGAAATGGGGAGAAATATTATGGAAGAGTTCAGTAAATGTTTCCAAATTAAGCTGTGAAAATTTTTTGGAACCCTGGTTCTCAATGAATTTAAAAGAGTTTTCAGTAGAACCCCTGTGTGGGTTCTTGATGAAACTTTTAGAATATAAAAAAAAAATCTTTGTAGAGCCCTGTGGGTGGGTTGTAGATAAAGTCCTTGAAAAATTAAATGATTCTTGGTAGAAGCCTCTGGGTGGAATTTTGTTAGCAAGCACAAAAGGGGGGAACAGTTTTGGTAGAAACCCCAGAGAGGACTGTAGTTGGAACCACTGCACCTGAAGGGTTCTCTGTAGAATCTTTCAGAAAGGGTTATGGGTCAAACCTTTCAAGGATGGTTCTAGGTATAACCCTTATGTTGGGTTCTAGGTTGAAAGATTCTACCACAAACCAAAAGTGTTCTACTGTGGGGACACCCTAAAGAACCCTATATGGTTCTAGTTAGCACCTTTATTTGTAAGCTTTTAGATCTATTTGGGAACACTGTATGAGTTTAATATCCATGACTTAAAGAAAGTACTAAAGATATTGCAGTTGCCTTTAATAATACATTTAAAATTCTCCAGATTGCTAATTATTTGAATGACTCATTCTCTTATGTAGAGCTGAAGCGATTAGTGGATTAATCAATAAGTCAAGTGACAGAAAAAAGAACACAATTTTGATAATTGATTCATCATTTAAGATATTTTTAGGCAGAAAGGTCAAACGCTCTCTGGTTCCTGCTTCTACAATGTGAGGATTAATTGCTTTTCTTGTCATTGCAAACTGAATATTTTTAAGTTTGGTTTGACAGAAATGATAGATTGAAGACTCATCTTGAGCTCTGAGAATTATTGTTATATATTTTGTTTAACTGATCGATCAAGAAATTAACCACCAAAATAATCAATGATGAAAATAATTGTATGAAACACATGGTCCATGTTGTAGCCTAGTTCTGTCCATATCTAATGGATCCACACAATTTTATCCTCACAGTGGCCGCACCTGACCTTCTTGACCCAAAGTCTGCTGCCCACAACTCCAAACCTCGCCTGTCATTCTCGGTCAAACCGGTGGTGCTCAATGTTCCAGAGGAAGAGTGCGACACCCGGACTACCGTCATGAGGTGGAAAACTGTGTCGGCCATCTTCTTCTTGGTGGTGCTTTACCTCATTATAGGGGCGACGGTGTTTAAAGCGCTGGAGCAGCCTCACGAGAGCTCCCAGAAGCTGGCCATTCTCGCAGAAAAACTGGACTTCTTGGCCATGCACGCCTGCGTCAACTCCTCTGAGCTGGAGGATTTGGTCAAGGTGGGTGGAAGCATCAACATCATATTAATAATTCAAAATCAGACAGCGGTGATGACTGACAACATTTATAAAAGTATTCCACATTGTGTTTCTAGGTGTTATAAATATTGTATTCTATTTACATTGTTTGTTTTAGAATTAATGTGCATCAGTGCTTTAACCTGAGGATTTTTTCAGCCAGTTGAACTGATGGAGACTAAGATTGTTTATGCACATTTATTCTGTGGCCCCTGAAGGCTTTATTATATCAACAAATGTCCATATTTCTCTTACCAAGGTTTTGAATATTATATCCTACCAAACAAGGCATTACATTTCAACACAATTCAAGAGGCCACTGTTCACTCCCCATTTCCAACTTCCAGTCAATGCTGTATTTTTAAACCATAATTGTTCCCTTATCTTTACCACATGTTTAGTATAGTCCAGTCTACTATAGTAGGGTACAGTCACCATGACAGCAAAGGTCCCCTAACTTTACAAAGTAGGTATTTTAACATAAATTGTCACCTTAAAGGGATGCTTTGCTGATTTCCAACCAGCTTTGGGTAGTAAGTGGGAAATTAAGCTGTCAAATAGACCCGCACTTGTAAAATGCTTTTCTAGTTGTGCAACCACTCAAAGCGCTTTCACACGACGAGTCACATTCACACACATATTCACACACTAGTGGCCAAGGCAGGGTGCCACCTGCTACTCAGTTTAACCAATCACACACTAATGGAACAGCAATCAGGAGTAATTTGGGGTTTAGTAGCTTTACTGGTAGTACAAGATTATTTCTTGAGAGCTGTCATTGTTTCTAACGCACAAATTCACATTTCATCACCTGCCAGCGGGAGCATTTATTGGTCTGGTGTGGCACAGTGCATTCTTCTAATTGTTGGTCTTCTACATCTTAAGCAAAAGTGAATGCCACAGTGCTTTTTTTTTAGTATAACTGTGTTCTCTAATCATGTAACACCAAGTTCAAGATTATTGGCATCTTACAACTGCATACAGCCTGATTTGATTTTATTTTCAGCAGTGAAATACTTCTTTAACTAAGTACTTAATGTTTTTGTACCTAAATCCAATCAAACCTTAACCACAGCATTGTCACGTCTGTAAAACCAAACTTTTTTCAACAGTTATTTGTAATGGTTTTGTAATGCATGGAAAAATGACCTTGTCTTGATATCGGAAAACATTTCTATACCATATGTCATTCTAAAGGGCAGATACAAACAGTGCAGCCAGTTTTGACATTTAATTTTTAAGGACTTATTTATTCCAAGTAGGGGTGTCAATCTTTCAGTATCTCACGATTCGATTTTGACTATTGGGGTCATGATTTGATTCAGAATCAATTTCTTGATTCAAAACGATTTCCGATTCAAAATAGATTCCAGATTCAAAATATAGGAGGTGTAATTTCAGCATCTACTCCAGTCTGTTTTGCCAGCGGCATATTATGTTATGAAAGCAAAGTGTGTCTGAAATTATGGAGGTTTTATTACGTACAAGATTTTTTGCTGTAGAAAACCTTTCTCCCAAATGTTGGGAATTAGAAAGTTAAAAAATAAACATTATAGTTCGAAAAATGGACACATTTTTCCAATAAAAGTCCCATCGTTTTTTTGCAGTTGTTTGTGTATCCCATTATCTGTGCCATTCTGCAAAACAGCTCTTATCTGTGATGCTGCAGAGGACCTCATCACGCTCCTGACACTTTAGAGAGGGGCCTGATTCTCGCAGTGAACACAGTTTACATCCATATGAAGCCCAGCTGCCTGTTACACTGTCTCCTGGTTTACCCTTGTCTCATTATTATTATTATTATTATTATTATTATTATTATTATTATTATTATTATTATTATAGGCTACCAGAGTTTATTCTAATGCGCGAGGCGCTACCAATAACACAGAACGATAGATACAGTAGGATTAGACCAATCACAGTGCAGTTTGCTTCAGATGACGTATGGCGTATGTAGGCGGATACAAAGCGGTGGCTCGTCTTCTGATTGGTCGAAAAGACCGAAACAAATCTCTTACCTCTCCATGGAACTCTGGGAAACCAATATGGCGTTTAGCATCGATGCTAATGTACTTTTATCATCAAAATGTGGATTAAATATGGACGGAAGACACCCAATATCGGATCTATCATTATGTATTTATTGAACAAGGTCCCGTAAAAAAACCCGAATTCCCAGACTGGATACTGAGGCTTCTAAAAGAGCTACGATGCATCAGAGCCATCCCTCTGAACGGCACAGCCGGCAGCTTTCACCGGCGAAAACAGTAAGACGATCCGACAAACGGTCTCAAAATTATTAAGACTGTTCTTAATGAAAACATTTTAGAGGGTTAAGAATAGTCTATATTTAGTAAATATAATCTATAATCGATGTTTAGGATTTTTGAATCAATTCTGAATTGCTTAAAACTTTTCAGTTCTTCTGTAAATGGATTTTTTTCCCCACCCCTATTCCAATGCTTCCTGCCACAGCTGATCTATGCTAACATTTTCCTCCTTAAATATGATACAAAATGCTGTAGGCCACTACATGAAATATTATAGAAAACTGTCAATTTGTTATAATCTAGCAGTTGTTGTTAGGACCCACAATGGAGACATTAGAGACAGATGGTAGTTTAAATGGTTTAGTGCTCAGTTTGTGATAGTAAAACAGGGCACAGGTTTCCAAAAACAAGGCAAAAACTCCTAGAGCCCTCACAAAAATACTGTTAAGGGTGAAGGCTGAGGTGTTACTGCTAAAGGGTTCAAAACAAACTGGCAAAGACTGGAGAGTAGAGCCAGGCTTAAATCAGGTAGATCGCAATCAGGGTAGATGATCATCAGGTGTGTGAGGAGCTGCAGGTGTGAGGAGTTCAGCTGGAGAGCAGATTGCAGCTCAGCCACGCCTAAGACACACACAGACAGGGGAAACAAACTGGGGACAAACGTTCAACAAGAAGGGAGGTGAAAACACTGGACAAATAATTGGAACAAAACAAAGTACTGCAGATCCCAACACAAATGAAACTTGGAGTTTCTTAAAGCGATGCTACTCATGTGTCAAAGATATTTAAATTGATGTATTATGATGTAGTCTTATTGAAGTCAAAATATGAACTTTGCATTTATGGTGAATACGAAATATATAAGTAAGATATTAATAAACATTGGATTGGATTCAGTATGGGCAAAAAAAGAAGAGAAATCTCTGTAATTTTGCCTGTGGTATTGACTTTCTAACAAGAATAAGTGATAACTGTCACTTCATGTAAAACTAGGGGCCTGCACATGGTTGGCCTTTTTGTTAGTCCCTCTATGCTGGAAATAAATTCAGAATCTGAGTTTAAGTAAAACATAAAGGCAGACTAAATTAAATGAGTCATTCAGTTCATTCAATTGCAAAACAGTCACATAAAAATGCTTTAAAAATGTCAGCGCTGAGTGAGCAGTCTTCTAATAAAAGACATCCACTGACTCCATGACCCCTCCTTCATGGATTAGTGGATCTCACCATCAACCAAACTTGTCATGGTTGATGAAAAACATCTCCTCCTGGGAAATCTCGCTGGCACATTGGACTTGTGGATGATTATTTTTTTCCTCTAATGTGCCAGAGCTGAAAGGTCTTTAAATCCCGGGGAAACCGATTTGTCCGCCGATGCTAATTTTGGCCTCCGCTATAGCTGAACCCTTTTCAACTAAAAGTGCCTCCTAATACCAAAGCAGTCTCTAAGCTCACTGCATATGTGATATGCAAGAAATTATTTCTCATACACTCTTAGAAGTAAAAGTTCTAACCAGAACTATATGGGGTTCTATGGTGTGTCCCCATAGGAGAACATATTTTGGTTCCCTGTTGTACCATTTACAAAAGTTCCACCTGGAACACTTTCAAAGAGTCAAACCTTGGACTCAACATACACTTACACCGAGAGCCAGTGTCCGAAATTAACTTTTTGACTCTTAGGCCCCTCAGGAAGAACCCATTTTGTACTTTTATTTCTAAGACTGTACAGTATGATGGTAAAACATTTTATTGTATATGGTATAATGATATAACTGTAATCTATATTGTCAGAAGAATTATCTGTAAGTATATGAAAACATGTTGTGAACAAAGGACACATGCAACTGGAAACAGAAAAGGGATTGTTAGTTTATATCTTTTTCCTGCTTCCATATTAGTTTACCTGTAAAGTAACAGTTAATGGTATATATGACATTTTTTTTAATAAACAAGGATCCAAAACTTTTTTTTTATTTTTACAACTTTCTCACAATACACTGTATACAGCGGTGTAGTACTGAGATTATTAGCCAGTAGAGAAAGGGATTTTCATTCATGAGCAAGTCTGTACATTGGATTTTGGCACAGACTCAAGCTCCAGTGGAGCCACTTTAATTACACTGACATCCAATATTTTGCATTATTCCTTATAGCAGAGCATCAGTGTAGTTTCTAATATGGTAAAAGACTCATGATGAAGAACAAAAAAAAAAAAAAGCATACTGCAACATGCAGACATTCCTGTTTTAACGACATATGCCTGTGCCTGGTCATTGTGAGAAAACTTTAATGACTTTCTACGAGAATTATTTCTTCACATTGATGAAGTGGGCTGCAGTATAAAAGACATACTTTGGAGCAGTTCAAATATTTCATGCATATTCACCATTATTCTGAAAAGAATATATTATTTTGACATTATATATTAATGTTTTCCATCCTCTGGGTTTGACATTAGAGATGCAGTGGCTTGCTGATTAAATATTTATATATTAGACTTTCAGTCATGTTTGAATTGTTTGTGAAGAAGGAGCTTTAAATGGGATCTAGATGACGTCAAAGCTATTTCAATATGTGACTTCAGGAACTGTTTTCATTGTGATGGCATTCAGTGACATTTACAGTATATGCTTTGACCATATTAAAATTGACCCAAGCTGACAAGGATTTGTTATTGAATAATGTTCACCTCCTACTGAATGTAAATGAGACTGTTTTCGATTAAGAAGGGCTGGTAACAGATGGCGGTTATTTGGCTTTAAGATGCTGAGATAATATTCAAAGATGGTGATTATGCTTTTTGTCCTGAGATCATCATCTATCAGATTGACTGTTGGTAATTATCTCATATCAGGAGTAGATTTAATGAATGTGGAGCTGTGGATGAAGGAAAACAGCCTGCTCTGAAATCCAAACCCTCTTCTTGTATATTACCATAAACATACAGTAAAGCTCCTCTTTTGTAAAGACAGAATACTTCTTAAAAGCACACAATAGTTGATGTATGTGTGCTGGTCCACATCTTCTCATTTTTGTAATGTATTCTTTCCCTCTGCAGCACATTAGTCGGCCAGTGAACGTGATTGTAACTGTTGCTTTTGGCCATTGGTGAAAAGAATTGACTTAGGTCATGTAGGACTTTACATTAAAGAGCATGCATAACTAATTTTAAAACCTATTGGTGTTATATGATGCCTGAGTGGAGTTCTCAGATTGAATATTTAGTTAACAAATCTGCCACATTAAATCCATAATAATATTAACTACTCTAACGGCAGCTCTAAGGACATGTGGTCTTCAATGTGAGGCCAACAGAACTATTCAGTTATATCAGACTAGCTGCTTGCTTTGATATAAGTTATAACCTAGAGCAGATTAATTTGCAGAGATATTTTGCTTGCTGTAATGTGTTATTAGTAGACTATGGCATAGTTACACAATGGATGTAGGTAAAGACATGCTTGGCTGTCCTCATCACCACAGGTATAAAGAAGAGCATAGATTTCAATAGTGGATATTTCTAATAAAGAGTGAAGCGCATACACACACATGCAGGTGCACACACAGGCCATTGTACACACATGTACACACGCTTGGCGATTTTCTCGCTAGACTTAGCAACTTAAATTTAGACATTGTTTTTGCAAGTTTGTGCACAGCGTTTCTCTGTCCCTCCCCCGTGCTGCTGTGTGCACACAGGCAGGAGAAAGATATCAGCCACTCTGTGCCTCCATGGGTCCAGGAACAAAAGTGTTTGCTGATGCTTGAAATGTTTGAGTTTGCATCAATGTAACATCACCGGTCTGTCTTTCTTCGTCTAGTGCCAACTCGCCGAGGCCTGCCGCTTTGCTCACAGTCTACAGAGCGTCAAAATGCTGCCTTCTCCTCTGGAGAGAGTCAGACAGCCTGTGCGCTTGTTTATTCAAAGTTCATAAATATTGAACATGTAACCCATCCAAATTACACCAAATACAAAAAGGCACTCCCATGGGTGCGAGGCAATACACTCGTCAAGAAGTAATTTGGATGAACAGTTCAAAGATATGTGGAGGACACACTAACATACACACTTACACACAGACAGAGGTTACTCTTACTTACTCACTTTTCGATAGATTTTTTTCAAGAAATAGCTTAGTAGGATCATAGACTATAAAATAGTGGACATAGCTACTGTGATGTCACCCACTGGATGGTAACCATCTTGGTTTTTTGGTGCTACAAGTGACCATATTTAGGTGAGAGGCTGGCGCTGTGAAGGAGGGGTGGAGCTAACTGAGAAGCCAAGGCGGCTGTCGATAGATAGCCTGTCACTCAAAGCAACGCGCTCTGAAATATGAATAACTTTAAGCCTTAATACAATGGGACTGACTCGCTTTTGGAGCCAGTTTCAAATGGCCATTCAGAGAACTGCAGTTTTTGGCACTTCGGGCAGATATTACCTGAATGGCACAAACTTGAAGGTATTTTAAAAACTTAAAAGATTTGGGTATTTTAAGAAAACATTCAAGGACTGAGCCAGGAAACCTCCCCACCTCCGTCCTCCACGTCTGCCTCTAAGGCTTCGGCCTCAGAAAAGCCAAAAGTCAATTTAGGGCAAACTGCCCACTGTCCCCCCAAATTGTCTTTTCAGCCAATGGTGTGTTTGTTTTCAGGCACAACATGACTCCTTCTGTCACTGACCTTTCCACTGAATCAGTCTGTGTGCATTTACACTTTACAGAAACAAACAGTCCTGGACCTCAGAAAAACTGCTAAATGAACCCGATTAATTCTTGGCTCATGATTTTAACTGGGAAATTTGCCTATAGGAGGCTTTTAAGAGCACTTTAATCTTTTCCTAATGCCATTAGGCTAATTGTGTGCCAGTTTCTTCAGCATGTATTTAACACAGATCTTGTGGTCTCAGTGTTTTTACTTAACAAGAGTCCGACTGAACAGCCCTGCTTATAATCCATCAGACGTAACCTCGAGAGCGCAGCAGCCTTGAAGGCAATCTCTCTCTTGTGATGATTTATTGATAAACGCCTTCAATACAGGTGACCCCCACTCATTTTTTGCTTAATTATGTATACAAACACACACAAACACACACACACACACACACACACACACACACACACACACACACACACACACACACACATTTGTAGGCTCCTGCTGATCAAAAGCTAGTCAGCAGAGAATCAAGGAGGGATGTGCTCTCAAAGGGAGTAATTAAAAAAGTGAGTGATGTCAAAAAGCTCAGACGGTTCAGTCTCTCCTGGCTGTTTGGCTCAGCTCAGAGAGCGCCACTGTGGTCTTCACATTATCCTGTCTTATCGTTTCCCATGGCCACGGTTAGTTTGCCAAGACAGTGAATTAATAAAGCTACTTTGGCTGGGAAACAAAGAGGCTGACTGAGCCAAACATTTCTGATGGCGTGATTTGGCTAAATTATGTTTTTAGAGGCGCAGTGGATGCAGCGTTTCTGAATTGTATCTTTAAATCCTCTCCTTTTTTGTGTTTTGGAATTATAATGAGATAGAAGAGATATGAACACTGCTTAAGTGTTCACTTTTAACATCTTGTAGTTGTCTCATTTTGGGTAGATTTTTTTACTCAAAAGCTAAAAAAAAATCGCTTCACAAGTGCAATTTGAAAAATGCAGCCAATTTCTGTGTGTATCTCTGCAGAAGCATAATTCCTATGCTGCATGCAGTCTTTTGATCTGTCCTTAATAGAAAATCATTTCCTCACCTCCTTCTATTGGTTTTTGTACATGCTGATAGTTTTGGTTTTCTTTGTCCAGTTTTCATTGAAAATATTTTCTGCCAAAGAAATTAAATCTGTTAGTAACAAGGTCCTTGATTCTCAAAGCACCAAAAACTAAATTCGGTTTCCTCTGTACGGCATTTGGTGAAGGATATTTTAAAACCCGAGCAAATAAAACTCTACATGTCGAGAGGTACATTATACGGACAAAAGTATTGGGCTACCTACACATTATACCTACAGGTGTCATAACAGCTTTTATGGCATATTATTCTAAATCCATAGGCATTAATACAGAGTTGATCCCCCCTTTGCAGCTGTAACAGCTTACACTCTTCTGGGAAGGCTTTCAAGATTTTGTAGTGTGTCTGTGGGAATTTAAGCCCATTATTCCAGATTTTATACACCAGTGGCAATGGGACTGAGTGAAACACCTGAATTCAGTAATTAAGAGGTGTGGCCCAGTACTTTTGTCCGTATAGTGTGGTTAAACCCTGTGGCCGGACAAGAATGTTGATATTCGATGATCCTGCAGGAACCCAGGATCATGTTCAGTGATTATACTTTTTGTAGTATTTGTAGTGTAGTGTCCAATGACAGCCGTTTTAAATTCTTCACTTCTTCACTACAATAACAGTGCATGTCAAGTTTGATGAGGAACTGTTAGGAAATATATTTTTTTAATGATAAAGATGAAGGTTAGTATCATGTCTGTGGCTGGATGCAAGCTCCACATTCTTACTTTCCACATCGCTAAAAAGAAAATAGTTCCTACATGAAACTGCTCACAACAAGGTCTGTAGATTATCCAGAGTAATCATGTTTTCAGACAAAAAACCCCAACTTTGAGCACCACAAGCTGAGTGCTATTCATTATATTGAAGAGAGGGCAGACATCTCTACTGCCCAGATTTATGTCTTTGTGTTTGTCATCTTCTGTGGAATAGCAACATACCGTTTCCTGGCAAATCTCAAAGTAACACTACATCACAGCACTGCCATTAGCCCATATCTCTCCACCCTCTGACCCATCATGTCATGTTAACGCTTGTGTCGTTACATTAGTGCCTGGTCCCTCTCTTTCCCATCCATTATTCATCCATTTCAGCTCTCACAAGCTCGAACTTTACTGCCTTATCACACTCAACAGTCATAGGCTAATGAAAGCTCTCTGAGTTTCACTAAGGATGATGAATCGCAACGCCCTGACATTGCAGTGACCCTTAACTGTGTGTGTGCATAGGCAGAAAAAGCCGACACTGCTGATTCAGGAAAACTGTGCAGGACAGTATGCTGTACATGATTACTGTAGCATTACTGCTCTGTTGCTAGAGGTTTATTTATGTAAAGTATAAATAATAGAAATAAACATAGAGAGCTACTCCCCGACAAGAACAAGTCTTTCATTTATTAATGTGCACCACAGAAGAATTATAACATTTTTATTGCACTCAGTGGGCAAAAATCCCACGGTGAATAACAGCTTCAGTCCAGTAGAATGTTTTTTTGCGATTTATTAGCTGCAGCGGCGTCTGCTGCTCCCCTGAGGTCTCAAAGCTTTTCTCTTTCTCTATTCTCAGTAATGACTCTGTATCTTGAGAAACCACTTGGGCCGAGTTTTGTCTCACTGCAGGGAATCTGTTTTAAAAACAAAAAAAAAGGTGAGATCAGTTTAATCCAGTGTTCAGAGGAAGTGACATTTTTCCAAGCATCTCACACTGCTGTAGCTGTTCAACTTTCCATTGTAGCACATCAGAGATGCAATTCTGTGTGCTAATGGAGGGCAGTCTTATTACGAGAGATTTCAAGTAAAGTTTAAAAACATGGCTTCTTGATTTTAGTAGAATGGTGACCTTTAATTTGTAAAGACAATTGTTGCTGATAGATTTTTTCAGCTGTAGCTAGTTAATTAGCTAATGTTAATGTGTCTGGCATGCAAATTTGCATTTCCTAGGATAGCAAAGGAATGACCCGCCCTATTTCCTGTGAGTGGCTACTACTTGTTGCCTTTGTTGGTTGTGTTGTTTAGGGTTAGGCAAGTGAAGTGAAGTGAGATTGGTTAGGGTTAGACTAAATGTCAGGGTAAGCCCATCAGAGGCAGAGTAAGCGAGCCATTCCTTCACCATCCTGGGATTCATGAATTTGCATCCAGCTTAAGATACTTTTTAAGGTTTCCATCTGACCCCTTTTTTAAAATGAGAACCCTAAAAGCAGTCTTGAACATGTTTGATGGAGGGCTACCAACGCTCATGCACTGACCATCAGAGTGATGCAGTTGACACTTTTCACACGCTCTCATGTAACACGTTCATTTTCTCATGCAATGTAAAAGTAATTTATAACTGACGACGTGGAAAAGAGGAGACTAACAGTGCTCACACAGACAAGACAAAGCAGCACAGCAAAACATCAGAAACGAAGCTGCTGGATTTTGGTGTGCATACATTCATGCTTACGGTTTATTTCTTTTAAAGTATTTTCACTCACATTACTGTACAGCAAAAGTCAGCTCAAATATAGGGTAATCATCTATAAACTCTCATGAATTTAATAAATGTTTTTCTTCAGAGGTTTGCTGAAATTTTCAACTTAATCGTGTCAAGGATCACTCACAATATAACCATGTGCAATTATATGTTTTTTGCTTAACACTTTTTTTTGATAATTGAAAGGATAAAAGATAAAAAATCCTTTGACAGGTTTGCCGAAGTTTCAATGCTGTCCTCATCAGAGCAACCTTGACAGCGACCATGACAAATTTGAAGTTATCTCAAAGAAGGCTTTTTAAAAATGCATTTATTTTTAAATCACCTCAAAGTAACACACAAAATTTCCTAATTTTTAAACTCTCATAATATATCTTCCCTCTGAGGTTTGCTGAAATTTTCAATGTGATTCTTTTCAGGATGACCCTAATTTCACTATCTCACTCCAAATTAAATTCCAAAATTGGCAGTCTCGCTGAATGGTTACTTGGACTATATGATATAATACTAAAAGAATGAGAATAAAGCTAAATGTTCCAAATAAAAACAGCATGTTTTCACCATAACATTAGAAGAGAAAGGCTTTCAGGGTGATGACTTAATAATTCCTTGGCAAATGTCTTATCTTGTGCAATGATGCTCAGGCTACTGTGTGTAAACTTCTATAAATCCAGTAAAGATCAGGACAGAGCTGCTGATTCAGTCCTGAAGAAGTGATACCTAATGTATGGCCCACAAGCTGTTATAGAGTGCAGAGTGGACCACCAACCATTTTCTAATGCACTGTAAAAATGATTTGGTTCACATTTGATTTTTTTCTTCTCTGGATGTAAATAAGGTACAGGAGTACAAAAACAGAATAAAAAGAGCTCGTTTATTTAACAGGAAGAAGTGCCGTGTGTGGACCCCTCGACTTTGGGATTAACTCAGGTACTGAAGGTAGTAAGTAGTAGGTTAGAGCAGATTAACACACTCCTCACTCCATTCAAATTAACTCTTGTATTTTAGATACTGGCTGTATAAAATGTTATATTGAACAAGAAGGCCAGTTTGATGTACTGCCAAATTAACGAAAATAAGATGGCTTATTTTGATGAAATGACCATTCAGTTCGCGGTCAGCAGCTCTATTTTCAGTCTGCATGCCAATGGCACGCTCCCTCAAAATTTGACACATCTGTGCCATTGTGTTGTGTGAACAAACTGAACATTTTAGAGGCCTTGTCTTTTATTGTGACCATCCCAAGGCACACCTGTGTAGTGATCATGCAGTTTAACCAGCCTGTGATGTGCCACACCTGTCAGGTGGATGGATCATTTTGGAAAAGGAGAAGTGCTCACTAACAACAATTTAAAAAACAACATGCAACCAGAATTTAGAAGAAGTATATCCATTGTGTGCATGAAAAGGTCTCGGGTCTTTAACTAGAACCTGTGAAATATGGGAGCAAAAACAAGTGTTGCATTTGAATTTTTTATTTTGTGTATTTACAGTCTACGGTACAAACTCGCTGTATCTGTAAAGCAGAGATGCACATTTTTAGTTTGTGGCTTTGCACTTCACTGCTCCTCATATCTATGTTTAGGTGATCGTGGGTGTGAAAGAAATCGTGAAGTGGTGTGTTTTCCCTGCAGCTGGTGGCCTCACTCCCCTCTTGTTTTCTGTCATGAGAGCGCAGCACTGATTGGGAACAAACAGGGCTGTTCTGTTTCCTGCACAGCCGAACGGTGTCAAATGTGCTTGCCACACTCAGCTGTGACTCGTGTCACAGCCAGTGCCAAAGTACTCTCCCACATACACACACACTCAAAGTCAGCTAGTCACCTGGGCGAGACAAATGACCACATCAGCCAGAGTCACAGGACTAATCAAACAATCAGTCAGGAAGTGTCTTAAAGCGTTTGACCCTGCAGCTTGAGTGCTGGATATATCAGTTTCTAAACATACTTCATGCAAACATGCTGGGTTATAACATGAATTTAAATGTGAGAAAGCACTTTGTAATTTGGGGCATAATGTGTTACATAAATGACATTAGTGCGTGTGTTGCCAAATTAGTGGCATGGCTAAATTGACTACCTGCTTTTTAAAATATTTACAGGCTGAAATTAGGGTCTTGAAAAGATTGAGCTTGTAAAATGAAGTACAGCAATGAATGTACATGTGTAAAATGGATTATTAGAAGTATTTTTAACCCTCTGAAACCTGGATCGACATTAGTTTTCTTGTACTGTGTGCAGACACCCTTAACAAGCTATTTAACCCTTTAAAACCTGAAAAAATGGTTTGATTTATTTCATTAGAAAGTTTCATTTATTTCAAAGTAGTTTCATTAGTAAAAAGTGATATGAGAATGACCTCAAAAATAGTTGGAAGAGAATGGAAATGCAGTTTAAAAAAAACTACCCATAAACTAGGGAAAATATACAGAAAACTATATATATAATTACTATAATTCTAGATGTAGAATCATCAGATTTTTTTCTTGTAACTTTTGAACTACTTGCAGTTTTTGGGCCCTGTTTTGTTAAATTGCATTTTGAGAATGTGTAAATAATTTGTAAGTAAATGTTTGGCTTTTCTTTTGAGTGTTTAAAATTTAAACCTTCCGTATACATACATAAAGTAGACAGATGCCTCTTACTGTTTCTCACAGCTCCTAATTAGCTTTGGTTGGATGTTTATCCTGGCTGTCATCTATTCCCCAAGAAAATTGATGCACGCGGCTAATTGTCTTACGTTCCTCGGCTCACCTCATACCACACTCCCACTGGGACACAACGCATTACGCGCTAACTTTTTCTTCTTCTTTTTTTACTTTCCTCTCCAGCAAGTGGTTTCAGCAGTCCGAGCAGGTGTGAACCCTTCAGGAAATGCATCCAATCAGACGAGCCTCTGGGACATCAGTTCCTCCTTTTTCTTTGCTGGGACTGTTATCACCACCATTGGTAAGTTGTTTTTTACCGCTATTCTTTTCCCTTTTTAGAGCCGTCTGAAGATACTTCACACTAGCTGTATGCAATTCTTTGAAAAAGCATATAAAATGTAATGATGTTTACTTTTTAAGATGTGGAGTATTTTTGGCTTTATAAGCACAGTCCATTTTTCATGTCTTCACTCCTCACTAAGCTAATGGGATATTTCTGTTAGATTTTGGATTATTGGAGAACATAGGCTCTGTGGCAAACAAACGTTTATGATACTTACACATTTTGTTAAGCAAAATAATTCCACAAATGATTACAGCACAAAAGGTGAAGGTCTCTTAAGCTTGTGTTAACCACAGACCTTCTTTCAGGCATATTACCAAATACCCATTCAAAAGTTCTTTGAGAGAAGGAAAGTGCTGAAATATTTGCTTGCAAAAAAACAAAACAAAAAACAGGCATAAAACCATAAAAACAAAATACACTTATTGGAAAAACTGAACATCTGACTCCTTGAGTAGCATTTCGCAACCAAACCTCTCCTCAAGTACCACTCGTCCTGCAACACAGCTGATTAAACTGATCTCGTTATGAACTCTTGAATCTGCTTGATACCAAGCTGATCATTTCATTCAGATGTGTTGCAGCAAGGAGAGACCTAAAACATGCAGGTCACATAGTAATCAAGGAGAGGTTTGGAAAACGCTGCCTTAGAGGGCTTTTAGTACAACCGAATGGTTTAACATGGGGGTCTTTGGGGATTTACTCTGTTTTGGAGCCAACCTTAAGTGGCCAGTCGATGAACTGCAGTTTTCGGCACTTCCACGTTGGCTTTATTTTTCAGCCTCAGAGGTTGCGGCTTGGTTTGAACACTTGGACAGACTCATACCAGCCTTGGACCACAAAAGTTGTGTGTGTCTACAGGGCTCATTCTTAAATTGTGCCAAAATGAGGTACTCCTCTTTGCAATCTCTTATTAATTAACAACAACGGAAATTAGGTTGGCAGCTTTGTATCAGAATCGTGCATCAGAAAGTTAATGCGTGTTAACTGAATAAGAACTAGCCAAAAGAGCTTAAATTGATCTGACACTACAGAAGAATATGATTATGAAGGTCTATAATGTGCTCATTTGCTCTTAGTTACTGTAATCTAGGAGCTGTCAGCTCTACCGGCCTGTAGCACATTCTCTGTCACCTCCAGCTGTAAGAGATTACTAATCAGGAAAACAGAACAGCTCTCTCTCTCTCTCTCGCTCACACACACACACACACACACACACACACACACTGAGCGTGTCTGACATCTCATCTGTCTTTCATATCAGTGCATCTGTTTAGTAGGCTGATGGGCTCCATTTCACATCTCTAGCCACCTGTCAGAGCTCACTCTCCAGTCAGGACATTTAATTTGTGTTGGAAGAAACTGATTTTGCTTGTTTATCAGATGAATGGCCATCATGTGCAAACCAAGTACAATCTTGATTTATATATTTTTTTGACATGAAAGTTCACATGCTCAATAGTGTATTTCCATCCCCTGATCTGCTCAGAAGTCCATCCTGGTCAGTAGTGATTTTTTTAAACCCTTTGTGAGAGCCACTATGCTTGACATGACCCAGAAATATATGCATTGATATGATATGCAAAACGAACAACCTAGAGTTTACGTTTCTGCTAAAAACCATTGCTATAAAGAACCTACATTCTGTTGGATATATTGTAAAAAAAAAATTTTTTAAAAATTGGAAGAAGACAGCAAGTACTCAAACGTATATGTCTTACGTGTGACCTCTGATGCACAGCTGATATCATAAGTGATATGTTTACATGAGCGCACAACTGATAGTTACAGTTTTTTCCTTACACAAGTTTACAGAAGTATATTTTAAGACTATGGGTCCCCAGTGGGCAAAGGTATGAACCCCCCCCCCCCTTCTCTCGTATACAGAAGCAAAAAACTTTTGCTGCATCTTTTTGTGGTTTAGTGTGTCTCTGTGGTATTTTCTTCTGTCTCTGTGGTAGTTTTTTGCCTCTTCGTAGTTGTTGCAGGTCTCTTTAAAGTAATTTTGTCTCTCCATTGATCGTTTTGAGTCTCACTGTATTCATTTATTTATGTTTTTGTGGTTGTTTCTCCCTTTTTTGTAGTTATTTTGTGACTCTTTGCAGTTCCTTTAAATCTCTGTTGTGGTCATTTTGAGTCTTTTCTTGGTCAATACGTATTAATCTGAGGGACATTTTCTAGGTGAAGGCCATCATCCAAAGTCATGTTTGATTGCAAGTTGTTTGTGAGATTTCTAGAGTGAGGACTGGTTCTTCATGAATCTGTTGTGGTGTGTTGTTTTGGCCAAATAGTTGCTGTCTGCACATTGTTGGATCAGAACGGTGAGATTTGAAAAACTGTACAGCAACCCTAACCTCCCGTATCCCCTTTTCCACATTTTGCCGCACTGCACCAAGCTTGAGCTTGTTCTCTGCTCTCCAAAGTTGCAAAATGTTTTTGGCCAACACCAGCACACACACCCAGCTGGTCTTATCTGGCTCATCCAAGCAGACCTCCACATATTAGCGTGTCTGTTTGGTGGGCTGTTGAGCTTCATGTCACGTCTCCAGGATCCTGGCGAAGCTCATTCCTCAGTCAGAAAATGTTACAAGTGTTGAAATAACTTGATTTTGCCCTCTGGTTGGAAAAGATGTGAGCTTTTGGTAACCGTGTGTCGAGAAAAAGCTTCACTGTGGGTTCTCCGTTTGCTCACCTTAAACTGAGTGTGTTGACTTTATGTTTTCCACACAGACACTGCAGTGATCTAGTCCACCTTGCTCTTTACAAAAGGCCAATTTACTGATGTTTGACTTAAAGATGTTGTGGTCTTTCTCATGAAAAGAGCCACAGTAGTGGTTCAATTGCTGTAGCAGAGTAAAAGGACCACTTTGTGGCTTTAATTTATCTAGAGAAGGTTGAAAGGTGAAGGTAATACAGCAGCAAAGTGCTTGAGCTTTCATAGCTTTGATTTTTGCCGCAGAGGCTTTCAGGTGGTGTTTTGTGTGTATCACCTGCGATGCTCGTTGGTGTAAACAGCACATAATTGCTGTGCTGTCTGCTGGCAATCATCATAATTCTACCTGATTACTACAAAATGTGTGGCCGTTGCTGCTCAGATAAGCTTATTCCTAAAGCCATTGTGTAATTTGAAAAAACACAATCAAGCCCAGAAAGGAAAACAGTCATTACAGATTGCTCCCCCTCTCAGCTTCAGTCTCTTCTGTCTGTCCTTGATCCAGGTCGAGGTTATTGAGCAAGAGCAGATTGATTTGTTTATGCGGGGATCCTTAATTGGATGTGCAGTATTGAGGCAAAGCATCTTTCCCCCCAGTTATTTTCATCCGTATACTTAATCCAGGAAGTGAATTCCCTCTCCTCTCCAGGGAGTAAAAGAGGTGCAGTAACGATTGATGTCACAGTATTTCGTCCCTGTGGGATTCCTCAGTCTCAGCAGCTGTTACAGTCCTTCACGTTTCCTATAGTGTTCAGATCAAATGAATCTCACATGAAGTATCCTTTAGCATGTAAAAGAAGTCATTAGTATTCTTGCTTATAATCCTGCCTCCCTTTGGCTCTGTTATAAAGGTGTTTCAAGAGGAGCTCAGGTGTCCTGGACTTCAATATTTTATATTATCTATAATGTCATAAAACATGTCCTTTACTTAACCCTTTGAAACCTGAGCAAATTAAGTTGATTTCTTTTAAAAGCATGGGAAGAAGGTCACTCTCTCTCTCTCTCAAACACAGAACAACCTCAAATCCAACTGGAAAACTAGTCAGTGCTGATCAAGTATAAATCAAGATTATGTTACTGCAATGCCTACTTCTCTCCTAAAATGTCTTTAGAAGCACATTTTAGTGCACTGTTTAGCTGTGATAAAAATGTGTAGGCTGGAAGTGGGCACCATACTGTGTCCTGTATGGTATTGAAGGCTGAAAAATTGAGACCAAATGGTGAAACTGCCTATTCCTTGTCTTAAATGTTTTTGAAACATATTTTAGCTAACTGTTTAACTGTAATATGAGATATTTTTTTACCAGCTTGCCGACATATTGCTTCCTGCAGAATAACAGCAAAGCTTGCATTACATCACCCATCATCGAGAGCATTTATTTGTCTGGTGCGGTACAGTGCATTCTGGCTGTTGTAGGTTGTAAGTCTTGATCATAAGCAAATGCCAGGGCCTTTTTCTCTGGTCATGTAGCACCAGTGTCAGAAGTACTTGAGTCTTTCTACCGCATAGGAAGCCCATTTTTATGACACGACCATCTTTCCAGCAGAGAAATATGCCGTTATTTGTTGATTTTGAATGCAAAAGTAGAACCATGTTTAACTATAGAGCATAGTTATAGTGATAACAATGAGACAATGTTCAGCTTACTTTAATGCCACCTGAAAACCACCCTGACAGTGTTTCATTGGTGTCTATTTCTGCAAATAAATGATCCACAAAACCACAAAAGCAACACTGCAGCAGAAGCTAATGAAGTCACTCAGTTAAATGTCGTGCCATCGTTTTCTCTCCTCACATCACTTAATGAATTCAGAAGGAAGTCATTAAGCTTTTATTGTCCACTGCAAATGCATTCGTTCCTTCAAGAGATGGGCCGTGATGTTGATGACCATGCTATAATTACATAACGGAGTCAGTAGTGTCATGAATAAAGTGATACTGACAAATGGGGTTGTCCATTTTTAGGTCTCAGCTCATTATAAAGTGGAAATCTTGAATTTAATGTATTATTCATGAAGGCAATGTTGAAGTCAAGTGTGAAACAATTAAATGACCTATCAGCATTTTACTAAGTGTGGTGTTTAACCTTTGATTTAAGTCTTGTAAGAGAAAAGTGAGCAGAATCATGATGTTCACATGTTGCACTTCTTATTTTTTTCACCCTATACTTATACTGTGACACTGTGAATTTTTAGCAACTAAATTTCACTATTCATATGTTCTCTGGGTGTTTTTTTATATAAGCCAGTATAGGTTTCTAGCACACCCTCACATGTACTTTACATATGTTTTGTCACCATTGTGCTTTGTATTATGTGGGAAAAAAATAAACTAAACTAAACGGGTCCAAGTTTCAAAAGCAAGCAAGCAAGGCCACAGCCATGGAGTCAACAACAGGAGTTTGAGAGCCCCCCGTCCCCCAGAAAACAAAACAAAAGTTGAAAAATCATTTACTACTACATGATTTATCGTAAGCAAGATTTATCGTATCCTTTACTGGAAGGTGTAAAGTAATCAGTAATCAAATTTCTCCAAAAGGAGACAATAAAGGCTAATCTTAATCTTAATCTTAATCATATGAGTCTGGAAAGGCATGCATGTTAGCTCTAACTGCAAAAGATTGTTTGGCTGAGGCATACAACTGTGAGGCGGTAATTCTAGCTTTTTTTCTATTTTGATCACATTTGAATTGAAGAAAGGTCAATTTTCTTTGAAAGCCACTGTTTAATCCCAATGCATGACTCTAAATCTTTGAGTTTGCAGAGCATAACTTGCTTTTCACCTCTGCTAATATGATAGCTTTTAAAGCTTAGGTGAGAATATAAAAAAGGATTCATCTGTAGTAAAAACACGAGTGCAGGTTCAAATCACGGTGCTGTTGTGTCTCATTTCTTTTTCAGAGGCACCCAGAGGTGTTAAAAACGAATCCGGCATCCTGTCTGCTTTTGAGCTAATCATGAAATTAGTGAGACTTGGTTGTCAATTTTTCTCACATTGAGTATCACCCCCTCTCCAGTGTGAGACTGGGAAGTCATTAGAGGGCTCCCTGCAGCGCATATCCTTAGACAGATGACTGCATTAATAGAGAAAAGTGGATGTAGTTCATTATGCAGACCCATGACGAAGCACTAAATAATGAAAGTCATATTGCTGAATCTGTAGACTCAGCTTTAAATAAGGAACAGGTCTTTTAGGTTCTGTGTTTACCCGAACTGTGACGTCTATAAGCCCCATCTGCTTTCCTAGCTGCACATGATGATGGGTTAGAGAGAAGATGAAAGGCAGTGAACCAGTGATGGACTCACATTAGAGAGTATGTTTGTGTGTGTGTGTGTGTGTGTATGTGTGTGTGTGTGTGTGTTCATACAACATACTATGTGCATCTTACTCTGTCTATTCATTTTGGGTTTTCATTTTGTTTTTCACTCACGTCAGACCTGCTTGAGGACTGCGGGTTTAAATTATAAACTCTGGTCTGAGTCAGTGCTTTAACAAGACCTGCATCTCTCACGCTGACAAGCTCAAAGCTGTTCTGTTGCATCTGTCTGCAATAATGTTACAGCACAGTCAGGCAAAAAGTTTTCTTTTTTAGCCATTTTAGTTTTAAATCATTAATTATTCTGCCAGCTTTGATGAAACACTATTAAGATGCAGAATATGCAACAAATAGAAAATACACGCTGACAAGTAACGTTTATTGCTTGTGTTACTATAGTGTATAAGGACGACACTTACCAGAACTGTCTTTCAGCATTTTATTCCAGGGCACTAGCTTAACATCCCTGCAGAAACAAAACATTGACGTGTTTTTTCTTGCATAAGCAACAGATACTTCCCAGGGAAAAGACCAAAACAAAATCAAAAGAAAAGAATATAATATGCACACTGATATTTGCAAAGAAAATAAATACAACTCTCATAATATTAATAAATAACCAACATTCCTTTAAAAAAATGTAACAAAACATAGCCGCACATAAACCCACATACAGAGACAGAGCATCTCTTTTGTGTAAACGTTCTCTGTGTCTGTACAACACTGAGAGCAGAGTTACAAAATGCTCCTAGTCAGCATGCTTTCAAGTCTCTAGTACAAACTGCCACACGCGCATCAGCAATCTTCTCTTGTAATCTATGCATAATGCATAAAAGCAAGTCTCATAAAGTCACATATATACCAATAAGGAGAGTTATGAATATGTGTAACTTCTATACGCTGGAATTCCATTTTGAAGCCTTATTTTAAATTTTGGCCATTTGTTCTTAGTATGTATACCTCTAAAACTGATGCACAATAATTCATGTATAACAGATGTAATCATGAGCCAGTAAACCCACATAATCTTTAGGGCTGCGATCATGTGACCAATGCGCTGATGGAGTAAAGAAGCAGTAAAATATAGAACAAAGTCCCTTGCAGCGAGGCATGTTGGGTTGGTAGATGTGTCAAAAAAACACAGGACGTTCCCTCAGGAGACCAGCATTCATGTTCCACCTGAAATCCTTAAAGTTTGTTTAATATGGGAGTTAAAGGACATCTTGATCAAAGATTACTACAAGGATCCCTCTGCCAATGCCATCTAGAGAAACTCTAACTTTGGATAGTTTCTAGCCTCAAGTGGCCATTAGAGGAACTGCAGTTTTTGGCACTTCTGCATTTTTCAGCCCCAGAAGTTACTGCTTGGTATTTTCAAAGGCAAAAGGTGTACAAATGAAGACATACAAAATGCACACGAACCTAACACAGCAAATTAATTTTTTTTTTTACAGAAAAGTGTACAAATTCAACATTAGAACATATTTACTTTAATAAAATAGGACCAGCACTTTACACAAGGCGTAAAACAGTTGAGAAATGTAACCTGTATCTCTTAAAATAACTGTCTCACAGGAATTTACAATGTCAACAAGCACACTGCTAAATGTTTTAGTTATTTCATACTGACACTTTGAATTAAAGCTGCCTGCTGAGCTAACAAACTCTCTGTGTCTCCTCTCTGGCAGGATTTGGGAACATCTCTCCCCACACAGAAGGTGGGCGGATCTTCTGTATAATTTACGCTCTGCTTGGGATTCCCCTGTTTGGATTTTTACTGGCTGGCGTCGGGGACCAGTTGGGGACCATTTTCGGGAAAGGCATCGCCAGAGTAGAGAGAATGATTGTGGTGAGCTCCTTTGTCTACACGAGCTTGTTTTTATCTCTGAATTATTTGCAGCTTGCTGTATGTTTACCTTTGTGCAATGAGCTGTTTTAATGTTGATGATGCAGTCACATTTGACAACTTAATTATCCAGGTGATGCAGCTGTAAAATTATGCTGCCTTTCCTTTATAGGCCTGCAAGTAGCAAGGTTAAAGCTGCAACATAAACACCTCTAATTATTGTAATCAAAGATTCACACTCAAAGTACAGGATCTGCTTTTTCCTCAGACTTCAGCACTCAGCTGTGTGGATGAAGTGGATGCAGTTTTTGGGTTGCCATGCCAACAGACTCCTGGAAACCAATATGAAATGCAAACAGTTTGTTTCAGCACTGAAAGCTCAAATAAGTGAAGCTGTTTCAGAGCAATAATTCAGATTTCAGCAAAGAAAATTGTTGTTTGTGTTGCTGAACTCACCGCCCTGTTCCTGTCTTATTTCTTTGTTTATGGCAGTGGAATAAACCAGCAGCACAAAGATCGATAACTCTAAAATAATGATACTGCAGGCCTATTTACCACACTGCAAGTCACATTTTTACTGGTATCCATATACACACACACATACAGAGTGCGCATGGACATAAAAACATGTTATTTTTCTACCAGGGCAGTTCCCTCAACTATTAGTCATGCTGGACAGAATATGGAGTCTGCTGGACAATCTGGTTGATGGATAGTCATTACATTTCTCCTGGAAACTTAAAGGTTGAAAAATAAGCAATCAAACAGCTGCTCAGTGTGTAAACCAATAAGGGTGATATCTGACAACAGAGAGTTTATCTGCCAATAGTAAAAACAAGTACTTATTCATACTTACTAGTCCTAGTTATTTAAGTTTTGTTTTTTTCCTCTGTGCAGCTAATGAATGACAAGGAAGATAATAATGAATCGTAATGACAAAAAATGTAACTTAATCGGACGGAAACAATTCAGTCTTTCACAAAAATAGGCAGCTTGTTGTAAAAGTGGTTTCATTCGGATGACTGGAGGATCAGGTGATGAGGAGAGGGTCAAGTTCAGTGGGATTGTAGGAGTTAAGGGGAGGGATGAAAAGGGGTCATTTTTTGTCCTACAAACAATGGCAGCCTCTCGTCTCCCACTTTAAAAACAACGCAGTCTTTTCCTTTGGTCTAGAGTAGGTCAGGTTGACATGTTGATCTTGTGTATTGCCTGTTGACCCCTTTTTAAAATAAATTAAATAAACAAAATATTACCTTTTTAATTCTAATTTAAATGTTTTATTAGTTGCACATTTAATTTATATTTATGTTTATTATTTATTTTTGTTTTGCTCTTCTGGAGGGTTAAAGGGGGAATATTTCTGTTAAAAAAGAAAAGCATAAATCTGTACTACTGTGAATTGTTGAATACAATTTGGCTACAAGAAAAAGGGTTGTTTGCCAGTGATGAAGGGTACCTGAAGGCTGTGTATAATGGGATGATCGGGTTGGGAGTAGAGGAGAGGGATAAAGGGGGGTCGAGTTTGTGTGGATGGATGGAGTTGTGGTGAGGCTGGAGTGAAGTCAGGGGTTGAGACTCAGTGTCGAGGACAGCTCTGTGCTGTGTAATCTCCTCTGGGAGTTCATACAAGGACCGTCTTGCTGCTGAGAAGGTGGAGAGGTGAAAAACAGGGTTTTTGGGAGAGAGTTGTGAGATCTGAGACAAACAGGAGACAAAGGGTTAGACACACCTATATAGGTCACAGCAGGTGATTGCATTGATTAGGCACAGGTGGTTGAATTAGGTGCAGGTGATTTGAATTAGTGGGAGAGATGAAGTGTGGTCTTTAACCTTAGTTAAAGTAACATGATATGAAGAAAAATGTGCTGTAGCTGCAATAATTTAAACAATTGTATATTAAAATTATATTTCAAATGCATAAATAAGTTTAGTTTGGTGAATATGAAGATAAAATAAGTACAAGTAAGAAAAACATGTTTTTCTCGTAAAAAGTATGTTAATCATTTGAAGCATGAACAAAGTAGATGTATTTTTGTTTCAAAAACATGTGATGAATGAAATGGGCAAAGAAATCAATGTTAAAAAAGTACAAGAAAATTACCTGGAAATTAGTAAAAAATAAAATATAAATAAATAATGAGAAATAACCTGGAAAAGGTGCTTAAATTGTGACATAATTTTGAATGGGTAATTATGATAATTATAAATATAGTTTTCCCTAGCTTGTTTTTTTTTTCTTTAGACATGTTTTCTTTTTTTCCCCATATTTTTAAAAGAAATTGCAAGAAAAGTTTTGTCGCTCCAGGTTTCAAGAGGGTTAATCCACATCCTTAAAATGATGGAGATGATTATGCATTGTGTGAGAGTAATGAATTGCATTATGTAGTTAGGATTTTGTCCTGAAGTGAGCAACAGTTAGAGTAATGTGACATTTCAGCAGAATGCTGAGAAGGGAGAAAAAATGAGTTTGCTGTATAGTGGAGAAAAACAGCACAAATGTTCGCAGTGACACATAATTCAAATCTGAATTAGTGTTAAAAGTTAAAAGTGAGAAGCTGTTAACATTAACGCGCCCTGTTACTCTTGGTGTTACTGTGATTGGAGTAATAGTCTGTTTAGCCAGCTAATATCATCATGGCCCAATTTGAGGATGGAAGGGTGAAAATCTTCCTCCAGTGATGTGAAACAATTCAGACTGCTGGCAGGGGGTGTAATCATGATTAGCTGTCTTTACGTGCCTGATGATGGAGTCCCGCAATGACATGCTGCAACTAAGATCCAGGGACAAAGAGACTGAGTTAACAAACAAAGCCACTTTGGATAAGGTTTGGAAAAGATTTTGGTTTTGGATCAGTGTTAATCCTTTTCTTATGATTTAAGTCACTGTGGACAATATTAAACAAAAAACACCATCTTTCCTCAGTGCTTTGAACATAACCATACAAAAGTTTAATAATGCTTTTGTTTTATATTAGAGGATATTTTTGGAAAACAAATAAAATACTTTGTCAGTGAACATTTTACTGATACTGTATCAACAGTATCAACATTGTGCGACTTGCCACATACGCTAATTAATCTTGCATCCTAATTATGCTGATAAATACATAATGTGGGTGGCATTTTATTTCCCTGTTTGCTGTTGCCAATAACTATTACATAAACATAATTTCTAGGAAACATCGTTATGCAGAAAAGCACATGGGCAGCACCAGTGGTAAAAAATCTCAAAATCATACTCCCACATTCTTCTACTAGAGCTTGTTTTCAGGATGTTTTCTAGTATCAGTACAGTGCAGTCATGTTTCTGCATACAGTCATCGATGTAGGACTGAAACAAAGACTGGTTAAAAGAGATGATGTAGCCAACATTACATTCCCCACTGGTTTGTGGACTACTAATTTGAAGCTTCAAGTTTGATATTTTGGCCACCACCAACGTATTAGTGTTTTTTTTTTTGATCCAGAAATGATCATGTTTGGCCGACAGGGTGGAACTAACCCTAAAGCTGGCTGCTAGCTCGATTAGCACCATAGAAATAGCTAGATGTTTGCACGTTGCATTCACAGCTATGGCTAACTGTCAATATTCATTCATTATCCAAACTGCTTTTTTAGGGTAACATGAGCGCTGGGGCCTGTTCCATGCAGCAGTTGGCAAGAGGTGGGCTACACCCTGGATAAGTTGCCAGACAATCATTCACACTCATATTACACCTACAGGCAATTTAAAGTCACCAGTTAACCTGACCTTCATGTCTTTGAGGAAGGAAACCGACGAACCAAGAGAAAACCCATACTGGTAATATGCCAACGCTAATTGTCACTAACAAAAAACTTGCTCTAAACCATTAAAACAGAATATACATATACATATACATACTGGAAAAACTGTAAATCTGACTCCATAGAGGGTCTTTTAGTAGCCAACTACAACAAAAACTACAACTTTTGCTGAACAAAACCTTTTTAGGTGAACAAACCAAAGCACATTGCCAAGGTATAGGTCATGCCCTAAACCATACCCTGCTTTATAGTCGATTTTACAGCAATTTACAAAATAAACATCATGCTGTATTGAGTAAGGCTTGAAACTATTGATTTAAGCCATAAACTCATAAAGAAAATATTTACTGAGATGATAAATCAGATGAAAAGTAGGGTCATTTTTGACTTGCATACAATCAGGCTTCTTTTGGCAACCACTGGAGTAGCCCCCTGCTGGCCATTAGTAAGAATGCAGGTATAAGGCACTTCTGCACTGGTTTCACTTTTCAGACCCGGAGATAACACCTGTAATGCTGAGATGTGAAGTCAGAGAAAATTGTCTTGGTAAAAAAAGCACATACTTAGTTGCAACAGGTTAATTTAATTTTTGATTCATTGCCGGCTCTCTGGCTTCCCTCCCTGGGAGGAAGAAGAAAGGTTTGTAGTAGGCTCGAGCAATGGAAATAGATGTACTGTTGCATTTGCTTAATTAGCCTGTACAAAAGATGCTGGCTAAGAAACCTCTTCAGGTCCCTCTGGAAAATGTTAATGATTTTTTCTTCAGTTAATTTCGTTTTGCAGGGCTCACTGTAGGTCTCTGTAAATTGTATACTACTGTACGGTACTTTTTTAGTGTGGCAAGGACATTATTCATCACAGACTCAGTGATCTGAGGTCAGTCTGCTCTTTATGCTTCCCCTCTGTGGCACTGTGCTTTGTGCTTACATAACTGGAAGGGAAAAGGGCACGATACACAGGGAACCAGCTAAAAGCAGTCACCTCAAGTGGAAAGGGAAGCAGAGAAAACAGCAGCATGCAAGATATCCTCTGATGTTCTGTAACTGTGATGCAAAATAGGAACAGCGGGGCACCAGTCCAACTTAAATTCTCGTAATTACAGTTGATAGCACAGGCTTTAAGTAAAATGAATTCCCTATATCTGTTACTATGACTGTGTGTGAAATATTTGATAAATCGGCAATAATACAGTACATGTGAGGCATGTCAAGTCACTTGCCACCTCTCTGCAGCTCAAGCGGGCGGGCCATCTGACAGCAAAAGTTATGTCACGAGCTTGGCAGACTGACGTTTGAGATGTTAGAAAACAGCAAATGTATTCCTCGAAGGAGGTCAAAGGAAGTGAGTCATCGCTATATGGAGTGAGCATTAAAAAAAAAAAAAACGCCTGTGGCATATTAGAGACTGGGGATATGGGCTGCATGTTAACTTCAATTATACCTTGTGGACTAAACTGAAAAATGTTAATGTTGGCCAATGAAACAAATTACACCACTAATCACACTGCAAAGTAACACAAAACCATCGACCCCATTCAAATTCAGGCATGTTTTTGCATTCATAGCCTCTTTACTCCTCATATCCTTTGCTCTGGTGTTTAAATTAGTTCACCTTAAAATCCAAAACACATATTTTTCCTCTTACCTGTAGTGCTTTTTATCAGTCGAGATTGTTTTGGTGTGAGTTGCTGAGCGTTTGAGCTATTGGCCATAGAGATGTCCACCCTTAAATATATAGGAACTAGATAGCACTTGGCTTGTGGTGCTCAAAGTGCCAAAAAAAATTGTATAGCGTTAGTTCAGGCATGCAACAGTGTCAAGCTTAGCTCACATCCCAAATAAATCAGTTGATCTCAAGCAGCCCAGTCATCTGATGAAACAGCTGATTGATTCTTTTTTATGCAACAATTGGCAAATCTCATTTCAGGGCACCATGGTTAAACTGCTTTAGCCTGCCTACTGTTGCCGCTTCCTCTGCAAGCCACTTTGCAATCTGTTTACACCCCAGCTCCTCCTTTTCATGTTGCGTTTGACTTATCAATAGCATTTCTGTTTGCCATTGATGCTTGCTCTGTTCTGTACCCGGGGGGTCTTTGCTGCTGCTCTCTTTGTCTTTGGCTTTTCACATAGGCGTGTGGAGGGCGGAGAGGTGTGCTTTCTCCACCTTTGGCTTTCCACATATGCACGAGGAAGGGCAGAGAAGTCCCAGTAGAGAGCCACACCGTCAAATATCATAGTGCCAGTGGAAATAGGGTTTTCTTTGATTAAAGTGGTCCTGATTCAAAAACATTTTTGTGAATGAGGATACACTGAGATGCTGTACACAAGTCTTGCCTATCCGGTCAGAAAAACTGCAGCAATCTGGGAGTTCAGTCAACAACCTTAAATATTGTCCCAAAGGAGTAAAGGCAGACGTGTACATTAACCGCTGTATCCAGTATCAAGAGACATCCAATTAGCAGTGTGAGAAGTTGTGGTTAATTGACCAAACAGAAGCAAAAAAAAAAAAATAAGTGCAAACTGTTTTGAATATTCAAGGTAATAACCACAATAAGAGCAACTGCTGTAAGAAGTCAGCTACACAATATTATAAGAAGTTCACCAAATGTTCACAAATTGTCTCTCCTGACTGCATCCAGCATGCATGTGCTGAATTGCCATAGATAGCTGCATAAAAGGCTTACACAACACACAACATTTATGTAACTGGATAGTCACATCACCAGTTTCTGACAGTCTACTTGAAAATACATTCAGAACAGAGAATATACAGTAAGTGCTACTTTTTAACTGGAGGTTGAGCTCATAACAGAACTGTAAATAGTCTATGAGTGAGCAATATACAGTATGTGTAGGCCATTTATAACCAGCATGAAATTTACATGATAATGAGCTACATGTAGTGATAAATAAGATAACAGTTTAATTTACAAGCAATTTATAGAAATCACAGACAACCATTTCACACATAACTAAATCTGCCTTTCTTTGTGACACTGGCTGAGCTTGTTGAGTGACATAAAAATCCTTTGGGTCCATTTGATGATTATGTCTTGTTTTTGGGGGGAACTGTTCCTTTAATGTTTCTGCATGTGGAAATCACGTTCGCTTAAACTAGTCTTTCATCTCCCACCAGAAGTGGCAAGTCAGCCAGACGAAGATTCGTGTCATCTCCACACTGATCTTCATCCTCTTTGGATGCCTCATCTTTGTGGCCCTGCCAGTCGTCATTTTCAAGCACATTGAGGGCTGGAGCACGCTCGAGTCCATCTACTTTGTCGTCATCACCCTCACCACAATCGGATTTGGAGACTTTGTTGCTGGTGAAAAAGGTCACTTAATTTTCTTTCTAAATTAGAGGCCTACTTTGCTTTTTAATGTCTGATGCCCACTTTTGGAATCAGTGTATTTATAGTAAAAGTCTGACTCAGCAATAACCCTCCTTTTGGCTCGCTTTTATGTTCTGTGCCTCACATAATGATATTTTCACTTAATGATATATCCACATTTTGATACATATGTTCTGACACTTTTTTATAATGCATCTGAATCCCTGCCATATGTTAAGTGCCCCTATCTTTTGGACCAGAAACAGATAAGGACAAGAATACTTAAATGAATACTAAAAAGTGCAGACATAAATTGTCTTTTGTGTTGGAACATTTATCAGAGCCATCCCATGCCAGTGCAATGGAACCATGTCTCCCAGCCTGAATGTTTAAAATAATAGTTTAGCATTGTTTGAAATATACTTATTTGCTTCCTTGCGGTGAATAAAGTGTGACGTTTTTGTGTCTGTGAGAGAGAAAAGCAAGTGAGAGACAGTGAGAGTGTGTGTGTATGTATCTTTAAATTTGTGCAGGTGGTATTAGCTTGATTTGACCTGCATGATAAACAGGAAGGAGAGGCAGATGGGAAAAATCACAAACACTTAGCTGCTAGATTAAACTTCCCTGAGCAGGCTCTAATGATTATAGATTAGATTACTGTAACTACCGGGTCTGGCACAGGTGGCGCAAAGTAAGCCTGCACTGCTGTTAGTGAAGCTGGTGCTGTAATGGATGGTTATCCATCTGCACGGTGAGCGGGCTGCCTCTGCTGCATCATAACAGTTGATTTATGAAAGGCACATCCAAAAATACAGCACATAATGGAAGCCAAAATGGCATTTAAATGTACTAAATGTAATGTTTGCATATTGAAAGGACTTGTACAGACTTATTATATATTTAAGCACAGTAAAGTAAGTCCCGGCAGCTGATGTAACATCCATCAAGCACAACCTCAAGTGCTGCATCAGACATGTCAGAGATATATTTACTTCTACTCTGCTGGTCACAACCTTAAGAGGGAACCATAAACTTTCATTCTAATGACTTTCTTCCCTCATCAAGACTTTTTCAGAGTACCTGATTTAATAAAGTTTACTATGTAAAAAGCCAGTTCAGTCAGGGGGCCCTATGTTTGACCTGACACACACATTGTGTAAGTAGCACATGTACTTGATCCCATGGGTGTGTAGGTTCTTTAATGGGGTGTGGTCAGGTGCATTGTTATTTTTAAGCTGCAGAAAGCAGTGGTGCCAAAACCTGGTCTAAAGTCAGAATGGTACACTGGTACACTCTGCTTGTAACACTCACAGGGATGCATGGATGGATTGCACATGAAATAATACATAATTAATGAGGAAAATATTGATGACATTCTCTAAAATGTCAACGTAGCAGAAAGCAGAGCAGTTGGATAGCTCTAAATGCACTTGCACTATGCACTTAAGATCATGCACTACAGATCTAAAAGGGCCCAAAATACTAAACTGAACTAATTTTCACTTTCACTTATATCACCGAGGTGACACAAATCTATTGCCTTTTATTAATAAGAATATACTTGATTTATGCACTTACAGTATTTGCAGAAGTTTCCATTGTCAGATTCAAGTCAAGATTTTATAACGTTGCTCTATGAGCAATTTCCGTTCATCATTATCAGAGCATCATCATCATAGAAATGGATTTACAGTAAAAGATAACATCTCTTTTATGATTTTTTAAAATCATTTTATTCTTATTAGTCTCAGTTTCTCTCCTGCTTTATACTTTATATATTCTTACAAGATAGTCCAACTCAGGACAGTCAAACACCCAGGGGTAATTAAAGGCAACAGTGCAGCAGAAAGACATGCCTACAATGGAAAGACCGAGGCTCATTAAATGATACAAGTATGACAGTAGAAGACCCTTTTTACTAATCTGGCTTAATCGCCAGCATCAGGCCTTCTCACACTAAAATCAGTCTTGTTTTTGTTCTTCCTCAGAATTATATTGTTTGGGAAACAGTTACACGTCTTCCAAGATTAAAGAACAGACTTGTGTAAAACATCTGTTGTGTCTTTGGTTCTGTAGGTGGGTCAGATAATCCAGACTTTCTGAACTACTACAAGCCTGTGGTGTGGTTCTGGATCCTGGTGGGCCTGGCGTACTTCGCTGCTGTGCTCAGTATGATTGGAGACTGGTTCCGGGTCATCTCCAAGAAAACTAAAGAGGAGGTACGTGCTGATGTGATGTGAGTCATGTCACACCAGAGGCGATGCAAGTGGGAGATAAAAAAGGAGTTTGATTGCTGTATGATTGAAACACTACTGAAGAAGCAACCGCTGCCAGTCCCACCATGCTTCACAGAATTTGCCACTGGTGTTGAAGAAGAATATAAAGACAGACGGATAAATTCACCAAGAAGGGATTGGGGCCGCTGATAGAGCCATGAATTGCACATCACTTGCAACCACTATCTGCCCTGACTCAAAGTCGAGATCACAAAAGATATTGGGCTAATTATATTACAGCATGAAAAAAAACAACCCAGAGTGGCCAACAGAGCGGCCAATAGAAG
Source organism: Plectropomus leopardus (assembly GCF_026936395.1). Classification (NCBI taxonomy): domain Eukaryota; kingdom Metazoa; phylum Chordata; class Actinopteri; order Perciformes; family Serranidae; genus Plectropomus; species Plectropomus leopardus. The sequence continues at coordinate 12,190,354 of NC_142191.1, read as the reverse complement.
AAGTTAAACCCTGTGGCTCCGCAGGGCTCCACTGTCAGCACTGAAGCTCTGTGGCTGGCTTCCAGACTTCAGGGCACTTTGTGGCACTTATGTCTCCATGTGCATGCTCATGTACCAAAATTTGGCCGATGGATTTAACGTAAATCAATACAGACGTAATAAGGTTGGTATTTTGACTCTGATGAAGATGCAGTGAGGTAAGGAAGTGTTAGTTGTTTGCACCTTTTTGAATATTTAAGTCAATCATGTGCTCCAGTATTTTTTTCGGGTGCAGTCCTTGTGAATTGGCCTATTGACTTGTTTGCTGTAATTATGTTGATACCCTTAAAAGTATCAAGCTCGGTACCTAACCTGAGTCATGTGGAGATCCATCTTGCAGCAAGAACTTTTATGGCTGCACTTAAGCCAGCAAAAAAAAAGTCTCTCTAATGGTTTAATAGAGTAGGAGAAGACTCATCGTTCAACAGCAGCAAACATAATATTGTAGACGGACAGACATTTGCAGTAAGTCCACAGGTGTGATCATATCCGTCTACTGCTGTAGAGTGTAATACCTCACAGTGATTTCCAGTTCACTCTTCAAACTGCAGTGATGAATCTCCGTCCTGGCGGCATCCCTGTGGATAAAATGCCATCTTGTGCAAAGTAGATTAAATTTTTGGTGCATTTCCAGCAGCTGCTGCAGAGTAATAAGATACCTTGCTGTTCTGGCAGGCTCGTTATTTACATATAAAAAAGATGGAGAGAAACACACGTCCACGTGCACAAGCAATCTGCTGCATAAACCCACCACATGAACATCTCATTTCTTTTTTCTATATCACATATGAAAGGGGTGGGGGTGGGGGTATATGGCAATCTGCAGGAATCCTTGCACAGGCATAATTAGGCATGTCGCTGTGACTGAGAGAGAAGGTTCAGTGGGTGGCTGGGGGTTTGGGTCGGGGGAGGGGGGGTGAGAGTGATCAAGCAGAGAAAGTGAGAAGAAGGATGAGAAAGCACGTACTCGAGTGTTTGCGCTTTAGTGTGTGTGTCTGATTTGTCACACATAGACACATCCCATAAATTTTTTACTCGAATGCTCAGAAGTCCACTTTAAACAAGCACACATCAGTGCCTCACAGATAATTAAATAGCCCAGAGAAAGAGGCCTGATGTGTTATGAGGGGGAGATTAATGATGCGTTGGTTGCCTCTCAAGGACCATAAACGAACGTGCCTACAGATACAGTACATGGTCTCCAGAAACCAGGGCCATTAGGTCACACATAGTGGACTTTTATTTTTTATTGCTTGAGGCATCGACAGTCAAGTTCAAACAAAACAGTGAAGTGATACGTGGGTTAGGTGCAACATGTCCTCACCTTACCACATCTCTCAAATTGCATCCAAATCGTAGCACAAACCTACTTTTAAAATCACTTCTTATTCGCAAATTGTCCATTATCCTTTACCCACACAACAGCAAGCTTGTTATGACAGCCAAAGTAGTTCTTGAATAATGAGGCCATAAGCATTTTGGGGACCAAACAGTTCTGGGTACTCGCTGTAACTGTATTCACCTTTCAGGGCTTTTAGCATTCACACCATGGCTTTAATAATCATTTCTAAATAATTCTGAATCAGATGCTGAGTGGCAGGTCGCCAATAATTACCATCACATCTATCTCAAAGAAAATGTTTTTCTTAGTTCAGTCCTTTCCCTTAATCTCCACATCTGCAGTGGCACCCTAAAAATTTGCTGCAAATAATAAACGAAAGTTAGAGAGTTATTTCATGTGTGTCGCTAATTGGAGGGCAGCCAAGAATGTGAAGGCAAAACCTGTTAAACACTCATCTGCGCAAATTAATGGACATGGCCTTTATGTTCACATGAGTGAACTCCATTAATAATAGGTCAGCTGTTCACATTTTAATTGTCAGTTCTATTAACCTGTTCTGTCTGTCAATGAATAAATGAAATATGGACAGGGTTTTTGTGCACCGTCTGTCACCATTTATGCAAAAAATGACAAAAAATACCACCACTGCGGTCCCATTTTCACTTTACTCTACTTAGACATGAAAATGTTTCAACCACACATTAAGTTCATCTCTTTATGCACAACTGTTACCCAGGAAATGTAAAGTATTTAAGGATGAATATGTTTTTTGATTGTCTTGTTTAATTTGATCAAACTGTATACTGCGAATACACACTTTTACTTTTTGATTTCCAAGCAGACATGGTTTTAGAATCATTTCTGCATCATGTATTTGCACAAACTCCCACCTGTACGTGTCTGTATACTGCCTGCCAAAAAGTGCAGCATGTATGGATTTTGTGATGGGTATAACATCATATGGAGGAACAGGTTGTGCCAGATCACCTGCAGGCATTAATCTCCAATCTGGCTCCGCAGGTTGGGGAGTTTCGGGCTCATGCAGCCGAGTGGACAGCAAACGTGTCAGCGGAGTTCAAAGAGACCCGACGGCGACTGAGCGTTGACATTTATGACAAGTTCCAACGTGCTGCATCCATCAAGCGTAAGCTGTCATCCGAGCTGGGTATCAACACGTCCATCAACCAGGAAATGACTCCTGGCAAGAGAACGCTGTCCGCCAACCTGTGTGATGACAGAGAGGCCTACCCCAACCTGACTCTCTCCCTCAGCCCTGTCACGGGGTCGCTTGCCAGGAACGGCAGCCTCTATCTGAACGGCCTCAGCCCGGACTACGCTGACCGGCGGGAGATCGCCATCATCGAAAATCTAAAATAAGCAGCATGAACGTGAGACTCAGGGAACTGAGTGAAACACATCTGGTGGTGGACAACGCTTAAAAACACATCCACACTTTTGTGCTTATTGACTGATCATCTGTGATAAGATACCTGTGTGTGCGCATTCATCAAGTGGATTGTGCCCCACTCATTGACTGAAAACCTTGAGAGTGACTAAACACAGATCGATCGTTGAGCTCCCTACTTTAATGTGTGATTAAATCTCCAACACATGATGTGGTAGCTCGCAGGTTCCATTCATCAAATGGAGGAGGCCAGCTTCCTTTCATCGTGTCCGTGCCAACGCGATCGACAGCTGCGCTAGCCATTGAGCCAAATCAGAAGCGTGCTCCAGACTGGAACAAATGATTGTATTTAGAGGGATGAGTTTAGCAAACTCTAATGAGCAGGAAGGAAATGAACGCCCATATTGAGGTAGCAACGCACTGGACATTTTCTTCTAACATCACAATCCTGAGAACACACAAAAATAAATACATTCATCAAACTTAGAAAGCAATAGATGCATCTGTGCTCATCATCTCTTTGAATTTCCAGAGGCCCTGAAATCTGCATCAGATAAAGAGGATCCTCACTGCTGAAAACACTCCATAATTAACAATGAACACTTGCTCCTGACGACGCAGCCGTCCTGTGCCAACACAAAGGAATGTGGATTTTCTCTTTTTCATTTCTTCCAGTATGAATTTATATGCCTTGCAATTCGCCGATCAGTCTGCCCTCGCTAAAGAGATGAATGTTGACATTGTTGTTCCTCCATGACTGACATTCAGCTTTTCACCCTAAGGAATAATCCACTTGTGCCTTACTGAAAACCACATGAGAAGATGATGATGCAGGAAGGACTGAGACAGGCTTTGTTTGTCCCCTCATACTTGTTATATATGTCATATATACTTATGAGCACAGCAGTAAAAAAAGACATTCAGGAGGTATCTTTGGATGAAAAAATAAGAAGCAAATGGACATAGAGGACATGGACATTTTGATTTACGTCATTTTTAGAGGAATCTGTAAAGTATGCATGACAGCAAAGTGGAGAAACTGTTTCTAAACAACTGGTAAAATGTCACCTTTTTGTCTGCCAGTGTGAATAAGCCATTTTCTGCCGTCTTAATGTGTTGAGTTACATTAACCACACAGTGATCAGACCCCATTCACCCTTATACCAAAGTAATGATCCTGACCTCAGTGTGATTAAAATAAGTAAAAGAAGTAATTTTTGTTATTTCTAGAAATTTCCCGCTGTTATCTTATTTTCTTGAAAAGTTTTGTGCATCAAAACTATATATTTTTCCCCAATTGAAAATAAACCCCATCATGTATGGTACTGTGGCGATGAAAGCTGTATCTTACTGCTTTTTATGCTGAAGCCATCATCACTACCTTTACAAATAAAGTTAGTCAACTGATTCAGATTAGATACTCTATATCCTACCAATACTGAATGTAGACCATCAGAAACCTCTGTTTGCTGTATATCACTGCAGTGAATAAATGAAATACTTAAGGAGGTGTATGAGTTGCAACACATAAAGAGAGGCATTGATTTAAATAAATGCCTCCCTGCGGCTGATATGGTGTTGATTAAAATTAGGAAAAAGGCACAGTTAATGTCTCTCCTCAATTCTTAAAACAGACTATACATTTTTTATTTCATTATTTAATCAGGCCTTTTAAAAAAAAGAAATCAGGACATTTCTTCAAGTATGACAATGGATTGCTTTTAATTACATTATGCAAGGACATTTAAAGTTCTGGTTTCATCCTGTTGAATGATTTGGATTGTGTCTCTTCTGGTGTTATTCAGTGCTTTTATCCAGCACAATATGCTGTACTATTCTCAATACATTTGAAAGTGTTATTTGCAGTTTGTAGCATTGAAATAAATTTACAATACAGTGTGACTTACAAGACACTACGGGCAAACTAAGCATACTTGTCTGCAAAACCAAATGTCTGTAATTCATTTGCTATTTGGTGGAAAAGAGCATTTTTTGTGTTAGCATTGTGGCAGTTGCACCAGCTCTTTGTAAGTTTTAAAGCAAAGCCTTACTTAACTTTTTAGGTCGAGACTTATGTGTCAATATAATGACAGAAAGACACTGGACTCTTACTTTGGAAATTCTAATCGGAATGAAAATCGGGATGTTCTAAATATCTAATGATGTCTAAATTTCACGTTTTGTGGTCTTGGATTTCGTCTGCATAACTCATAACTAAATGTCATTATTGTATGACAGAATGACATTTGCATGAGATACGACTTTAAACCAACAAAATATCAACGTCATCTGGTGTCAGTATTCTGCGTTAAATTGACATTGGCATTAGTTGTTTTCCTGACATTGAATTTCGGTCACTTGACGTCACATTCTAAATTCAACCAAATAATGTCTCTGGACTTAAGTGGCACTAAATATTACTAAATATACTAAATATTTAAACACGTGTAACAGGTACATAGCTGACTGAATTAACTGTCAAAACATGTGTGAGCTTGCTCATATATTACCAGTTGAAAATGAAGACTAAAGAGATAATGTATTATGGTCAACTCATCTATGGTCACACTGCCATCAGTTGGAGTCTTTGTGGTGTGTGAGACACAGACGACTTCAGTATGTCTGGACCTTAAACTTAATAAGGCGTCAACAACACTACAAGAGAGTTGCTGGAACATAAAGACATTAAAATTTTGACGCATCTGCAAAAAGGTTACATACCTAACATATCCATGATTCACAGAAACGTACGATGCCTACATTTATTAAATTTAATAACAATATATCATTCTGTTTTCTAAAACTGTAAATTTTGATTCAAAGTCATTACAGATGTTTACTTGCAACCGATTCACACATGAAAAGATTCGTTACTAAGACATTTCTAAAGTTTTAAATGCTCAAATGGGAAACTAGCTGGCACTCGAGTCACAAAAAGCTGGTGCAACACAGTCAAGGACAGTATTTGTAAGTTACAACTGTGCTCTCTTTGTCTGTTCTGAATCTCCTGATTTTCTTGAAAAGGTTGTCACAAGCAACCAGCACCTGACTGTACTGTAAGGTCATTAGCTGATGTGTAATCAAGTCAAAGAGGAGTAACGAGGAGATTTTGAAGAAGATAAGATAATAATGATAGGAAACTCTTTCAGACATGGTTGTGTTTTTTAAGAATACCAATATGTTCTTGTGTTTCTGAAAATCAATCAATAACATCAAAACACTTACTGTATGTTGTCCTGACTTGCAGTACACTGAGAGAAAGACTATACATTAATGCCTGGAGGGAAGCGGTGCAAACTGTAGTGCAGCTGCTCAAAGCAAAGCCCCCAGAAGTCGTCCTATTGCTTTTTCCCAGTCGGCCATGTGATTGACAGCCAGTGAGAGGCGAGCTGTCAGTGCAGCAGAAAGTCAAGGAGCGCTGTCAATGAAGCGTTATGTAATATGTCAGGCCTTACTGGGCCACATGTTAAGATACCCGTGCATGATTGTGTTTACAATGTGTGTGTGTGTGTGCGTGCATGAATGAATGGGCGAATGTGTGTGTGCACTGGGGTTTGACAAAACTCATTTCATTTCCACCTACAGCTTTTTCACAGGGCATCCTCTTCTTCTCCCTGGTGACAGTTTTTTAATTAAGTCTGAGGCTTCGTCAAAAGCCCAGTTGAAGCATGTTGAATGTACCTATCCATTCATGACGGCAGAGATGAGCCTCATTATGAATGTAAGCACATTTATGATTTAACATTGTGATATTTTTTTGCAAAAGAGTTCTGTAAGCTCAGTGGGTATGTTGGGAAAACATCTACAGGCTTTTTAAGCCACTGGCCCTCATTTAATTAAAAAAACACATTGCCATAAAAATATGATAATGTACCAATCATAGTCATATTGATCTTAATGGATAACAGTGTTATCTAGTTTTAGAAATTATGAAAATGTAAATCTGAGACATTTGAGATTCATTTCTCATTATCAACAGCTTCCGCAAACATGTACATGAATATCTTTGAATGAGACCCATTATACCAAGGCAAACAAATGTGTTACTAATTTTCCAATTAACCCCTCTGTAAAAAAAAATGTCCATATACATATGAGGGCCAATGTCTACACATACACACTCAAGCATTGCATGCCACTTTAAATGTTCTTCTAGTGTAGATCAGATAATTGCAGGCTTTGCATTGATTTTGTATGACAACCATGTGTTTTCAGTAAGTTAATATATTAATGTGGGTATGTCACTTAAAATCATGACAAACTTTTCAGGAGGTTTAGAATAAAATATTTTATATGTAAAAAACCTGTGTGTGTTCATGGAAAAGTATGTTGTATTCTATATTTTACTTGTCAGCAGATTCAATGGAGAGACCAAAAAGACAGCAGTTAGTTTATACCCTAATATTTTCTGATATCTGAAGCCTGTCGGTGCCACTCAGCCCAGAGTTCACTGGATCCTACTGGATATTGCAACTGGTTGGAGGAGCAAAAGAGGGTCAGGCAGGCAGACGTGGCTTGAAGTTGAGAGACAGGCAAGGTATCAAAAATGGCTAGATCGCAGCGCAAAGATCTTGTTTAAGCACAGAGTCATAAACTCAGTTCAGCTGATTACAAAACCACATGTGGCGACGGTGTAATCTGGTGCTGAGTGAAGGAAGGTCTGGAGTCCTTACAGAAGTGGTGATGAGTTGATCGGCAGCACCTGTGCAGTAGTGTCAGGAAAACAAGCCACGCCTCCAATTAACACTCAGACAGACAAGACACACATACACTTGACAGACAGGAGAGGACACTAGGAAAACATGAAATGGAGGACACATAAGGGAGCAGGCAGACAATGTCACAGCCTGGACCGTGACATCAAAGTCATTGTGACCTTGCATCTGTCTCACTCTTTTGAATGTAATATCTCAAGATGGCCTTGAGGAAATTCCCTTAAATTTCACAAAACCAGAGACATTTGGTCAGATACTCTGTTGACACTATTGTGAGTTTTTCTGCTAGCACGACAATTTATCAGGGTTTGACTCAAAACTACAGTGCGCAATGCAACATTGCGATATATTTCTGTGTGTATTTAATAGTTTTAGGCATATGGCAGATAAAAATAACCTATATTATGTTTAAGCTATATATGCCATACACATAAATAAGATTAAAAATACTTTCATAGTAGGATTCCTGTTTTGTTTTCCACCGGGATATTACATTCCTACACTAAAGTGCGTGTGTGTGTGTGTGTGTGTGTGTGTCATCCTTATTTTGAATAGAGTTATACAGCATTTGTCTCAGATAAACAACCTGCAGATGGCTGTTATGCAGCTCAATAATAAAAGACAAACTGACAAACATGATAATGGATCAGGGCTGACAAACTGATCTGAGTCACAAGTTGCAAAATCTTCTTCATGGCTCACAAGCACATCGTGGATCGAGAAGGCTGCCACTCATTTCGTGACACGTTCGCTTCACTTGTGCATCTTCACCTTTTGTTTAGAGGATTTCTATTTGCACTGTTTGTACAGATTCCCAACGGTCTGTCTGCTACTTTCTTATGTACAAAACAACATGTAATCTGCAATATAAAGACGAAACCCACTCTGATCAGCATCTGTGACCGTTTTCCCCTAATGCGAACTGACAGGTTACTTAATGACTCTAAAGATAGAGAGTGACATTGCATGTCACCTTGCAGTCTCTTTCTTGTCAACAGAGACAGGACCATAAGTACATTTTCAGATGCTGCCTTATACTAAGAGGACAGGACCTACGACTCTGTGCCCCTAAAATGGGAGCCAGTATGAGTCATTGTGAGTCACAATGAGTTGATTGTGCATTGGCTTTATATAGACCCCAAAACACAACATGTTTTGCACAGGGGACTTGATTTTTGAGTGTTTTATCATGGAAAATCTATAGACTCCAGGTATTTATTTTGGGTAGGATTTGAAAGTTTTGTTAAGCAGTATGAAGATGTCGCAGGGAGTACACCATACTTTATATAACTGCATTCGTGCAGTCACTCAAAGCAGTCAAACTGATAATTCAGATGCAAAGAGGGAGAATTTAGTATCCTGCAGACGGGCAACCACAGAACCGGTTGGAGATTGGGTGGTTCATTAGCGATTCTGTCTACTGTGACATCAGAGAAAAACTGTGACTCAGCCACCAAACACTGCTGTCTCGGGCTGGAGAGGTACATGGTGAGAGTGACGGTAACCTCACACATCGAGAGGGAGCTGCAGATGTGTGTGAGTAGGTTGTGTGTGGGTGGGAGGGTGGTTTGTGTGTATGGGTTGTGTGGGTGTGTGGAACTGCTCACTGTGACAGGTCCTTTGCAGACTGTCTAATTCAGCAGTATTATTCAGCTTATAATTGGTCTTATAATGCCTTTTCCTTTGTCTCTCTCTTTTTGTTTTTTTGAAGTAAGTTCCTTTGCACCCATTATGAACTGCTGCGGCAAGCTGCTGAGACCACAAAACACAAGCTGAATAAGTTGGGAGAATATTGGTTTGATAAATACTGTTTGTTTGCCTCCATTGTGAGACACCCACTGTGGCACCCACTCACCATTTTGTTAGCATGTAGAGCCAAGTCACTGTATTGACGACCTCAGCTGAGTCGGATGCGTGTCATTGTGGAAACATAAAAAGGCAGAACATGTGAGGTTCTTTGGAATTCAATCAATGCTTGCCAATATCTGCCTTGCCTCTAGACAACAAAGCTTTCAGGAGTAGTACAACATTTCCAGACATACACCTCTACAAATCCTTGCAGACACAGTTAGATTGGAAGAACAATAGCACTCACCAACGAATCCTTATACAACGGTTCTTATAGTATCCTAAAAAATTAGCTGAATTAGCATGAGGTGATTGCACTGCATGCAACACATTCACATCCCAACACATCATGTTGATGAACTTCGGCCTCTACATATTATGCTCTAGGAATACATCTGTGTCCGCTGTTTGTGTTCCAGGATGCCACTACCATGATGTCAACAAATGCATAAGGTGGGATGACATGGCACATGGTTATGTTTAAAGTTTGGGTAAATTGAATTCAGAGATTTGTTTCAAAACACATTCTAAATGTTGGAAACTGATTGTTGGAAAAGGGTTACAAAGACCCTTTACTATATAGTACTGAACTGTGGAGTTAGATGGTTCACTGTTTTTTCACCATTTTCCTGTTTTATGATTTTTTGGGTGGGCCTAAAACCATAGCTTGGTGATGCAATGGAGCTACACTCAGCATAACCCCGCCCCTGACAGTGTAGCAGTATAAAAACAAGAAGCATCATTAACATAGTCCCGCGATTTGGCGTGGACTTTCCTTCTGCAGAGAATACTGTGCATTTTTTTCATGATTTTGAGACCTTCTTTTACATACTTTATATACCTTTTTTGGTCATTCAAATTTGGTCAAGTGTTTAATAACACATCTTTCTGTGATGTGACAAGCTCAGAACACATTTTTATGATCACATTACCCAGACTTTAAACAACACAAGCTCATGGAAACCAGCACCAGACCAACACCAACAAATGCACATGCTGACACTTTATTAGGGGAAGGAGCCACATTTTAAGGTGTAGAAAAACATCACATTCAGATGGGAAGCAAACAGCAGACTCCAGCATTAAAGTCCGTTGTTTGATGCGTCTCTGACAAAGTGGCACTATTTTATGAGTTCAGAATGAGAAATGGCAGGTGAATACCAATTAAGGCCAACTTATACCACCTCTTTTGTTTTCTTTTGCCGGAGCCCAGGAGGAGCAGCAACTTCCCAAGTCTTAGCATTATCTTTCCATGCTACCAACAGAGACGCGGCACAAAAGTGCTGGGCTAATTAACAAGTGTTCATCAAGAATGTGTTACATAGAATACATCTTCTAAACTATAAACTGCTGTTTTGACATTTCCGTTGAAATGTCAAAACAAAAATTAAATTAAATTAAATTAAAATTAAATTAAACAGATGAGATACAATGTATGCCAACTACAGTTCTGGCTTAAGCTTCACACTCAATGCACACACGACAGTGGTATCAGTCTTCTCATCTTGGCAAGAAAGCAAAGAGGCATATTGATTTAAATGTTAAACTTTTCCCTTAAAATTAATAAAGTATCAAAATTAATAAAGTATATCACTGAAATAGTTTTTAAGAGGTTAGATTAGAGTTTTTTTTAATCCCAAAGAAATAGCTACAGTTCAAACAAAAACCCAATCAATTGATGCCTCAAGTTGTATTCAGCTCTACCTCTTCTTCTAAAGAATAAAAAGTAAAAGCTGTATTAAACATGCCCCTTGTGATGATTGACCTTTTCAATCGGATAATAACAAAACACAGTCTCAAAGTCATCTTGATAGCAAACACCAGCTCTTAAATCTGGAGCAGAATGATTTAAACTTTGACCTTTCCCTGAATATAACAGGTTTTTCCTGTAGTGTCCAGGGTGTTGTTGATAGGATATCCTCTCACGCAGAGAGGATGAATGACATCCTGACCTTTACTGCTTCAATACTCCCTGTGGAGCATGAATATATATAGTAAGAGAAGGTGTCCTTGATAAAAAGTCATGACAGCAACCCAATGATATGAATTTGAATATACCTTAAATATCACTTAGTATGTTGCTGATGTACGCTGTTAGATACATAAAAATTGACCTTTTTATGTATCTAACAGCGTACATCAGCTCCAGATGTAGTAAACAAGATAAAGTATTGCCAAAATCTATAATTATAGACTCTTGTCAGGACTTACTGTGAATTTCCAGTCTTACATGAGTATTTCGTTGTTTTCTCATCAAAATTTTGCAGATTTTTTATGAGAGGTTGAAACATCTCTGAGAGGCTGTGGAGCAAGAAGACCTTGCCCAAGACATTAAAGTTGACTTCACAAGCTCAGGTCTGGACAGATTTCTACTCCATTAGACACATTTGTGATTTGACAGCACAGATGTCAGGTTGCTTCTGTGCCCTTGAAATTAGTTGCTATTTCTTTGAAAAGAGTTGAAGGAATAGGTTGTCCCAGTTTTTCCTTCTATAAACAACTCACAAAAGTGCTTTTGAGACATTTTTTTTGTTTTCAGATATTTTGAAAGCTTCTCACCAGGGGTCATACTTGAGACTTGAGACCTCAAAATAAGGGAGGATTTTCGACAACATGCGGAATAAGTATAACAAGTCATTTTACTTATGAACAAGTAAGAACAAAAACAGAATAATTTGTCTCTCTCGGGTGAGCATACAGGGATCTGTGGTGTAAATAAATATGCACTCATTTAGTTTATTCATGTTCATTAAAATCTATCCATTCATTTCACTCAGTGGTCGTTTGCGCTGGCAAGGCATGGGATAGTAGCTCTCTTCCAGGGTCATGTGACGTGCATCGTGTAACCATATAGCTGTCCATGTGGAAACAGTAGACTTTAAGAGTTGAGGGCGTTGAGGGTCTCTAAATTGTGAGAAATAAGAGAGAAACTTGACACCAAGAGGACACGTTGGAGTGGACAGCGAAAAACGTGAGTCTTGCAGAAAAATTGGGAGGGTTGGCAAGTATGCCAGGTATCAGAGGCGAATTGCTTTCATTTTTTCAGTTTGAGGTCCAACAAATTTAGACTAAATTTAGCAGTTTCCAGGCTCAGCAGAGAGCTGTCAAAGCTAATGTGGAGGTCAGTGAGTCACAACAATTGTCACTGGTCATATTTTTTTAAAATCCATTTTGCCTTTCACATCAGCTAACCAAGTTGAACAGATGTCCTTTGAAAGGTGTAGTATTAATGCCTGAGTGCACCTGCAGGTTCGTCTCAGAATAGCTTTAATCTCTCTGTGCCTCTATTTCTGTCACTAGTCTGGATATTTCCTGCTGCATTCTCCTGATGGGTCACAGATGTATCATTTCTCAATTCATACAATGAGGAGAAAAATTTAAATACAATTCATTAAATATGAAAGGGACGACTTCATGATACATCGTACAGCACGAATTGGCCGACTCTATCTGGTACAACTTGGAACATAACTGAAAGGATTTTGACAGTACATCTGTGTATTTGTTAGCAAGTAAAGCATTGCTGTGTCTCAATTTGGAAACTTCAGTTACTATACTTTAATTTAGTACACAGCATACACTTTGTAGCTTAGCCACTTTTAAAAAAGTATGTATTTCTATAGGGTAATGATGTCTCAAATTGAACACGGCTGCTGTGCATTTATGTGCAAAGATGAACCCAACATTTGACTACTTTTTTTTAATGGTTCATTGCTCATTACTACATTTGCACAAAAAACGTCAGCTTTTTTCCTAAAGCAACCGCAACCACTTTCTCCACTGCCATTTTTACAGGTTTACATAAGTACATGACATCATTCGCAGGTCACTAATTTTCCCTATCTGGGAAACATATTTTAAAAAATGGAATTGGAAAGCTAAAATTTGATGTGATGCCATCCATGGATGATCTCTCACTGCTCACATCCCTCCTGTGTTTTACTGTGACAAAGCACTCAATCCTGTTTACAGACTCTCAACTTGTGTCAACTCATGTGTGAGATTTCCTTTGAGATTTCCGTCTCTCTGTTTTTTCCTAACTCACCTCATGTTTCTCTCCCGAGTGTTTGACCTGATGTGGCTGGGAGTACTATTATTTATCTGAAATCTTTTTCCCCACCTGTTGCAGTTGGCCTTAAATAGTTTTACTTTGCTGTGATGTCAGATTTTATATCCTGCTCAACTATTAGCAGTTCACAATCAGTTCACACTGGTAGTGTAGCATTTTTCCAGCTGAAAATAAGTTGTTAAACCCATCTTGATCACTCTCAGTTGTGAAACTGAAAGTTTTCCTTTCAAACAAATATATAGAAATTTAGAGAATAGAAAATAACTGCATGCTGGTATAGCTGCTTCGTTGCCTGTAATTTACAGCTCTTTGTGAAGCTGCTTGTGTATGCACAGTATAATGTTCCCGCAGCATAAATATTTTGTATGCAGGCCTTCAATCCTCAACATGCTTTGCTTTTGTGCCAGTAATCACTGGGCAACAGCAGTTATGAAACTCAGTCCTCAGACTTGAATTAATTTCAGTCTTGAATGAACCTCCACAGTTTTGCTTATGCATCTTTTGCATAAGTGGCTCATTAGGGCTCTCCAGACACAGTATGAGTTGCTCTGAATCAGTGTTTTTTGTGGATTGACTTTATCTCTGACAAAAGTCCCACTCCAGAAACTGGACTGATGTGTGATTGGAATTCAACTCTCATCTCTATGGAAATTTTCTTGGAAATGCACTGAATACATTGAATCTATGCACATATAAAACTCTTGGTGTGTTGTGCTATTGTATGTATAATGACAGCATTTTGCTTCTTTCCCAAGAGGTCAGTGGTTATTTCAAATTTCCCAAAAGGCGAAACCTTTTTGCACACCAATCAAAGTTGCAGGAGTTTGGTTGTGCTTGACTTCTCTGCGTACAAAGATGGATATAAAGCTGCTTCCACATTCACCCTCAGTGATTGGTTTCTCTTGTGCATGAATGCGTTTGAATCCCTCTGGAATGGCTGCACTTATAAGGGCTTACAATGTCTTATTTCTATTCTTAAGCACGAACAAACTGGTACAGGAGCTGCGGAGGTGTAAATTGCTTCGTCTGCGGTACTTACAATTAAATGTACTGTGAAGAAGAAAGTTCAGAAAAGAAAAGGATAGAATAGCTATTTCAATAATGTCAGGCTATAAAGGGCAGCTGGGCATTTCTGAAAATGTGTGTAGAGGTTTCCAGGAACAATACACAGTGTGATAATGAACAGGTCAGCTAATTAATGTAGTTAATTGTAGCTGGGCACACTGCTGTCATTGCCTGCTTGGGCATCAAAACGTAATGGAGCTGTTTTTTAAATTTTTATTTTATTAGTAACACCAGTGCTTTTTACTGGGATCTGTTCCATCTATTTTTGGAGAATATAACTAAAATATAAAGGTGAAATGACTTTTTTCCCTTCCTTTTTTTCTGTGTGTGAGTAACGTACTTTTACACAACAGTTTGTATGTGCTTTTTAAAGGGAGTGGCAGTGGTGTTGTTAGGCCCGAGCTTCTGAGGCTTCAGCCCTAAATGTTTTTTAAAAAGCCCTGAATCTAAGTACTGTATATAGGCTATATATATATTTTTCACAAACAAGAATTATAAAAAAGCCCCAGGTCTAATAAGCTGTCTTCTGATGTACTTGAATAAATATACTTAGTTACATTCCACCATTAGTATAAATTGATACATTTAACTATTTTTCCAACTCTAGTCAATAAATTTTGAATGACAGCACTTGTAAAGTAAACTGTTTTTACTCAATACTACAAGTAATGCTAACAACTAGCACAATTTATAATTCATCTTCAGAGTTAAAAATGCAGTTTTTAGGGGCAAATAAGGCACTGTAGTGCATCATTAAAAAAGGAAAAAAAACATCAAAATTGAGCTTGTTCATCTCAAAGAAAATTTCCTGGGTAAGGATCCCCCAGAAACACCCTTGAGGAGTGACATTTTTGTTGGTGATTTGTCTATTTTTTGGGTTTGGTGTGTGCCTTCAGGTTCATCCAACCCTTTTATATAGTCATGTTTCTCTATTTCCAATTTGAGCAGTATGTGGATTTATTTCTGCATTAAAATGGGGTCGTGTTTACTGCTCACAAGAAGAGTCAATATGAACACTTTGTAGTGGTATCCATAACCTCGCGTGAAGTCACCTACTATTCTCAAAAAGAGCTTAGGTTGAGCATGTTTACCACTGGGACTGGAACAACAATCTTGTGAAGAGAGAGAGAAAAGCTTTGGTTTGATGCACTGGAGGGCTGATGAGCTGATTCCTGGCAGGTGTGTGTAGAGCAGAGAGCAGGAGAGGTGATGAGTGGATTGAAGGCAGGTGTGCTTGTAGGCAGGGTCTAGGTGAGCAGCAAAGGGTAATGAGACACACACGCTTTCACGTAGAGAGGAAAACTGGGGACATGTAGAAACAAGAGGACACTGTGGCTGTGACAGTATGTGGTTCTGCTGCTTCAAGTGGCAAAAAATATGTTGTGTTGTTTCTCTTCTCAAGACTCGAGAAAAAATATATTTTAGTGCTTGTGTCCTCTAGAACGTGAATGCAGATCCAGGCTGTTGATTAAAGTGGTTATAAAAGCAAACCTATGCAACACGAACATGTCTGAAGCCTATATAAAGACACACACACAATATACTGTTGCAGTAACATGCATGTATAGGATACATAAGCTTGCATAATAAACATGCCAGCTCCCTGGCAGTGTCAAGTTAAAAAATCCGCATAAGGGAAACAAACAAGCACTATGATGCTGAGCTGAGTGCTGAGAAGGAAAATCTCAATACTCGACACTACTGCACCAGAGCAAAAAGAGATTTGAAAAGATTGTAGTAAACATGAGTGGGAGTTGGTGTAAAAGGTGTTATGAAGACTGGCACAGAAACACAAAGGTTGGTTATTATTGTTGTCTTCCTTACAAAACTGAAGCAAAAGACAGAAACAGTTGGAAATAAATCAATGCCACTCAGCAGGCTGGCTAATCATTTATAAGGAGTACGCTGCACAGAAACAGATGCCCGCTCAAACCTCTTGGACATTAGAGGCAGAGCAGTGAGCAAACAGCAGAGCGGCACACAGGTGCAACCAATAATTAATCAACATGGGTGTAAACACTGAGTCTAATTAACTCAAGACTGCTCAGCAGAGAAAGCTCAACCAGAGAGAACACCTAGTGACAAAACAAATAGGAAAAAGAAACAGAACGAAGCTCCGCAGTGACGCAAATGATCTGCCGCCCCTGGTGGTTTGAAGCAAAGCTCAGGCTGCGGAAGTCAATCCTCTCACACTGAGCACAGCGGAAACTTCCCACACTGAGTGAGAGAGACTTGAAGATATCCACAGAAGGGAGACACTATTGAACCCCTGAGTGAACTGTTGTTCTGTGAAAATGTTTTATTTTAATACACTCGAGTCGACACTTTCCCTGGTAGGTTGGTTTAATGAACAGGAGGCTTTTACACTGTAACAACAGATAAAAGCTAATATTATAAGTATGAGACAATAGTCTATGATGCAATTTGTGAAACATGCAATGCAACACATCATGATAATGTGAGATAAAATATCACCAGGAGCCCATATTTGGCTTTAGAAGTAAGAGGACACAGTAGGTGGGTTTCCATCCACTTTTTTGTTTGCACACTTTCAAAAGATTGCCCCAGGATTAAATCCTAAAACCCAGAAATGAGTAAGCATTTTAGCACTCCTGGTTCCCTAGTGTTTAGGTCAACGAGATTTTTGAATAAGTTTGTATTTAGATGACTGCAATAACATCTGTGGTTAACACAAGCTGAAGTGACTTTTATGTTCTAAAAGTATATGTCAGTAAATCCTCCACTCTTAATTTTATGGGTTCATTGTGTCTAAAAATAAGGTGGTTGTTAACAAGAGGTTAAATGAGATGTACAGACCATGCCGATAATTAAAATAATTATAAATATAGTTTTCTGGACATTGTTCCTTAGCTTTTTATTTTAAAAATATCTATATATGATATAATTATATATATTATGTTATATATATATTATATAATATTTGTGAAAGGTTTAAATATTTGTGAAAGGCGTTGGCACACAGCACAAGAAAAGTGATGTTGGGACAGGTTTTGAAGGGTTAAAAGACCAAATAAAAGATGGTCTACTTAAAAAGTATGGTCTATATCAACAAAGCCTGATATAACTTATTCCTCTGTGCCATAGAACTAAATTCTTGCACCAGATCTATTAAAAACCATCAATGAGCCACACAGTTACGCTGGCTGACATGTTTCTGCATTATAATGAATCTGGGCACTGTAGTTCAGCTAAAGACAGCCCCACATACACCATGAAAGTCCTGTAGATACTTACAAAATGCACCCACAGCTGAAAATATTCCCCAACAAATACACTTTTTACTCCTGCATGAGTGATCTTTGTTAAAAAACTACAGTGCCCAGATTGGACATAGCTTTGTTTATTTTGAAGTTAGAACCATATACTGTGTCTTGTTCTAAAGATTAAGGTCTTTGGTGGAAACAAACAGGCTTGGGGATAATTGTCATAGAGTAGAGAAGTCAGACAGAATTGTGAAAGAGACACACATTGTTTTTTATGTTTCCATGGGATTTGTTGCAGCCAGATATCTATTTGGGCTACACGGGCTTTATTCTTTGATCCTGTTTCCTCTTTTTCTATATCACATACACTGCAGGTAAGACAAGGCTGTCCTGAAACATATGTTGATCCTACATGCAGGTGAGCTGGAAACCACAATACACCACAGTGGAGGGATCATCATATACTATACTGTACATCCTCTGAGCCGCTGCTGTCATAGCTTCAAATCCTAAACTTCAAGGTGTTTTCTATTTTTCTGTGGGAGGGAAACATCTGGTAGTGTATCTTTCCCCTCTGGAAGATATGATATTTTTTGGGTTTTTTTTCTGATGTGGAAAAAAATTCTCAGTTGGAAATTCACAGGCAGGAAGGGAAAAAGGGACTTCTTCCTCCTGACTTAAAACATGCTTCCATGATGGGCAGCTGTGTCCATCAGGAGCCAAACTATCAGATGCGACCAGTGAGATTAAACTTGTAGATGTTGCACTCTGTCTCTGGTCATTTCCCTCTTTGATAACAACTTTTTTAAGCACAATATTTACAAATACATATTTTTCACTCATTCATTGCTTACTATATGCCATATGTGTGGGATTTAGGCTGAACAGCAAAACAAATAAGCACTTGATATGTGGTTGTGATAAAATTTGTATGTGATACGACACTGCACAAATGCCCATGATTTGTGCTGTTTACAATATTCCAATTAGATGGGGGGCATTTTAAGACCCCAAAATAGTAGAACGTTTAGAGGAGGAGTAAAAAAAAAAAAAGAAAGAAATTCTCTGAGAAACAGTGGCATATGTGGGTCTAAACCTCCATCTTCAGTCTGCAGGAGCACAGTCAACTCATGACAAATGTTAAAGAATTGTGTTACACATGCCTCGAGTCAAATGCAATAACATAGTGCTGTGACAACTTCGCCATGTTTTTAGCCATAACCCAGATTTCTAACAGTGTTTCACCAGACCACTGGAAACGGTTGTCCTGGCAGGGTAGAAAATAGTAGCGAAAGTGAGCAAGTAATGTTAGTGTGACAGCAATGCATCATGTGCAGAGTTGAAATAAAAAAGACAGTCCTGTGCACCCAACCACACAAAAAAATGTTATAGCCTACTAGACTCTTGCACATTTTCATCATCTTTCTGTGTAACATTAGAAATGTAAGTAACTAACTGGAAGACAAGGAAATTTGTAATGACGATCTGTTCACATCAGGCAAGTTGGTTAAGTTGTGTGTGGGGGGGTGTCCCTTTTTTGTTTTGTATGGATTACATCTAACATGAGTTTCAATTTTCTGACAATATCTGCTGCCTTCAGGTTTATCCAATCTTTAAATATAGTCACGTTTCTCTATTTTCAATTTGCGCAGAGTATGGATTTTTTTCTGCATTCAAATGGGGTCGTGTTTACTGCTCACAAGAAGAGTCAATATGAACACCTCGAAGTGGTATCCATAATCTCGCAAGTTTGTATTTTCTGGGAGCTCAGAGTTTCCGAGTTTGCTTTTACTGTGGACTGCGTAAATAATGAATGTAGCTACTGTGACGTCACCCACTGGTTTGTGGGCTGCTATTTTGAAGCCTTGAGTTCTGCAGTTTGTCTTCTTGGAGCAAAAAGTGACCACTTTTGGATGAGATGCCGGTGCTGCGGACGAGTGAGAGGTGGATCTGACTGGAAGCCGAGAACGTCATCAGCAGACAGGCTGTCACTCGAAGCACCCATCCTTAATTATGCCAAACTTTTGGCCTTATTAAAATGTACAGGGGAAGTTATTTAAAAATGCAGGTGTCAGGAATGTTAAAATGAGCAATAGAGACCAAGACCATTTTTTTGTACCAGGTTGTAAGCATGTTTAATTCTGCTGTAAAGTATTGTATTTTAACACAGGTATCTATAGGGATTGACTCTCTTTTGGAGCCAGCCTCAAGTGGCCATTTGATGAATCGCAGTTTTTGGCAATTCCATATTGGCTTTCTCTTACATCCTCAGAAGTTGCCGCTTTGTGTTCACAACTTCCCATATCTTAAACACAAGCTCACAAGTTCCATCTGAATGTAACACATCCCATCTTGCTCTTCATCTGTATTTTGTGCATTATAATAGTCACATGATTGCGCACATGCTATATGAGAAACACAGTGGACATAAGCATGTAAGAGCACTTTATTTACGTCTGTAGAAATTTTTCATCAGGATGTTCTATGATCTTTTTTAGACACAATCAAGGTGCGTGAAAATAATCACACATAAAAGGGGGCAGATGATTTAAAACCAAAGGGAAAACTGCACAATAAGGTGGCAGTTTATGATACAAAAAGTACATATTTAACTATAATAAAACATTTACCAGCTTTGCTAGAAGCAGTTCTAAAACTAACATCCAAAATACCAATAAACATTGGAGTAAAATACATGTTAGACATCAGCATCGATTTTATTGTCAGGCTTGGTTGAATCGGCTTTTTGTACAGATTCTACAACATGACTCAAACCTTTTTGTTCCTCAGCTAACAAGCACATGGACGGGTGTTTTATTCTAATCAGTGCAGAGTGTTATATGGATGATGTTAACACTTTTTCATCAGGCATCAAATCTGCTTGCACTGAATCTGGAAACAGAATGTCCTGACATCTTGTTTCAGCAGCTCCTCATAGTTTGGCTGTTTGCCACATGGATGGTCTCTCTATGGTAACAGAGAAGCTTTTGGAAGAGGTGATTTCCCTGCAATTCCACTCTAATTTTATAATCAGATTAGTTTGAAATGGGTTATGTTTTTACATGATGACGCTCCTACTACCATCATGTCTTGTTCCAAACTGAGGTCATTCTGATTTGGCTCCATGTTTGGGTGTTGCGGGCAGCTCTTTGCTCCTTTTTAACATCAGAAGTCACGATCCCAGCCAGAGAACTCCTCCTCGGCTTTAGTCTGATCTTGAGGGAAACGATCAAAGTTGATGTAGCAGGGGCCCTGAAAGAGGAAAAAACAACAGTTCATTGAAAATGGATGCATTTAATGCAATCATATGCAGTCCTGTCAAACTATGACTTATTAACAGCAGCCTGTTTCTTCAATATAAATAGAAACTTTAAAGTCAAAGGCCCTGAAAACCTGGTTCAAACTTTCACTATGAGTCATGGGGTCCTACACAAACACACATTATCTTTGACATTTCTGCCAAAGTTTGAGTAGTTTGGCTAAATATATTTCTGTAAACCATACTCACATAGTCCTAATAGAGCTCATTAGTTGAGATTCAAAGTGTTTTATTCCTAAAATTCTTAATAAATAATATCTAAGGATGTCTTTTTTTCCCTTAATGTAACTTTGATTGTTACACATTTTGCAAAGCACATTCACAGCCCAGATGGCAGAAAACATGTTGGCATTGTGCCTTTCTGATAACCACATGAATGCTACATTTGCAGGTCATTATGTAGTGAATTCGTTTAAACTTTACGTGTCAATATTTTTAAAAAAATAACTCCACAAAATCCTTTCGGAGGCGAACAAGCTGTGTTCTTTGGTTCTTGTTTCCTCAAACCAAACAAAAGGTGTTAGTCACTTTTCACATAATAGTAAAATAAAACAAAAAAAAACTTGGTTTGACTTGCCTTCCGTATGAGCCGGACTGTGGGGGCGTCAAGCTGACCCACACGCAGTTTGTGCCAGTTCATACTGCTGAACCACCTGAAGGGAAGAGAAGAGGAAGACTGCAGGTCAAACACACTAAGAAAGAAAACAACAAAAAATGAGTCATCTCAAATTGAAGACCTCAGTCAGCAGTGAAGAAACTTCAACTAAGGACAGTGAGATAAGATAATAAAAAACAGGCCAGCTGGTGATAAATTCCTCTGCCTTTTCACTCAAGAATTATGAAGTATTGCACATATTTTACTATTTAACACCCATACATACATAATGTTGCCATGGTTACCTGTGATGCCGGACATCTTTGATTCCGTTCTTGGTGTTTCCTAACCTCTGACCCGGCCGAGGTCTGCAAACAAAAACACAAGACATCGTTCAGACATTTACATCCATTTTAATTTTCATGAGATTCCACTTCACAATCATAAATATGTAAGTGCATAACATAATACAATGTATTACTTTGCAGATATGTTCTATAATCTATGCAATACACCGGGAGTAACTGTATCGTATACTCAAACCTCTTTGATCATCTCATATATATTGCGTTATCCAATTCTATCTCAAGAGAATGTTATTCATTTAGAACATGAAATGTATATTTGTCTCACCTGCACAGTTTGCTGATAATGGACTTGGCTGCCTCACTCATGTAGGGTGGATACTTGAGCACCCCGTCCAAAATCTTAGAATAAATCTTCTGTGGCTCTGAACTTGAAAAGGGAGGGCTGACAAGTTGCAAACAGAGAGGAGTGATGATGTTTTAACCTTCCAACATAAAAATGGCATAAAAATTGACCAGTCATTCACTGCTGGATGACTTGAACCTGTGACTGCGGACGCTGAACTCTGCAGATGTCTGTCATATTTCCCTGCTGCCATCTACTGGTTAACATTAAGACTTGACTTTCTTATGATTCATTCTCACTGCACCACATTTATGAGACTCTCCCGATACAGTTATTTTTCTTAAAAATGAAAAGCTTAGGCTATTGATTTATACGTAAACCATGAACACATTCACATCAGGTCAAGCGCTTTAGTGTTACCTTCCCACCAATAGCTCGTAGATCAGGACACCGAGGGACCAAAAGTCAACTGCAAAGTCGTGACCCTGGTTCTTGATGATCTCTGGGGCCATGTACTCAGGAGTACCCACAAAGGAGTAGGTTTTCTCTCCACGCACCAACTCCTTAGCAAAACCAAAGTCTACCTGCAGACAGACACACACACACAAACATGCACACAGGCACAACTTCATACCAGAGCCGAGGTGCAGCCTCTACATATGAAACACTAAAGAGTACAGAAATGGACACACAGTAGTGATAAGTGAAAATCAATTAGTAAATCTTCTTGAATGACTCTGTCTGTTATGTACCGGGTCGTCAGCCTATCGAACATCCAAGTGTTCATGAATCCCCAACTTTACACACTCGCTCTTACAAACGTAGTGCAACAACGGTGCCGAATGAACGAGCAAGAACCAATGAAATCAGACTCGAGTCAAGACCTCTGCAAGCTGAGGCCAATGGTGCTGATGCTACACAGGAGATTGTTGTATTTTGTAGTGTTTAAACAACAGGTTTATAAGAAAGAGCAAAGCAATAGATCAGGTGAGACATGAACTACAATACAGAACTAATTTTTAAAATTTTTCCGACAACACGTGAACGAGGAGCTACTCAGCAGGGAGCCACACAGCACGGCGTTATGTTTTCCCACTGTGTGAGAGGTAATTGTGACGTCTGCCACTTACCCCTCAAAGATTAACAGATCATTGGTCAGTGACATTATTGCAGCATCATATTGAGCTTAAATAGTTCACCTACATACAAGAGGGATGTTGAATCCATGCATGAAAATGAATATTTTATCTTAAATGTCACCTTTGTCTTCAATAATTCAAACTTATACATGATGACTGGTAATGCATTCAAGAGAAGTTTTGTGGAGCCGGCAGCACGAACTGTCGAATGCGTATGTGCTGTAACTGAATGTGACAGAGAAACTGACACCATTTGGTTTGGTATATTTATATATATCAATTTTGAGCACTAATACTGTGAAAAGAAGCAGTCTGTGCATCACTAACACGTACAGATACATACTCACCAGTTTGACGTAGCCCTTGACGTCCAGCATCAGGTTCTCAGGCTTCAGGTCTCTGTACATGATGTTCTTCTTATGCAGGTAGGCATAGGCCTCCACCACACAGGCAGTGCAGAACACAGCGATGGACTCGTCAAAACGTCCTCTGAAAATCACAGACACATGAAAGGTTCAAATTAAGTGGCCAGTGTATTGACATTATATCAATCTCGTGATATGAGACTAGATGTTGTCTTCAGTTTTGGACATAATAATATCAAGTGTTGTTCCTGGTTTTAATAAAAGGCTGCACAACAGTAAAGTAATATGTTTCCCTGAACTTAACAGTGTTCTAACTTGTTTATTACTTGTCTTTACCCATATTGTCATTATACGCACATCACTAATAAAATATTTTGTGAAAGCACCTATAGTCGACCCTACCATATCGTTACAATATGGATAACTAAGTATGTGGTCAACTTGCTTTAATTTGCTCTCTTACAAATGTATTACCTTCCATAATTTTCTGTCCCTAATGTTTTTATGTCTGGGCACTAATAAGTTTTGAAGAACTAAAGATCATTTAATGTTTGTCACTATAGATTCCTGAATAAGCTATCTCTCTGTATCAGATGCTGATGTGTGATTTGAAGTGTTGATCTCAAGGTGTAAAAAAATAAAATAAAATGTCTCATAACATCTCACCCCTAATTGTATACTCAAACAAACAATAATCTAAAAATTATTAGGAATCAGTCCACGATTCCTCACACTTCTTTGAGTTTGGTCCAGATCTCTCCTCCAACACAGAACTCCATGATCATGTAGATGTATCGTGTGTCTTTGAAAGCTGCATGAAGCCTACAGAGAGAAAATAGAAAAGCAAGATTAAAGACTAGCACCTTCAAATTCTCTTTACATCAGTGTGTCTGTGTGTGCGTGTGTGTGTGTGTGTGTGTGTTAGTCTCAGATACCTGACGATGAAGTCACACTGGATGGCTTTAAGGATCTTCTTCTCAAACAACATGTGCTCCTCCTGTCTCTTGGCAACAATGTGCTTCTTGCTGACTCGCTTCATGGCGTAATATTTCCCATGATTCACTGTGGTCATCTTAAAATGACAACAAAACAATAAATGTCACAGAATGTTGGTGCTCAAAGTCCTGGGTTTGTACACATATATCATGGTTATTTCTTTAATCACAAAACAATATGGGTTTTTGTGACAAACTGGATGTCAGTGTTGGGGGCAGAGATATTCTTTACTGGATGAGATAAACCCCAGACAGCCACATCTCAACTGGTAAAGAGGAAGTTTTGTTAAAACTTTAAAAGTAAAAGATACATTTTTATGATTTTTTTTCCTGAATATGGTATTAATACCTTTAAATGTCGACTTTAGGGACTGCATAACATCGACATTTATGCAGTCACTAAAACAGTGCCAACAATCCCAATATGGTTTTGCATACGAGAACTAATGCATTTTACATCCCAGCAAATACTAAAACAGTGCTCATACAAAGACAAAAACACAAATACACTCACCAGCTCAACACGACCAAACCCTCCGACTCCAAGCGTGACAGGATCCCCCTGAAAGCGACCCTCCTGATACAATACGGGAACCAGGTCCCTAAACCTCAGGGTGGAGCTGGGACTTAAAGGAGACAACAAACTTTTAACTAATGCTAATTTATTGAGAGGGAACCATTTAAGGGGTTCATGATGATTGTGCAACGTCTCACAGCCTGCATCAACTCTTTTTATCTTCAACTCACCTCGACTTTTCTGGTGCTTCTGCCTCCTGCAGCACTTTGGAGCTGCAAGTAAAAACCAAATGAATCAGGACAGTCTACACACATCACACTATTCTCACCAAGAAGATGGGAAAAATGTTTAATGATGTAACAAGGTGTTGTGCTGTACGTACTCGTCAAACAGCTCCAGGTGTTCTATGGGTATCGTCTCTTCAAACACCCTGAAGAAAAGACATTGTTGGACTAACTGTGTCAATCAGCAAAGTACAAAAAGGAAACACAAACAAGGCAACAGAGACAGAGGACAAATACACTGGAGGACTTTTTCAAGGATCTTTCTCTCCGAGAGAAAAAGTGTGACTGAACAGGAATATCTTTCTCAGAATTTATCGAGTCAGACTCACTCCTTGTCAATGGAGAAACAGGTAACAGGGCCGTCAGCACTGCAGGTGGCAGTTCTCAAGACTTCCCTGTAAGAGTAAAAAAAACTGTCAACCTGAGAAAACGGTATGTCATTACTATACATATACATTTGTCAACACCCAGTGTGAAAAACTTGAACTCCGTGTTTTATAAATGTTTTAAAAAACTTGTCATCTGCATCAGTGACATTTTACACTTCTTATTGGGTTACTGTCACCATCTAAATGAATTAACTGTGGAATATTAATGTGCAGGCTTTTCCTGCACATTAATATAATCAGCCCAGTCACCAGAAAAAATGTTGGCATTGTACGTTTCTGCAAGCCACGGATGTGTTGCATTTGAGCGTTTCACATGTATTATATCAGCGTTCCCAAAGTGATGTAGTATATGAGCTGAATTTGTTACTAGGGCACAGGGGTTCAGTAGTAATTAAATAGGAATTCAGCTATCGGATTGGATCAAATCTTAAAAATGGGTTGCTCAAAAGAAAAAAAAAAAGATAGATCAAACTAGATCAAACTTACAATTTCAACTCAAAATTTTTCGGGGAGGCAAAGCAAAATATTGCATCCTATTACTGACATAACTAAAACAGCATTGAATTATCTTAAGACCCTAGAGACCCCAAAGAAAAACATATTATTATGATATATTGTTTCATTGTATGAAGCACTTTGTGAAATAGTTTTGTTTGTATGAACAGTGCTATACAAATAAAGTGTTACTGATTGAATTAAAACTGTTTGTGTGTTTTTTGAGTAATCACTGCATCTTCAAGCGGCTTTAAAGCCACCTGACATGTTTTTCAACAACTGGTTCCTGAGTTTCCTGCCAGAATAAAGAAGCAGTCCCTCAATATTTGGTATTCCTCTGTTTTTCAGTTCATTTCAGCTGGATGTCACATTTCTCCTGAGTTGACTGGAGGATTATTCAGATCACCTGTTGCACAGTGTGTGATCACTGACTCCTAATTAGGAACTGAGAGCAGCTTGGTGCAATGACACCCTTTTTGAGGGCTTAAGAGAGGTGAGGAAACACACACTCAGGACATTCTGATCTCTCCTTAATCGAATGTAGATCTCATGTAGGCAGACACTGTCAGCCAGAAACTTTGCTCTCTACAGGCCCTTTGCGACTTCAGTTCTGTCTTTTGCTGTTTTAGGGGGGGGGGTTGTGTAGTTTAAATCTTCAGTGAGAGGAATATTAAAGAACCTCTTAACTTGAGGTCACCTGTAGTGGGGCTGTTCTTAGTGTTTTCATGCGAGAATTCTGCTTGCAAAACAATAACCCAACACCCACAGGATATATAGCAATTTTAGTTTTTTTTTTAGTTTTTTTCGACTGAATCCCAATATAACCCCTGACCTCCATGTATAAAGACATTTCGTAATTATTAAAAACAATTGTTCATCACTGAATTGACATTTGTTTATCATCGAAGAGGCATTTGTTTATCATTAAGGAGGTATTTTCCATTGTTTCAAGGGAATATATAATTTTTTTATGTGGTTAGGAACATTTATTCTGGTGATTGGATTTTGTATGTGGGTACAGAAAAGTAACTTTTTCAAAAGTAAGGAAGGATTACATGTTCATTTATTAATTGATATTTTTGCTGCACAAATCTGCAGCTCAACCAATAAAGCTGCTGTCCTATGCTCACAATTTAGAGGCAGAGAATAATTTCAATTCTATTTTTATTAAAAAATCAAAAGCCAATATTATCATTACATAATCATGCCAATGAGTCTGTTTGTTCTTGATGCTGTTTTGCAGACCCACAACAACCAGCTACCAGTTTTGCCATAAAAGATTTTAACAGTTAAACAACTTGGCTGATTTGCACATCAACAGCACAGAGTAATTAAGGAGAACTTTTGGGGTTCTGCTTCATTTATTGCAGTGATTTAATTTGGTTTGGTGACTGCAAAATATGTTCATATTTAAAAGATACTCGACAGGTTGTATAACCATAATGCCAGAATTGTCAGCAGCCAAAAAAACGTGCACAGTGCAGTAGATGTAGTACAAGACTCCAACAAAATACCCCGAGGTACGTGTTGTGTTGCCATGGTTACCGTATGAGGGCCTGTTCCCCGAAATGCTCCCCTTTTCCCATCCTTCGAATCTGCTTCTGATGCCCATTCACGTTCTTAGTCACCAGGACCTGAGGGGGAAACACACAGGAGCAGGAGGAGGAGAGAAGGAATGAGTGATTATGTGTATAGTACGCTGAAATATTTAAATATGCGCATAAAAATATGATACCATGAAAGTACCTCGCCTTTGAGGATGATGTAGAATGTGTTTCCTTCTGCTCCCTCTCGAACTATAACGTCTTTGTCCTGGTACTTCACCTGAAGAGGACAAGACAACAAGGGTTAGAACAAAAAGGGAATTTCTATATGAATTTTTGGAAAATAAAGCCAAAAATATTACACCAAAAGCTTTGAAATGCCTTTTCTCCACGCTACTTAGATTTTTTTAAAAATTCAGTGTTCAGGAATTCAAAGAAGCATCCTTGTATTTAAGGTCTATTTGTTTGCTCATCAAAACTGGATCTCTTGTCTGTTTTTACAAGTAACCGTCTCTTGTAAAACTTAAAGTTCACAGAGGAAAGTACACACCTCCTCCATTGAATCAATGATTTTGGACAACTGGACATCATTTAGGTCCTTTAGAGTACGAGACCTGTGACAGAATATAGAAAATACAGCAGCAGAGTTAGAAACAGTTGTTATTTGATCCATTAATCTGAAAAAGCGCTGATACAGCAGTGTGACATGAAAGGGAAACCACCAAATCAAACAGGATATTATTATATTGTCTACTCGCTGCAGATTTTATAAACTCACGTCTTCAGGAAGCCCATGAGTTGCTCTCGTTTCTTCTTGGACTTATTGGCTATGATTGTCCTGTAAGTCTGTCGCTCCATGCACCACAGACGCACTGCTGTCTTTGCTGCAATGTAAGTGAAAGTGATGAAAGTTAATGTCATGACTGTAAAATCTGGCTTCAGTATGAGCAGCCATAATGGACTGAAATCACACAAATACACTAATGGAAATCTCAGAACCAGGGCCGTGCCTGACCTCACTGATGCCCTTACCAAAAACTGAATTTGGGGCGTTTAAAGTATGAGTGTCTGTATGTGGCTCTTCATACAAGCGCTAGAGATATAATTTAATGGTAACACGTTTTTTGTTTTTTTTTTTAAAAAAAGCTATTTAAACCTAATCATCAGTATAAATGTTGGCATTGTACATTTTTTCAAACCACAGATATGTTACATGCGATTAAGTTTAGGCACAAAAACATTTGGCTAGGGTTAGGAAGACTCTCATTAAAATACTCAATTTTGGTGCCACAAATACAACTGAAAATGTCCCAGACTCTCAATAAGTTTTTTCTTGCTTTTGTCGCTACAAATTGACTGTAGTGGACATGACTATCATAGATTGTAATGGAAGAGGAAAGTGCTGTTTGGCTCTGGCTGGTCCAACAGGTGTTGTTTGGTGAGTACAAAAAGTACAAAAGTACAAAAATCAAGATCCAGGAGGTCTTAAATGTTCTTCCAGGAGTCATTACAGGGCCTGACCTTTGACTGTCGCTGTCCGTTTACAGTTGTACAGGATAGCCAGCTCCCCAAACACATCACCAGTGGTTATGCTGCGAAGGTTTCTGCCTGCCTGCGTGACAAGAAGCTCACCAGCTAAAAGGTGGAAGGAAAATAAAGTTTCTTTATAGAGAAATATGTAGAAATTCTGAGCAAGGGTATTTCATATGAAAACAAAAAGCCTTAGAACATACAAATAAACACACATACACACACACACACTCGGGCTTGTCCCCACCTGCTACTATGTACATGCTGTCCCCCTCAGAGCCTTCCTTAATGACTTCATCCCCCTGTTTGAAGCTAAACACAGCCAAGAGATCCACCATCATGGCTGTTTGCTCTTCATCGAGGCGGCTCAGGAAGTCATTCTTCTGGATGGCTTTGACGATCAGATTTGTCTCGCTGATGATCGGAGCAGATTTAAGTCACCATCAGCTGTGTTCATTGAAATCTCAGAGAGCTCTCACAAAATATGTGGACTCATATTACACTGTTTAGTTGTTTGCCGTGCGCAGGATAGGCAAATACATTGCATTTTCCATTTCCATACAGAAATACGGTATTCTTCATGAATTCAATTCAATTCGACATAAATTGGGATGGGTAATTGATATACAAATGCTCATTTTGTGGGTGTAGTGTTCCTTCATAGGGGATACACTGTTTTGAGCGGTACTGATTACCAACCTGGCAGTTTTCTTGACCCTCATGCGTTTAATCTCCAGGTTCTCTGGGATTGGCTCAGGGGCAATGACGGCTGCGCGGCTCTTCCGGACCTCTGGTTCACTCTCATTACCGCTCTGAGAGTGAAAGTCTGAGACAGACAAACAGGAGCAAAAAGGGAGGGTTAACTACTGTAAATGACCTCAGCTTAATGTTGAATCAAAGGTCAACTTGATCGTGTGTGTGTGTGTGTCGGGTGTCCATGATGGGCTCTTACCCAGATCATGATATTGACTGTGCAGCTCCTGCAAAAGTTTTTCTTTCTCCTGCAGTCGTTTTTCTATGAAGAGAAAAGCAGAGCAACAAATTCAGTGTAAAAAACATCGTAAGTATCATGTTGCAAGAGTGCATGAGCAAAATGTTTGTAACAAGCATTTTTTATGACGATCCCTAAAATTTGGTATTGCAAAAAAATGTAATCAAAATGTGCACTGAACAGGACGTTTTACGGTTGATAAATTTATCAGCACTCTCTGGTGTTGTGAAATATCCTTAAATATACTGCATGTTTGGCATGTTTGGGCTGTCTCATTAATTAAGAGCCCTTAAAAAAATGGATAGCTCAAATTTTATTTTATTTTTATTTTAAATGTGATTGGATGCGAGCAGCAGTATAATAACTGTGTACAACAGCAACGATTTCTACTTCTTGAGTATCACTCTGCATGTGAAGGGGGGAAAAGTTAGCCTAACAAACTCATCTAGGAACAGCACTCAGCTTTGAAGCCAATTTTCATAGTGGCCAAAAGTGGAACTACCAATGGCACCACTACGCTACGATGCCATTGGGCCAAAAAATACTTTTTCCATAGACTTACATTGTGAAAGAGATGTCTGGAAATCAGTGGATACATACTTTTGAGCATGAAAATAAACTTGCGAAATGGCTCATTTTACTATCGGGATTTGATCCATTTGGTCCAATAACATCAAGAAAGTCTGGAAGATCGACAAGATTAAAGCATTTTATCTCCAGTATCAGCGCGCTAAACCGGAAGTTGGCACTCAACCGGCTGAAGTTAGCCACTCAGCTGTTGTAAGTCTCTGGTGCACATGCTCCTTAGGCCCTATAATCCCGAAAGATCTGGGTAGTTTCATACCACTGAAATACAGCATTTTAGGCCTTCATGTGCCACTGAGCAGCTTTCACTGGAATTAATGGGGCTGTGCTTCAAATGCTGTATCATGAACAAACTAGTAAGCTAGTTATCAAACTGGAAACATGTAAAGTCAACTTTGAGCGGCGCGATCGCCTAACTATGGAGGACTGGATAAGGCAGTGCACATTTCTGAGGAAAAAATCAATTGTCTGCATTTGAATTCCTACAGCTGTAAACGGGCCTGCCATCCGCTTTCCTCCTGGCAAAATAGTCTACTAGTGAGGAGTGAGGCGGAGGGACAGCAGGGTGATTAAATAAGGACATTGCATACTGACTGCCTTGCACTATCTGCAGGCAGTCAGGAGAGCTTTTTTGTAGGAAGAATGCTTTATTTATGCTTTTAAAACTGTTTAAATGTGTGTCTAATTTTAATATCGCTAGTGTTAACCATTTAGAAAAGCAGTAGCTCACTCTAACTCTTGCTTTAATATACACCATATATGTGCATCATTATTGCAGATTTGTTGTATTGTACAAGCATGTGTTAAAGAGTAACTGTACTTGGTCGCGCAAGGCAAAATTTGCTTCACTTTCTACCTAAACACACCTTCATCCTGCTTACACTGCCAGTTATAGGTGACTTTATCCTGATTATAGTCTACTCAGTTTACTGTGCAGAAGTTATGTGGCGTTGCATCACAACTGGATGTTATCCCAACCCAGTTGGACTACACCCAGCTGTGATGTTGAGTGTGGTCTCATGTAAGGTTACTCTTTAATGTTATATAATTATGATTGTAGACTACTCACCCAGGTCTTTATTTTGCCTCTGCAGCTCCTGGTTGATCATACATTGCTTTTCCAGCTGCTGCTTCAGCTCCTCTATTTGCTTCTCCATGACTACAGAGAGAAAAAAAAACAATGCAAAAAAAAATAAAAATACCTGGCAGGAATTGATCAACTGCAGCACAATCAATGGTAGACAGGTAAATTTAAATTTTGCATCTGAACATAGATGTAAAATAGAGCAGCAAACATGCCGATATGTCATACAAGACCCCAGATATCACATTTCAAATGTATGTGGCAATACTGATGCCTTTTTCACAAAGCACTGAACTCCGCTGGGTGCACACAGCAAGAGCCACGCTGAATAATACAGCTTGATGGACAGTCAACAGGGTGCTCTCTGAATGCTGTCACACTCTGTCAGCTTGTGCTAAACATCCATAACTGTATCTGCGACTGACAACAGCACAGAGCCTGTCAAAATAACAATACAAACCCTTCATTATTAGCTCCCTTACTGCAGACTGTGTGCTTACAGGCATTTTATGTACTCTCTCTGCCTGTGCACTTCTACAATAATGTGTGACATTAATAAGCTCTGCTGTCTTATTAAAGTTTGAGAGCGGAGCAACAACTGTAAGCGCATGCAAACAAATTAAGTGACACAGATTCATTATGCCGTGAGAGAGGTTAACCACGCAACAGATCGAATATCTTTTTTTGTTATGCAGATGATCTGTTTACAAAAGCTGATAACAAAGCTCCCCGAGCATTTTCATTTTGCTGTTACTGGAAGGTGTTTATGCCCCTATTGACAGACCAAATATGCATTGCAAACACAAGTTTAACTGACCAATATCCTAAACACACTTACACTTCAGTAAAGCCAGAGGTGGACGAGCTGTTTGCCTCACTGCAACGTAGTACCTATAATATATTCAAGCATGCATGAGGTCAAACCAAACATGGCCTTATCATCTTGTTGTGGCGGTGACTTAAGTTCATGTGACTGCGGTGTCGTTCGTTTGTAACCTAACATTAGCATTTTACTCCTGGTGATTGCGTTAAAGGCGTTAAAAATCATATAAGTGGCAATTATTTGTGAAGATTGTCTTGATGAACAAAACATCCATTAGAGGTAGTATCCACAAAAGTGTTTTTTTTTCCCTGAGACTAGTGTATTTTTTATTTTCTTGTAATGAATGCTGTATATTCACGCTATGCTACAAAAACCAGCAGCATCTATTCTGCGCTAGGTGCTCTTTTGTGCTGCACGTTTGGCGTTCTTTATCTGGTCGCAGAGAGGTGAAAAAATGTTTACCTCGTCAGTGTCACTTTTTCACCAACTGCAGTTACGGGAGCTGAAAAATTAAAACCAACACAGAAGTGCAAAAAACTGTAGTTCTTTGAAAGGCCACTTGAGGCTAAGGTTGAAACAGGTTGATCCTGCCCCTCGCTCCTCCATCACTCCAAACTCTTGTACAAATATGGTCACTTCTTGCTCACAAAAAAAACAAAAACAAGATGGTGACAGCAGTAATGACAAACTCGAAGCTTCAAAACGAGAGTTCACAAACCAATCAGTAATGTCACAGTAGCTACATCCATTCTTTTTACAGGCTATGCTTTAAGCCAAAGTTGAAATCTTTTTAAACTCTTGGTAACCAGAAACATCAGGCTTCTAGCATTTGTACTATAGTGTAAATACTCCCACCTCAAATTGCAAAGCACATTTTAAAATACGCAACGTTTCAGTTGAGCAACCCCTCATGTCGCTACATAATTTAGCCCTGGAACTGTAATCATGGAAATAAATAACATTTTGCTAAAAAAAAAAAAGTGTCTGTAAATGCATGGAGTAGAATTTGGCCTATTTGTAAGTGCTAATCAATAAACAATCACTATTTTCAGTTATTGTTGCTAAATTACCTGCAGTTAATTAGCCACACATTCACTTTCCACTTTCCACAGCCTCACTGTGCTCATCACGTGACCCCCAGTTACGGCTGCCTCACCCTGAACATTGGACAGCTCTGAGATTAGACATGATGTTAAAGTGAATCATAAAGTCACTGAGCAACAAACTGTGAGAGGAAAATATAAAATGGCTCCTGTTCCACTATTAAAGACTGAAGGCGATACTGACAAGGAGTTGGTAAAGAACTTTGGGCCCTTAGAAACATCCTCACAGCAGCCAGATTGGATACTTTTCCCATTACACTAAAGATTCTCTATTAACAACAATGTGATAATCCAGTCACATTGTTGTTAATAACACAAGGCAGCTGCAGTGCTAATAGGCCTGTTTTACAGGAAGGACAAGGCTTGATGGTCATTAAAATTTTACAGGGAACATAATGGCAATAAAAAAAGAAAATGTAACTATGTGCTAGAAAGTCAAATTTGCCTTGAGGAGATATATTAACCTGTCACACACACACACACACACACACACACACACACACACACACACACACAGAGCTGTGGACAAACACGATTTGTTAGCTTTCTAGGAACTTTCAGCAATAATCACAACTGCGGTGGATTGTCATGATAACCTTTACTGCCTGCTGGTCAACATTTAATGAAGCAAAACCAGTCTCAGTTTAGCTTTTTAAGCCCCGGGGCAACTGAAAACACTGATCCCATGAAAAGCTGCATGCTGCTGTTTGTGTGTTGGCTGTTTTATTCATTTATTTACTGTGGTGAAGGAAATACTCAGATCCTTTACATGAAGAGAAAAGAAAATACCACTGTTTTAAATATACATGAATTTAAGACGTTTACTTGTAAACATCTCTTTTCTCTGGAAATTCAACAACAGTTTTCTTCTGAAACCAGAAAAGGGCTTTATATAACATTACTGTGCAGGGAAAATGAGGTCAACATCGAAATGGTTGATTGTAAACCCGAGGAAACATTTAACTTGTTAATGTAACAGCAAGCAGTCACATGAGAAAAGTAATAAAATGTAAAAAGTTACACTACTTGTCATTCAGATGTAATCTATTACATATAAAAAGTAACATTCTAGTGTAGCCAATTTTAGATACTTTGTTTACCATGGGGTGGATTAGAAGGACAGTATAACATTATATCATGTAGGCGTAGCATCATATATTATATAAAATTAGCTGAACTGTTGTGGAGTATTACGTAGCATAAGATGGAAATACTCAAGTGAACTACAAGTATGTCAGAATTTGGTAATGTACTCAGTGACATCCCACCACTATTTATTTGGTGATGCAATTGCTGCTAAATACTGAGATATTATGTTTTTTTCTGTAAGGCTAATAATAATGACAACAATAACGACAACAACGACAATAACGATGACAATGATGATTAGAATAAATGTATTTATACAGCACTTTTCTAAACAGATATAACAAAGTGCTTCAGAAGACAATAAAAAAATATAAATGAAGCAGAACAAAAACAATATCAGACACTACTAAACAGAACATATCAATAACATTAAAATATTAAAATAGCGTGGTAAAACAGGGTGTTAGAACATATGAATTCATAAATGTGTAATGTAAATATATACATGCATAAACCAAGCCCAAAGCCCCTACAGGAGAAATGATTCCAGACACACATACAAACATAATGCAAATATCAACACAGACAACCGTCAGCAACTAGTCACCACCCAGGTCAACCCTTGAAAGCCAATTCATAGAGGCTGGTTTTTAATTTTTTTTGGAGAAAGTCACAGACTCAGCTGAATGTAAGTGAGGAGGGAGATTTTTCCAAAGTCTGGGTGTAAGGACAGGTTGGTTAAGTTTGACGTATATAGATTTTAACGATCAGCCGACGACATTCACATAAGCAACGTTTTATGCAGTAAATGATTCTGAGAGAGAACGGGAAATTAGCAGACACAACAAAAAAGGGTAAGGTTGTATTTCTGTCTCGTTGGCAGCTGCACAGGAAGAACATGATGCTGGACTAATCACCATTATACTGATGCAGACTGTATACTCCTTACTGTCTCATTACTAATTCATGGCCAAATGTAACTACAGCTGAATGCTCATAAGATGCTCTGAAATAAAAAACCTGGAGAGAGCAGATGTCAAGCCTGGTGGTGTGTTTAAGATGGACTCTTTAACTGCATTTTACAGCATTCTTGAACATGCAGATCATCATGTTTCCACTTAACTGAACTGTGATGGCAAAAAAAGGTGTGTTTGACTGTTTATGAGCCTGTGAAGGTAAGAAACTGTATTTTAAAGATATTAAGACACAATGATATAATTTGTCAGCACTCACCTGCAGGCTATATGTGGATCAGGAGGGAAGATGAATATCTATCCAGCCTATAAAGGCCGCATGGACCATATAGGAGCCAAATAATCACCCGGAACTGACAAGATCCACTTTCAGCTGTAGAAAAGTAATCGCTTTGTCAATTTCTGCAGACCTGCTTGACTCCAGACACACCTGAGCACATACAAACATGCAGTCTGCAGCCTCTCTATCATTACTTCTTCTTCTTCTACTGCCGCTGCACACTTTCTCAGCTTACATTGCCATGTCTGCTCTCCAGCTTTTACTATTTTTACTTCTCTATGTCTCTCTCACTCTCTCTTTCTCACTCCCAATGTCTATCTGTCAATCTCAGCAGCTCTGGTGTTGAATCATTAACGATAACCTGAGGCTCCTCCCACCAGGTAGATGAATACAGGCAGCAGAAGGAGAGACAGCAAAAGTTGGGGTGTACAAATCATACTCAGCTGCTAAAATTCATTTCTTTGTGTCATTTTATTGCATTTTACTGTTGTCTCTCAAAATGTATTTGCATATAGTGATGGGTTTTGCTTAAAAAAGATAACTGCAGCATTGGTTTGTGATTTCAGTGACATTAAGCAGTGATTTATTATTTCCTGCTGACATAAAGGACAGATACCTGCATGTAGGCATGAGCAAACAGTGAGAAAGTCATTGTAAAAGACGGTAGAAGGGGAAGTGAATTAAGACACTTTCTTCCACCTTCCTGTAAACCAATAAAAAAACACCCTGATTTTCAGACACTCTTTACAATAATATAACAACCTTTCCACTGAGAGCCCAAAGTATCCAAGCTGAGGGCAACAAGGACAACTCTTAATTATCTGTCGGAGTTCAAAAGTGCCTACTTCATTAGGTTCCTGTTTTTCCACAGAGTAAATGCCACTGGATATTTTCCAGGCTGCAGCGTCATTAAATGAATCTAAATGAGGCTGAAGGGTTAGCATTGTGACAGAGGGCGTAGGCCTTTATTGTTCGCAGTTAATTATTGATACTCTGTCTGGTTAATGAACGACATTAACGACCCCGGGATCAGAGATAAAAAGGGTCGGATTGCAGCTGTGGAAGCTGAGGGGACGCAGTGACAGGCAGTGCATGTTATGACATTTTTCCATTAACATGGTGATAGGTGTTAATTTAAAAAAACAGCTGAGGCCGAGAGGATAAAACAAATACACCTGTCCGGAAAGGATCCACCTCCATCAGGAGTTATTACTTTGGTCAATTAGAGGCTGTATCTGCTGCCTTCCTCTTTTTGTTTCTTTCTTTGTACAGCAGCAACGATGTGTGCATCCTAAACACATGCACAATCAACATTCAGTACTGTCTCTGAGAATAAAACTGCTCTGCTTTAAATGGAAACCCCCTGACTACTTCTCCTTCCTTACTCACATTAATTAAGTCAAGGCCAGTGTTTACGTGTTGCTGTAGCTACTGATGAGAATGAGTTATCTTCAGTTTACATTTATTTTCTAGCATAGATTTATGAGATTACAAAGGGTACACATCCCCCTCAAAATTAGGAAAATCAGTAGAAAACAGTAGTAGATATAAAGTAGCAAAGGACTTTTGTTTTGACAAAATTAAAGACATCTATGCCATATGCAAAGACACAAATTGTTTCATAAATATAATTTAATTAAATATCATATATGTCAATTAATATAATTTAATATTCAATTTAATAATATAAATATATAATATGATTTTTTTTGATTATATATATTTAAATCAACATTATTATTTATTTAAATTGACTTTGTTGTTGTTGTTATTAGTATTATTATTAAATATGAATGGCTCACATGGAATCAGAGAGACAGTAAACGGCAACCAGGTATTTACTGAGTATTTTATGTTGTAGAACAAAACGTTAAATTCTCTTCAGCTTTTGTTAACCAGACATTATTTCAGTCTTCTAACCAAAAACCCATTCAAAAAAACATTGACTTCAAGATGAGGGAACCAGAGGTCCTGAAACGCTAACTCATATTCGCTAACTCATTCTTGGGGAACTCTATTGCTATTCAAAGTTAAAATATTTTAACTATTTGGCATCTTCCAGAGGGAGTTGACATCCGGATGTTATGTAGCTCCCAAACAAAAGGCAAAAACATGGGGATATGAGCAATTACTTGACTTGACATTACTAGGAAATTACATCAAATAAAAAAGTTTTTTTTAACATTTTTTATTCCATTCTTTGCAAACAATACCGTAGCACCATTGCAACATATTGTCATGCCTATTTCATTTTATCATCCTGCCCTCTGAGTGCCTTTTCATGCCATCCAGATGGTGTTTTCCATCTGCAGTCAACCATCCGCCTGATCCCATGTTGACGCAGCGTAAGTGTTTAGTACTCAAATTTTGTGGCAGAAGACCCCAACACCACTGTTTCCTATGTGTCCCCCATGTTGAAACCAAACCTACGCACTTGACTTTGGTAAACTCAGCATGTCAATAAATCACAAACCGGGATCAGAATTTGTATTATTGTCCTTCTTTAATTCAAGTGTAATTCAATGACCAAATACATAGTTCATAATGCCCAACATTCTTTCAAGTGAATATGCAACTGATATTGCAAACAAAGTGATTGTGGTCACAGCTCGTACAGACTGAAAAGAATGTTTCCTTAAAAAATACACAGCAATTAAAGGCAAGAAAAGAGCTGATGAGCAAATGGACGCAAGAAGATAGCAATTAGCAACAATGTTTTTAGAACCACAGGTTACATTTCAAAACATTTCCCCTTCAAGTAAAACAACTGTATCTTCATGTAAAAATGACATAAATCATAAACTGATAACACCTTTGTACTGGCATTATAGAATTGTGTGTTTGAATCTTCAGTGCACTATTGGTGATACACACAGGATAAAAACCTTCGACGTAGTCTTTACTGATTTTAAAAGTCAGTCTGTACATACTGTCCTGGTCCTTGTAAAACAAAAAAGTCAATGATTTAAGGTTAACTTTGGTATTTTTTGACATGAACTTTATTTTTCCATGGTTTTTGTTTATAAAGTACCAATAGAGACAACAATTTTTATAGAATCGGTACACTATTGAGCGAGAGCACTGCAGCCATGAAACATGCTGTACTGTAACCACTGTGGGCATATGTGCCCACCGTCAGTTGAAGTCCACTAAAAGTGCTTGTGCTCACCAGATGTCATTTAAATATACAGTAAGTTTATCTTTGTAAAATACACTTTGTTTTCCCAAAGTCAACAGAACCAAAATAAAACTCATGAGAAAACATTTCTGGTCGTCTTCACTTGGTTAAAATAAACCCTTATTTCACTCAGTTATATGTGAACATATACTACCTCTATACACGCGAAAATGGTTGTTTAAGTAAATGTCTGTTGGGTTTGGCGACAGCGATTTCAGGGGCTGTTTCTGGTTTAACAAGAAGGATGTTACTATTTAACCAAAAGCTCAATCTCTGTAGGGATCCTTTCCATAATGTTGCCCCTTATAATAGCAATATGAGCCTGTCAGTGGCAAAAACAAGCACTTTTAGTTGACGTACATTGACAGTGCACACATACCCCAAGTGGTTATACTGTAGCCTGTGTCACGGCTGGTGGCTGCAGCCTTCTCACAAAAACTGGATCACTTTCAAACATTGTTGTTCCCAATAGTCACTTAGATGCAAAAACATGGAAAAAAAGGGTCCAGGGTGAAAAATACTGAAGTTATCCTTTAAATTAAAAACAAATGACCTCCTTCAACTACAAACTACACATCAAATCATCATGATGTGGACTGAAAGCCACAATACAAACATGACAGACATTCTTCTATCGCTCATTCCTCAAACAATGTGTGCCAGTGACAAACAAAAGGCAGATTTATGACACACAAATTCAAAACCACTCGCTATTAAATTATTGAAAGCAGGTACAAATACCTTAATTACTTTTTACAGTGTCAGCTCATTTACATCTGATAAACCACATCATTTACATTGCAACCAAGCACACAGCAAAAGCATTTACAAGCATCTAATACTTTGTACATTTAACTGATTTTCAGGTTTTTTTTTGTTGTTTTGAAATCCAAAACTCTGATGATAAACCTCCGAAATTCCACAAGTCTTTTCTTCATGATTAATATGTTTACTCCTGCTGTGTGGATGTTTCAGGTTGAGACTGACAGTTCTAACAACTGAGCTATTAGAAAGATTACCTCAGAGTATGGTATGCATTGAGAAATTGTACGTAAAATATGCATGCAAGGCTAAAACGTGAAAACGTACAATCCATTTAAGGAATGTTGCACACTTCAGGAAAACAAGTGTTGCAAAACCAAAGCAGCTTATGAGGCAAAACAAACTGTACAATATGCATTTCTGTTCTAAATTTCACATTCACTTCTATTTAAATAAAATCTTCAGAATTAACCCAAGCACTCATTTTCTAAAAGGAATTATTGTGCAATTTGTTTTTTAACACACTATAGTGCTCCATGTAAAGCTGGGACGGCATGTGAGAGAAACTATGTGACTAAAAGCAATTTACAGCCTATCAACTTTTTTTGTAAAAATGAATGTATTATCTTTTTGTCTTGGTTCACTATTCTGCATTAGCTTGTCATCTAGCTGCAAGTTTTACTGAATATTTATCAGATGAGTTTGTTACTTTTTTCACTTCATTGATTGCTCATTAAAAGAGAACCTGAGACGATGAGGAGGTAGATTAGCATAGTTGCAATGAGGTCTTATGATTGTACAATACAGTTGGTCATTCTCTGTGCAAACATGGAGGACACCCAACATGTCTGTGGTAACGGCATGCAAAGCTGAGCAATGCATTTTTGTGGATTGCTGTTTTACTGCTGTGATGCCAGTGACTTCATACTCTTCTCAGCTAGTGGTCATTCTGTTTTTCAGTCAGACTCAAAGAACAAGGTGATCAGCTCGCCTGCTCTTCTTTAATGCCACAGGCTTTCATGATGTCCTCAGGGTGTTCAAAGACGGCTTGAACAAACTGACCGAACACGTGCTCCATGTAGCTCTCACCTCGGGGAAACAAACCCTGCAGAAAGGCGATGTGTCCACCGTGGGCCGTCAACAACAGAGCGACATTAGGCAGGCTCTGGACCGTGGTCAAGGGGAAAGCTGTGCAAGCAGAAAGATTTAAGGAGTTAGTCATGTGAAAAGAGAGATACAAAACATATTTTTAAGCAGGGAGACTGAAATATTAGCCCCAGCATAAAGGAAAGCAACTGAGAGCAGCTGCACCAAGTTGAAAACAAGTTGCCTTCACGAGTGTAAAAAATGCATTTATACCCATACACACACCACTTCACCCCCATTTACAGTCATTTTAATGCCAAACATTTGGCATTACAGGAGTGAAACACTTTTCAACTGGGGAAAGGATTTCAACACAGCATGGCTAGTGCAACTGGCAATCCAGAAAACGTAGCTAACCAGTATTGCTGCAGCAACTTCATATGTGTATTTGAAGGGGTTTTATGCACAAATCAGTACAGATTCCAACAGAATAATTCTCACATTTTTATGCAATTTGTGTCCGCCCGGATTTTAAAAAAAAAATCAAATCAAGTCAGAATGTCAGCCACATCAAATTTAAAACATGGCGCTGAAGTGCTCCACCAGTCTTGGGAAATATCTAAGTGTATGATAATAACACGATTTTTTTTTATTTATGAAAAAATGAAAGAAATGAATGTTACCTGATAAATCTAATGACAAAAATACATTGAAAAATCACCACAAGGGAAAATTCGCATCAAAGACTGTAAGCCTAA
The DNA here is from genome assembly GCF_026936395.1 of Plectropomus leopardus. NCBI lineage: Eukaryota > Metazoa > Chordata > Actinopteri > Perciformes > Serranidae > Plectropomus > Plectropomus leopardus. Next base: position 12,148,111 of record NC_142191.1, on the reverse strand, counting down.
CACAACATCGATCTTCTGCTGTTGTCTACTCACCGTGTTGTGGAGAGAAGGGGTCGTCAGCAGCGTTGAGACACAGGATGGGTACTGCTGTATTATGGAGTTTATTGTCTGGGCTGGCATCGTGGTAATAGTCCGTACAAGATTTATAACCAAACAGCAAAGAGGTGAAGCGTTCGTCAAACTCGCGGATCGTTTGCGCCTTGAAGACAAGGATAAAATAAAAATCATAAAGAAGACAAAAGGCCATCATACATAAAGTGACAGGAGAATCTAGGACAGAAAAGCAAATGTACATAGTGGTCCATACCTTCACAACATAGTCAATGTCCACCACTTTCTCCAGAACCTTCCTGTGTCTGTGAGAAACATTTTTTTAATGAGTAAACAACCCACACTCTGGAATTTATGCAAACTGTATGCAAACTATCTGACCTGGTGACAGCTTGACACAGGCCGTTGGTGAGGTATTTGTTGAAAAGCAGCCAGTTGAGCGGTTCTTCCATTGAAGCGGCAGACTTCAGTGCATTCCAGGGGACGGAGATGGTGAAACCCGCCACCATTCCTGACTCTGTGCGCTTACGGGCCAGGTAATTTAATAATAACATGCTGTACAGAGTGACAGAATAGAGAAAATATAGAAAAAGACAAAGTCAGTTTCACAAAAAGTTAGCAACTAAAGAGAAAGGAAACAAAGATCGGATCACTTTGACCATTAAATAACTTTTTGATAACAGAAATGCGAGCAGTTGGAAACCATAGCACCGTACACCAACTCACCCTCCCAAAGACACACCAGCACCAAACACAGGGGCATGTGGGTAAAGTCCTTTGACATGCTGCACCACACGCTCAAGATCTGAGGTATTGGCTGCACAGTAGGTGACAGGCGTCTGAAGCGAGCAGAGGGACAGAGGAGGAGCGTTACATGCTGTGTTCAAGTGCCGGATTTGGTGTTTGAGCTCCTGCTACGGCTGTGAAATCCAGTGAAAAGACCAAAACCAAGAGTGCTTCAGTTGGTCTCTCAAAACTTTTTAACTATCCTACAAGCCTGTGATCACCTTAGCCATGTGATGCTAACAGTTAGCCCTGTCACTGTGAGTATCCGTCTTTGTCCCAGGTGCAGGGCGACAGAGACAGAGACAGAGAGAGCAAGGCCAGGAGGAGCCGAGCGAATGAATATGCTGTGCTCAGCTCTACAATGAATGGAGATTTTATCCATTTTAAATCGTCAAATATACAGTATGTTGTATACAATATGTTGCAGTGATTGAATAAAATTGCAAGGTCATGCAGAAGACACAGAGATTGGCTGAATTTGTGGTAATTTTTGTGACGGCAACATCCTGGAGGCACTGTTAAGAATAGCTAAAGTTTTATATAATGAGGTAAATGTATGTCAAAGTAACCCCTATGAACACGAACCTCAGGCTTCAGACCATTCTGGATAATCTGTTCCCAATATTTGTTTTTTGTCTACTCTTGAGACAAGGTGACGTCAGCTCGGGACAGACTTCTTCACATGGTCATTTTCTCCTAGTGTTTACAAAACGTGGCCTACACTACTAAATGTAGCCACATGCTAACATCAGGGAAACATGAACTCAAGGTTGCCAGTGTTATTCATTTTCCAATCTTTTCTTTAATAATTCCTGCTGAAACATGTCCGGTTTTGACGATTTTTGGACTATGAGCTTTTATTGGTGAAAAAAAGTGCCAGTAGCCTCCGTTATAGTCATGTCCCGCAGGTAGCCCAGGTGCAGGGGATCTGTAAACGCTGACAGTTTAGAGCAGACTGAGCTTTTTCAGGAGGGAGGCTTGAGGAGACAGGGGTAACAGATGAGGATTTCAGACAGAGTGAACACAGGTATTCAGGCAGACAGTGTAAGGGAAATAAAGTATTTTTTGACCATCAAAACATGTTCTAGTAGAAACACAGTATGAACCTGAAATGAGCATATGTCTGCTTTAAACAACAGAAGTTTTGAGCAAAAGTTACTAAAACTATTGGACAGTGTCGTAGTGTGTTTGTTGAAGGACTATGTCCAACTGCGGATGAATACACATTTGGTGCTCTAGTATCTACAGCAGTAAAAAGGTGCATGTTTGACTAAAAATAAACTACAGTGCTTGTGCTAATCCTTTTGAAGGACCATGTCACCAAATACAACAGTGTGGCCCACTGATGTGTGTGTGTGTGTTTTGTTTTTTAGTTTTAAGACAACAATAGAGATCTATGGCACAGGCATATAAGCCATATACAATATTTTTTTCACGGGACAATAAGACAATGTGAAAATACTTCATATCTAGTCTTATTCTCAAATATTTTCTGGAAATAGTATCAGTGTTAAATTTGACACAACCATAGTTCATTAATAATTAATTATTGCACTCACCAGTAACTCTTCCCCTCCAAGCCCTCTGTTGTTGAAGACCACACATCTACAAAACAAAATGTATATAAAACAGCTGCAGCAGCTGCTGAACATTGCTTACTTTAATTTAAACTTATGATAATATAAAATAAGATAAGATAAGATAATCCTTTATTCGTCCCACAGTAGGGAAATTTGCATTCTTATTGCAGCAAGGTGTGACAAGATAAGCAAGCTAAAAGAACAAGGTGCAAAAGTAAAAAAAACAAGGTGCAAGAGTAAAGAACATAAACTGTAGATATTTCTGACTGTTGAGTTTGCTCCCTGTGTTTTTAACTGCTTGTTTAACTGTTTTTTTACTATTACTCGTTAAAAAATAAGCTCCGTTTTGACTAAACTTCTGAAAAGAAATGCACGAGGTGTTTTAATTTCACTTTTAATTTTGGAAAACAGACACAGAAAGTTATCATTCCATACAGGACACAGGTGAGGAGCATATCTGACCTGTAACCGCGGCGGGTGGACTGGCTAATGGCGTGGAGCACATAGGACTGCTTGCTGTTGCCAGTCAGGCCTGGGAGGATCAGTACTGTGGGGCGGGTGGAGGATTCTGGGTAGGTCGCACTGTCCTGATTGTCCACCCAGTCCAGAGAGATCTGACCACCATCAACAGTACGGATCAGCTCACTGAGAGATGAAGAGAGAATTACTTGAGTCAATAAACTTATTACTACACAAATATAAAGATACTGTGGAAAAGGAGTACAACAGAAAGAAGTAAACTGGAGGTTTATCCTACTTGCGATAAGTGACGTGCGGTCGGGACTTGAGGAAGGCACAGACCAGCGTTTGAAGCCGACCTCCCCAGCACCACGGAGTGGGACTGAAGCGCTCGGCCACCACAGGACAGTGCTTGTGGAGAAATGCACTAAAAGCCTCGCTAGAAACCAGGGCTGGTGTCTGAGGGGAAAAGAGGCAAAATGAAGGGGTAGAACAAAGGGGTCTTGAAATCAGTACTTGACACAGACAACAACATGTATGTAAAACAGGCTGCTTTAGGGGGCAGAGAGTAAGAGAGGTACAGAGCTCCAATGGCAGGGCGTGTTTGTGTGTTTACATGGTGTCGTAAACAACACAGTGTTACACAAAACCTAAAAAACATTTTCTACAATAGAAAACAATCTAAGTACAAACTGTATGAAAAAAACAATGATTATAGACACTGTTTTGCAATGGTAGTTTATAAAGACAGACCTCATGAGTATTATGTGGTTTTAAGCCAACATTCACTCATGAGTAGTCAACAGATAATAAAAGATAATTCAATAAATGTTCAAGTCATTCATCAAGTCACAAAGCCAAAAATGTGCAGGTAGCATTTAAATTACATATATCTGAGTTTTGGTCTGAGGTTATTTGATTGCATTACTTTTGGCTTTAGGAAATTGCTGTAGGCATTTTTCTGTTGTTCTTTTTTCACATTTTGTGGACTAACCAAAAAATGTGTTAACTGCAAAGGTAATCAGCTGATTAATTAATAATGAATATAACTGCTAACACTTTATTTCAACCTCCTTTTGACATCTTTAAGTGTTTATTCATGTATTTGTCAACAATTTAAACTCTCGAAAAAAATCCCTAACTTGCATGAACAAATGAATAAATGGTTTAAAGCTGTCAATAGATGTGTTCAAAGCTAATAAACACATATTATATATTGATTACAACTACATTCAAATAATAATGTTATCAAGCATTGAAGCATTAGTACTTTATTTACAAGTTATAAATGCTTAATATAACGGTCATAGTTAAAATGTCATTAAATCACCTTATGATTATGTTATAGTATGCTAAATACGATCTGTGAGTTTTTCATATGCTGGTTATAAATGCCAAACAGGGGTTATAATAAAGTGTTAGCAAATGACCACTGGTACAAAGTGAAGTCACCTTTAACACACTCAGTTTTATGCTGCCTGATCACCAAAAAAAGAAGAAAACGACAGAAATATAACAGAGAAGACAAAGATAAAATAAAATTTAAAAAATAATAATAATAAGATAACAAATGAAATAAGAAAAAAACTGAAATTAAGTAAAATTAAAATAAATTAATGAAGAACGAAATAAGTAAAATAAAATAGAAGATAAAGCTAAAACATAAACAAGAAAAAAAATACATAAAGTTAAAAAAGAATTGAATTAATTAAGAAAACATAACAGATTAAAAGAAAAAATATAACTAATAGGGTAAAAGAAGTAAAATGAAATGGTCAACTAATGATAAACAAAAATAATAACAATACAATAAAAAAAACATAAAACACAAAAGACTGTGGATATAACGTTATTGCAGTCATAGAGTATAATAAAAATAAAATAGCGTAGTAAAATATTGACTTAATTAATTAATGCAAAAATAATAACGGGTAAAAAAAAAGGGAAAAAAAGTAAAATACAACAAGATAACGTTTATATAACAGTGCAGTCATTATCACCGGTACCCTTTACCGCAGTGACTGACCTGACACTTGCGGCCCCACAGATAGTACAGTGCGGCCGTGAGGGAGCAGATGAACACCGTGTAAGGTCTGGAAACACACTCCCAATATGTTCTCCATAGCTCCAAATGTGATAAAAACATGACTAATGTCTATCTAGTAAGGCTAATTTAACTAACGATATGTAGACGTTAAATCACTCCTTAACCGGCACAAAGGGACAAACAAGAAAGACGTGTAACTTAACGTTAGCTACAGTAATACCGGACAACCTGCCTCCATCACCACCAGCTAACGTTACAGATGTTTTAACGGGAGCTCCTTTACCCGGAGACGTCCCATCACCTCTGACGGTAAAGGTAAAACGCCGGTGTCCCCCTGTAGGCTTTTATTCAGCGGCGTTTTCTCCAGGAGTCGCTGCTTCCTGGTTATCGGATCGTATGTTTAAAGAAACACCTCCAATGTCAAAGTCCGCCTCGTGTTAAGGTCCGCCTTCACCATGTAAGGACATTTACTGAAGGACTACAAACATGGACGTCAACTAAACACGCGTGCGCAGTTCTTCTTCTTCGTTTCCCCTGTCGGTTAGCAACGGACGTATTAGGCGCATTACCGCCACCCTCTGCTGAGATTGAACTTTAACCCTTTAAAACCTGACATCACTACCTTCAGACGCCTTTCACAAGTATTTAAACCTTTGAAACCTGAACACATTGGTGCGATTTATTTTAAAAACATGGGGAATGAGCAGCTTTTAAAGAAATGTTCCACAAATTGAAAGAAATTATTAGAAAATTATTTTTTTTAAAAAACTTGGAGAAAAAAATTCTAGGGAAAAAAACTATTTGTCATCATCATAATTACATATTTAAATTTACTTTACAGAATTAATTTAATTTTAAGCACCTTTCTCCAAGTCTCGTTTGCCTTTTTTGTTTGTTTGTTTTCCATCTTTTCTTTTCTTTTCTTTTCACTAATTTTCAGGTATTTGTAGAATATGATTCTTAGAAAAGCTAGGGGGATTTTTTTCAATGGTTAGTGGGATTGTTGTTTTTTTCGTATTACTTTTCAGCTACATTTTTCGTACTTGTTAATGTTTTCTTTCTTATTTTTGGGCCATTTCTGCTTTCACTGCTCATTGCCTTCTTCCCATGTTTTTGAAAGAAATCAAGCAAATTTGCTCAGTTTTCAAAGGGTTAAAACTTATGTTGGCTGTTACTTTGAAGTAATTTGATTAATAGAAAATTTATTTGGTAAAATTATGTGGTAAATGCACCAATGTGTCTCTTGGACCTATATTTTTAGCCTCTATCTTGTAGGATCACAAGTGTTTTCCCCCTTTTTACTCGTGTCCAATCACCCAGCTGAATGTTGTTGTCCTGATTAGTCCCCTGTGTATATATACCTATGCTCCCTGTTGTCTCCACTGTGTTTGCTGCTGTCTTCTTGTCCCTGAGCTCTTCCTGATGATACAGTTTTTTTTATTTGTACTTGTCTGTTTTGGTTACCTACTTGTTTTTTGCACATTTTCTTTAAATGCTCACTTTTCATTTGTACACCTGTCAGCCCTTTTTTGGTTCTGCATTTGGGTCTTCATCTGAACTCAGACGTGACATTAGGACTCATGTCCGGGGCACTTTATTGTGTTTCCTAGGAACAATAGCAGAATCAGAGCTCAAGCACCGTGCAGTGCCTAGTGCAGGCACATTACAGTGCTGCAATGTTGAAACACACAGGCCATTACACCAAACAACAACATCTCCATATGATAGGCAAAGCATCTAAACTGAAGTTTCAGACAGCCTCACTCATAAAGTTCCACTTTTACCTTTATGGATAATTTGCATTAATTACAGACAATTCAATTCACATGTGAATCTGCATTGTATACTTCATTGGGGCAAAAAAAACTTAAAATAAATATAATGATAGCACAAAGGAGTTATGGTTTCACAAGATGGAATTTATTGTCAGTTGATTACATGAAGTCTCTTACAAAATAGTGTCTTTTTAATCTTTTTTGATTGACTTTGAAGACTGTTTGCAGCCAGGACTCATTTGATCTAGTTGTGAGGGATTCCTGTAACCACCTCTGACTCAATGCCACACTCATCGTTTCCACGCTTGATCTTAAAGAAACCTGAAACGAGAAAACACAGTTTAAGGCCCAATACTTCTTGATCATATCACTCACCACATTTACGTGACATTGAAAAAGCGACCAAGAAACATGTCGTACCTTTATCTCCCCAGTCACTGTTCCAGGAGTTTGCAGCCAGCCAGTAGGGCGTCCCATTCTCTTCTCCCCAGCCGAGGATCTTAATGGCATGACCGCCCAGCATCTCTCCTGTCACATGCTGGTACACTCCTGCAAGAGAGAAAAAATGAGTGCAATAACACAGAGTCAGGACGGATGGTTTTCCACATTTTGTTATAGATTTTCCAGAGGGCAAACTATGCTCTAAGACAGTGGTGGACGAAGTATTCAGATTCTTTTACTGAAGTAAAAGTACTAATTACAACCTGTGAAAATAGTCTGTTACAAGTAAAAGTCCTGCATTGAAAATGTAAATTGTAAGGGGGAAAAATTAGGGAAAAAAACACCCAACAATCTCTAAATTATCAAAAAAAAAAAAAAAAAACCACTTTTTTTTTGCATGCATATACAATTTCAGAGTTGTGGCTTATGCGGCACCAAAGTCAACCCAGCCTCACCGGTCTTGTACAGCAGAAAATCTGCATATACAGAGAAAGCTGCTTCCACAGGCCCGTTCTTGTACAGCTCGGTCATGATCTGCTCCTGTTTGGATGGGACGCTGTATGTGCGTCTACCTGAAGAGGGACAAACAGGAAACTGTAAAAACAAGACGACGTATGACAGAGAAGCTCCTGTTGGAGGAGACTATAGGTCATTTTGGAGGTTTGTACCAAAGTGTTTGTCTTTCGGATAGGATGGTGAGTATCCATTGATGCACTGCTCCACACACTTTGGAGTCTCCTCTTCTCCCTGACACGGAGGACGAGTCCCATTCACGTGATGCTCACAGGGAGCGATGGTGTAGGGTCGGCAGCCTGTCAAACGCACCATCAGCTTCAGCTCAGACTTTTTCTACTTCCTTTTAATGCTTCCTAAAATCTCAGTCTGCACTCAGTATAAGCTTACCGACACTGGAGCCATACAGGCCTCCTGTCACGAGCCCTTTCTTTGCCCAGAACTCCCAAGCAGCGGAGGGATAACCACCAAAACAGCTGAAACCACAGGGCAAAATAATACCACAAATGTTGGTTTTCAATGCACTCTTAAAGGAATACTCCCCAAAATGATCATTTGTATATCAATTACTCTCCCCATGTCACATTGAGCTCGTGAAGAAAAAATCTGTTTTTCCCTAAGTGAAGAATCCAAAATCAAATGAATTTGTCTAAATGAAGAATCCAAAATCAAAGAAAAACTCTTGATGAATTGAAGCCATAGAGGTCCATGTTTACCAACAGCAAAACTATATCAGTTAACTATATCAAGAATTTTCTCAGTTTTGGATTCTTCATTTCTTCCCAAAGTCAGTAACTGAGTAACTGATGCACAGCTGGTCATTTGGCAAGTGAATTATTCCTTTAAAAATCCAGGAATACACTCATTTTGTTGCTCACCCCATGCCACATTCATCGCAGCAGGACAGCAGATCTTCAGCAGAGATCTCCAAAGAGATCTTACCTCCGCTGTGGATACATATCCTGTCAGATATGGCCTCAACTGCCCCAAAGGCCTGCGGGAAAGAATTAAATGGAGAACTAGTTTAAAAATATGTCTCTATAATGCACATGACTTATCTTTAAATGAGTTCCAGCTTGCTCTATCTACTCTGATTTATGTCCTTTTCTTGGTCCGTCTTACCCAGCAGGACCCACAGGATCCCTGGTCTCTGATCTGTTTGATTGTAGGACAGTTGGGCCACTGCTGGCGCGGGTCGAAGCTGTCTGGCAGCTTTATTCCTTCTGTATCGTGAACCCTGAATAGGAGAGGACAACGGTCACTGAGCACTGCAGATAAGATGAATCTGCTGATTGTCACCTGTTTGGGCATGTGACAGACTACACACACAAATCCATGCCCACACACTCTCATACTTAGTTAAACTTACACCTCTGGCAGTTTTGGTCCATTCAGTATGGTCCCACACAGTCCTTTCACATAGCTGATATCAATATTATGGAAGTTCTCCCCAGCCTGGAGCAAAAAAGTGGAGTTAAAATGGGAGATTACAGAAATGAACGCATTCATGACCACAATCTGAGGCAGCGGGATTGCTTATGTGGCCGTATGCTGCAGAGATTATCACAGGACATGCAGGAAATAGACAAATTTACTCACCGTCCAGGTGGTGTTGGCTTTTTTAATAAGGTTTATCATCTCTGAGGAGTCATGAGGGTTGTGAGGCCGAGCCCAGGTGACAGAGACCGTCACAAGCGCACAAATGAGAGCCAGGAAATGCATCCTGCAAAACAGATGACAATCAGACTTCAGCATAATCACCACAACTGCAATATGTTCATTATGTCTCACGAAGAGAGAGATTTGCTGTTTTATAAGACATCACAGCATGAACAACACAAGGAAATGGCAGTAAAATTTAGCTCACACTGGAGCTAAATGTTGCTTGATAAAATAAGGAAATTATTGAATATTTCTGTAATATACACATACACCAGTTCAAAGCAACAACAATAAAGTTGCAGGTTATATATTTATTCATTAGCAACTGCCTCTATATCTCAGACTTATGTATGACATGCAACATCTTCCAGTGCTGAATTTTGAAATCAGGTAGATTTGTGTAAAACTGCCCAGTCAGTTTGTATGGAAACTGATTTTTGCTAAAGCTATGTAAAGCCAAACTGGAACAGGCTTTTTTATTGCAATCTCTTGTTCATAGGTCTTCCAAACAAAACAATCCAAGGATTACAATTTATCCAGAGCTCAGCTGCACAGATTGTAACCAGGACAAAAACATCAGACTGCATGTCGTGTTCTCTGAAACTTTCATTGGTTTCCTGTTGTTTTCAGAATCCAATTCAAAAACCTTTTTTTGCTTTAAAAAGCATCTCCTGGTCTGGCTCCACAGTTAATCTCAGACCTGCTCTCAATTAAACAGACAAGCAGACCTCTCCTACCACAAAGTAGAAATGTCGCTCGTGCAGACGGCACTTTTAAAGTCTGGTGAGATGGCAAAAAAAGGTGTTAAAAAAAGGTGTTATGTGGTATTATGTGTATAAATGCACATTTGCACATTTTGTAATTTTGAATTTTGAAGCACTGAGCTGCTTTTGTATGTGGTGCTGTAGAAATAAACTTCAATTTGAATATTTTTCCAAGCAGTAAGTGATTATTGCTGATAAATCTGTTGCAAATGAGTCACAAAATCAAGTGACTAACAACTTTTATTAAGAAAACTATATAAAAGATTTGAGGTGTATTTTTTGGTGTAACAACATGAATCAAGACAAACTTGCACATTAACCTCTTTGAAAAAAATCAAATATCGTGATATTTTTGACCAAATACCTCAATATCGATATTGCAACAATATTGTGTGGCTGACTTTTGGTGCTTTCAGAAAATATTTTTTTGATGAGAACTTTGATGAATAATAATTAGTAATGTGGATATAATGACTAATAGGCCAAAGGCAAGTAATATAACAGTTAAATTTAGAAAATTACATCACTTTACTGTAATTCTTCTTTTAAAAACAGTAAAGGATATCTCACAGTATTACTATATCCAAAATCTAAGATGATATTTAGTCTCATTTCAAAATATTCATATTTCAAAACAATACTTATATATGAATATGTCATGAATATCAAGTACCATTTAAGATGGAAATTAAAATTATAATAGCAGTAAAGGAAAAACAATCACCTAAATCAAGTCTTAACTTTTACCTGTGCTGCAGTTGTTTCGATAGGCGTTCTTCTGAGCAATTCTTTTTCTCTCACTGAATAAAACACCAGCTGACTCGCTTCTTATTGTCCTTTTTACAAGCAGAAAGTTATGGAAGTCACATGTCTGTGTAATGAGTGCATCGTCAGGAATCATCTCATGTGACTAACAAAAAGTTCTTTCCAAAGGCTGACAGGTGATCTTGAATAAAATGATAATTTAAAACTTTTTTACTTTTTAAAAATCTTTCCATTTTATTATTTGAAAGATTTCTCTGTGTATTCACATTGCAGCCGTATTACTCACATAAACAAAGTGCAGCACATATGAGCCGTGAGATTGTGCTGTAAAATCTAAAAATCTGTAAAATCAACAGGCTGTAAACCAAAGCATGACCGGTTTTATTCGCAATCACCATCCAGACTGTTTAGATTATTTCACCTCTTTATTTGCTCAAATATGTACAAATCAAAATGTCACATTACATAGCAATGTTTGTAGCTCCCCTTTGGTTCTGTACAAGGTTACTATGTGCTAGCCTTTCTACTCACCAAAGCTGTGTTAAGGACACTTTAGCTAGCGGTCTCAATATGCAATTCTTTTATATCAAATGTACCAGAAATTACATTTGTTCTCCATCATTTATTTCAACAGTCCATGTCAAAGCTACCTTGGAATTGCACTGTTTTTTCTGCTATTTCAAAAAGACAGAGTTGAAACAGAAAGAACACAGACATTAAATTGAAATAAAGCTCGACTGTCCCCGTCACCTACGCTAACATACAGTGCATTTACTGCAAAGTGCACTGTTACAACAGTCATTTCATTTAAGTGTTTTTCTTGTAGAAACATAATTGGAATATTGAGCTAGCTTGGATTTGACATGAAAAATTCAAAGACTAGGATTTGACACAAAATTAATCAAAAACTTAAAGGAGTTTTGTAACTGTGTTCCCCAAAATCCTATAATGGGCAGTGTCATAAAGTGCACCCTTCAACAGTTCTGCACACTTAAACACACAATTAAACTCTTAGCTTGAGAACCAGATGAATCTGCAAGCTCATGTTTTCTTTGCTCTATCAGATGCATATGGTCCTTCTTCCGTTCACACAGATTTCCAGCCGCTGCAAGCCAATTGACCAGACTGGAACATATGGGTACTTAACGAAACATCAAGGCCACGACCCTTTTGGGGGGATAGAAAACCGAAGATCCTGCAGATGTCAATGCAATTTGACATGTGTGGATTATAATTTTAAAGTATTTGTTAGCATTTATTCCTTGATATAAAATGTATATTGTTTTGCAACCTTTGCCTGAACCACAGCATTTGTGGTACTTTAATAAATGAAGGTTGATCGATTTATGTCCCCTTAAGTGGATCAATGGCAGTTTCAGGCTACTAATTTCTGTCTTGAAATGTTCTTATTGGTAATAATCTGACTCAATTCAAAGGGTCAAAATGCCAAAAACAAACCAAATGACAACAAAAATTACAACAAACAACAAAACACCCTGAATTGTTTCAATGTGCCATTAATGCTGGTCAATCTAACCACACAACACAAGTGTGTGAATAACTTATCCAGATGCAGGATGGATGACTAGAAATCACAATCAAACAACCTAAAGAGACCAGCCTGCTACCAGAAACCCTCCATCGTCTAAATAAGTCCATGGTCCTGTGGCAGCAATAACAAAGAGGGCAAAATGTGAAGAAGTGCTTCAGATTTCTCCAGTTAGGGGAGATCTGGATGTCCAGAGTTGGCTAAAGAGGCTTTCTAAGTCTGTGAGCCCCGGGAAAGGTGAGGGGAAATGCGTTCACTGTCCCTGCATGTCTCCGGTGCCCTGTGCCTGCGCCGCAGTGGTACTGAGGTACTGCCAGCTGAGAGCGGCGAGCAGCATAGCAGCAGACAGGTACATGGGCGACAGGTGGTGGGTCCTGGAGGGGAGGCTGGACTGTGACAGAGTGGACTTCTCTCTGATTACAGCCAGGATGTGCAGTGTCTTGTCCCGCGACGGGTCCGTGAGGGAGACCTTCTGTAAAATCTGCACAGAGGGAGATTGTGTTAAAGTGTGCCAATGTGGTGGAGGTAGGGGAGTAAATACGAAAACACACCCACCTCCTGGCTGTACTGGGTGATGATGGTCTGCACAGCTCTCATGTTAGTGGCTTCCATCATGAGTGTGACTGCCTGTCCCTTTCTGATCTTCACCACTCCCTGGAACACCATGGGGTTGTTGTAACATGTCGATAGTGTAGCTATTGCCATCACCTGGTCAAAAGAGGATTAACATGGTCAAAATCTCTTCCATCCGTTATCTCAATCTGAACATTTCACTACAGCATCTAAAAACAGAACTACACATGTGCTGTTCAATTATCCCGTCATACAAATCAAATTGAATTATTGATACATCACTAATGAATCAGTGTGTACCTGCGGAATGGCACAGAAATTGAAGACGCTCTGGTTGCGCAGGCGGGACAGATAGGCGATAACATCCGGGACGTGTCGCAGAGCGTCAGTGACCAGCATGTTGAGACAGGAGAGAGCCGAGTCCAGCTTCTCAGGCTGAGCCAAGTCCTCAAGACGACCTGCAAACTGACTCCAAGCCTGCATGGGACCACAAGATATGTCATTTCTTAAATATTCAGCAGATCTCTCTGCAGCATGAGCGATACAGGTGGAGAGAAGTCATGTTGTCATGTCATTTTCTTTTACTCCCTCTGCTTCCTTTTTTTAATAGACACACATCTACATAAGACTGACATGTGGGACAGTGATGCTGCATTATTATTTATTTTATTTTTTACTTTTTACTTTTACTTTTAATCATTATTTACTATTTACATTTAAACATTATTATTTCTTGATACTTTGTATTTTATTTTCCCTTATTTGATGCTCTGTTGTTGTATTCTTTTTTGCTACTGTATTTCTGGAGCAATCTGGCACAAGAATTTCCTTCAGGATTAATAAAGTTCTATCTTATCAAAATATCAGCTGTAAAGAGGGCATCTAAAAATCTATATATTCTGCTGATAAAATGCAAGTTAATATTTAATTTTGAGTTCACTTTCCAGTGCACTCCTGCTGCTTCAACACACACATAATGAACAAAAAGGTGTACCAGAGGTGATAATAACAAACACTGCACAATGAAAGATGTAAATAAAAAAAACAGAAAAGCATTCAGAGGAATTTTCTTTAAAGCCATACTATGCTGGATTGTCAGTTGCTATTTGTAAATATGCTCACCAGCGAAATTGAATTTAAAAGCCAATCCAATATTCACTCTCGTTTGGCATTTCACCTCACTATAGTTGCATTTTTTTCTGTGCTACGTCTCGTGGATGCCTGCTGCTGCACAAACACCTTTTGTATCTTATATGACGCTGAATAACTGTGGATCACATTTATACGCACAGGTAAAACAAACACACTCATAACAGAACAAAAGTACACATTCCCAATCTTACCTCTTGTGGCCAGAAGGCACGTCCCTCTTGCGTGTCCTCCAGATAGTCTCGGATGATGTTGGTCTTCTGGAGGAACAGGCCCATGGAGTTGGCCAGTTCAGTGTCTCGCCCCACCTCAGGGTCCTCCAACTGGGACGCAGAGAACAGCTGAGACAGACCGATACCGACCAGCCCCGCCACGTAGTGACAATACTGCACAGAGGATAAAACAGGAAAACATGACCTTTTTATGGTCAGAGCATGACATGGGTGACGACATACTGGCTTATGACTGTACATACAGAGTTATATCCAAAGGTGCAAATTATTTTTAATAGAACATTGTCATTGACCTAGGTTTTAAAGTAAGTTTTAGGTAGTGTGTGGTAAGACTTGGTAAAAATGAAGCTACCAGACTGTATGAAGCTGCAGAGATACACATCAATATAACATTTTCCTCCCAGCCTAAGACAAAAAATGTATATCTTATTATTAGAGATCTGTTTGTGTTGTTTAAGTCATTTTTGCGTATTGCCATTTCAACACATGTTCTTGTTAGCATCTCTCAAGACGAGGATCCAGGGTTTGATCCCTCTGTTGTCCGCGGGCAACTTCTAGATCACTCTTTAGGCAATCTTGGCTAATCGGTTAACTGTGAAACCTGAAACTACATCACTTTTTAAGTATTATCTTGCTTCTTGTTACTTCTGCAACAGCTCTTACGTTTTCATTGCAATCTTAAATATAACAGTAACACAACTTACCAGGTCCCACTCCTTCATGGATCCCACTTTCTTTTCCAGGAATTCAGCCATTCCCACTCCCATACGGTGGCAGATATCTGAGATGACGTCTCTGTATTCCTGAGCGAGGTTTCTGAATTCCAGTGATATCTGGATGGCACATAAACATAGATATTACAGTTACTGATTTATAGCAGCCTTTAATCTGAGTGACAAAGAATCCACTTTAGATTTTTCTGTCGCATACCATCATAGTTGTTAAACAACCAACTTACAAACTAAACTCTGCAGTTAACATGATATTTTATTCTGTTATTATGTAAGAACTAGAAAAAGAATGCTGCTATCTTGTCAGTAAATCAGTAATTTAAGCATAGACACTGCATCTGTGAATTAAGCCTTGTGAATCTGATGTAACTGC
This sequence comes from Plectropomus leopardus, assembly GCF_026936395.1. Classification (NCBI taxonomy): domain Eukaryota; kingdom Metazoa; phylum Chordata; class Actinopteri; order Perciformes; family Serranidae; genus Plectropomus; species Plectropomus leopardus. The sequence goes on along the minus strand of NC_142191.1, from coordinate 12,132,660 downwards.
CTATAAAAGTTAAGCCAAATACAAGTATAAAAAAAATGTTGTATCGTCTGAGCTGCATGTCAATATCCATGTGATGAAGAAAAATCTTCATATGAGTAATTGTGTTACATCTTTTAGTCTTGTGATCCAAAATGATACAAGGTACAATCCTGAGGCCGTTTTATAAAAAATATCTATTAAATAATAAAAACTTCTGATCAGTATGACCTGTATGAACATATAAAATAAATCCTGGTTAAAGTTCCACACATTTCCAGTGTAAGCCTCAACTACTTTTAGTCAAAATTCTGCACAATACAAGTACAGATGTGGATAAAAATAACTCATTTGGTTAAACAGATACCAATAATGGTATACTCGTCATCCCTAATGCCTACTGCCCCTCTGCGGTCCACCATGCAGTGCTACTGACCGTGGGGAAATCCGCCAGAACCTGTCGGTCTTTCTCCTGGCTCTCAGTGAAGCACCACTCATCCTGGTACAGGTATGTGTGGAAGTCATTCAGCATGGGAACCTTCTTATTCAGAGGGATGGTCATGTCGTCCTCCACTGTATCCAGCGCTCGCAGAACCAGGTAGAAAATACAAACTGCATGTCTGGATCAGAAAGACATGAGACAGCTTTAAAAACACATCTGAAAAATATTAAAATTGAGTGTTTTCACACACTGACTGAAAAGCTGTCGTGTTATTAATTCACAAGTCAAGATAATCATTTATTTCTCCCACAGTGGGGAAATCTGTACTGCTAAAGCAGGGAATGGGATAGAGCACATTAAGAAGCATCAGCAAGGCACTACAAATAATTTAACAGTAAAAAAGTAAAATATAATAAACAGAAAGACTGACAGAGTGTGGTAAAAATAGCAGGCCTGTCGAGCAGGTCATCACAGGTCAGGCTAGTCTATATGTAGAGGATTCCCTTTGACCTGGGATATATAAAGTGCGCACACACACACACAAAAGATGTGCTTTTACAAACTGTCATGTCTACTGACAACTTTGCCCTGAACAGTGATCATAACAGACATCTAGCAGAATCTGGCCACATTAACTTGTTACTGGTGTTTTAATGTTACTTCTGCTTTTAGATGCATATATTGTCATATATATTGTTGCAGAAGGGCTGCTAACTACAGTGGCAACTGTGAAAACATGAATGACCCTACCTAGAGCCAGTATTTGATTTGTCCTCTCTGGGCTACAGTAGAAACATGGCGGACTCTATGGACAAGAACCCACTCTCATTCTATGGTAACAAAAATACAAAAATTCTGATTTGGGGTGATTATACACTAAAGATAACATACTTATCATACTAGATTCCATTCCTGCCAATATAACATCATCTAAACCCTACACACTGGACCTTCAAGTCATGGATCTGCCATGAACTGCATTGCATTTTGGTTTGCCTGAGGTAGAATGTATTACAAGGAATCTTTACGAAAAATAATTTGTTTTGAGTTCTCTTACAAATGCACCAAAGAACATAATGTTTCCATGTGTGTCTAAACCGCTGATAGCAGTTGCAACGATATGGCCTGCATGATTTTGTTTGTTTTGCACGTACGTTTCACACACATAAAGTGCCAATGAGGAAAGGGGACGTGCTCCAGCCAACGCCCCTGGTTCTGCCCTTCAGGCAAGCAAACATGCCAGCAGACACACCCTTCCTCACCTGGAGCCAGCCTTTTACTCACCGTAACTCCCCGTCCAGCGCCTGGATCACAGCTGCAAAGCTCCTGCTGGTCTGGTTCAGGTACAGATAGCAGGTCCGCAGACTCTCACTCATGGCCTCCTGGCAGGAGAGACAGAAGAAGGTCGTGTGTCGGTAAAAGCCTGCGGGTCTGAAGGCGCTGGAGGGTCGGGCGGCCTCCTGCAGGCCCCGCTCCCCGAGCCTCCAGCCCGGGAGGAGGGACCGAGGAGCGGACCCGCTGCCCCGCGGCGCCACCGAGAGAGAGCGCTTGAACACGGACAGAGAGACCGGACACTTGCAGCATGCTCCGGCCATACGAATAACCTATGAGAAGCACCGAGCCTGCAGCTGTAAAACGACTCTGTCCATGTCGACGCCCCGGCTGCTGGGGAAGTTTGAAACATGTAAAGGACAAGTGAGCAGAGGGGTCGAGCGAGGTGAAAAACGCTCTGGAGGACGTCTGGGAGAGCTAAATCAAGCGCCCCACTGATCTGAACACAGCCTGACCTCAATACGTGAGCCAGCAGGGGTCTGTGCACAGCGTTTGTAGATCTGCTGTTATGATTACGCAGCTCCTCCCACCTCTACCCAAAACAACACGAGCTGTGTGTTTCACAATCTGCGTAGGCTACAGCGAGGAAATGTGGCTGCAAAACCTCCAAAACATGACAGCATGAGAGCAGAAAGTGACATAATGTTGCTTTACATGGAAAACACACAAGCGTTATACAGTAGGTCATACCTGTAACTGCGTCGTATGCAAGTTGCCCTGTGGTGATAAGCTCACACGCACAGAAAAAGTGCAAAAAGTTTTGCTTTGGGACCTTCATGAGGGAGGCACTCGTGAATCATTTTGGTTTCCAGTCATCTGTGATTGTATGCATAACAGAAACTGCAATCTTCTTACTTTCATCTTTTTTTCCAAAACAGTACTGAACACAAGGGCGTAGATTTAACTTTTGAGGTGATGGGGTTGCGGGTGTCAAACACTTCATTTGCTGGATTCTGGTGAATTTTAATGCACCAATTTATGGCAGAAATGTCTTTATCTATGTAAAGGAAAACACAAAATGCAAGTGATAATGCTGTGAGGCTTTTTGGCATTCTATATAGCAATTTGGCTACCTGTACTTAGAAATGAAAAGCCTATTAAACAAAACAACAACAACATCAGCACACTAAAAAAGCACAAAACCAAACTGATTCTGTTAAAAGATCAGTGGAATCATAACATGTGTTACACAATTGTTACACTGAGGTGTGAATTTACCATTTGAACACTAAAACTTTAAATTGAAAAGTTAAATGCGAGATTGGCTATGTTGAAACTGTCCATGCAATTAGAGCAACTCTTAACAATAATCTCATGAGACTTTCTTTTCATATTAGTTTTATGATTGTCACTAAAATGTTTCTTGCATGCTCATGGAGAGCCCCCACCAATCATGCACCTGATGAAATGAGATAAAAGATAGATAGGCTAGAACTATATTAATCAGAAGGGAAATAGCTGTGTAGCAGTTTCAATATGGCTTCAGAGTTGGAAGAATGCAGATACAAACAGTGCAATATACAAAAATAACATCAATGGATGCAAAATATAAAAACAACAAAAAATAGGTGAAAATAAGCCCAAATCCAAAATATACAATATGCCAAAGCCAGGTTAAATAACTGTGTATCAAACTTTCGCATACCCATGTTCATGATGAGGTCGCAAAAAAATGGTGCAACACCAGTTTATCAGCTGGTACGAAAACATCCATGGTTGGTAAGTGAATGCACCTCCCTGTATAACTGCCCTGTTTGTTTTTTGCATTGCTTTAAAGATCCTCCAACCTTTTCTCAAGGTCAAATAAGAAAGATTTTGCACCCAACACTTTATTGAAAAACTATTATGTAATAATATTATTCACAATGCACGGATATATATATATATATATATATATATATATATATATATATATATGGGTCATTTAATAATGCTGCCAACCAAATGAAAGGCCCGATAAGGACTCACTGGTGAAATCATGATGCAGTTTGCAGGCTGTCTGTATCCCTCTCTTACTCTCTTTTTGAGCTTTAATGTCGTCCTTCAGGGAGAAGTTCACTGAACTAGGGGTCGACAGATTATTGGGGCCAATATTTGGCATTTTGCAGATTATCTGTATCTGCATTTTATTTTAATGATCGGCAATAAAAAATAATGAATTAAAAAGTGCAAAGAACGTGTCAGCATGGGAGGAACTTTTACTTTGTAGAACCTCAGGGAGCTTTTTTTATTATTTAAATTTTCACTTGAATTTTTTTTTTTTAAGTTGGTGGGAACTTGCAGTATTAGATGTTGAAAGGTTCAGTTTTTATTAAACACTTGCTAAAGGCATTTAAACAGTGTTTTGTGTTGGAGTTTGTTATATTCAAAATTCTAAATATTACATATCGATTCCAATTATAGGTTATCAATTTACTAATAATCTGTATTGATATTGGCCCTGAAAAAAACAGTATCAGTCGACCCCTGCACTGAACAGATATTTATATTTGTTTTTTTCTTATGATTTAAAAAAAAGACAAAAAAAGATTGACTGCTGAACTTTTCGGTCAAGCTAAGTTGGAAATTAACCTATAGGAAGGAAAAACTGGATAGAGGGCAGAGGTGCGATGCTTTACTTGCCTTCAAGAGTCTAGTTAGAGCTTTAGTACCACAAAAATATAAATATTATGTCAAAATGTGTTGCTTTAATGAACTGACCTTAATTCTTTTTTGGTCTTTCTTGTGACTGTCTTTGTTGTAAACTATTGTAAATCTAGATTTTTGGGGGGATAAATGATAGTTTAACAACGCAATTCTCTCTCTGTATGTCTCTCTCTGTCTCTCTCGCTCTGGGGGTGACATTGGAGTAAAAACATTAGGATTAGCCGTCAAACATGCGCACAGCATCTCTCCCCGCTGCTGAGTCCTCCAAGCTCATTACGTAACGTAAATCCCAAATCAATGGTCATCTCCGCCTGTGTGCATCTCAGCCAACACAGGAGTAAGAGAGCTAATTAGTCCAACTAATTGACTCTGTTTCCATCAGCTCATGCGGGAGCAAAACTGAGCACCTTATATGTCAATCCATTACCGCAGGTTACTAGTTAAGAATAGGCCTAAGTGGGTTTCCGTGTTGCTGCAGAACAGCCGGTCTGAGTTGATGCTGTTCGGGGAACATTAACTGCTTGATCCGAGAGGCAAATCTGCAAATGCAACATGTATCCAGCATGCATGATGTTGCTGTTTTAGTTTATTCTCAGTATTTCTTAAAAAGAGGGTTTACTCACATAATCCAATTTTGGCATGACGGCTCTGCATCCGCCCATTTTGAACTTAAACAGGTTGAATATCTCCTCCGGGTGGCCCAGGGACTTCAGGATATCCATGTTGCTTCTTGTGTTTAGCTGTTACTCTCACAAACTGATGTGTAAACCTGCAGAAATGTTCCCCATCAATGCGACGCGTCGCTGAGATGCAGCAGCACCGAGAAGAGAATGCGTCTCTCAGTCGTGAGCGTCGCCAGATCCACTGACGCCTCTGATTGGTTGGCGAGTCATGGGCATAGTGTGCAGTGTCCAATGAGCGAGCAGAGCGTCTGGTGTGATGCCCCGCCTCAGCGGAATGTCAGTGCAGCGCGGCTTATGATTGGTCCGTCATTTATCCGAGAGGGAATCCTTACCTGCTCAGTGAAATTATGTAAGCCTGGGAGTGATACCTGTTGGTGGTGATCCCCAGTGTTGGGAAAGTTACTTTTGTAAATGTAATAAATTACAAATTACAGGTTACTCTGTAATAACTGATGCAACTATTGATATTTTTAAAAGCAAACTCAGGACCTGCCTTTTTAGTTTGACAAATAAACTTTATTTATTTATTGACTATTTATTTATTACATATTTTAGTTTGTTCTACAGTTTTATTGCTTTCTGTTTCATTTTATTATTTTCATCATATTTATTTATTATTTCTACTTTGTGCTGCTGTGCTTTCATTTACCTCTTATTAACTATTTAAGTATTTTACTTATTTATTATTTATTTATTTGTTTGTTTTATCTTTCTATTTATAGGTTTTATCCTGCCACTGATGTTTCTGCACTTATGGTAGTGTTTCCTCAGTTCTTGGTTTTAATGAGTGCTGCTTTATTACATTTGATTACTTTTTGATTACTTGTCTTACAGATGTTTAAAACAGGGCATTAAAGATGAAAAGACCGAAGAACCTAAGTGCATAATTGTTGCGCTCAGATTTGTCTCAACAGGTTTGCTGGCCCACGTTGTCCAAAAATATGCCAAAAGAAGGTTTTCCTGCCTGGCAAAAAAATGAAATGAATGTATTATTCAACTTATAAAGTTTCACTGAAAATATATTTATTTTCATTTGTAAGACCTTTGTAATCACCAACATTTTGATTAGTTACTATAATTTAATTACAGATTTTTTCCTCAATAACTGTAACGGATTGCAGTTACATTTATTTAGTTTTAATTACTGTAATTAGTTACTCCCAAACACTGGTGATCCCCATGGGTGGATAAACAGAGAGTGGGACCGTGGGCACAGATATCTAGAAGGCCCCACCACCTCTCCTACACAGTAGACACAGATTTCAAGGTGGTTTTGCCCCATTTTTGTATTGTTAAGCATCTTTCTTTGGTTATAATGCACTCTTTTGTGATTTGGACTGTCTTTAAAGTATTTTTCTTTGTGTCTTTTTTGGTCTTTTTATGTCTCTTTTGGGGTATTTTTGCCTGTTTTTGTGGTTATTTTATGTGTGGTGGCAGTTTCCTGCATTTCTTTGTGGTCTTTAGTGCAATTTGGTAATTTGAGTGACACTTAATGGACACATTCAGTAATCCATCCATGGTGATCACCAGTATGTTCACAAACTAACACAGTATGGACATTTCATTTCTTTTTTCTTTTTTTTTAGCTTTGTCTTTTTTTTAATTGGCCAATTAAAATTTGTATATGTTTTTGTATATTCTGGTATATTTTCATTCTTAATTTGCTTTTTTATCTGTCTGTTAGGCAATGTGTGCTTTTGTTTTTACATAGCCATACAAATAAAGGTTGAATAACACTGCACTGTTTTTGATCCCATGACAGAAATTTTTATTTTAATTCAGACTAAATTAAATTTAATTACCTCTCACAGCAGCAAAAGCACAATAATGCATTGTATAGATAACTTAATAAAAATGGAGTGCTAGGCTATATTATAACATCTTGGGACACAAAAATAAACAAAAATAAAAGTTGCTAAATAAGAAATACTAAACTACACTGTATAAATCATGTATTTTGAAAATATTTATAAATAAATACATATAATAATAATATATCATAATAATAATAATATGTCTTAAATAATATATTTAATAAAAGTGATAAATTAAAAAGATAAATTAAAGATTGTATATTACTGTAAAATAGTCACAAATAAGGGGAAGGATACTAGGATTTTATAATTAAAAGACAAGATGACAAAATGAGGCCGCAGTAGGTGTTCCAGCTCATACACAGCTATGTGAAATAAAGCCTGCTGAGTCTGAGTTCAGCTTAGCTGCTTCACTGCAGCCCATCAACAAGTCAGTGGAGGACATCCAAGATCCACCGTCCAAGCATGGAAAGCATACACAGACCACATAGCTCTCTCTCTCATGACTTTCTCTCTAACAGTTTCACACATAGATGCACACATTTGCAGATGGTGATAAAATACTTTAAATATTGACATATGTAAGTGTAGAATAATACAGCTTGTAGCTATCAGTACACACAAACACCTACATAGTAAGAGGGAACAATAGTGAGACAGTGCACATATGTATATAACCAAAGGCCAGTGATTAAGAACTGGCTGAAAATAGCCAAAAAATATTGGGTCATCTTAACAAACAAACTGATAAAATTGAATACACGCATCCTGGTGAGAACCTGGATGCTTTTCCAGATACTTGAAGACTCTTTCATAACAAATATAGAATGAAAACACACAGAAGCACACAATTCAGGGAGGCCTCACAGCACACTTTTGACTTGTCATTGTATGAGCAGCAACACAGGTGCAACTAATCACATTAATGATGGCTTGGTTGCATTAAAGTGTCCTAGTGAGGCATGACAGTGAGCCTGTTTAGACCTGGAATCAACATGCTTTCCAGTTACTGTGAAGAAAACAGTGAAGACACACCGCTGTTTGTGCCTATCATGCATCTCAGGTTGACCCCGTGTTCAGATTGCGTTACCCACACACAGTTATTATGGCCACACTTTTGCTAGCTGCTCAGTAGCATGCTCACTTGTCTCATTAGTTGTTGTGTCAGTGCAGCCGGAGATATCACCATCAACAGAATGCAACACGTCTTCTTCAGTGGGCAAAACAATGGACGGTAAAGCAACAGTTCATCCATTTCAACATAAAATGGGTAAGTCAAAGAGCGTGAGCACACAGTCTCCAAAACAACCACGATGTCCTGCACTGATGATGTAGTCCTTGTCAGGGATGCTCCCAATTACACAAAAAAATGTGTTCAAATGTGTCCCAGACCACCTCAGCAAATGGTTCGTGTGAGCATATGATATGATATGATATGATATGATATGATATGATATGATATGATATGAAAAAAAATGCATACATAGAAGGACAAACAATGATATGTTGTGTGTATATATATATAAATATATATATATATATATATAAATCATATGACCATCAGTTACAGCTGTAAGCAAGATTTAAAAGTCTGATGGCAGAACTGGCTTTGACCTGACTTGTTTGGCCAGATACTGGCATATAGGTTACAATCAGTGCACATATAGTGTACATATGTTATAAAAAAAGATTTGATTTTAATAGCCCACTCTGCATTGTAACATTTAATTTCTGAAACCAACCATGACTTTAACACACCCAGATTATCTAATCTGTCAGAAACCAGCGACTCAGTACCACCCAGATCTTGTCTAACGTGTTACTCCGCATGCTTCTGTGGTTTGTAGCAACAGTTTCCTCATAAGTGCTTGGAGTGCCTTTGTTTTATGGCGGCACCGCCTGTGCATGTTCAAGTCAATCAGAAACCACAAGAAAGCACAAAGGAGATTAGTGTCCTCGCTGTCTGCTATGTTGTAGTTGATGGTGTGCATGTACAAATATGCAAATGCAGAGATAGCCAATGGCGTAAGACCTCCATGGTCTTTTTGATGATGTCTGTATCATCAAAACAATAGATAATAGATTGCTTTCTTTTTACTCTAAATTATACCGTATGCTGTGTGCCTTTGTTTTTTTGTCCCTCAGGCAATGCTGGACAGACAGTATTTTAACTCCAGTTTTATACAACAAACACATCAATGAATGAGCTTTTAAATGATTCACAACTAAAGAATTGCTTCTTGCTTTCTTGTGTATTGCCACTTTTGCCATGTTAAACATGAACACACATTTTTTGGGATCATAGACCGACTGTTTCAGCCATGTGAACCGAGGACTAATTGTGCAATTATGATTTAATTTGTTTTGCTCAAGGGCACGCAGCTCTGAACTGCAGCCAACCTTTGGCACATGTGCCACTTTGAAGTTTTCATTAAACACCTGACAATTAAAAAGAACCACAAGCACCTTTTTTTTTTGTATACATTTTTCTACTACTTTTTTGGCATTGTAAAGCAAAACTTTAAGTCTTACCCTTCAGATGAAAAGTAAACTTTAATCAATATCCTCTGCAAACCTCTGTAAACTTGCCAAGCTGGAAAAAAAGGATAACTGAGGATGCCACAAGACGGTTGATGACACAAACATGCTTCACTGAAAGAGGCAATATATCAACATTGTGCAGGAAAAGTAATATCTATATGGCCGTGAGCATGAAAAGGAGGAGCCCAGTGCTGAAAGACACAAGCTATAAACCAGTCGTCAAAGTAAATATGTTGGGACTCTAACCGTTCGCTTGCGACACTTTGTTTGTCAGAGCTGTTTCTCTTGAATCAGAGGACAACTACGGCATTTTATACATGACTGACCCTACAAGAAAAATAACAGGACACATTTTGATTGAATGATTCCTGAAGTACGGCACAGGAGTCTGGAAGGAACTTCCAATGTAAGTAAACTCAAATCTCTCTATGACTTGAGAGGTAAAAGATTGTCGAACACGTATCTTGATATGTGTTTGACTTTTCTTTGACCTTTTTCTTTGCTGAAGTAGTTGAACCATTGCATAGGTTCTTAGATTCATTTATTCTTCCAGCAAGAACATTAACTAATGCTGTCTTAAGATATCCCACAAAGCTTAGTTGGTTCATTTTTAACAGCCACTTTTCTGTGCGAACACTGCTTCAAATCCTACATGTTAATCAGCTGGTTTTTTTTGTTTTTTTTTTAAATCCAGGTTGAGCCGTAAGCGACCTCTGTTTGATGGATATAAAAAGAAGCCTCAGCTTTGCAAAAAGAAATGTTTGGCCAGTCTGAAAACTCTGCTGGACAGATATGAGAGTGACAGAGACACAAAACATGCCAGACTAAGGTGTGTATGACTGAAGAAGAGATGCAGTATATTTACAGTTGATATGGGTCTTGAAATAATATGTTGCAACAGGAAAAGTCACAGGTTTATTTATGCACTCGGGTTGTTTTAGGACAGAGAGTGTTTCAGGTGTCACATTTTCACTTCCTGTTTGTATTAGTATTGCTGCAAAAGTGTCAGGGTAACATTTTATGTATTATATGCTTCATATGATATATATCAGTGTTTCACAAGTGTATTCTCACACATAACCATGCCTCTGAACTTTTTCTTACACATATTTCCAATATACTTTATATCCCACATTTATTGGCGATTTGTCCTCAAACAAAAGAAACGTTTAAATCAAGGATTGAAGTACCTCCAGAGCAAATCATACACAAGAAAATAAGTTTATGCATTTTATTTAGACCCTTATTCAGTTGAATGCAGTACAAAGACAAGGTATTTAGTGTTCAAACTGATTTTATTTATTTATTTATTTTTTGGTAAATATACTCTAATTCTGAAATTGATGTCTGCAACATGTTTAATAAAAGTTAGGACAGATGCATGTTTACCACTGTGTGAAATCACCTTTTCTTTTAGAAAGTGAGGAAACTGAGGACACTTATTGTTCAAGTTTTGAAAGTAAAATTATTTCCATTTCTTGCTTGATTTATGACTTTAGCTGCTTGTCATGTTTTGCATTTCGTAACACACCACACATTTTCAGTGGGAGACAGATCTGGGTTGCAAGCTGGCCGGTCTAGTACTCGTACATTTTTACTATGAAGCCAGGCTGTTGTAACACTTGCAGAATGCAGCGTGGTATTTCGTTCTTGAAATAAGCAAGGACGCTCCTGAAAAAGGATCTGTTGCTTCAAATTCTGTACATACCTTTCGGCATTAACAAATCTTCACAAATGTGCAAGACATGAATACACCCCATACCATCACAGATATGGTTTTAAACATAGAGTTAGTAACAATCTAGATGTTCCTTTCTGTCTTTAGCTTTGAGGACATGATGTCCAATATTTTCAAAAACAATTTGAATTGTGGACTTGTCAGACCACAGCACACGTTTCCACTTTGTGTTAAAAGTGTCTTAGATGAGCTCTGAGAAGAGAAGTCTGCAGCGTTTCTGGATGTTGTTGTTTTTTGCTTTTGCCTTGCATGGTCCAATTTTTTGCATTTTAACATATGTAGCAGTTGAACAAACAAAACATAAACTTTGAATTTTAAGGTGTTTTGGGTTACTGGTAGGATTAGCTGTAACCCCCATGTTTCCCGTCTTAATGCTAAGCTACGCTAACCAGATGCTGGGTGTAGATTCATGTTAAATGGACAGACATGTTGTGATAGACATGAAAGTGGATTCTTTTTTCTCATCTATCTCTGCAAGAAAGCAAATCAGTGTAAATGTCAAACTATTTGTTAAAAAAGTAATGTGACAACACAATTTTTATCATAGGACAATTTAGACTTATGCATAGAAGTGTCAAAAATAGGAATAAATATAGTTTTAGTTAATATTTACATTTTAGACACCCATTTTCCAGTGACTATGGTGTTTTCACATTACTCAACCAAACTTTTCTGCCTTACCATGAAATATCTTTGTGCTACAGGACGAGCTGTCGTCGCCCCTGCACACCTGTAGCCTGTGTGACCAAACACCTGAATGACACTGATGGTTTCTTTGAACGAATATCGTCCTGGGCTGACACACAATCCTCTGTGAATAAAGTATTGGAGCATCTCAAGTTCAGACAAGCCAATGATGACATTTTACTCAATGACTCAGTCAACAAGAAATTTTTGGAGTTTCACTGTTATGTTACCGAGGAAAGTGGCACAGAAGATAAGCAGCATTCGTGGGCCGTTATTGAGAAACAGGAGGAAATTGTCATGTATGGACCTTATTATCCTAATTACATCAGCAAGGTACACAGCGAGGACTTCATAGTTAAACAAACTCAGGAACTTCTGGAGTCAGAAGCTGCCGCAGAAGACTGGAGGGTGTATGTTTTTACCAGGAACAGCCCCTGTTTGGCGAGAAACACAGATCCATGTATGCTGAACCTTGTTCAAAAAGCTCAGCAGTGGTGGAGCATGTATGGAGTAAAGACTCATATTGGTTATGTGAAATGTTGGGGCTTCAAGGGAACTAAAGAAACTCTGTTTGGGGATATTAACTACAGCCAAGTGGAGTGTGTAGACCAAACTAAGGACTATGAGAGCTATGTGAAAGCGGCCATGAAGACTGATCCTAACCCTTTATGTAAAACTCTGTTCTCTGCTGTTAAAGGCCTCCTGAAGTCTGCAGGTTTTACTTTGATAAATGTTATGCAGGGTCAAGACTGGAAGAGTTACTTTAAAGGCATGCATAATGTTTTTGAAAGCAAGCCAGAAGAGGAGAAAAAAGTCTTCATGCAGGAGGCTAACACAATCATCGAAGCTGCACAAGTTCTGCTTTCAGAAAAAAACGGAAGTTTCGACGAGTATTTAGAAAGAGGACGTGCGTTTGCATTTGATTACATTTTTAACTCACAAGTACCAGATGCCATGCAGGATGAAATAAGACTAACATTTCATGAGTCTTGGAAGGATATGATAAAGGAGAAATATGCCAAATTCATCAGGGAGAAGCTGTCAGAATACTTCAATCAATATACCGTTCAGCTTTTTATCAAAGACATTGTAGCATTCACAAAAGAGTACTTACAAATTGGAAGGATACAGTTTTCAGCAGAGGCTCCTAGATTATGAGGAAGTACATGATTGGCATGCGTTTGAATGATTGACACGCAAGCGTAACATCACACATACTATTTGCATTATGTCAGATTGCTTTGACTTTATTAGTTTCCTCAGCAGAGCTACAGTTGCACACAGAGGACGGGCGTCAGGTAGTGTTAGTGCACACTGAAAAAGTCCACATGTCCACCTCTTGCTGTGTCTTTACTTAACAATATAACACAAATGGTGTATTATAATTATACTGGAGTGGAGTTTTTACATATATGCTCATATATTTGTTGGTAATTATCCCACATTTACACACGTTGTCCCCCCATGCTTGTCACAAGCAAATTAAAGCATTAAGTATCACTAACAAACTGTACATTCTTGATACAATACACATTTCATCATTTATCAAACAACCTTTAGGTGACAGATGATAGTTAGATGATTGTGTAGTTTGGGGTTGTGTCTTTAATAATAAATACTAGCAGGATGAAAGGCACTTTTTAAGTTTTCTTGTAGATGCACATCTGCACTTGTGTCAGCAGAGGGAGCAATGTGCCATTACTTCCATCTGCATTCATCAAATGCAACCTGCTTGCTGCATTAGCAGATTTTCATGTGTTTTTATGTACAGTGTATATATATGTACAGGTGTCAATACTAACATGCATTTTTTACACTTTAAATGAAAAAGCCAGCAGGGAGCTGTTTTATTGCACTGAATGGGAGATCATGTTTACTAAAGGTCATAGTTTCTCTGGTGTTGAGGAGTGATGGATGTCTTAAACGATTCAGTTTATGATAAAAGCTCCTGATTAGCTTGTCTTAGTCAGATTAGATATACTGTGAATTTCCAACTGGGCATTACGATCATAGGTATCATATATAAATGACTGTGATCAGTGAGTGTCAATATTTGGATATCTTTAAAGGGTCAGTTCACCCAAATGAAAAATCATATTCATATTCTTTTACATTTACCCCTACTGGTGATTTGCTTTCCAGATGGTTTTATCATCTAAAGAGACCGAGCCGCACTATTTAAACTAAGATAACTGGATGTTTGAGAAAAACTCAATAGCAAAGTGCTTTACCGCATACTCTGAATAATCCACAGACCTCGTCACCTTTTAACAGTTTGAATTATCCACCAACCTACACCTGTTGTCATTCCCAATTCATGAATTCATGATAAGTGTTGGTATTTGATAATGTGGGAATGAGATCAGGCTGGTACCTCTCTTCAAAATAAATCGATCGATCTAGGAGTGAGAACAGGTTAACCAAACATGCAAAATACTGAAATTTGTCATCTGTGGATTACTAAGTAATTGGCACATTGTTTGCTCTGTAAAGACACAAGGCTTTTGAGTGTTAGAAATATAATTTTCATTTACCTCTGTTGCACTGATATGTGATATCTGCCAGTAGATATCATCATGAGTGTGAAGATATATAGTTGCTGTTTTTCTTATTAATGTGAACTGACCTTTTAAGTACCCTTGCAACTCCTTAATGGTGTTACTTTTGACATTAAGATTTGCTGTTGGGATTCTTTACATGTTATGAGTGTCTATTTTATGGCAAATTGTCCAATAATGTGAAAATTAAGAAAATTATAACTACATTTTTTAAAAAATCAAAGACTTAAAGTCTGACTATTACTGTTATTTGTTACTGGTTCATGTTACAGTATTTGTCACTTAATGCATCTGCACTGGCATGACAGAAAAGATGAATGACAAAAGAAGTTTTTCCACTTGTTGCAGTTTTTCATATTGAGCATTACTGTGTGTGTCTAATCACAGTGCTGCACTTTAACAAACTCCATTCAGTCCTTGATTGCTGTGATTGAATGCACAGTTCTGTTTAAGGTCTCCATTTCTTTGGTGGCTCCCACATACATACAGTATGTGTCCCCTAGTGTTGCACTGAAGGCACTGTATGGTGTGTAGGCTGCAGGAACATCTGCATCCAGAGCAGCAGTCTGCTTTCTGTCTCTAAGGAGAGCTTAACTGCTATAGAAAGTTTCGTCTGAGATGTTGGTTGTAGGTCTTCTAGGCCAGGATTAGGTTGCTCCAAGGCTCAGCTTTGGAGCCAGATGACCCACTGTGGCCCCCAGGGGACATCTTGAGAGGAATGGCCCCACCTTGAGTTGCCATGTAGGCAGGCAGAGATGAAATCTAGAGGAATACAGAAGGTCATGATGAGAAGCCCAATGTGGGAATTTGTTATGTAATCTGTATGGTTGTTCATTTCATTTATGTTGACATCATTAAAATCTTATCTTGTCCTTTTATTTGCAACCCAATCACCAGGCAAAATGTCAGCATTGTATGTCTCTGCAACAACAGATACACTACATTTGCATGTTATTATGTAGCAGGTAGATTTAATGTTTCAACATAATGCTGTGGTTAATGTGTGGTAATATTTAGGCACTAAAACCAGTTGTTTATGGTTTGGAAAATATCATGTTCTGGCTTACAAAAACCCCGTTATTGGGCACAATCCCTGCAGGAAACACTGCAATATCTATAAAAAAAAAACAACCACTTTTTAAAGCACTATCCTTGCCAGAAAAACAGCAGTGGGTTACTAAAAAACAACCAGGTTTGTGGACAGTGGGGAAACAAGCCATGGGCCCCTTAAAAAATCTAAGTTTGATAAGCCATCCACCATCCCTTCCACATTAATATTTATGAAACATGTAAATATAATGTATACTTGGGTTGCAGAAACGTACAATGCCAACATTTTCCTCTGGTGGCTGGGCTAAGTATTTGGCATGTGAAAAAAATATCAATATTATAAGTACAACATAAGAATCCATAGTACAGAATATAATATGGATTAATATGGAATATAATAATCATATCTAAACATTAGTTTAACTGTTGTCTGCTTCTTCAGGTGATTCTAAGTGCTATATCGTATGCAAATGGACTTGCTTGAGTTTCTTGACGTTTCTGATCCAAGAGGCTTCCTCAGTTTTGTCAGACTGGTTAGGAGTCCCGGGCTTTAAACTTTTGGTGGGTAAGGACACTTAAAGGGGATACCATTTTCTGGGCTTTTTATACTGATTTTAATTCACCTGTTTTTTCATCACAACAAAAAACTCATTCTGAATGTAGAACTCTCTGAAAGTCGACTGAAAAGGCATCCAACCTGTGCATGTGCGCTGTGGTGTGTGTACAAGCTGTGAGTGTCCGGCTCTGTCTTTATCTGGCGAGGCTCCTCTGTGGTGGTGGAGGCCCGGGGAGTGCTGCTTGGTGTGACAGGAGTCCCCTCACTGCCAGGGGTCCCTGTGGAGCACCAGAACTGAAGTCATTACACATTCATGGACAGTATGTCACAGAGCCAAGTTAATAAGTCTTTGATAAGCTCCTGCTTAACTTACCAGTCTCACCAGACTCACCAGTTTGGGACTTGTTGAGGTTCTTAGGTTTACGTTTGCGGGTCTGGATGCCCTCTTTCTTCATTGCGAGGGGTCGTGGTACCTGTCAAGACACCAGGACAAAGTAATTGCACTTAGTCAACTAATAGCAGACTGACATATTATAAGTGTAACGTCCGTGGAGGCTTGTCAGAAAATGTTGTTAGCAAGGTGAGGTCAAGACTTGGGTGAAAAGGAAAAAACATATATATGTAGTTTTTCATATTTGTGTCATTGCCTGCCAATCTTTCTTCCCCTCTCCTTTTTCCGCAAAGTAGGTAGTCTCATCTTGGAATTTGTTTGGAGTAAGAAGACCCCTATAGGTTACGATGTCAGATTTTACAGAGGCCCAAGAAATTGGGGAGGAATGACATTACCGAATATTCTAGTTTTACTATTGAGCAACAAATACAAGAAACTTAAATTACTGGCTTCAATATAAGGATATTGAGGCTCTTTCAACATGGTTAGTTATTAAGGCCAGTTCAGCTCATCCAGTAGCACTGAAGGCCTTTCTGTATTTACTTCTTATTTTTTACCTACACAGCGAATGTGATTGTGACCTCCTGCCTTAAAATTTTGGGTTCAATTCATAAACAGTTCATTAACACAATAATAATTGTTTATTGAACAAATGACTATAACTGTTGCTTTGTGATTATGTGGAAAATCAATAAACAAAGTTTGAAATAAAACACAAGAAATGAAGTGTAGAATTATGAAGTTGCATAAAATGGCAATACTCAGTAAAGGACAAATATGTCAAAACTGCCCTTGAGTACTTATGCCAATTAACTTCCACTACTGAACATATGCAAAATTTCAGCAGTGTCAGATGCACTTGCTCTTCCTTCCCGTCTCCCTTCTTTCTCTCTCACCCCGTGGAGTTTCATGTAGAGGCCGCAGGCGTTGCAGACTGGCTCTCCCTCTGCGTTTCGTCGCCACAGGGTGGTGAGGGTGGTGTGACAGTTGGAGCAAGACAGGCCCACCCTCCTCGAGGCAGACTGCAGAATATAAAATACAATATGTCAAGAGAAAATGATTTGTTCATGTTTTAGTTACAAATAGACAAGTATATCTCCACTCTGCTGCAGGCTGAAGCCACTGTGACTGTGTGACTTCACTGTATGATTCAGAGTACAGAGATGCTCTACTTTCACCCACCAGCCGTCTTTGAGGTTTGATAAGAGGTCTGTTGATGCCGTTCATCTTGTGGTACAGTCCGCAGGCATTGCACAGGTAGTGGCCGGTACCATCCCGCCTCCAGAGGGGGGTTGACATCGCCCCACAGTTCACACACTCTCGCCCCTCAACAAAGTCATCAAACAGGTCTGATGGGGAAAAAAGAAATATGATAAGCTAAAACATTTGTTTTTCTTTTCCCAGAAGCCTCATCTGAATCAAACAGTACTTTGTTTCTGTAAAAACTGTTTTTTTAAGGAATACTTAAGCCGTAAAATGATAATATGTACATCAATAACTCACCCTGTTACAATGACTTTGCTTTTCTCACATGCCTCCAGTGAACAAAGAATAAAAACAAATCTTGAACTGAAGAAAAAGGGAACCGCATTTCGCAACAGCAAAACTATATCAAAACATCTGTTTACAAGCTCTCAACTCCTGCACTATAATCCAAGTCTCATTTATCCAGCTGTATTCTCCAACCTGGTTGCACTCACAGGGTCAAAGATGACGGGGCACCATGTAGCATCTGTGTGCAATGCACACAGCTTTCCACCAGCTCCAGTGTAAACTCTGTTCACAGTGGGCAGGAGGGGAGAGCAGTGTTGAGAGCAACGTTTGTTGCACTGAAAGCCAGGTGTATTTAAGCAATATGCTGCTGCCTGTCTGGCTGTGTTTCTCATCAAAGTTAGGTGGCTTTTGGAGACATTAGCAATGTATTTTTTTTGCCTATACCTAACCTCCCACTCCTGCTTGCCACCAACCCTCTCTGGCTCAAGATACAATCCAAAAGTCTGTCTTCTGCATTATTTTAGTAATGCAAGGGGCTTCTGCAAAACACAAATTAACAAATATATATATATATATATATATATATATATACTTGTCCATGCACAAGAGTGGTGCAACTGCTTTAGATATCACAATTTTAGCAAAATTGCTTTTGTTTGGGAAGCACTGAGCATATGAGTGGATAAATAAGAGTTGGAATATACTGCAGGAGTTGTGTGAGATTTTTTGATATGGTTTTGCTGTTGTTAAAGGTGGACACCTATGACTTCAATTCATCAATAACTGTCTCCATATTTGTATTGTTCAGTCACCGTGAAGGCACGTGAAGGTTGTTTTTTTCATGAATTCAGCGTAACATGGGTGAGAAACTGATAAATGAATGGTTAGTTTTGGGGTAAGAATAAATTCTTCAGCACTCAGACTCTGGTGGATTAACAAAAATATGTGTCCTGGACAAAGTGAAGCTACTGCAATTTGTTTGTTTTCTTGTCTTTGTTTTACCAATAGTGTTTTAAGCATAGCCATAGGTTTTGGTAATGGTACTTGTATAATAATAAAAATGATAACAATAACAATAAATTTAATAAATCAATTTTTCTTTTCTTTTAAACTTTTTTACTATTATTTTGCAGATTTTTAGGCCATGTCTTGTTAAGTTGCTTTTTTTTTTTTTTTTAAGAATTTAATTCAACTAGCTCAGGTTTCAAAGGGTTAAACCCTTGCTATGAAATGCAGTAGCATCTCTCCACCAGCAGGAGGCGCAATCTTACAGGACCTCACAACAGCAGCAGCCAGAAATCCCTCCTTATCTCTCAGCTCCCCCTGAGATGAGCATTTGGCTGGAAATAGAGTCAGAATAGAGCTCCATCATGTCCAAACAGAAACTCTCAGTGTGTCAATCACGTCTCTTTCTCCCTCTCCTTCAGTTAGCATCTCATAATCGTCACACTCTCATCTAACAGAGATCCACTCAGACATTCAGGTGAAGGAGGCATCAGTCTGTGATGTGATAGTGACAGCTTATAATAAGAGCTTTGTGAGTTTATGCTGACAATATATTGAGGAGATATGCAAAACACCAACATGTTAACTGTAAAAAAAAAAAAAAATCAGAACGTGGTGCTGTTTTAAACTTCATGCACCACTGTGCATAATTATTTTTCCTCAGATAGTATAAATCTGGCCTCCATCTGCTCCTCCCTCGCTGCAGAGCCCGACTGATACATTTTCAGGCCTCCTCCAAGGCTGAGAGCAAAACAGAGACAGCAGGGCGAGCTAACCTTGAGCCAGGCGGCCATTGTAGCCAACACAGCACACACAAGACAATACACAAAAGAAACACTACAGTGTCCACATCTATATATGTGGAGGTTTATTTTTTCCGCTGTGTAAATGTCAGCGTGTGTCTTTATCTGGAGACACCGACGCCTTAAGGGGACAAAGGTGAACAAGACTGTGACATTATGTGAGGACTGACTGTCTGTGCAAGGTTTAAATGTTTTTTTCATTTGTCACAGTGGTGGCAGTAAATGAGGGAATACAGAGGCAATTAGTGAAAGTAATGAAGTTGAATTACTCAGCTTTATCTGAGTACAATGTACAGTACGTTCATTTTCGTCAATAATTTTTCTGAGACATTGTACTTTAAATTCACAAAGTTTCAGGTGGGAATATTGGAGCTTTTTACTCAGTCTGATTGCTGTGGTCACTAATATGTATTTTTTTAAATAATGTATCTAGTTAATCAACAGATGTTACATGAAATAATGACACAAAAAAGTCTACAGTATATAATGATAATTGAGGGGTCTCTCATAGTAATGGAAAGTGACCTAATGCATTTATTCAAGTACTTTACTTGAAGTACTTTTTCTTAACTTGGGTATTTTCATTTTATGCAACATTACATTTACAAAAATATTAAGTCTTTAACTTCACTACATTTATTTAACAGAGTTTTCTGTTTAAAAATAACCATGATTCTAATGATATTAAATATATCAGTAACATGCACAAGCATGGGTGTATCATGAGATAATGGGCCCCTGGGTACGGGTAAGGACCCCACAAAAAGGCCTCTAGAGGCAAGACACATAGATCTTGTGCTGGTTTTGTTAATTTGTGACTCTTTATAGTTTCATCATTTTGCATTTTTTTTTGTCTCTTTGTGGTTGTGTTAATTTAGCCAGTGGGGCCCCCGACACTTGGGGCCCCTGGGCCTGTGCCCAGTATGTCGGTTCAGTCATTCATCTCTCTGCTCGCAGGAGCCTTTGATAAGTATTTATACTTTCGATACTATGGAATACATACTTTTATTGAAATAATATTTACAGTATGAGAGTTTTACTTATAATGGAGTATTTTTACAGCAGGGTAATGCTACTTGCACTTAATCTTATTGTTCTTTGGATATTGTATGTATTTTACACTCAGCGCTTTTTAGATTTTACTTTACAGTTTTTTTTCAAATTTGTATCCAGTCGAATGTGGAGTAAACTGGAAAAATATTGTGTATTAGTTGCAAACATGAAACAGTGTAAAGAGAGAATATTGAACTGTTTAGGTTATTAGTTGACTTTTTATTTTATATTCCAGGCAGAGGCACAAGCTCCTCATATGTGACAGAGACATGTTTAACTTTCACCAAGGTCCTTTTGTGGTACTATAGATATAATATCTTATAATCTAAAATAGTGATAATATTCCAGAAACATATAATGAAAAAATGGAATGGTGTAGTTGTTTACATAAAATATGTTTTAAAGATCAGTTCACGAAAGAATTACCCTTTCAGGGCAAAATGTGATAAACATCTGATTAGACTCTTGTTTTTCTCTTTTTTTTCTTTGTTTTCTTTTTTTTGCTAAAACAGCTGTAACACATATGTTTATAAGCCATTTATAATAACAAATTGTAAATGAGACACAGGCCTAAATTAAAAAAAAAAAAAAAGATCTGACATATTCCACAAATATTTGAACAAATCCAAGTTCCTTGGTAAAGCAATGCTGACAGTGATCATGAAAATAATTCTCACTGTGATTTATTTCTTCTTTTATTGACTGTAGAGAAAAGTCACTTCACAGCTGAGGGAGTTTCCCTTTTCTGCTTTTCACCAACAGAACAATAGATACTCTTAGAGCTCGACTGAATGCCATTTCATCAAACACTCAGATTTGATTTCATTTGATGTGATTGTAAAACAATGAGGTGAAGCCGCTCACTGAAACACCTGTAAAGAACAGCAGTGAGTAAACAGTCTACTGATTACAATCATGAAGAGGTCAGTGAGGATCAATGTTGTTATCTGTCACACTGTTGTGCAGCTCATCTGCTTCTTTCTTCATCAAACACTTAAAAGAGCCTTATAGATGGGAACATTTGGTCTTTTTATTTTAAGTTAGACAGAAGGAGTAACTGATATTTTTAAATGAGTAAATAATCAGCTGTTAAACTGCTATTAATTTGATAAAACTACCAATAATATACCTACTAAGTGATATGTCTAATGATCATCAGATTGTAAATTACATGATAATGAAATGGGATTGTAGTCATGAATTTATGAATGAATAGATGCCCATCAGCACCTTGCACAAAATGCAGATAATATGATAAAAAAAAAAAAACCCCAAGGGTCAAATAAATACAACTCTGAGTAGTACACAAGGTGCAAGTTGCAGTCATCAAAAATTTGACAACCTAAGCAAAATCGATATGTTGCAATATTTTGGTCCAGAGTGCAACCTGCAGCCTGCAGCTATAGGCCCGATTCACATCAAGCAGCATGGAGACTTAAAGCTGAAGTCAGCTGCTGAGGTTATATATACTCCTAACATTTATTATTATTATTATTATTATTATTATTATTATTATATTTATGGGAAACCTGAGTTCATCTACAGGCCACATAAACACAACTCATAAACCACAATACCCATAAACTGTTATAAATTCAGCTTCAGTTAAATATGAATTTCTTTCACTGCAATAATGTTGACTATGTTTCTATTCATAAAAATAAACAGACATGTTTACAATGTGTTAATTTGTTGACGGTTGATATCTATTAAAAACAGTCAATCTCAGTATTAAATGTAGAGTTGACATGATTAGTTGATTAATTGATCAAAAGAAAAAAATTACCAACTGTCTTTTTGAAAATCGATTAACTGTTTCAGACAATTTTCAAGCACAAATGTCAAACATTTGCTGTTTTTAGCTTATTAAAAGTTAGAATTTGCTGCTTATTTGTCATTTATGATCATAAATAAAGAGTCTTTTGACTGTTAGTTGGACAAAAGAAGTAAATTGAAGATGTCACGTTGTTCTCAGGGAAATTGTGTTAAGCATTGCATGGACTAAAGTATGAAATGATCAATTGTATTTTAAAAAATCAACAGTAAATTTACTGATAATGAAAAAAGTTGTTAGTAGCAGCCTTAATTAAACGTCATTAATTTCTATTAATACTCAGTCTGACCTCGTTTAATTTAACTGATAAAGTAAATCATCATACAATGTGGATTTAAAATCCTTCTCAGATTATTTTTTTTATCAATACAAAATAAACCATAACTTCAATCCAGGACTCTTTATCATTTATACGTATAAAAAGTCACTTGAATATACATGGAACTGTAAATGTGGATTTTAAAAAGTATTATAACTGAACGTGTGTTAACTACAAAAATAATGCAGCGATACAGTGAAGCAGGCAGCAAGTTCAAACGATATGCAGGATTACTGCTGGGACTAAAAGTAGCATAACATAAAAATGAATTGCTCTCCATTATTACATTAGCTGTCGTGAAAATACATTGCCGATATTGTGTAACTTAAAAAAAAACAAACGGACAGATTTTTGAAGGTGACATTCAGCCTTTAATCCTGCAGAAATCAGACTGTCTGCGGTCAATTTATGACCACATCACGGTAATGATTGATCTCACGTAGCAGCCTGTAAAATGCATTGATGTTTTTACTTTCTGCTTTACTCAAATATATAATTACTTAGGCTAAAATAAACCATGCATGTACACTGCTTTGAATTAAATTAAATCAGAGGGTTTCGCCCTGCAGAAATTGGATGAGCGGTGACTGACATTTATTTTCAGGTCTAAAAAGGATGAATAGATTCATAAATAAATAAATAAATGCACATTAAAAACAGTTTAAAGTTGTCCAATAATTCAAGAACGTCTAACTGATTCGTTTACTTATGATTTTTCTGTGTGAAATAAATAATAATATAATTGTTTTAATTTTCTAATTCAAATCAGAATAATCTGTATTTGGTGTGGTCTGTTAACTAAAATCGTTTTAATATAATGGGTTTTACTTAAAGATCATTTTATACGTGCAGACAAAACAGACAATATTTTTTCCTGTTCTGTAAAGAAAGAAAGAAAAAAACAGAGAAAGAAAGAATTGATTTTTCAATCAGGCCTTGCAACCTTTCACCTTGTCCATGTGTGTTTTCATAGCCATTAACTGGGCTATGCTCTTTATTAATCAATGACAAATATGAATAAATAAACGAGACACGCTTCTCTCTTTTCTCAACGATATCTGCACTTATTTTCCTTCTGGTGACTAAGAGGCTGCTAGTTTAACCTTCTCAACATTTCTGTCTGGATGATAAAATTCGAAAAAGTCAGAACACCTTTTATTGTGAAAAAGAAAACGAAAAAGTGCAGCATGACACATAGCCTACAAAATAACTACATTTAAAAAGATGTAGCCTAAATCATTTTTGCTTACCGTTTGGGTGCCGTGTTGTGCCATGAGGAGCGCTGGTTTGGAGACCGTGGAGGACCGGGCTGTCAAAGGGGGACGCCGGCCACGTTCCACCCACGTTCGGGCTCATGTAGGCCGGGTAGGGGCTGTGATAGGACCCGCTGAGGCTCCGGGCGCCGTAGTGCTCCCTCCCGTTGGCAGAGATGTTTAGCGGGCTGCTGTAAGAAGCTGCCGTGTCCCGGGCCGTGGCCACCCCGGAGGACAGAGGCGGGCTGGTGGAGAAGGCGAAGCGCGGAGACACCGGGGAGTGGTTGTACGAGGGCACCGAGTCGGCGCACGGCTGCGCCCAGGCAGAGTGGCTCGACACCGGGCTGCTCTGCTGCGACGCACCGGGCGTCTGGAGGTACGGCAGCGCCGGGATCATGGGAGTGACGACCCGGGTGGTGGGCACATAAACCGGAGAGGTGCCCGTCGAGGCGTTGTGGAGAAATCCGGCCTCATAGGAGGGGGGTCCGTGGTTGGTTGTCATTATGCCCTGATACATATCCTCTCCTTGAAGCTGGACATCCGTGTTGATAGAAGGGATAATGATAGTTTGGATGCACTTACGCACAGGTGTTTAAACGCAAAAACATGCAGTTTATCACAATCCGCGAAGCTTTAACTTCCTTATTAAAATCAGATCTGCTGTTAAGAAGTGGCAATCAGAAAAGGGGAATAAAGAGAGAGACATGAGAGAGGAGGAGGAGGAGTGAGAGACTCTGTGATCAAGATCCAGCTGTTATCATCTCTCTCTCTCTCTCTCTCTCTCTCTCTCTCTCTCTCTCTCTTTGCAAGCCAAAAAATGTAAAGGTATTTAAATACAGGGGCGGAGGTTTAGTTTGAAAGTGGGGGAGGGGGGGTCACAGGGGTCCATCGTCAGAAAATTTTAAGCATCAAACATTTAATTTCCTAATTTTTATGCATCGATATCTGCCTTTTCTGCCTCAAGTTATGGTGGAAATGTCTTTCAGAATAAATCTATTTAGCCTACTACTTTCATTTTTATTGGAGGAGACAAATAAACTACACATCTTTTAAATACTGAGGGAGACGTGCCTCCCATCATATTAATGAAACGTAATAATAAAAACAAGAAAGAAAGAAACTCCGATAACTAAATTATAAACATTTTTTCTAGTTATGACGTGTTTTGGCTTAACAAATGCTAACCAGAAATACAATGTCATTTATTTAAGCCTATTTATATTAGGTTATCTTATTATGTCCTTCCTGCTGAATTCGATAAAATAATTTATTTTGTTGTTATTGTTTTTTAAGTCGTTTTTTCGTCCTGTTCGTGTATTTTGGACTCCATTTTTAATACAAGACACTTACTTTTCATTTTAATTTGTGAATCGAAATAATGCATAAGGACATACGCAGTACCAACTCTCATTTTCATTTGTCAAAATATTTTTTTCGTTAGTCTCAAATGACTTAGGTCTGAATAACAATAGCTTTAAAGACGCTATTGACGCTATTTTTCAAGTTATACTATAACAAGGCCAGTAGTTAGGATCATATAAATGTGCATAATTTTTTTCTGCGCGTGAATATAAAAAGTTTTCTTGTGGTATTGTAGCTATATCAAAATAAACCCACTGGGAAAAAACAGCTTAGCCCATGATGACATTTTTGATGCAGGGTGCCGCTTTACATGCTCAAAATAAAACTGATCATTCTGGTTAGCATCAAGACATTTTTAGATTAATAAGTTAAAATGTGGTGAGCGTTATTATCGACACATAAATTAACTGAGCATCAAACTCATTAATCCATATCCGATCAAATAATTTTGGACGTTTAAGAGAAAAGTTGCAATAAAGAAATATGTAGGAGGGTCTAACAGTTCATTAATTAGTCTCATGACTTCTTGGTTTCCACACATGTGCTGAACTAGCACTTACATGTCTAATAACAATAACATTAAGGCCTACAGGGTTTTTTTTCTTCATGACAAAAATGAAAAATACTTCTGGACGCTTGACGCGCCTTCAGTCGGAAGTCTCCGGCGGTTGTTGTCCTCGTGGGGACAGATTTATACCTGTCATCAACACCAGTGAACATAAACACACGAGGCCATTTCATTGTGCGGCCACTTCCCATACGACAGGCTGCCAATACGGTCCAGTGTGTGTGTGTGTGTGTGTGTGTGCGTGTGTGTGGTGGAGGTTGCAGTTTTGTATTAATGCAAAGCCTTCATAGTGAAAGAAACTGTATGTGATCTTATTAGAAAGCTATCAGAAGACTCTCTGTGATCATTGCTCATCCAGCTGTGACAGAGAGAAACAAAGCAAACCAGCAATGTGTTCACAGGAAATGGGGATTGTTTTGAATATGTTACTGTTTTTATTTTATCTCACATATTAACACAGATTTAGTTTGACTTGACTGTTTTCTGCCACCAAACCTTGATTTTTACCATGCCAGCATGAAAATCACAGAAGTCAAATCACCTAAATTGAATGCAGCCATCATTAATTTAATTAATTACAATTATGGTTTTAGGCTATTAAAGGTTTAAATTTTCTGCAGTGGAAGGTGCCCACTGAAAACTAAATATAAGATATGCATAGTCAAATCAATGCATCTACTCACAACAGACTTCTGCATGGCGATAGTTTGCAGGTGCAGTATGGCACAAAAACCATCTCTAGATTGAAAAACAGCACCAGAGGAAAAATATGTAGATTTATGTTGATTTGGGGGTGAACTGTCCCTTTAATCAAGTTGCTTTAAGAAGAGCATTATTTGAAATGACAAATATCCTTAAAATGTTATTAGAACATTAGATTAAAATGTTTTATTTAAAACATTATTGTAACTTGTAGGTAACATCAGCCTGTGTGGGAACGTTCTGTGCCAGCTGGGATACTACAAAGATCGCAGAATGGTAGAGGCCATATCCGGGATTTTTTTGTTTAATTTTTGTACAGAGAGTGTAAGGGAAGACGCCATCATTCATCTTTACATACAGTCTGTGGTGCTGAATTATGATGTTGGGGTTGGTGAGGTTCCTCTGACTTTACGAGTCGGAAATCTAACTTCAGAGGTCGTTACAGTGAAAATGTTTGACAGGAAATTTGGACATTCTGACCTCCTGGTGCAAATAAAGTGCACCATAACTCCACAGTCTCAAACTTTTTTTTTTTCAAACTTGTAGTCCTTAGCAATAACTGATGCTGACTCAAGTGAAATCAGTTGAGGACATTTATCAGATTTCACACAGCTCAAAAGAAAACAACAAAAGGCATTATGCAATTTGTCACGCATGCAGCAGTAATCCCTGGAAAACTGTAAAATTTTGATGTGTAAAACTGATGAAGTTCCCCTCTAAATAGCCCAAACATTCACTATGTGTCATGAACCTTATACAAATTAATCATGTGCAGTATTCACTGCCCTCCACCCTGTCTTGTAGAAGTCAAGGCAAATAGAGCAATATTGTCTCAATGGAAATGGGGAACTGTCATCAATGTGTAACTGCAGGCTGATAACAGAACCACCAATTGGTGGCTAATAATATCAAGGCGTGGGCCCTCAGCCTGAGAGGGCTTAAAGTAGCAATGCAGTCAGAAATGATTCATGCGTTTATGGTTCCAGTTAACATATAGAATTTCAGTTTGTGTTTCTGTTAGCTTTGCATGTTGTACGAGAAGTTTGTCGGGCAAGATAAGTCACCGTTCGGCAGCAAGGCTGCTCCTATCAGCCCCTACAGTCTAATCAGACACAGTATACTGCAGGGTGAAGAGTTTACTAAAATAAACTAAAATCAGAGTTCATCCTCTTTTCTGTTATTGTACAGTACAGTGTGTGTTTTGATTTGTGTGTTTGCACATGCCAGGCTGTATCACTGACAGTGACAAAGGCCAGAGCCCGTGAAAACTCTGTGCGTTTGTGTGTGTGTGTCTGCGGGTGTGTTTGTGTGTTTATAACCGTCAGTCTGTGCAACTGTGTGTGTTTTCAGTGTGTATGAATGAGGAGGTGTTAGCTGAGGGACTAGATAGAGATGCTGGTATGTGTCGGACAGCAGCAGACTGTTGCTGAGGGAAGTGTATGTGTGTGAGTGTGTGTGTGTGTGTGTGTAAGTGTAGGTGTGTGCGTGTGTGTGTGTGTGTGTTTGCGTGTGCAAGGAAGACGGGTTGAGGGGCCAAAGTAAGTCACCGACCCCACACGATTGAATCTCTGCCCCAGCCAAGACGGGGACAGTTTTCCTGGTGCCTGGCTTGGACACACACACACACACACACACACACACACACACACACACACACACACACACACAGACACTAGTAGACTCCTGGCTCCAGGAAGAAGGCTTCAAATGGAGAAGCAGGAAAACCCAGCAGGCAGAATACCCTGTCAATACAGAGGCCAGGGAAACACACACACACACACACACACACACACACACACACACACACACACACATGTCTCTCAGTCATACTCCTCAGTCGTCTTCATTAGCATGCTGTTTTGCAAAGTAAGTCAAGAGTATTAATTCTTGTCTGTGTCTGTTCCTGCAGACGTCACCATGTTTGTTTTATCTGAGCAGACTGATCGTCATGGATCCGCTCATGTGATACTGATGATGATGAAACCGTGCTGATCAATGCTAACTCATTGTCTGCCAAATGGGCCCATAAAGACCTCTGATCATTTCTGACGACTCCTCAGTTCTCTCGTTTGACAGTTATTTGACTTTCCTGAATGATTGGCTTTTGAGCCAGACATTTAGCAAAAGTTTGCTGTAACAGAGTGAAAAAAATTGAATTTCCCCACAGGTATCAATAAAGTTTATCTTTCTCTTCTGAGCAAAGTAGCATGTGGACCAAAAAAAGGATTATTCCATCAACTTTGGGCTTTTTAAAAATATATATAGTTTGTGTTATCAGTTTTGAATGGGGGTGTCCCCTGAGCATGGCCTCTCGTTGCTTCTCGAAATGGTTTTGTTTCTATTGCTATTTTGGTTCGTTGCTGTGCTTTTTTTGACTGCTATCTGCAAACCAAGTTGGTCCACAGGGACATTGAAGCTCTGCTTTTAACTCTTGCCACAAAACAGCAGCACATTTTATGTCATATGGTGTCCTGTGAGAAGCACTAGCTTGTTATGCATTGGTTTACTTGTAGTGTTTAAGCTTAAGTGATAGTTTTGTGGTTAAAGGGACAGTTCACCCCAAATTCAAAAATACATACATATTTTTCCTCTTACTTCTGGTGCCAGTCAGCAATCTAGATAGTTATGGTGGGAGTAGACGAGGGTTGGAGATATCAGCAAAGCACCCAAAAAATTGAAAAACTCAACAGCAATGTGTCTTTGAAGAAATCATCTCCCAGTTATTCAAGATAATCCTCACACCTTATTGTGAGCAGGCAGCCAGGAAGTGCATCGGGCCCTGAAGTCAATTTCACGTAAGCCATTCTGTCAGGAATTAATGCTCTCGGCCTCCGTAAGTCTCTTGTACGGTTGTTCTGTGGGCCCCACATGCAGAGAATCAGGGTCCCTTCATACCATATAAATCAAGTTTTTTGGCCTCATGCACCACTGAGCAACCTTTATTGGAATAAACAGGGCCCCCCTCCGACGCTATACCCTGTTCACTTAATACATCTATTATTGTGGCCAGTTTCATGTAAAACCTATTTGCTTTCTACCCGCCACCGATATCACTGCACAGAAGGAAGCATGCATCTACTTATGGATGGGTTCATAACAGTGCAAGATGTAAAGTAGTATGTCGTTTTGGAAAGAGACATTGCTGTTGAGTTATTAAAATGTATTTTTTGGCACTTTGAGAACCACAAACCAAGTGTATAGTTCCATTAAATTTTAGTGAAAGCAGACATCTCTACAGACGATATCTACAACACTTGAAAACTCACACCAAAACAATCTAGACTAATAAACAGCAGTACAGGTACGAGTTAAAATATGTATTTTTGACTTTGGGCTGAACTGTCCCTCTGGTTGGTTTTTATACAAAAAGTACACTATTCTACTATTCCTGTGTGTGTGTGTGTGTGTGTGTGTGTGTGTGTGTGTGTGTGTGTCTGCGTTTAAGTGTGAGTGTGTGGATTTGTGTGTTATTCCAAGGTATCTGTATGTTATTCTTGTGGATTAAGTGTATTTGACCAGGTAAGGTCAAGGAGTCATACAAGGGGAGACACAAGTCTGTTCAGCAAGACACCTGGGCTTCAGCAGCACAGATCATCTCTCCCATTCTCAATAACACACACACACATTCACACACACACACACACACACACACACACACACACACACACAACATTAATGAGGACTGTGTGTGTTTGTTTGTTTTTGAATAAATTATTAACTCCTCGGTTGCAGGTTCTCATATGTGACGAGCTCAAGTGCTGAATTGGACTCTTGGTTCACACTATTTGAAGAGCAGCGCAAACACATCGCACAACACTCAATTACAGGTGATAAGAATTCAATTACCAAAACCTCTTTTGTTCTGATGGTCCCCATTATTTGTAAAGCTACTTAACCATCTCGCTCACACAAACGTTTGAATATTTCTCTGACGCTTGTATGCTAATATTTGAAATTCCACTCCTGGGTGTTGCTAACTCAAATGCCAGCTATAAAATTGAAAAAAAATCTCAAGTGAGTTCTATAAGTGACTCATTATAATCTGGCGAGCTATGTGCAGATGTGCAAAACCCACTTCTGACCAATCATGTAAGTTGGATATCTGACTGACAGCTTCATACTGGGGTGCCCCATGATACCCAGAATGTGTGTGCATGTTTGTGTGTGAGCTGTAACAAGTGTATTTTTAGCAGTGAAGACTCAGGGATCCCAGGACCTCTCCCTGCGATAAGCAGTGGCCAAAGTCCGCAGGCTAGTGAAGGCCTGAAGAGCAAATAGGGAACACACACACTCACACACACACATAAATGCATAGACAGTGTTTAATATGCTGATGCATGGGGCTTAGTTGCAGTGATGTGGCGGGTGGAGAAAAACCTATTTGTTTGTACGTGGAGGGGCAAGTTAAGGGTAAGAGTCAGATTAGGTAAAGGTGAGGTGACATCATCAAAACAATGGATTCTGGTGTCTTTGATAGGTTCATGCAGAGTTCATCCTGAGAGGGATGAAAGAGGAATCAGTGTGGATTAAAGGGCGTAAGAAGACGCAAAGGCCCATTGACACTACCTGTTCAAGGCAGAAATATCACAATGTTATGTTGCATCGCCATTCTGTATATAATACCCCTTTTTCACTGAAATGAGTGTAAACCTGCTAAAAATGGGCTATGGACTCATTACCAGTAAACCAGAGCTGTGTACACGGCTCTGCAGCAGACAAGCATGCCTTTCTGTGTGTGTGGGGGGGTTGTTTTTGAGCACCACACTCAACGTTGCTGATGGGCCAGCAAGCAGATAAACAGTGGACAGCAGCATGGAAAGAGGTGTGTGAAAATATATATATTTTATCTCTTGTATTTACTCTCAAAGAACAGTGGCCGAACATGACCACAACTTGGAAAAATAATGACATTCAGGAGCTCTTTACCCTCTGAGCAGAAAACAGGATAAGCTGCCATATAACAAAAGCGGTAAATGATTGTTCTTGTCATGATATTTCATTGTTATTGTTTACAAAAGCCTGCCGACACATATGTTATATGTCATATGACAGGCCAATGCTGTTGTGCTAAACGTCACACCTGTCACACCTCTTTTGGTTCTGCAATGTCAGTATGCTGTCTA
Source organism: Plectropomus leopardus (assembly GCF_026936395.1). Taxonomy (NCBI): domain Eukaryota; kingdom Metazoa; phylum Chordata; class Actinopteri; order Perciformes; family Serranidae; genus Plectropomus; species Plectropomus leopardus. The sequence goes on along the minus strand of NC_142191.1, from coordinate 12,100,730 downwards.
AAATTAGACACTGGAGTGGAACAAAGGAGGCATAAAAAAGCACTTAGCAGCGGCCCACTCAACTCAACCACTAAAAATATCGGAAACGGCTTGCATTTAAAACTTTAAGTTGAGATAAATACACTTGCAGACACTTTTTGAGCTTTAAATTCTATGTCATATTAACATAAAATTACTAGTTTGCTGAATGTTTTTGTGTTTATCAAATACAAAAAAAATGCACGAACAACAGTTATATATTATAATCATAAAGTCAAATTAACATATAATTTTACAGTGGTCAAGTAAAACTGAATTCACTCACATTACTCAAAAACTTCTTGGAAACTCACATTCAAAACTTTCTGGTGTAAAGCACGATCTCTGTGTAAAAAGGGCTAGTGCGAATAAGACAATGTAAAAAAATGCGGAGTGAGACGGATTCGGAACAAATGTGAGAACTTTTCATCAGTGTCAAAAACTTTCTTCTGCTGTCAGTCAAAGGCAGGCTCCTCCCGCTCTCAAAACACTGTCAGAGAAAAAAAAAACACCATGAGGAAGCCAGAGGAGAAAAGGTGCCTCAATTCAGGGACGGTCGCAGTGCACATGCCTGATAACAGCAGGAATATTTCAGTTTGGACAAGGAGAGGAGGGGTGGTGGAGGAGAGAAGTTTAACAAATTGTTTGAAAAAAGAAGTGGAGAGAAAAAGAGGGAATGTCAGAGAGGAGGAGAAGCCACCAGACAGATGGAGCAGTGGAAAACAAAAGAGGCTCCACACTCGGCTCTGTCTTATCTGTCTGAGGGTCTTATCCACCACTGGCTCTGTTAGTGTAACCCCATTCCCTCCCTCCCTCCCTGCCGGCCGCTCTCCTTCCACCTCATCCCTCCATCTCCATCTCCATCCACCCCCCCTTCCTCCCCCTCTACTGCAGACTTGCTGTGGACCCCGTTATCAGGCCAGGGCTGACGTCAGGGGGCCCGCTGGTGCTGGGGGGCCGGAGACGGAGGCTGATAGCGTGGCAGAGGCTGCCTCCACACAGGCTGTGGGAACTACGGACCCAGCCCACTTCGACCCAGTGGCCCTGCACGTCCACCACGAAAACACACAGAGGTGAGGATACACGGTTAATTCATGAAAGCACAAACACTTTTTGTGAATTGCAGCAGGGTTTCTATAATTAAAAGCTCACACATTGTGGGTATTTTTTAAGGTGAGAACAGTACTTTAATGTGTTTTTGAATAATTAAATTTAAAAATTCTGTATGTGACATTCAGAGCAGTAATATAGCAGCAAACCATTATTTGCAATGTAAAGTTAAAGGTGAGTAATGATGCCCTCAGACTCCCAGGGCTTCAAAATTGTGTCCCTAACTTCATTATAGTGATGCTGGAAGCAACGTTTAATGCCTGTGTGACACGCACCAGGGTTTCCACTTACTCCAATGTTAACCCGTTCATGACTTTATTATAAGCTCAGGGCATAGTTTAAAATGTGAAAGTCTGCTTAGGGTGGGGCCAGCAAATGCCAGACTTTGACCCAGGACAGCATTGTTCAAAACCAACAAACAACAACATCACTTGTGGCATTTGTGCCACTCAAAGCTGGATGTTATTTAGCGACAAATAGTTTTGCTGCCTAAACCTAATCACTGACCCCTTCTTAACATTGACCATAGACAGAATATAAAGATGGCTAACATGACACTTCCCCCAAAGTGTGAGATTTTTACTCTCTATCACCCCCTTGGTGTCTGTCTGCAGTATAGAGGTCATAAAGCTCGCCCCTCCATGTTAGTGAATGGAACATCGGCTAAACTAAAAGTACACGCCATATAAATTTTTGCTACAAAGATAGTTCTCATCACCCTAATGTTTGATCAAGTGTTTGTTTTTATGATAAGTTGTTAATGAATTATTAAATTATCCAAGATGGGGATTTTCCACCATGACTGACAGTTGTGACAGCCAATCCGTGTGCTCGCATTCGATGGAGCTGCTCGGGATTCGCCGAACGGGTTTCTGATGGTGATGGTTTTGGCGGGACAACCCCCACCATGCTTATCCTCTTCCTGCTCTCAATAACATCACCAATGCAAGATGGCTGCAGCCGCATCTCGGATATTTTAGCCTCACTAAAGCATCGTGGGGTTAAGTTGGGGCACGCCATCCATCTTTATATACAGACTATGATCTCTCCTGTGGCAGAAAGGCTCCCCCGGTATTATTGCTTTTGCCCGAGCAGCAAAATATGATGAGTAAAATATCATGAGCAGGTTGTGATCACTTTGCTGTGTGTGTTTGAGCTTCTCTGTGGTTTGTTGCGCTGCTTTGTACTGTGCTTACACCGCAGTTACTGCTGATATTGAGACACAGTTGCCGTGGTAGCATGGTGCCCACACTTTGGTTCCCCCTGGTTACCGGTACTATATTGTATTGTTTAGTGTGGTCTCTTAAATTTAGGAAGAAATTACAAAAATCATAAATGATGATGAAAAGATGATTGAATCATAACCTGTATGTACCCATCTATAAAAAGGGAAACAAATTCTTATCTGAATGCATACAAAAGTGCATGCTTGTGTACATGTACAAGTATTTTCACATCTTGCTATTATAAGCATCTTCCACTTTCGTAAACTCAGCAGTCTCTTTGACCCTAAAATAAACACAACTATCTCATCCACAGCAGATATAAATTATGCACTTAATGAGCCATTTCTTATCAAAATTCCCAACTGCTCGACATCTCAAAAGGCCGATCTTCTCATCCACTTTTAAAAAATAGTCTTTTTGAATCAAATATGTCCCAAGGTAGCAATATTCTGTACTTTGTTATCTCCCATCATGTTTGTTGCAATATCTCAGCAGTGACTGACTTAAACGGAACAAAAGGTCAGGGAATTACTTTACGTTATAAATTACACGTTTTTAACTTCACTCCTAACAAATCAATTCCCCGGGCACCTTCAGGCTGATAAAACTGTTTGTGACAGATATTATGTCATTTAGGTTGAAGATAAAGCTGAGGTTACTTTCTTTTTGACACTCGTCAGCCCATGTATCTCCATAAAAGACAGCTGCAGTTGACAGATTATGATGTCAGGGTTGGTATTAGTCCACGAGACGTGAATTCACAGGAGGAAAAATCAGGGAATTAATTGCTTGAGACGAGGTTAAGGAGGCACTTAGCCCTGAGTGGTGGAATGGCTATTGTCATGCCAAAAAAAATCATGTGTGAAAGGTGTGTGTGTGTGTGTGTGTGTGTGTGTGTGTGTGTGCTGGTATGGGTCAGCAGGTGCAAGTTTGATCTGAGGGGAGTGAGTGGAGCATAGAGGCCTGCAGCAGATGAGTTTGGCAAGTTTCACATCATTAGTTGCAGGTGCAGCACTCCCAGCATGTGCAAACACACATACTCTCTCACAAACACAACTCATGTCATCTAAACCTTGTTAATTGTCATCCCTTAACATCTGTATACCCACCAAAAACCACCCAACTCAGCTCTGTACTGCTGTTCAACCCTGGTTTGACTCATTTACAGTAATGGGAGTGAATTGAAGCATCAATCTGCCAGTAACAGAGAAATATATTTCCACATCTTCCTACGTGTGTCTCAGATGTTTTCGGAGATGGATCTGTCGGATGGGGAGTGGAGACACACTTATCAGTGTGTTGTCCTCGATAAGGCCGAAGAGATTTGTAACGGTTGCAGTGTGTATGTGTGTGTCTGGTGCTCTCTCACTTACTCTGACCTCTCCTCGGCCGAGCAAGTAGGAGGAAGAAAAGAGTGGCCTTGACAGAGCGAGAGGAGGGGTGAGATGTAAAATAAGAATTGGCGAAAGAAGGAGACCGTTGTTTCTGAGTTGCTTATTTCTTCTCCTCTGCCTCTCGCTGTCATTTTCTCTCAGTCTCTTTGTCAGAGACACACTCCCTAAATTTTACCAGTGTCCTTGGGTGTTAATAATATGAGAAGAGAAAACAAAATGTGAACTCAAGGTGCACTCTAAAATGTTTTAATGCATGAGAAAGGGAAAATGCAACTTCATACAGTTGCAGATTTGATCAAATAAGATTAGATTTCATTTGATTGTCAGAAATAATTCCTAAATTTGTCTTGTGTTCCAGGATGTCAACTGTTTGACATAAATACAAAAATACAAATAACGCTTGACCAAACAACAAAATTATACAACTAACGCTTTAAATCATCACAGACATTAAGAAACATGAATACAGTGCAACATATTACTTATAACCTATTACATTCAGTGTTCAACTCAGGAACACTGAAGCTACTGAGAAGCCATATTCTGATTTAACCCTTTGATGCCTGGAGGGACATCACTTTTCTTGTGCAGCTTTCAGATGCCTTTCACAAGTATTTACGCCTTCAAACCCATAACAAACTGAAGCCATTTCTTTTTTTAATTTCTTTTTTTTTTCATGGGTGAAAAGGCAATGAGCAACTTGGTAAGAAATTATGTAGATTAAGAAAATTATTTTTAAACATTGAGGGAAAATGTCTGAGGGAAAAAAGAAAAAAGCTAGAGAAAAAGTCATTCAAGTGATTTTTCAAGTCATTTTCTTGTTTTTTAACTTTCTTTCTTTCTTTCATTTTTGAAATAATTTTCAGGTAATTTTCTTGTACTTTTTTTTTTTACTTATTTCTTGCTAATTTTGGGGTCGTTTTTTCCTTCATTGCTCATTGCCTTCTTCCCATGTTTTTGAAAGAAATCAGGCCAATTTGTTATATTATGTAACTATATTTCCAAGTTTGACATAAAATACATGTGTCTTATCAGAATTTCATAATATGCCAGTTCATATGCAGGTTTTGGCTCAGTTGTGTAACCCAGACACATTCCCCCCCACCCCCACCCCCCCCTCTGAAAACCTGGGATGTTAGACAAGTCACATGATCAACAGGAAGTAGCATCATTAGAGTTTCCTGGAGGCCATAGGAAGAGTAAGTTCTGTCACTTTATGTTATGTATTTCTGATCATATTTTATATCAATAGATGTCATAGGTTGTCTATAGTTTTATATGATCTCCACTCTATCTTTAAAACTAAGCCTGTCAATGTTATAGCTGCTTTTATTTGTTAGTCAGCTCCTCCTCGCCTTTACCATGGTCAGCTTCACCTGTCATATCTGATGCTTCTTCACACTTTATGACCAGAAATTTGCCCCTTTGCTCCTTTTTTTGTTTTGTCCATACATAATGTTTGTTTGTTTTAAATGGCGTTAATTGCCGGCTGACATTCCTGTCTTTAAGATGCTGTACCAGGCTGAGTTTAAAGTTTTAGAATCATGATATCGGTTTCATCAGAAACTACAAGACCTGAGGAATCCAGTGATACCAGCCATGCCATGCTTCTCAGTAAGGAGGCTAAATAAAGCTCCAAAGGTAGGCTAAATTTTGGCGATGAAAAAAAAAATTAAAAAATGGCACAGCTATTTCACAGGGGTCCCTTGACCTCTGACCTCAAGATACCTGAGTGAGAATGGGCTCTGTGGGTACCCATGAGCCTCCCCTTCACAGACATGTCCACTTTATGTTAGTCCCATCACTTTTTTGCAGTCATTTGATTCCTAATCAAGACAATCTGTTTGACTTTCTTTACCTTTTCAATATGGACTTCAAAACTGTTTTGCAATGCATAATAATAAATCTGAAAACAAGTGATAAAAAAGTGATTAATCATGATTAACTATTGAAAATCTGCGATTCATTGAGATTCAGAAAATAGTTTGACAGCCCAATAAATAGATTTACAGATATATATATATATATAGATAAATCTAATAGATAGATATCCACATAGTATAACAAAATATATCGAAGTTATGAGTGTAATGTAATGAATTAAGTAAACTCAGTTCAGTTTTTCATGAAACTGAAAGAAACAGACATCAATACAGACAATAAATTTCACGTCTTGCTCTCAGTGGCAGTTTCCATATTAAAGCTCAAGGAGGGGTACATTTGGACATATTTGCTTAACTGACAGATCTCTCAATCATTTTTTTTTTGTTTTTTATTGTTCCAAGTCAGATTCACCCAGACTCCACTCTGTATCCCAAATGTGCATTTTTCATCCAAAGACAAGCAACATAGCAGAAAACATTAAACCACGTTACAGATTCTACGTCTTTGTTCTTTATACTATAGTCAAAGGTTTTTTTGTACATAGCCTGCCAGATACTCTCTCTCTCTGTGTGTGTGTGTGTGTGTGTGTGTGTGTGTGTGTGTGTGTGTGTGTGTATGTGTGTGTGTGTGTGCGTGTGTGCATTTGTATGTGTGAGTATGCGTACTTATCGGGAAGCATGTGTTTGAACAGATGATTGATTCATAAAGTAAAAATATAGTGCTTTATTTTTTTGTATTTCATTATCAAGTCATCAATCACAGACAGTAAGCGTCATGTGATCCGCCTCAAACCAACAGCGAATAATCTCCTCCGCCCTCTCAGTGGTCTGCCACACTGCCTGTCTCGATGCCCCCTCTCTGCCCTCTGGGTGACACGATAAGCGCAGGCCTCATTAGTCTTTTTAATTGGTTTAGAACAACTTCAGTGAGCCAGTTTGTGGTCCGGCTGCATGCCAGGCTAAAGTAAACCGACCCGATGAAAACACTGAACAGGCCGATTAACAGATCACAGAGTGCCGTCTGCCAAAGGGGGAATTCATAGTATATAGTTTTCTGCTGAAAGAATTGAAACCATCCATTTCTAAACACATCTACTCCCCTCACTTGACAGTTTGTTGGCCTTGTCTTGTGCCCAGGAGACTTTGACTGCTCTCCATGGTGCCAAATCATTGAAAACATTTGTTCATCAGCTGTTCAAAGAGAATTTTTCTTCCCAATGTGAGTGCAAAACAGATCAACTTCTAAGACTGACCTTTAGCCCCCAGCGGCGTTTGCTTTGTCTCCATGTTCTTTGCTCAAGATATATGGTAGGATGTATTCTTTAATGAATGAAACAGTGTGTAAAAAATTAGGGGGATTTAGTGTGTAGCAATAAAGATTGCAGATTGCAACCAGCTGAAACTCCTAGTTGGGATTCCTTCAGTGTTCATTGTTCAGGAGGTTTTTACCAGGAGCAAAAATTACTTGCACAGGACTCTTCCTCTCCAAACACACCAAGTGATTAACATGTTTTAAAAAATGAATTAAACAGTTTAGTGCACAGTTTAGTACAGTTTCACTGTATATATATCAGTGTTTCTTTGACACTTCAGCATTTTGGAGACGGGCCGCTAGCCAACACATGCTAATATGTGTTTACCGCAGAGGTCCTTTCCTCCTTAAAACTAATGGACACAGTAATATAACCTTTCGAAAACTGAGCAAATTGGCTTACTTCCTTTCAAACAAATGGGAGGCAATAAGCAAGGAAGGAAGAAAGTATTCAAAAAAAGCAGGAAATTAGTAAAAAAAAAAAAAAAAAAAAGGTCCAAGAAAATTACTGGGAAAAAAAGTGCTTTATAAATAATAATAATTTTATAACATCATTTACAATATTTAATTTTGATGATTGAAAATACAGTCGCCCCCACCTCTTTTTTTCCCATAGACATTTACCCTAGCTTTTTAAAAATCATTAAATTAAAAATCATGTTTTAAATCTACTAATTTCTTGCAATTTGTGAAACACTTCATACCATGTTGCTCATTTCCTTTAATCCCATGTTCCTGTTAGAAACTGCACGAGTTTGCTCAGGGTTCAAAGGTTTAAATACTTTATTGGCTTTTATTGGTAATATTTGAATTTTTTTTAAATCTGTCTTTTCTGGCACTCTGCATGTGTGAATTGGTGAGCGTGTGTGTGTGTGTGTGTGTGTGTGTGTGTGTGTGTGTGTGTGTGTGTGCGTGCGCGTGTGCACGCGCACGCACCGTGGCGTCTATAGCTTGCAGGGAATCCATCAAAGCTTATCATTATAAGTAAACATGACAGAGTGGACAAAATGTCTTCTGCGCCGCCAGACCTGCTATCTAACCACAAGCCATATCTGTGATGATGGACTGATGTGGCGCTGGCTTGAACTAACCAGAGTCTGAGTGTGAGAGTGGGAGTCTACACACGAGCACACACACACGAGAACACACACATCAAAAGGCGTACACACGCAAACACTCAGTAAGCACACACTCAAGTTGCCTTTAACATGGCCCTTATATCTTTAGCCCTCTGGAGCACTACCTATACAGTACATGAAAAGTTGACTTATCACACAATCATAAATGAGCAGGCACACTCATAATTCATATAGGGATTTATAGCTGTTATTTATTGGCCAGTGTTTGCTGGGGTTCATAGTTATACCTATGAGTTGAGCTGCTTTTTCTTCTTATAAAGAGATGGTTATTGTACAGGACAAACCTCTTTTTATGGCAGATGAGATCAGAGGAGAGTTAAGGAGTACTGAGGGAGATTTATTAGTAATGTTAGCTAATACTTCATGATCTGTACTCATTATCTTGGCTTCCAAAAGTGTTAGGGCATTGACCTGTTAGCATGGTATGTCAAGTCAGGTTATAAAAAGTCAGAAAATGAAGATATGTCTTTACAATGTTAGATTTTCTTAGCTTTTTTTGTGAGGTTTCTCATGTGCGTTGAGGTCAGTCTGTGTGTTCCTATACTTGTTACAACACTACTGATAAGCAGGGTAAACAACCTTGCACTGTTTGCTCCCCTACCATGGCCATGTGATCAAAAACACTTATGTGTGTGTTTGAGAGGGTGATATATGTCCATCTTTCCTTCAGGTTTCCTATACCATATAATCCTTCCTCGAGGTGTGGCTCCTGCACCGTCTGGACATTTAGCTTCAAGAACAAAAACCCCAACTTTGATAACCTTTCCCCCCCACCGTTCAGTTCCTGGGTCAAAGGTCATGGCTGCAGTGCCTCAGCTGACTTGGCAGATTGACAGTGGGTGTAGTGGCACTGGATGGTATACAGTATGGAGCCATGTCTCCATCACTTTCATTCCCCTCACTTTGTTGGCTGACTGGTGCAAGTGGCCAGTGTGTGTGTGTGTGTGTGTGTGTGTGTGTGTGTGTGTGTGTGTGTGTGTGTGTGTGTGTGTGTGTACACATGTAGGGGGTCATTAACCTCATAGTAACCCTGACGGTGGTCTTTCACTCTCTCTGCACTTTCTAGACCACCAAAGAAGTGATTAATGTGTTTTCATCACACATTTTTTTCAATAGGAGTTCTAATGCTGCATAGTTTGAGTCAGTTTCTTATCGAGAGCTGGATGAAAGTGTCATGATCATGTCTGTATGATAAATGTAAAGCTAATAACAGTTACAATCAGCTGCCAGTTAGTTTAGCTTATGCTTCATGCTATGCTACTTAACTTGGGAAAAAAAACTATCTCTGACTTGTAAGAGTGCAACGGAGCGGACGTTCAAGTCGGGATTCCAAAATCGGAAAGTCGGGCAATATGCACCAGGTGAGGCGTCTTGCCATGCGGTATTTAGGTATTATTATACATCTATGCATAGACTTTGTCGCCACCTCACTTCCTCCTCTGCTCACGTAACAATTACTACGGCCAATTGAGGACGTCACCGTACATTAAAAGTAAGTGTGGGTCATATTCATAAATCCCCACGGTTGACCTATATGGCCGATTCTCAGTGACAGTGGCCTGGCTAGGATCTGGCTCCACTCTGTTATTTGGTCATTTAGCTTTTAGCATGAGCATTTTGTAATCTGATGGGGGCTTTATTGTGTTGTTTTTGTGAAATGTAATTTTAAAAACTGAATCAGAATCAGCTTTACTTGCCAAGTACGCTCACACAAACAAGGAATTTGACTTCAGGTAGCTTTGCTCTTAATGTACAGGAAATTAAATATTACATGTAAAAGGAAAATAAAATAATAAAACAGATAAAAACAGAAAAAATATATAGTTTAAATTTACATATGTACAACATTCATTAACAGCATTTTAATCAAGTTTAATGTCAGCTGTGTCAACCACAACCCACCCTTCACCCTAAATGGTTAATATATAATGATAATAATCATCATCATCATCATCATCATCATCATCATAATTATCATTATCATCATAACTTTATTTCTACAGCACTTATCTCAACAAAGTTACAAAGTGCTTCTCAAAGTGCATAAGAATAAAACAAAGATATACGCAGTTACAATAAATAAAACAATATTAAGAGCTAAGATTAAAGTGTGCACTGGGCTAAAACAGAGCAAAAGGAAATAAAACACAAAATATCCATATCACAAATGTCTAAATCAGTCAATAAAATGAAAAGGTTCCCTGTAAAAAAATTTGTTTTAGGAAATGATTGAAAAACGGGCAATGTGTTAGCGAGTGTAATCTCCTAGACTTGAGGATCTCAGATTACGACCAGGAACATAAGGAGTCACAAGTCCAGTTATATAGCTTAGCTGCTAAATGTTGAGCTGTGAAAGTTATTAAAATGAATCTTAAAATCAACTCTAAAATAAACAGGCAACTGCAGGAGGGAGGTGAGAATTGGGGTTATATGTGACCTACAAAAGCAACCTGACATTAGCTTTTCAGTTGATTAGTTTAACCTGGCCGTTGCTGAGTAAAAATAGTTCCAGATAATCTCTACATTTACACAATTAATAGTTTGTGTTGTGCAACACTTTTTAATTTAGCAATAAAACAAAAAAAGAGAAACACACCATAAAAAGCCAAAAAGAAAAAAGATCAGAAAATTAAGTAGAAAATAGGAATGCACATTTCAAAAAATCTACTTTTCTAACTCTTTCTGTGACTTTCCTTGTGTAAACCTCAATGCAAAAGCTTGTAAATCAGTCACAGTTGCTGGCTGGTTAGATTTGTAAGTGGGACTCTAAATCCTGATGGGAAATAACTCTCTCTCTCTCAAAGGTTTCTCGTCCTAATTGGTTTATTGCACAACAATCTGTCAGCTTTCTAACGTCTTAGTATAAACACGCAGATAAAAACGCTGTCTGATGGAAGATTTTCTTAAATATAGCCACATTTTTTTCACAGGTTTGGCTCATTATAAAGAATTACGACTCCCATAATTCCTATCAATTATCATTTGTGTGACATATCCTTTTCCAGTGTTTAGGTTTTGCAGCTTCTTGCTGCCACAGTGTACTTGAAGTTATCAGTGGTTGTAGTCTAAGCTAGAAGTGTATGACGTCTGGGTAAAATGATTTTAAATCTCTCCAAGGCCTGTGCTGGGTCAGACCTCTGTGACCACAACAGTTTAAAAAGATGTAAGCAAGATATCAAATTATATATGTATTGTATTATATATGTATTTAAAATTACATTACAGAATTATTATAATTTTAAAGCAGTTCAGGTCATTTCAATACTCTTTTTTTTAAAACTTTTCCTTGTTTTGCTTTGTTTATTTGTTTGGTTTGGGGTTTTTTTTGTTTTGCTTTTGGTGTTTTGGGTTTTGTTTTGGGTTTTTTTTGCTGATATTCAGGTAATTTTCTTGTTGTCCATGTTGTCCATATCTATAAGTTTTCAGAAAACTAGACAAATACCAAATAAACACAGAGTACAGGCAGAAGCCTCCATCCGTCTCTGTAACTTTGAGCATAAATGAGTCCTAAGTCCCTTCTTTATGTCGTCTTTGCATTGATGCAAATTTATGCATCATGCCACTCCAGTGTGTGATTATAAACAGCATGCCATCATCGTGGAACCAAAAGAGGCTTAATGGGAGTGACGTTTAATAAAACAGCGTTGGTGTCTGTTGTGACAAATCTTATACTCATCAGCAGTGCTTTATTAACATAACAATGGCATTAATGGCAATAACTATTATTTACTGTCTTTTATATGGTGGCTGATCTCATCCTCTGCTCGGAGAGTAAAGAGTCCCCGAATCTCATTGTTTTCATGTATTGTCAACATGTACGGCCACTGTTCTTTTTCGAGTAGCTGCTAACTGCTATTAGCTGCTTCTTAAATCTCCCATGGTTGGTCTCATGCAGCCCGTACGCATTGTCAAATATTGCTTTGTCAGTGATATGGGTGTAAGATACTGATGGCAAAATCTGCTGTTCGCAGCGGTATGATATGCCACCGGGCAGCATCAGTTTGTAACAGGGTCAGACTGAACCTTTTGAAGTGTTATGACACATCATAAGTTGGTTGGGCGGCACCTGTCACAGTCATATAACATGCAGCCGGTAACGATGTAATATAAGTAGTTGGAAGATTGTTATAGAGTGGATGGAGGGGTGGTGGACAGGTCCAACAAACCTGAACTTTCACCCAGGAGCCCTGTGTTTGCTTCTCGTGTGAATGTAGAGCCAAATCATGATGTGTTTTCCTAAACCAAACCCGAGCTTATTTGCGTAAACCTAATCATGTACTTTTGCTGACGTTGGCCGCAGCATTTCAGGACATTGATAACAGACACAAGAGGTAACCTTAGCCGTTATATGTAAATACAAAAGTCTACTGACAATTTGGCGATATTTGATGACTTGGGATTATCATGAGTCCTGCCTTTGATCACATCGTACTGGATGTCGTTTTTCTACAGACCTTGTTTTGGTGCTGTTACTGCCTCCTGAGGCAACATAACAGTGCAATATTTCCACCTTGGATGGGCAGTGTAAAATAGACCATAGTATCTCTCATTCTCAGTGGCACACATGTCCTAAAAATGTGTTTTATTTTTTCTTTTGTTCCTTTTTCCTTTCTTATTTTCTGCTCATGCTCTGCAACATAAATTCCAGTGTGTGTGCGTGTGTGTGTGTGTATGAATACTCCTGTGTAGTATGAATATTGACCCAAAAAACAGACATTGTAATGCTACCAGCTGTTTGAGGGCCTTGACGAGACAGTACCATAAAAATTCTATTATCAGCAGCTGAAATGAAACTACCTGCATGCTGTTCAGATCTTATATGACAGTGAGACTAAAGACGCTGTAGGTTTGATGGACTTAGACTCTTATTATTGGCCTGTCTGAAGTCACATCTTGAAAACATAACTCAGTAAAGAGTCAAAAGTTTACCAGAGCTCATCCTTGGCTTTTTTTAAGCTTAAAATTCTGCAAAACTGTCTGTCTGAATCTAGTTTTCGTTTTTTTTGTCTTTTACTTTCAGGAAGGAAATGCAGAAAATCAATGATAACTTTGCAATATAAAACTTCAAGAAAAATATTAGAAGAAGAACATTTAAAAGAAAGTGGACACTTGGGAGGCGGCTGTCCTGCTGTTTTGTCACTTTAAGGTTTTGATGGTCTTGACGGGGGACGATGATACCCAGAGCCCCGGGGTCCCTGCCAACACAAACCCTGCTCCCAACCAAACAGTCCCCCACAATCCTTTGCTCTGAGCAGGGCAGGGAGAGGAGGGGGTGGATGAGAGTCTGACCAGGACAGAGGAGGGACACACCGGCGCCATGGCGATCCCTAAGACAACTTATCTCCTCTCTCACAATGATAGCGCCTGTCAAAATAACTGCCAAGATACATAGCCAGCCAGGAAATGGTTAACTCCTGCCTTGTCCAATCAGAGGGCCCGCAGTCTCAGTCTTTCCCCACCTTTGAGGGCTCTCTGGGACCCAAGCGCCACAAACACTCATTATCTCTGTCTCATTGCACCCAAACAGGTTCAGTTCAGCTGAGCTTTATTGGAAGGAGTGACAGGAAACTGAATCTTTGACTTGAAGTTCAAAATGAAGAAATTATACAAAACAAATGTTGAAGTGACTAAATAATCTGTCGCTCACCACAGTCTTCTCCGGGTGAATACTGCAGAGAATATCATACCCTTACTCATACAACAGAGACTATGTTGAATGTTGCTCTTTTTTTAAACTTGTCAGGACAGATAAAATAAGTCATGTATCTTATGGTAGAGTGTTGTATAGCCCCCGATGCATTATGCCCTCCTTGACATCTTCAAACCCCTGCCTCTAGTAGCATTTGTTGCAAACTGTTGCCACCAAGTGGTGTAAATGATAAATATTTCTGGGGATGGTCAGAAGGTGGAAATGCTAAGTGGACTCGGTATTGGTTCTCACTTGGGTTCCCAGCATAGGGGTCAGGATCGTTCAACACGTCACGTGATAATTCTGAGGGGTCTTGAGATGTAATAATAATAATAATGATAATAATAATAATAATAATGGTAATGGTAATAACAATGCATTTATTATTATTATTATTATTATCATCATCATTCTTTTTACTTTTAAATAAAGTAATTTAAAATAAAAAAAATAAAATAAAAGTAATTTTAAATAAATTTTAAAGTGACAAACATTAAAGACAGCAACTTGTTTTAGATGTGAATAAAGAAATCGGTATAATAGGATTACATTACTTTTGTAATGCTTTGGGTAATTAAGGCTTTCTAAACAAGCCACGATTTAGGATGTTATTTAGTTTAAAATAAATAAATTGTTTTGGGTTTTTAAATGTGTGTGTGTGAGTTTGTGTGTGTGTGTGTGTGTGTGTGTGTGTGTGTGTGTGTGTGTGTGTGAGAGAGAGAGAGAGAGAGAAAGAGAGATAAAATAGACACAAGTATGAACGAACTCTGGGTTTTACCAAATTAGTTATATGATAAAGTAGTAAGATTTGCATAAATCGTTTCTGGTAATTTTTTATACATATTCTAGGTTTTATATTATTTTAAGATATGTCTAGATATGTCTTAAGATATGTCGATATCTAGATCTTTATCTAGATATTTTGTAAGTGGTATATGAGGGCATTTTTTTCAGAAATCTTATTTAGGCTTATAAATTTAAAGTTTAGCTAAAATAATGAGCGAATTAATTATATAGCCTACTTTTCAGTCTTGAGGAAATTCATATTTTTGAATATTCTTTGGGTGAGAATTGAGAACTCTTGATATTCTTAAATTCTTTGAGTGAAATTATCAAAATGTCTTTGAAAAAAATGATCCAACTGAAAATTAATCAATCCAGAACATTGTCACAATAGTGTTGCAGTGGGTGCATATGTCACTCATAGCATGAATTTAAACACTGGAGTAAAAATAGGAAAAGATGTTCCCTGACCGGGAATCGAACCCGGGCCGCGGCGGTGAGAGCGCCGAATCCTAACCACTAGACCACCAGGGATGGTTATCACACAGTTGAAACGCAGTGATTTTATTAGTACTTAGTGTACTGTTGTATGTGTATTATTGTGTTATTTTTAGTTATGGTTCGGTATAATCTTGACTGGCGTTCATGTGTTCCAACTATCTAACCTTTACTAACCTAGCATGGCGTTACCGTCATTTAAAAACATTGCTTTAGCTTGCTAATAGTTAAGACAAGCTAGCGGTGAGCTCATGTTTTTACAGTGCACATGACAGCAGAGGGCGTAGTGAAGGGAGGCTTCATTTTGATATTAACATTAGCCGTTGGAGGATGCACGCAAGGTATGTGGGCTGTTTTAGCTACCTCTCTTGATGTCAGATTTAGCATTTAAACGCCTCGTTGTACATCAGGGTTTGGCGTCAGCCTTGGCCCAGATTACATGAACAGAAACAGCTTGTTTTACGATAACAGGCTGACGTTAGCGTCTTTAAAATATCCTTACCATATCCACCAGGTTGCTATTGTCCTGTAAACAAAGTAGCTAGCTAGCACTGTTAGCATCAGCTGTTAAAACAAGAAAGACAGACCCTTGTTTACTTTGTCTGTGTTTGTTTTAGCTGACGGTGGTATATGTTGTTGTAGCATTAGCACACAAGTGGATATCTGTCTTTTGTCACTGCTGCACTTTAAGAAGAGGCTTAAATCTGATCAATGGTAGAGGATTTCCCATTGAGCAAGCTGCTACAGACTGAACAAATGTAGCTAGGTGGGGTAACGTTGCTTCAAATTTCGCCTTTCCCCTGCTGTTAGCCGTTTACCTGTTATATAACCCTTTCAGACAACACATGGGTGAACTGAAGTTGCCTAATTTGTGTTTTTTTAGGGTGGGTGACATGCGTGTAATCAGTTGCTTTCGCTTAATCCTGTTGGTGCAGCTACTGTAGCTTTTAGTGTAGCCATGCACGTTTACATCAACTGGATTCCCAAAACTGGTGATAATAATAGACATACTGTTGTGATTAAGCATAATTACATAACTAAACGCATGTTTACTGTGGCAACATTAACTAGTAGCAGATGTGTATTTCCTCTAGCGCAGAGAGAGAGAGAGAGTGGTGCATTTTTCCATCCTGTTGGTCAGCCGCTGCCAGCTGAGTGGCCTGACATGCTTATTATAGGATGCTTTCATCGCCCTCCACTCAGGCTGATGATGTTATTGGGCTTTTTGCATTGTGTTGTTGAGTGAGGAGGCACCCTGTGAGCCCTGCTAATCCCCTCCGCTTATTCCCCCTGCAGGACAAGGAAGAAGTGTGAGAGCAGCACAGTGTGAGAGGTGATCTTCCCCAAGTCTGCTGGCTTGGTGGGTGTGTAAGGGTGAATGTTTGTATGGACTGCATGCAGATTTAAGACCCTGGCCTGATGGAAAAGAGAGACAGGAAGCCGGGATATTTTGCCAGGTAAGAGACTCTGTGTTTGTTTGTTTTGAATTACTGTCATTTGCATTTATTTAAGGAATTTTTCATGCAGTAAAACTGATGAATTCCAACATATGATAATTATAAAGGGTTTCTGTGGATCCTTAATAAATCTTCAAAGGCATTGAGTTCATTAATCTAAAAATAAGGCCTTAATTGGTATTAAAATGTATTAAATCAGTCTCTCAGAAGTCTAAAAAAATGCAAAAACATGGGAAGTAGGATTGTATGTTTCACTTTTTTTTCAAAGGTTGCATTGTAAAATCAATTTTAAAACAATTAACTGAATCTTCTTAAACATCATGATGGGAATTAAAGTAGTGATATCCTACATACAGAGTAAGAAACACAAAATCGGTAAAAGAAACTCATCAATAAATTTCCAAAATCTTATCAGATCACACCTTTTCACTGGACCAAAGTGTATTGTTTTATTTTACAAAAAACATATGTGCATTAATTATAATAATAAAAAACTTTATTTCATACAAGGGATTCAGCTGAAAGTGCTTCACAAAAAATGCAACACAAAAGCAAAAAGATGGCAGGATTAGACAATCAGAAGACAGTCCATGATAACAACAAAAACAAATAAAATATAAAAGCGAAGGTGAAAAATACAGAGACCAGTAAGAGTAATAATTACAAGATTTTTTTTTTTTTTTCAAAGCCAGACTAAATAATTAAGCTGTCATTTAAAAATGTTCATCAAGCCCACAACTCTTATAGCTTTTGGTATTATTCCATAATTTTGGAGCATAGTTAACAAAAGCTGGGCTGCCTTTTTCTTGTGTGTGTAATTGTGTGTATTTAAAAACCCAGCAGGTGAAGATCTGGGAGCTCGTGAGGGATTTAAGAATGACAGAGTCTGCCATGTCGGCCGCTCCCAAACCATGAACTAAGTGAAACTTAAAATCTGTTCTATAAGATACTCGGAGCCAGTTGAGTGTAGCTGAAACTGGGCTAAAATACTCCCTCTTCCCTGTTTTGGTGAAAAGTCCAGCAGCACAATTCTGGATAAGATGAAGTTTCTCAGTTGACTGCTTCAGAAGGCTAGTAAAAGGAGAATAGCCATAATCTAATATATTTCTGGTGCTTACGACAAATTGCTTTCATCTTAAGGTGGTACAGATCTTGAGATCATCTCAGAAAGACATTTTTCCATGACATTACTGTACACAAATATACTGCATACATTTAGGCCTCAAGAGTCCTTCTGGTGCCAGCAGACACATAGAGACAGAATAGTAATCATAAAAATCACTTTAGTCTCTTTATGTCTCATTTAAAATTTCACAGAAAATCATTCATCTGCACTTAGATCCTATAAAAACATTAAATTCTGTGCTCATGCATGCATGACAATAGCAAAAAACAAAGCTTTTTCAACCCCAGTTTTTCATGATGTATGTAATTTTGTTGATTTTGTGTGGCGGGGCGAGTGGCTGTCACGCATCCATATTCTGATGAAGTTTACACAGCTTGTGTGATGATGCAATTTGTAAGGAAAATTTGCGTTTTGCGTGACAATTCAGCTGTTTCCCCCAAATCATTCACCTACAAAATATATTTGTAGCGCTGGGGAAGAATGAGATTTAAAAAAAAAAAAGAAGAAGAAAAGAAAGAAAATTATATAACCAAAGTCACCCCTCAGCCAGCCCCTATTCTGGCAAATAATCAACAGTCCCATAGGAGAAAAATGTCAATATGGAGAAACAGAATGACAAAATTTGGCATCACAGTTTAAATAATTGTGCAGATTTATTATTGACAAAGGTAACTTATCAGCTGCACAGAAATCATGTCATATTATGTTTTCAGTTATTAATATTGTTTTATTTGTTGTTATGGTTTTAGTCTGTTTGTTCTTTTATGTGAAATTCTTTATGCTGCTGTCTTGGTCAGGACTCCCTTCAAAGAGAGATTTTAAATCCCAGCTAAACTACTCTTGGTTAAAATAAAAGTTAAATAAAAAAGAAATATATAAAGATATGGTGAGTCATTAAACCCAATGTTTGTCCATGTAAATGTCCCAGAGCAGTTACAGTGTCGGGTTTCTCCCAAAATGCACTTTGCAAAATATTAGAATGCGAGCTAAAATGATTGTCGAGCTACCAGACGTCCCATTACCAATAAGTTTCAAGTTTCTTTACCCAAGCATCTGATATAATATATATCTGATGACAGGAAGTGGCTCTGCTGGTATTTGTTTCTGTCTGTGTCTCTCAGCCAGCTATCACATGTTGAAGGGTAAAGTCCAAAATGTTTCTATAAACAGGTTCTACTCAGTGCATCGCTTGTTGAAAGTGACGTTGTAGGTTTTCCATTATGCTGCACAGTTGATTGTACCTTGACAATCAGTTGTAAAGGTGCATTAACTAATTATTTATTCTCACCTTTTCTGAATCGTGGATCGGCACTGTTAAGTCACCTGTCTCTGAGCTATAATCCAAGTCATGCGTCAGAGTATCTTGACCCTCGGGGATGATGACGACTGTAAAATTGGATTTAAGCGCCATTGTGAAACACGATAGCAGGAAGTGTGTGGAAAGCGGCTTCTCACAGCCACAGTGCATAGACTGACAAGGAATCGACAGGTTATGAGCAAAGATCAGGCCTTTCCTTCTGACATCTACAGACACGAGACAAGCACATGATTGATTCATTAATGTTCTTGTAATGTGTTCATTTTAGAGAGCTGAGTGAATAATGGTGTTCTCCTGTGTAATCGGGCTTGAATGTGTCTAAAAATCCTTAAAGCGTAAGTTTGGTAGTTTTCAACCCTGGACCCTATTTTTACATGTTTTTGTGGCAAAGTGACTTATGGGAACAATTTTTAAAATTGGTCCAGTATTAAACGAGAACTCAAGCAGCATGAAACAGGCTGCAATGTAATCACTATGGGCATATTCGCACCGTCAATTTATGTCCGCTAAAAGTGCTTGTTTTTGCCACTGACAGGATCAGATTGTTTTTAAGTGTCTGACAACATACAAAAGGTATCCCTACAGAGATAGAACTTGTTGTTTGAGTAAAATCCTTTATATTTAAGCAGAAAAAGCCCTAAAATCACTCTCGCCAAACACTGTTTTGATAAACAGTAGTTTTATCATTGTAAAACACACTTCATTTAAAATCAATAGATGCAAAATAGAATTCACAAAAAAACATCATTGTTCATCTTTTTTACTGTTTCAATGATCGCCAACTCTGGTTTGGTTAAAATAAACCCTGAATTCACAAAGTTAGATGTGAAAATATGCTGGCTCTTTACACATTCCAAAATCACTGTTTATTTAAATGGAGTTTGGTGAAATTGGCAATTGTGATTTCAGGGCTACTTCTGGGATTATTTCTGGAACAAAGAGATCCATCTCTATAGGGATCCTAACCATAAATTGTCAAACACTTAGAATAATAATCTGAGCCCGTCAGTGGCAAAAACAAGCACTTTTAGTGGACTTTCAGTGATGGTGCACGCAGCCTCTTTCATCACTGCTGGCTGCAGCCCTCTCGCTCAGTACTCAGCCAATTTCAAAAATTATTTTTGTTTCCATTCGTCACATAGAAACAAAAACATGGAAAATATAGTCAGACTATAAAAAACAGAATTTACTCATTAATCCGCACATCTGAAACCAGTTCTCGTTAACATAACATAAACATAATATGCTTGTCTTCTTTATGCCTCAAATCAACATAATCTTGCTCATATGTAAACTAAATCAAAAGTGTCCCCAAAACTGGATAAATAAGTTGATTTATGGAAAAGCAGAAGTCGTCTGGTGAGTGTGCTGTTAATATCAGAGCTATTGAGTGTGGGCTTGACAGAAATGATGTGAGATAATGCAGTGCAGCCTAATGGGCGTTATTCTTTCTTATGTCTCAAGTTACTTGTTCTGGCTCTGCCAACAGCGTGGTACATGCACGCAGCTTGTCTTCCTTTTTGTTGACTTGATTGGCTTGTGTTGAAAATATTCCATTATTATTTTGTAATGGCAGCACATTTCAGTCGTGCACTAATTATTCGGTATGTGGTGCATTAGATCTCAGTGGGATTGCAGGCTTTGAGCTGAGTCAGAGCTGGTGTTTTCCTGGAAGGGCAGAGTGGGTACCTGTGGGAGGGAGCAGCCAAACAACAGTGGAAAGGTCCAGTATGAAAACATCAGACTCATGCAGACCTCTGCAGCACTACTGTAAAGACCAATAAGCAAATTGTGGGAGGAAAGTGGAAAGTATTGGGAGTGAGGAAAAAACTGTTCTTATCTCGAAAAACAGCCACTACTATAACATGTGCCTCTCACGCTAGTTGCACCATATGCTGCCTCGCTTCCTGACTATTTGTGTAGCCCCACAACACATCAGTCTAGATTAATTAGAAACACAAAACAAAATAACCGCATGCAAGTATTCATTCCCTCAATGTGACATGTGATAATATGGCTTATAACACCGTATCTCTGGAAATCACAAAACAAATTAGATTTAAATCATATATATAAATAATAAGTCAGGCTTTATTAGTATAGCACTTTTGATATATATGAACTGTAACACAGTTAGTGCTTCATACAAAAAAAACAAAATCCCACACACCCACAAACACAAGCATGTGAATAAAAACACACAAAAAATGAAAATAAAAATGAATAAATAAATAAGTAAAACACTCAAACTGTCGACCTAAATAAGAGGTAAATAAACAAAAAGTAAAAATAATGAATAAATATGTTAAAAAATGATAAAATGATATAGAAAGTAGTAAAACTGTGAAACAGACTAAAATATAAAAATAAATAGTCAATAGATAAATAAAGTTAAATTAAAAGCCAAACTAATGTTTAATTAAAAGCCAAACTAAAAATGTTAAAAGTTATCTGGAAAGTCCTACCGCCAGTTACTAAACTTCCTGGAAAAGCTACATTTTGAAGAAGAAAATGATACTTGAAATAAAGTTCACTGAAAATTCAAAAGCACTGAATAATTACAATAAGAGCAGGCATGAAAAATAGCTGTAAGTGTAAATTTGGTCAGAACAGGCTGTGCATAAACACTCGAGATTGAGGCCACCAAGAGGTTCATGGCAACTCTGAAGGAGCCACGGAGCTCCACGGCTGAGATAAAGAGACACTGAGCACCAAGTAACGGTTGTCGTGGTGATTTCATTGGTCACAGCTGTTGTGAAAACTCGCACAACATCCTGGCAGGTATTTGCCAGAAGATATGTGGGACACTGTGAAGTAAAGTGAGAAAATGTTCTGTTTTCTGATGAAAACTAAAGCATGCTTTGTTTTGCTGTCCCACTAAACTGTAGTTTAAACGTAAGACTAACATTACTATGATAACACACAATGTTCATCAGGAAGCCTGGTCTTTAGGGATTCCCCTTAGAGGGTAAAAATGAGCGCTGCTTTTCCAGCTAAACAACAGCAAACATGAAGTTAAAGTAAAACAGGTATAGCCTAAATATGGCAACATTATGTCACAGAGCGTCCAAGTTTATTATCTTGTTCTTTTGGGATCCACACTCGTTGTTCCCATGGCAACAGCTACTCTTCCCAGGGTTCTTAAAGGAAACTAAAAGTAAGCGAAGGTCATGAGTCAGTGACAGCGTTTGAGCACATACACCAGCATCATATCTTTGTTGGTTTTAACTTTAACTCAGAAATCCTTCCACCAGATTAAAAATACACATACACAAGAAACTAGACAAATTATAAAGAGGTGGCCATCAGATATGATGGGTTATAGTGTGATTCGCTTTTTCCGCCTCATTGACTCCAACAGAACTGATACCAAAGTCTGGCTCCTCGAACACTGTCATTGACTGTCTCATGACCTTTCCTTGTTTTATATAATTTTCCTAAGGTCCATTACATGGACATAAATAACCAGTTTTTGAGGCTTCTCTTGGTTATGATCATATTTAGGATATGGTCTTTACAAGAACACAGAGAAATCAGCTTATTTGTCTTCCCCATATTCATGGGGTTTTTTTTAATTAATTTATATTCTTAATGTTTACATGTTACTTACAGAATTGGGCTTTCTGTCATAATGGCGGTAATGGATACGCTGTTAACAAGCTTAATGTTAGAGGAGAAAGGAAAATCTTAAGATGAGGGCTTGAGAAATGCCTCAGAGTGAAACAGACGGTGCTGTCGAGACTGTGCAGATTTTTGAGTTCACTTCCAGATGTGCGCTGCATCAGTTAGTGGAAGAGAGACCTGAGGCGATGGAAGAGGCCTGATCTGTGTCTGTCTGCAGCTTTATCGACCCACTCTTGCCTTTCCATTAAGGCACTTGAATGCTTAAAAACGCCTCTCTTTTCACTTTCTTTTTTATTCTTCCTTTGCTCGGGGCTCTGGAGGCAAGCAGTGCTCCCATCACTCAAAGCTTATGATAAATCAATTTAGTGGTATTTTTTCTTAATATGCTCATATCCATACTTGAGGTTTCAGCGGGGCTCATAGAGAGTGCACTATCCTTAAGTGCACCACTAAGCTGTGATTCCACTGCACTGCAGTTTACCCCCCATAATGAACCCCAACAGGGTCTTGAGATGCTGTTACATCATCGCCTCACCTATCAATGATTAAACAGGCTGAAGGACAGAGTGAGTGGAAAATAAAACTGACGCAGCAACGTAAAGAGAGAGAAAAGTTAAAGGGTAACCTGGACTGTATTTTCCCACATTTTTGAGTCTATGTGACTAACGGGAATGACAGTTTTTGAAATTGATCCAGTGTTGAGTCAGACTGCTGCAAAATTGGCTGCTATGTAAGTGCTCGGGGCATTTTTGCACCGTCAGTTTACATCCGCTAAACGTTTTTGTGTTTGCCGCTGAAAGGCTCAGATTGTTATTGTAGTTCTTTTCACAAAAGCGCAGAAACAAGTCATTTTATTCAAATGGGCGTTCACTGGGCATTTCTGTCTCTGAAGCATCTCCTTCTTGTCACGCCGTGAAAACAGTTTTTTAAGAATAAACACAATAGAGAATGCATCAATACACTGTACACAATGCAACATGAAAGGAGAAAAACTACAAAAATGTCAGTTAGTGCAAATAGGGGCAACAAAGTAGGATAAAATACCTCGTAGGCTGCTTGTCATGAAAAGAGTTTCCAAAAGTCCAGGCACTTGTTAAAACAAATGTGATCAAATGGCCATCCAAACTCCTGTGCGTTCTTTATTTTTCATAAATCAAATGTATATTTCTGTCTCCTCTGGCATCCCATCAGGCTGAAGAGGCGGAGACAGCTCAAGCAGAGCCAATCAGACAAGTCTGTGACTGAGCAGAACACGGCAATCATTTCCTGTCCAGACATCCCAAATGACGGCGACCCCAACAAGAAGACGGACTTACAGAGAACAGCAAAGCCACATGCAGGCTCAGGTACGATCTGCATCAAAAACACATACAAAATATGCAGGATGTGATTACTTGGACACCTCCAGAGGTGGGGGTGCTCTGCTTCTGGTAGTGTTTGTTAGTGCTCGAGACAACATGGAGCAGAAAGACTACCTATCTGCCCTTCTCAGCGCAACTGATCAGATTTGCAGTGGCTTACAGTGCTGCAAATAGACAAAACACAAAATCATTCAGAAAACATCAATTTGAAGACACGTGCAACATTTGGAGAACATGCTGCAAATCCCACAAGGCGTTACGAAATGGGCTACAATACATCACAACACAACAGAAGCGTTTCAAAGGTCACTTAATACTGATGCATACAGATTACTTTCATTACTGGCTATTTTACACACTTTATGGTTACTGAAGTCGGCTAAAGAGAGCTAAAATGTAAATGTTTTTTACTGCAGTCGAGCTGCCGCGGCTCCAAAACAGAGGGTCGAACTAGCCACCACATGTAGGAGCAGACTTCACCAAAATAAGAGCTCTGTTCCGGTGAATCACATTCATTCAACAAGTCAGTTTATCATATGTAAATCAGTAAAGAAATACATGCATATATGAATGAATACATAAATAAATAAGCGTTGTGTTATTTGCAGTGCGTTCTCCATATGCTGCTCAGGTGTCTTCAAATTAATGAAAACCACCACACAGATTAGCTCTTCATGATGTAGCTGAGCCGTTCACAGGGCAAACACTCTGTTCACTACCATTCTTACAACTCCGCCAAACTTATGACATTTCCTGAATGCAAGACTCTCATTCCCACAGAAGCACCGCCACTGCGGTGACAGACACTGGGTAAAGCCCATGAGAATTTTGATGAAGTAAAAAATATTCTAGCCGTAGTCTACTATTATGGTCGTTGCAATTAACCTTTGTATAATAGCTTCATTCAAAGCAAGATGACTACCTAATTAGAAAGAAATCTTACACCCAGAAAGACAAAATCATTTATCATCATGTATCCCTGCTGCTACATTAGTAATAGGCTTTTGTTTTTGAGAAAAAAGTTGTTGGTTTTTTTGTTGCGCTCTATAAAAATTCCTATTTCCAGAAAACCAATATGTCAACGAGTGGTATTAGTACAAATGTCACTGTTAACATTATTCCTCTGCTCTGTTATGTGACCGATATACAACAGAAGGGTCGTCTGTGTTGGGAACGACCTCAGCGGTTTTAAACAGGAAGTTGCATAACCTTTATCCTGTTTTACTGTTGATGATGACACTCAAGGCGTTGCATTCACAAAGTTTTGGGGAATTGGTGCTTCTGTGAAATTGCAATAACTATAATGCTTTTCATTTCAACTTAAAAATGACAAAGTTTTGGTTGGGACAGAAGCATCTTTGTCATTATTCTTTCTCTTTTTTTGAAACATGGGCACCAACTGCAAAGTAAATAATCCAAGACCACATTTATTTTTTTTAGGGGTCAACTGATATTGGTTTTTCATGGCTGATACCAATTATTATTAGTTAATGAGACCAATAACCAATATTTGAAACAGATTTGCATTTACAGTAAATACCTTTAGCAAATGCTTAATCAAAACTGAAACGTTCAACATCAAATACAACAAGTTCCCAGCAGCTGTTTTTTATAAAGTGAAAATTTAAATAAAAATGAATGAATAAAAATGGTTCCCAGAAGTTTTACAAAGTAAAAGTTACCCCAATGCTGACCCTTTCTCTGCACTTTTTAATTAATACATTTTGTCAACAATCATTACAGTAAGATGCTGATACAGATAATCGGCATAATACCAAATATCGGCCCCAGTAATCGTCCAGGCCGATAATCTGTTGACCCCTAATTTAAACCCCTAAGAGAAAAAAAGGAAAACAAATGGGTAATAAATAAGGATGAGCACATGACATAAGCACAATAATATAAAATAAAAATATTAAAATATGAAATCAATATAAAAAAATTACCCACCTTTCACTTACACAGATACTGTATGTCTATTATTGATAGTTGCACTTCTTGTCAGAACATATGTATGGCTTTATATTTGCCCAAAATTAAACCTCATCTAACCTGCATTTTGCCGTCAGTGTATGATGCATAATGTACATCATTATGTATGACCTGTAATGTGTTGCTGGGTCCGTCGTATTGACAGTAATAATGGACTCTAGTCAGGCGTGCAGTGTGTAAACTCTGCACTATCTGTTTTAATAAAGCCACAAACATTATTACCTTCAGCCCATTAAATCAAACATGGTGCTCTGCAGTGTACCAGACAAACAAAACATAACTCTTCAGGTTATGTATGAGCTTTTAGCTAAAAGTCCACAGCCTGCAGTGTTTCACAGCATATTACCAGTCACAGCCCAGTATATTAATTCAATGAATAAGCGACAGTGTTCACCGAAGTGACAGGTCGTGTCTTTGATGCTCGTACAGTAAAGAGCAGCTGGAGTCTGGATGTCTTGTGCTTAGTCATTGCCTCTGTTTCCATGGAGGAGGCGGCAGTGTAATTTAGCATTCAGGGAGTGGTGCGTTAATAGCCTCTGTGTTCTTGGCAAAAAGAAAATGCTGACTGTGGCTCTTGTCTACTACAAGGGTCACATTGTGTGTGTGTGTGTGTGTGTGTGTTTATGATAACTGCTTCAGCATGTGTTAGGGCAGTGTTTTAAGGCTGGATAATGATAGGAGACAAACAAGCATAAGTACTCATAAGGCCACAGGATATTTAGAGGTCATCTCTGGTGGGGTATTGCTTTGTACCGCCCTCACTGGATAGTGTTTCATTTTTACTGTTTATTGCAGAAACATAAATATGTTTGTTAGCAACCAAGAGAGTATGAGATTGGCCAACCCAATCTCCAGAATAAATGTTGGCTTTGTACATTTCTGCAAGTCATGGATGCAAATGCACATTTTTTTGGGCACAATTTCTACTGGAAATGCTGATGATGTTGTGTTATAAAACACCCAGTTTGTGGGACGCCCGGTAGCTCACCTTGTAGAGCAGATGCCCCATGTGCAGAGTCCTCGCCGCAGCAGACGCAAACTCGACTCCTTTCTTTCCCCCTTTCACACTTTAACTGTCCTACAAATTAAACAAAAGGCAAAAGCCAAATTAATAATCTTTTTTTTTTGAAAGACACCATCCATTTTGGGTGTCACAGTCACTGCTGTAAATGGCATGAAGTCTCAACAAAAATTAACCAAGTTTTGCTGCCACAACAGCAGCCAGAAATGGAGATGTCTCATTAGAAATATGCAGCTCTTGTAGCACAATCACTGCTTGAAATGATGCTGATGACTCACTTAAAAGCTTCTGCCTTTGGTGGCACAATTGCCTCTGAAAATGGCATGAGGTCTGGGTAAAAACCACACATTTTTGGTGCCGCAATCATTACTGAAAATGCATTGAAGTCTGGCTATAAAGCACCCAGTTTGGGGGCCACAATCACTGCGGTAAATGATGGTGATTACTAGCTAAAAATATGTTTTTGGTGGCAGAATCTTCACTGAAAATGCCGTGATGTCCATCTTTAAGACACCTAGTTCAGGTGCACAATCAGTGCAGGAAATGCTGCTAATGTCTCACAACAAACCAACACCAAAATCATCATAGAAAATGTGCCAATG
Organism: Plectropomus leopardus; assembly: GCF_026936395.1. NCBI lineage: Eukaryota > Metazoa > Chordata > Actinopteri > Perciformes > Serranidae > Plectropomus > Plectropomus leopardus. The sequence goes on along the minus strand of NC_142191.1, from coordinate 12,073,177 downwards.
CCTGGCTAAAAACACACCTAATTTTGGTGCCACAGTTGTCACCAGTAATGCTGCCCATGTCTCTCTCAAAAAAACAGTGTTGCCTCAGTCTCAGGCCCCCCTCTATCTCCCAATGACAAAATCAGCTCATATGCATTTAATCAGAATTATGTCACTTTAGAAATGTTGATATGATACATGTTAAACTTGCAGATGTAACGTGTCTGTGGATTGCAGAAATGCCAACATATTCCTCTGGCAGCAGGGCTGGATAGACTGAATGAGGCCATATACTAATTGCTTACAAGAATAATTGTGTTTTGGGTTTTTTTTTATGTGTAAGATTATTGTCAGGTGTAATTGAACTCAGTCTACAAAGTGCTTTCCTCATTTTCTGTTTCCCCTGTAGATGATGGCTGTAAAAGTAACAATCAAGCAAAGAAGGAGAAGAAGAGACCACCAGGGACGGTGGAGTTCATTGTAAGTTAAACGACAGTGGAAACACCTTTAAAATATCATACTGACTTATTAGCAGTAAGGTTGTAGTTTAAATCATGAGGGGATTAGACCTGTGTGTCTTTCTAAGATGTTCACAGAGGAGTTGATCTCTTGTTACAGGTGGGAGCTGATGATTCCCTCAACAGCATTGCACTCAAGTTCAACATCACCCCAAACAAGCTGGTCCAGCTGAACAAGCTCTTCTCTCGCAGTGTTTACCCCGGTCAGGTGAGAACCTCGACAGCAACACGAACCACTGCTTCACTTCTCGCATTATTCCTCTGACTGACTGACCATCGGCTATCCCTCTTCATTTTTATAGAAGCTGTTTGTCCCCGATGTGAGCCAGTCAGAAGCTGGCCTAAAGTCTCAGAGTTCCTCTGATCCCTCCCTCACAAATGGCTTATCAGAGAAAGCATCTCATGTAAGTAAAAATTGATTTGTTATGTTGCACGGAGGACATTAAAGGACAAAATCGTTAAAAAGGTTGGTAATCGGCATGTCTTCCCAAAGTTCAACCAAAGAAATTCTTGGTCGACTAAAATTCTGCCAATTCCTCAACCAATCGATTCCTCGATGAGGGTTCATTTAAATCAGCAGGTGATGGTCAAACTTGAACTAATTATTTAAACAGGAGTCTTTTTGGTGTGTCTCCAAGCTTTGTCAGAATTTGCTATGCTACACTGGCTCTCTAATTATGTATTATTATGTATGTATTAAAGTAAAGTTATGGCTCTGATGCTGCAAAATGTTTTAATATTCTTTGAAGAATGAAATGAGAAATGGGAAACAGATTAAAAGCAGATTTAAAAAAAATGGTGATCAAAATCTCTGAATCCATGAAGGAAAAAAGTGCACTTCAAAACAAGCTATACTAAACACAACGATCTGTCTTTTTAAATGCCTTCAGGACGGCGTTTCAAACTGCACGTCAGCAAAGTCCCTCCGACGTGAGCTCTCCCCAAACTCAGAGGATGAGAGCCCGGAAACGGTTAAATTCATCAAGATGAGCTGCAAATACTTCACTGATGGCATGGTAAGAAAACATCATAACGGCCGATAATATTTTGAATTAATGCATAACAAAAAATATCCATCATCAGGTACCACTCTTGTATTTTGTTTGTTTTTCTCAATGTGTTATTTTGCTGTGGCAGGGAGTGGTGGGAGGCGTGCTGATTGTGACACCCAACAACATCATGTTTGACCCGCACAAGTCAGACCCCCTGGTGATCGAGCACGGCTGCGAGGAGTACGGCCTGATCTGCCCCATGGAGGAGGTCGTGTCTGTGGCGCTGTATGACGACGTGTCGCGCATGAAGCTCAAAGATGCTCTGCCATCGTAAGAGCTCCGAACCAACTCACTACCCTAATTTCCTTTTTTTGTAACGGTTCTTCCAAATCTCAGCTCTGACTCCTCCTGTCTTATTCTTCTTTACAGTTTCATTTTTCTTGTTTCCTCAGAAATAAAACTGTTTGCATGATTTATAGGACTTTTCACATTAACCACTTTACCATATCCTTATTTTAGGAAGCATCTTTGTTTCCACCGGATCTTGTTTAGTTCAAGTTGTTATGAGTGCAGTTGTTATAGTTTTGTGATTTCATTTTATTTAGTTATATTTGTTCTTCATTGATCTTTTTATTGTGTTATCATTTGCTGTTTATATGGAAACCCAAAAAGGTAGATGAGAAAAAAAAATTCTGGTCATCTGTTTTTTTTAAGTTGACCCTAAATTGCTTTGTCTAGTGTATTCAAGAACAGGTGAAAAAGTTTGTGATGAAATAATCTTTCCCTAGTGCCTTGAAATTGCTGCAAAAAACATTTTGCCAGGAAAAGAAAATTAGGTTTTGCCAGTCTAAATTAGAGATTATTTTATTTCTGTTTTATTTTATTTTATTATTCTTATTTATTTAAAATTGTATTTAATTTTATTTTACATTTAATCTATTTATTCATGTATTTTTTTGTTTGTTTTGTTTTGTGGATTTTTTTCTTTTAGTCCAGAATCTTTTTTTTCTAATTTTCTTCTTTCTTTTTTTTTAATCTGTGAAATTAGGTGAAAAAAAGATTGGCAGGTGGATGACGTTGAATGGAGAAATTGAAACTAACCCAAAAGAAAACATGAATGCTCTTATTTGGAACATGAGGTTGTGGTGCACTTCAGCCTCTTGTGGCTAAAATGAATATTACAACAATTAATACAAAAATGCACCTGACCAAAGAAAATGAATATGCTTTCACAGATTAAAAAAAAGTATCTATTAAAATAAAATAAAATGAAAAGTTAAAATTTGTAAAAAAATAAATAAATAAATAATAATAATAATAATAATAATAATATGTCCTGGCAAAACCTTTTTTTTTTTACCTGTTCCTTAGTCATAAACACGAGAGAAAACAATTTAGATCAGATTCTAAAAATGGATCACCAGAACTTTTTCTCGCAATTGCCTCTCAGGGTTTACATATTCATTCATCACATGTGTTATTTTGTTTTGTATCATTGTGGTCATTCATAATTTCAGTTTGGACCTTTTCTTTTTTTGTTTTTGTTTCCCTTTCATTTTCATCCTGGTTTGCGGTGCGGTATGTGTGATGCCGCGTGACCCCACAGAGACCTACCCCAGGATTTGTGTCCTGTGTACAGGCCGGGCGAGTGGGAGCAACTTCCGTCAGAGCGAGATCTAAACCCCTTCAGCCGCTATGAAGCTCTCGATCCGAAGCGACCAATTGTCTTGGACGACATTGAATCAACCCTCTCAGAAACTGGTACCATTTGAGTTAGACTTTAACTGTTATATGTTTTACTATCCACAAACAGCAACTATTTTTCGGGTGCTTATTTTTTTTATTTTATGTTTTTTTGTTTATAAATTAAGATGGCTTGTTAATTTTTAAATTCAGCTTAGTGCCCAATTATATATTAATTTATTTCTGTATCGTCGACTCTTGAGCACCCAGATTTTTCTTTGGTATAAGTTGGAATTTATTTTTCACATCAGTTTACTGTGAATGAGTATTTGTTTGGATTTCTTTGTTTTCAGTGTAAGCAAACTGAGTAACTTTTTTTTTTACAATTTACCAATACCATACAAACCAGATAATTTACAATAACCCCAAAAAAATGATTGATGAAAAAAATGTCTTGATAAAATTATTTTTAGATGTTTAACAAAAAACTATTAAATCTTCCTAATACCAGCGAGCACAGAGGGCGAGCAGACAGCAAAGTCTCCGTCAGATGAAGGATTCACAGAATTGGAGCCGACTGTCAACGGGAGCACTGAAGAGGCAGAGGGGACGTCCTCCAATACACTCAGCACTGTCAACAGGGACCAACAGGAAGTAGGACCAAGCTGCCCAGGCCAGGGAGACTTACAGGACAAGTCGATTCTTGGTCAAACTAAAGGGAAACTGGATGATGAAGAGGATGAGGGTGTAGCTCAGAACAGCTCTATTGAGGATGGAGAGTCAATACAATCATCTGTAGAGACTGAAAAACGGGTCGATAAACCTACAAACCGAGAGGAAACCAAAGATATAAAACCTAAAGGGACTGAAGAGCTGCTAAACGGTGCACATGATGAGATAATCAGCGCACCATTGGACCAAAACAGGAAATTAAGTCTGAAGGAAGCTTCGGAGGTTTGTGGCAACTCGAGTCCGAAGAGAGGAAGCCCAGATGGATCAGCAGATGGAGCTGAACTCAGTGAGGAGGAGAGACGGAAGAAAAGCTATGACGCTGAAGTGAAGTCATGGCTGCTGGAGAGGATGCAGGCTCCAATAGAAGGTAGGAAACTAGATGTTAAACCCATGGATCCACTCTCAAATATTGTTGCTATTGGACATTTGGTATTGTAAAATTAAGGCGTGTGCTATTAAAGTCATCAAACTCAAATTTTTGTATTTCCCATTTTTTAGACTTGCTTTTCTCATCAGAGGAGAAGAGTAAAATCCCGCCTATGTTCCTGTGCTTCAAAGTGGGGAAGCCAATGAGGAAGTCTTTTGCCACTGGGATGACCTCTAGCCCCGCCCACTCTTTTGGGGCCCGGGGTAAACAGCCGGAGTACTGGTTTGCTGTGCCACAAGAAAGGTGAGATGATGCTGTACTTTTTTACTTTTATCCAATGTCCAATCCAATATCAATCCTTTGTTGACTTTGTATTTGGTTATGTGTATGCACTAAATGGTGAATAAAGGGTTGAATATATATACATGTACAGAACTGATATGCATTGACAAATTGACATTTTTTACAACACTAATAATGTGTACCCTGGTATGAAAGTTGATAGTTATCACACCATGTATGTTTGCTTATCCACAGTATTGCAAAAACATGCAACTAGGTGTAAAATCTTACCTATACGTTTGCAAAAAAAAAAAAGAAAAAAAGGAGGATGATACTTGACCCTTGTCTCAAACTACGATGTGTGTAAGCCACCAATGTGCTTGTAACCAATCTGATTGTGTGTGTTCCAGGGTGGACCATCTGTATGCATTCTTTGTCCAGTGGTCTCCAGACGTGTACGGGAAAGAAGCTCGAGAGCAGGGCTTTGTTGTTGTGGAGAAAGACGAGCTGGACATGATAGACAATTTCTTCAGTGACCCTGCGTCCTGCAGCTGGGAGGTGAGTTCAGTGAAAAAGTAGGCAGACCACTTGCCTTCCTCTATTTACACGCCCCGTTTTACAACAGCAGTGAAGTGTTTTATGTTGATTCCTCTTTAATGTTGACTTGATTATATGTTTTGTTTCACTCCAAGATCATCACCATCGACGAGGCCAAGCGTAGGCAGAGTTTCGGCAGCTGTGACGGAGATTTGTCAGTGGACGCGCTGCCCATACTCAGTGACACCAGTGACCTGCTGCAGGATACACACATTGAGAAGGTAACTTTTATTTCAAACCAGTTACTTGCAGCTGGTCTCAGTTCAGACCACTGAATTTGCTCTCTCCACCTTATTAGTCTAACGTCATGACATGAAACAGCAGTTTTTTGGTTAAAAGCATTCGAAATCAGCACCATGGGAAGGACTAATGCAGTTGTCAAACTGTTGTCAAGTGATAACAACAATAGCGAGCACAAGGGCTGCTGAATAAATTGAAATTTATTAGGTTGTGATGTGACACTAAATATCGAAAGTGTCTTTTCCTGGTTTAAAGGCTGACTGTTCCAGCTCTTCTATTGTTTGCCTTTAATCACGTAGTCATTATATCCACATTACTGCTGATTATTTATCAAAAACTTAATTTTGTGAATATTTTGTGAAAGCCCCAACAGTCATCATTATACTCTCATTGAAATATTTGATCAAAAATATCATAATTGATTTTTGCTATATTGCCCAGCTCAAAAGACCGTTATAGACAAGATAGGCACTGCTGTTGAGGCTGTTTTAAATCAACATGTTTCCCCACAGAAACTGGTCCAGGGACGGTAATGTCAGATAAATTAACAATTCTGTCTAATATCAGGTAAATACCTGGCAGCTAGCCACATAAACTTACCCAATTTTTGACAAGAAAATGCTGGTTCTGATTCCTTCCAGCTTGCCTGTCGCCTGCCAGCCCGTGTGCAGATTTACCCCTGGAGACTGGTCTACAGCACGGTGAAGCATGGGACCAGCCTGAAGACTCTGTACAGGAGCCTGGCAGACGTGGACAGCCCTGTGCTGCTGGTCATCAAAGACATGGACAACCAGGTAGACACTGTCCAGAGGACGATTCTGTATGTAAATGTCTGGGGGTTCACTGGCATACAACACTGAAGGTGAATAACAGTCAAAGGAGACAGGTAGAGAATGTAAGAAGATAGAAAAT